>NC_057862.1:412178168-412865668 GCF_019393635.1 Dromiciops gliroides | reverse complement strand
GCAAATTAACAGTGCAAACAAGGTTACAGAGTACATGTTTAGTGTAGGAAAAAGAAGAAATTGTTGAAAAGCAAGCATACAAATTGTTCGGAGGATGTGAATACTGCTAAGCTACAAAGAGTCTTATTATCCATTAAGACAGACCCATCAGGACCACTATTCAGAAATATCACATTAGTAGAACAGACTTTAAAGGGATATTTTGCAATACAGTCTATAATTTAGATTGACCTTATGCAAATTACTAGAATTTTATATACTATTCAAAAATTTATAAATCATAAGTTTCTCATATCAATATTTCAAATGCACTGAGTATCAGTAGAAATGTCATAGTGAAGAACTTCTGAAGTTCTTGTTAAAAATCATTCCAGTATCAAGCTCTTTCTTTTCCTCTTCTGCTGTTAAGACAACTAAACATTTTCAAAACATTTTCAATACAGAGTGCCCCCTAGTGGAAATGTTTGCAAACCTCTACAGAAAACCTTTTTACCTGATACACCCAGACAAAATTAAGACAATGCAAATGTTTTCTGAAGTAAAATATAAGTGCAGTTAAATATACTTTAGGGAAGTCTTTCTTTCTAATAACAAATACAGCCTCACAATAGGACAATTATGAATATACTCTACTACTTAAGTTCGCAAAGAAAGGAACAAATATTTAAAGATTTAAAAAAAGGAAAATATGGAAATACAACAAAGCTTGAATTTAAGCAAATAACAGGTTGAGTTTTTATTTTCTATGAAATGTACTATAATTTCTTCCTTTCTAAAGCTTAGTTATTATCAGACTCATGAAATATCCAATTTTTCCTTTTACAGAAGAGAAAATAGCCCAAAAAGATGAAATGATTTGCTTATGATTAGTTGCTTTTTTTAAACTCTCTTTTGGCCAAATTAATAATATAAATAACATTTTTTAATTGGATGAGAAGATGCTAGGAAACTGTAAAACTCCTTCTTTGGGGCCACAGTAATTATTTATCTTCAGGATTTTTTTAAAAAATTAAAACTGCAATTCACCTATTAAAAATTTGCACTATATAGAGCAGGTACAGCTATGGAAAACATCTACATTTAAGGTTTCCAAACCACTGAACTTTCTCCTAAACCTAAACAGTAAAAGTTTTATTTTTAAGCATTGAACTACAAATTGTTATAACCATTTGTAGAAAATAAATAACTTTAGAGGTATTGAAATACCTTTTGAATATACTTTTAAATTGACTTATCAAAATTATTAAATGCCTAGTAAACACCAGCAAATAATAAAAACCAATTGAGGAGATTAGTTTCAAGTTTTTGTCCTCATTTTTAACAGTGAGAACAACATATTGTAAAAATGTGTTTTTAGGTTTCTTTTTTTCAATTTCATTTGCTAAGGTCAGAATACTCAGGCAGGTTTTCTCTTAAAAGCAACTGTTTTTTTAGAAGTATTATTTAGCAGAAATACTTAATTCTGTAAATACTGGATCAAAAAAGATGATTTATAAAATTTGAAGGGATCTTGGGGTTTTTATGTTTGTTTTAGTTCATACCTATCATTTTATTAATGCTGGCATTTTCTCTGATAGAAATTCTTCACTTTTTTAAAGTGAATGCAAATGCAAATCAGTAATTCAACCTTAGAGTTGTCTGGGGATACTGAGATGTTAAGTGGCTAGCCCAGGGTCACATAGCTACCATTTGTCAGAGGAAGAACTTGAATACAGGTCTTCCTGACAGGGGGCCTTCTTATCCCATTCCATGCTATCTTCCCAATTATTTTCAATAATGATTTAATCCAAATTATTTTCATGTCCTCTTCAACTCAACTTGAATATGGAATTATACCTACAACCATCCTTGTTTCACACAGTATTTTTGGGAAAACATTAACATTCTTATGCAAGTACCAGGGCTCTCTATCCCACCCCCTCTTTAGACATAATGAGTGAGTGTTTTCTACCCAGTCATATACATGTGTCATCTTCTACATTTCTATTTTCCCACTAAAGATTAAGTTTTATTATCCTTAAGTTGTATTCAACTTTCCTTGTGCTCAGGCACAGTTAACAAAAGTAACTTCATACAAATATAGCACTAACTAGGCATTATTACCTACACTGTGCAATCTGCACACACCCTAACACAAAGCTTGATGCCACTGTAGTCTAGCAATAGCTTGACTATACTTCCATATCATAAATGCCCCAATTCATTTAATTCCACAGCTAAACAACATTTTTTAATTCAAAAACATAATAGTTGCATTCTGAGGTACAAGCCATATTATACGAACAAAATATTGCCAAGAAAAGTGGCAAATGAATTAAAACTAATCATCACACAGAAAAAACAAAATTCATTTTATTCATTCAACAGATACTTGTTGAAAGCCTACTATGTATAAGGCTCTGTGGCATTAGCTTTATCTTAAAGACCTAAGAATTGATATAAAGAACCCTAATAGGGGCCAGGCTGTTCTATATTCCATAAGATCTTACCTTATAGCCCCTAGTAAAACGTTGCACACCCCATGGGCACTCAATTAAATATTAATATAGCTGAGTTGAATTATTCATTTGGTTTCCACTACAGCAGCTTCATCTTTATCATCCACTTCCAATTAGGAGACCTGTGTGTGGCCAGGGTGGTCTGTTTTAAAGATTAGAGTACATGAAAAGTTCTTTTTTCAAACATTTCAGTTGTACTAACCAAACTATCTTGCTTCTAAGTACCAAGAAATTAAGTTTTTACAATAAAACTTTTAAAGAATGCTGACTGTACGTACAGTTTGAAAGATGTATCCAAGAGACACATGCAAGCACAGGATAGCAAAATTAGGATTTCAGATAAACTTATTTGAAAAACTCAGTCCTGAATTTTACTATGCTCTATTGAAGTCGGAGTCAAATACCTCTAAAGATACAGGGATCTAGCCTCTTAAGCCAATATTTCTAATTCTTCATTTAAATGTTATTTTGAGATTTTAATACCCATAGTACAGAAATTCAAATTCAAATCATTTTTACCTATACATTCATATACGCAAATAGAACACATTACTGAAAATATCCAAAAAGGAGAGACTAGTTTATCTGTATATTGAATCCTATTTGCTCACTGATTCCCATTATGAAATTAGAGATGTATTCTTCTGGAGAAAAAAATTTACTCAAAGACAAAATAAAATACACACTTACAAATTCCACAAACTTCTATGGAATATATTTAAAGGAAACCAATTTGACAACAATACTATGTTACAAAACAAAAACTAACGAAACACTAATCTGTGATTAATCTTATCAACTGATATCAAAAATGTTAAGCACAAGACAAGATGAAGAATACCTCAACCTGCAAAATCATTTAGTTGCTTCTGGCTCTTATCAACAGGAAAAGCAGATTAAGGAAATAAATGTTTTGCCTGTAGGTAGTTTCCAAATATTTCCCCTCCCCTCCAGAGCTTATAAAAGCCTTGCAAAGTACAAACAAAACTTCCCATTGTCCTTTAACCCTTCTTTCTCTGGTTTTTCCAAATTTAATTTTTAAAATGAGAAAAAGATATATACTGATGTGAAAATCCTTTGGACACATATTGAAGTATGCCTTCTGATCTCCCGTAACTATATCTTCAAAAAGTTATATCCAAAGCCAAACTGATAACTGGGCTTACTTCTTTTGTCTCACCTAGGCCAGGCCCGCAAAAATTGGTTATAAGGAAACCCACAAAATACATTTTTCAAAATTTCATGTTTATTGAATCTCTCCACAACTTTAAGAACTGCTGTTCCAAAATTCCGTAAGGAATATATTTTCAGCCAAATATTTTGGAAACTAATGCAAAAGCAATGAGAGAGTTAACTTAAATCATTAACTTCATCAAGTATGAAGACAGAGCCCTACATAAGATATAAATTCTATTTTCCTAGAAAAAGGAACCCTAATAGAATCACTAATATAAATAATATAACGGGGCAGCTAGATGGCGCAGTGGATAGAGCACAGGCCCTGGAGCCAGGAGTACCTGAGTTCAAATCCGGCCTCAGACACTTAACACTTACTAGCTATGTGACCCTGGGCAAGTCACTTAACCCCAACTGCCTCACTAAAAAAAAAAAAATAATAATACAAGACTAGATATTCTCAAACAGCTCAAATTCTGTCTAGCCTTTCTGATCTCTTTGGCCTTAATAGTTTCAATTAGAATTAACATTTGAATATATTTTTAATTCAAATAGCTTTTTTGCTCTTTGAATGTCAAAGACTTTTTTAAAATGTGGAGAGAGCTGACTATAATACACTATATAATATAAATTTAAAATGTTTCTTCAAAATCATTACAAATTACTACAAAAATACACATAAAACTTGCTAACCCCAACAGTTTCTCAAACATATCAATATGTATTCTAAAAATTATCTTATACAAGCATTCCACCGATAAACCAGTGTTTTGGAAACTTTACTCAAAGTTATAATTCTTATTTTGTGAGCAATTGCATAAATCTCTATATACTAGAACTATTATCATACCAAAAATTATTCTATTAGCCTAGCAGATTTGGGAAACTGTTTAAGATTTGTCTCTCAAATATCTACAGAATATACAAACTTCAACAGCCATGAATCTGTCCTTCTAAATTAATTATTGCTGGTGAAAGATCTTTAAAAATATTGTTCCAGTTCTCTCCCAAAGTTACACTGATCCCCTTTTTAAACTACCCTCTAGTTCAGGCAAATGAGCCAAGCAGAAAGAATATTAGACTTGGGAGTCAGAAGACTCCCAAGGTTCAAGTCCTGGTGCTGCCACTTAGTAAATGTGTTGATCACTTTACCTCTCTGGGTCTCAATTTCTTAGTCTACAACATGAGGATAACGATATCTGCACAATCTTATCAAAACAATATCTTATATGGTTGCTGTAGAAAGTGATATAAAAAGCATCAATAAAATTCTTTAAAATGTGCTTTGTAGCTCTGAAAAAAACCACTCTATAAACGTTATCTATTGTCTAAACAAATGCTCATGTTATTCTAGATAATATTCACAAGAAAGAAAAATGTGTCAGTTTAAACCCACAGAGGAAATGATCTGTCTTTGTTCCTAGAATTCTACTACAAAATTGGTTTTGCAAGCAAGGGATACCACTACCCAGCTATGTACAGGTAAAGAAATTGACTCTTCAGGGAATTAAAAAACCTATAATATCACCTAGCCTTACTTCATTTATGCAGAGGAAAATTAATTTTTAAAAAATTAATATATATTTGTCTATTTCCACAGAGAAAGACAAAAACTGTTTGAAAAAAATGTTTTTAAAAACCCTGCATATTGGAGTGATTAGACTATCAAAAGTAGAGTTATATTTTTATGGCCACACGTTGGCAAGAACATTAGTCAAAAAATTTCATAAATCTAATTTTTTAATGGATTTTTCAGATAATGGCTACTTCAGATAAAACAAAAGGACTATAAGCAAAGTCAGCCCATTCAAATGAATAGTAACCTAGTTAGGTTATTAATAGTTTGGAGAGAAACAAAATTGAAATAAATATGACATAACAAATGCTTAAGTGAAAATAGGACAGGGACCTCAAACCACACAGTAAATATATAGGAGCATTATTTTAGTTTGAACCTTCCTCTCCATACAGATTTTAAAGATTTAGTTAATATGAACTAAAAATTATAGAATCAAATAGATCAAATAGGCAATAAGTAGCATGAAAGTCTGAAAATAATCATTATCACATTTAAAAGAACCCTAATAACTGAAATCAGTACTAACAAATGTCTTTAAAAAAAACTCAACTTACAAAATATTGGGAGAGGAAACATAATTTCTTCCAAATAAATATGCTATTCACGTTTTAAATTTCTATCTTTGCCTACATTTGCCATATAGAAAACAAATCTTCACTGCTCTACCTATAATATGTACAAAAATGACAATATGAAAACAAATTCAATCAGAGTTGTAAGGTTTTAACTGCCCATAACAATGACACATATTCTGTTTTTAATTTCTGAAAATGTATAAATATAACAATTATTGCCAAATGAGAAATTTCACCTACCACTTTCAAAGTTTTATATAATATTCTATTACCAGTTAAACTCAGTTGCAGTAATTCTTGACTAATGTATCAAGGAAGGAACCTTCACAGTAATGAACAAACAATTTGAAAATTTGATGGTTTCTGGACCTGTGTGTGTGATATGTACACGTACACGTGTACACACACACACACACACACACACACACACACACACACACACACACACACACACACACACATGAATGAAAAAGTCCTAAAAAGGAATACATACGTTTTTTCCTATGTTCTACTAAACCTACAGCCTGCTTTGCTGAGCATTTGCAAAACCAGTTGTCCCCAAGTAAAACCGTGACTTCATTAGTATTAACAAGCTGTCCTGGCATGAAGGCAAGAGGACCAAAAGGTACCTGTAGTCCAAAAGAAAAAGAAAAAAAGTTAAAAACCCACATTCCAAAGTGGATGTAAAATTTTTTAAAACTCTCAACTGGACTTTTTTTAAATTTAAGCTTGGTATTTTAATCTGACAACCTATTTTTGTTTTCTGAATGAATGTACAACAGGAGGAAAACATTCAGGACCAAAATTTTATCTTTGGGCTATGATGCTATGATTTTGGACAAGTTTTTGTTGAATTTCAAACTCTCGTTTTTCATAGGCTTGTAAAACATAGGATCATAAATGTACACATTTTTGGTTTACCCAATGATCCTGAAGAAAGCAGGCTAGTAATGAAATAATAACTTATGAAGCATCACTCTTGAAATCAGCTTTATAAAGAACAAAGTAAAAATTAATTCTAATAAAACAAATGCCTTTATGAAACACATTTTAAAATAAATGGCTTTAACAAGTTTATACAGGGGAGAATCATTTTACAAGATCTTAATTTTGGTTTGTGTAGAAAACAAGGATAAATTTACATGAAGAATACACTTAGAATAAAAGATTCAAGTTCACGGAATAAGAATAGATCACTATGTCGATATGAAGATCATTAAGAAAAAAATTAGCAGCACCTTTTTATATAAAAATCAATGTCCCAGAGCTTAATTCCGTGAATTACAAAACATTATGGTCTGTTCTTGCTCTGGGTAACAGGAAATGACTAAGTGCCATATTTCTGTCATAACTGTAGTTTTCTACACAATAGATCTGCATACCAAAAATGTCGGATTTTGTTAGCATTAATGCTATCAGTTCTTGTGTCATTCAAGTGAAAATTTATGATAGATCTGAAAGACAAGAACTGAAGCAAATGCTTGGCTATGGTTATAATTAACGTATTATTAGGTATTCTTTCATAAGTCTGAATAATATACCTTGATGCTATCGCAATATCCTTAGCTAATAAAATGACGAATTATGTTACTTTAAATGAAATATACCATACATACCATAATATCATAAGAGAGTTTATCAGGCAACGTGTTGAGTCTTTCTTGAAGAGACTCATAGTCACGTTCCACCTTCATCCTGTTGACAAACAGAGGTTATTTCATTTCTTGCACAAAATACTAAATAAATGTATACAATAAACAATTCTACCAGGAGACAGCCTGCCATTTGGCTAAATAAACTAATTTTTAAAACTACTTTTCACAGCTAAATATACTGAATCATTTTTGTTTTAAAAGCATTTTATTAATAAATCTACTTAGCAATGGCTACCATGTTAGAACAAAAACTGGGATTTTCAAAAACTCTAACAAAATATTCACAGAACAAAACTGTACACAACTCGTTCTAAAACCAGTTACTTCCCATGTTTAAATAATGCTTAGAAAAGAGAGGATGCAATAAAGAAAAGGCTAGTATTTGGGCAATAGTAACCAAAGAAACAATGAAAACAGGGCTAGTGAGAGGAGATGCAAACAAGAACTAAGGAAAGGTGGCTAAAATGTGAATATTCAAACCTTTTTAAAGAGATTACAGAAGGGGGGAAAACAATGTATAGGTTTAGCAACACTATGACACTGAAGAACACTGGTTCTAGAATAGTATAGTTATAAGAACTAATAGAAAATCTGTGAATTTTATTCAAGTTTTGTAAAAAGGCATTTACTAGAAAAACTTAATAAATTATAATTAAATCTTTCAATACAATAAACTCAATTATTCACCTCATTTTGTGGATCAAGAAAAAAAGGAAAAGGTGGTAGGGGTAAAAGTGGGGCTTTGGAATTTCTAAAATAATTACATTTGAAAGGACCCTTTATGTACAAAACTTTTATAATGGTAAAGAACCACAAACTAAGGGGATACCTATCAATTGAGAAATGGCTGAACAAATTATGGCACATGAATATAATGAAATACTGTGCCACCAGAAATGACAAAAGGGGCAATTTCAGAGAGGATTTCATGAACTGATGTAGAGTGAAGTCAGCAGAACCAGAAAAACAATTTATACAAAAACAAAAACATTCCAAAGACAAATAAACTTGAAAGACTTAAGAACTCTGACTAATGTAACAACCAACCACAATTCCAGAGGCCTAATGATGATACATACCACCTACCTCCTGACAGAGTGGTAATGGATTCCAGGTACAGAATAAGTTATATATTTTTGGACATAGCCAATATGAGAATTTGTTTTTCTTGACCATGAGAATCTTGTTTTTCTTTTTTTTTTCCCCCAATGGGGATGAAGGATGAGGAGAGAAAATTTTAAAATAAAATATATTTTTTAAAATTCAGTATGAGGCGACCAATATCCTGGTAATTTAGGTAAAATGGCATCTATGTTCATTATTTTATCCATCCCCCTCCCCTCCTCCCCACCCCGGTTAACACTGTTTAGCTCTCCCTGAAAATCATTCCGAAATAGCTTAATGCTCCTTTTCACCATTTCTGGGTAAGTGGCAATGTTTCAAGAGGGTGCTCAGCTAGGATGTAACCAATGAACATAGAGTAAATGAAAGCTGAAATGTCCAAAAGAGACAATTAAGCAGAGGTGGTACTGTCAATAGAGGGAAATATGAACAAAGCAATTAGGTAAAAGATGTCAAATATGAAGCGGGGGGGGGGGGGGGGGGGGGGGGGGGGGGGGGGGGGGGGGGGGGGGGGGGGGGGGGGGGGGGGGGGGGGGGGGGGGGGGGGGGGGGGGGGGGGGGGGGGGGGGGGGGGGGGGAGCATAAGTCACCAATGAAAGATAACTGCTCTCTGATAATGGAGTTGAATAAAAATCATGAGCTTACTTACGACCCCCTGCTTCTGAATCAACAGTAGCATATTTGATAAGAACAACCTAAAGTTATCTATCTGTGGGCTATTTCAAGGATCATCTCATTCATTCTCAAAATATCAGAGGGCAATGTGGCATAGTGGAGTTGGGAGTCAAAAAACCTGGGTTCAAATCTCACTTCAGACACTGACCATGTGACCCTGCATTGATAAATGGCTTCCCCTTTCTGTGCTTGATTCTTCCTCATGTGTAAAATGAGGTTAGACTCAATGGCCTCCAAGACCCTTCTAGTTCTCTATCTATAATCCATTTTTTTTAATTGTCTGGATGAGGAAACTACAAAGCAACAAAAGCCTTGCAACAAGTGGGTATAAAAACAAAACTAGAACCTACTTTGTGACTAATCAACTATTCTTTCTAGTATTTGCACTTTTTCCCCCTTTACAATAATTTGTTCAGACAAATCTTGAGAATATTCCTTACATTTATTTCAAAAACAGCACATAAGAAATCTCTGGGGAATATTTCATATAGAAAATATTGATTTTTCTACATAATGCCTAAAAACACCACTTTTTAAATTCTCATGGGGGAAAAAAGGATTACCCAGGGAACCATCTCTTCCTTACTAAGAAATAAAATTCATATTACTCGTAAAAAAACTTACTAAATCTACTCTGTAAAGTTTTCTTTAAATTTTCTCCTTTTCCTTATTTATATACATATTTTGAAAAAGTCCAACACCTTGATGACCACTTAAATATTGCTGTTTAGAGAGCAGTATTAGAGTTGGCATACTATGTCTCCCTATATGATAAGAAAAAAAGCTCAAAAAAAGTCTTTACATATTCAAAATTACCGATTGACAATGAAGTTGATATCAGTAAAGAAAAAAAAAATCTCCTTCAAATCAACCTAAATTCTCCAAGTCATCCAACTCTAAAACTATAAATCGTTAACAAGCATTTATTACATGGCTACTTTGTGCCAGGCACTGTGCTACTGATAATTATGTTCTAAGGAATACTGTGTGGACATATAGAAAAGAAGCCAAAATGTGGAGTTCAGTTATTTCTGAGATTTTATTTCTCTTATGCTATTTTTTGACAATGCTATTTTTTTTTGAACCAGACTAAAACTAAAGAAAAGCCACTTCAAAGAAAAAGGATATGAGGGGGAATGTTTTAAAATGCTGTCACTGAAGAAAGTAGGCCAGTGGGAGTCAAACAGTGTTCTTTGATTGGGGGAAAAAAAAAATCACAATTTGAAGAACTCTTCCAAAGGTTGAATTAGTCAGGAAGCTTGAATGTCCAATGTATAATACTTAGCAAGAGAGTGATCTCTAAATAGTTGTCCTAAATAATTTAGTTAGGAGACCACAGCTCCTGCAATACAAGATCAAAAACTTACACTGACTGTACAAACACTAGCATACAGAAGGATTCTGTTTCCAAAAAAGGTTAATATTTTTCTCATTCTGTTATATACCTAATACTTTGAGAAAGATAAACTTTTACATTTTATTTTTTATTCAATTTTGTAACTGAAAAATCAATTTGATCAAACACCAAGGAGAAAAGATGGGACTATAGGCACAGTAAGTGCTAAAATGGTTAAATACATTTGTTGGTTTCCAAAAAGAAAAAAAAAAGGACTTTTTTTCCCTCTACCTTTTCGTTGGCCTTTTAAAAATAAAAACTTACAATAATTGGCATAGAGAAAACACATTTTAGGTAAATGTGAAATTTTTGAATCAGGATACGTTGATAATATAGTCTCATAAATTTATGGTTGCTTTTTCAACTACATCCAAGTTAGTTAAGGTACAAAAAAGTTTTGTAACTCAAACAATATAAATAAAGCTTCAAAACTCTCATTAAGAATTTCAGCCAAGGTACAAATCCATAGAATACATTCTTCCCAGAAATAAAGGCATGAAACTTTAATAATATGGAAGCTGTCTAAGAGACTTGTACTTCTTTATTTTCTGAGTCCTGCCAATCACACAGGTTTATGAGTCCTTAACTTCTCACCCAAAAAAAAAAAAAAAAAAGGAGGGATATGGGGATGTTGGGAGAGAGGATAAGAGTGAGACTTAACCCTGCAGATCAGCACTAATCCCCTAAGAAATGTTTCACTTTTAAGGTATTATAAAAACCATAAAAAACAAGAGTGTTGCGATGTCTCTGATCATCTTCATGAATGCAATTGACAAGAATAACTGTTGGGAGAAAGAACCAAGTTCTACATCACTTGCTTAGGATAAAAGTGACACAAGGACTTCTGGGACCAGCTTAAAACACCAAAAAAGAAAGAGATTTAATCACTGGCCAAAAGCAATGAGATTTGCGGAATTTGATGGGTTTTTTTAGAACTGGAAGGCTTATAAGCAAGAAAAGTTGACTGAAGCCAATTTGAACAAATCTTCTGCCAACTTTTTCATTAACTAAGTTATTTTCTAATATCTTTGCCATAAAATTTTATTTTCCTACATATGAATAAAATTCAATGTGTCAAATTTTTATTCAATTACTAAAATTTTCAGGGTTTTTGGTTAAAATTCCCTTAAAATGAGGTATTTTAACTTAAACAGTATATACTGAGTTTTAATTTGCAATATTTTAAAGTTTAGAGAGTCTATAAACTTAAGTGATAACTTTTCAAGATGCTAAGTTTCATTTAAGGAAGGCTTTTTGTAACTATGTTCAGTAACTATTTAAGGACAGGCAATTTCATGAGACATTTCTAGGTTTGGACAGAAAAAAAAAATCACTCTTGTCAAAAGAAGTGACAACTTGCAACTTTCAATTCAACCAAGCAAATATGTTACTGCACACCCACTAACATATTTGCTATGTTTCCAGCAAAGGTATCTCCCAGACATAACAGTATTTGAAGATGAAAGGCAAAAGACTTTAAGTCACTGCAAGTTTGTGTGCATAGTCAAGATGTTACCTTTCTATAAAAACATCTTGAAAAAGTATATGAAGTGTGCAAGGATGGAGGAGTAGGAGACAAAGGAAAAAAAATTAAGCTAAATTTTCCAGAAGTAATATGCATTGTGGTTGTATTAAATAATGAGAATAGTTTGAATAATTAGACCTTGCATGTCTCTGTTCCATTGTTTGTCATTAATTTTTAAAACTAATCTTTTTTTAATATCAGTCACCCAACTTTTAAAAAAGAAATCAATGTCCTAATAAAGGACAAATAGAAGTATGAAACCTACTGTCAAAGTCTAGCAAAATAGAAGACACAACATACTAACATGTCTGAGAAACAGTTGGTCAAAAGATGCCCATGAATAGACATGTCCTTTTTCACTTTTCACAGAAATTCCTAAGAAATTTTGATGACTATTACCAGAAATGCACAAACTAGTTCAACTCCATCAATTGGTTACTTTCCTGAGAAGTACTCAATGAAACAAAATTTCTAGAGTTAAATTACTATTTGCATGAAGCAAGACACTATTTTGTCTTAGGAGATTTAATCTGTTTTATAAAAACATGTTTCTACAACATGAACATGTAAGTCTCAGTATTCTCTGCTCTATCATAAATATGAATAAAAACAAAGGCTTTCATCCTTTAGGATGTTTGCATAAACTTTAAGGTTTACAAAGTTTTCTTCTCAACTCTATAAGATATGTAGCCTAAGTATTATTATCCTCATTTTACTTAGCAGTAAACTGAGGCTCTAAAAGATAAAGTGACTTACCTACTGTCACATGTATGTGTCTAAGGTAGAGTTCAAACCCTACTCTCCTGACTCCAAGTAGAGTGTTCTTATTGTGCTATTAACTGTTAGACATCTTCATCCAATGAAAATAACACTGGGTTACAGTCACAGGGACTGAGTTCCAGTTTCATCTCTACCACAAACTAGCTAGTTGTGAGATTTTGGCAACCTTGACTCTCATCTTTAAAATCAGGAAAACAGTACCTACACTCTCTACCTGGTGATGAGAGTGAAATGAAGCAATCGATGAGAAGTTTAAAAAAACTAGCAAAATACAAAAAGTTAATGTTAAAGAAACACAAGTCTGTTAGGCAAATCTAGTAAATTTAGCAAACACTCTCATACCCTCCAAACAGACCAGGAACTTGAGATGATGTGTATGAATAACACTAAACTTTCTACTACTGGAAAAAGATACATATATTTTCATGGGGGCAGCTAGGTGGCACCACGGTGCACAGAGTGCCAGAGCCTAGAGTCAAAAGACCTAACTTCAAATCAACCTCAGTCACTTACTACCTGTGTGATTCTTGGTAAGTCACTTTAACCTCTGTTGATATGTTTCCTCACCTTTAAAAATGGGGATAATAACAGCACCAAAAATGAATATTCAGGTTTATGGGTAATAAGATTGATGTATACAGCAAAGCTAATGCTAAACTAGCTAACCTTTGAAAGAAGATGCAATTTTTTTATTTGAAGGCAGTGATTTTCAGACTTTTACTTGCTAAGTCTTTTAAAGCCTTTTAATTGAAACATATGACAAAGTTCCTCATGATATTCTGTGGACAAGAAGGAAAGAAGCAAAAGTTAGAGCTAGGCAGATTCCAATTCACTGAATGGCTGGGCCCAAAGAGTTGTGATCAGTGGATCACGGTCAACCTAGCAGGAAGTATCAAATGGAATACTAATCTTTGACCCTGTTCCATTCGACATATCTTGGATGAAGACATGGATGGCATGTCTAGCAAAACTATGCACGACAGGAAGCTGGGAGAGATGAGTAATAGAATGGATGCACAGAAATGGATCAGATGAGAAATAATCAGACCAAATCTGCTAAGATGAAGTTTAAAAACAATTTATTATCTATATGGACAGAACAAGGACATTACAACTACATAACAATCCATGTTAAAAGGACCTAACTGGGCAGCTAGATGGCGCAGTGGATAAAGCACCGCCCTGGATTCAGGAGTACTGAGTTCAAATCCGACCTCAGAACACTTGACACTTACTAGCTGTGTGACCCTGGGAAAGTCACTTAACCCTCATTGCCCCACAAAAAAAAAAAAAAAAAAAGGACCTAACTTTTTGCAAACTGAAGGCTCTCCAGGGAGACCAGGCTCAAACAGAATCCCTGAAAAATTTTAAATTAACAAATGAGATTGCTACAATGTTATTAGTGACTTCTGGAAAACTGTGCTAGATTTGGGCAAATGTCCTCATTGTCAAAAAA
The DNA here is from genome assembly GCF_019393635.1 of Dromiciops gliroides. Classification (NCBI taxonomy): domain Eukaryota; kingdom Metazoa; phylum Chordata; class Mammalia; order Microbiotheria; family Microbiotheriidae; genus Dromiciops; species Dromiciops gliroides. Next base: position 412,851,231 of record NC_057862.1, on the reverse strand, counting down.
AAAAAATGCAAAAGGGTAGAGTTTTAAAATTCTATAATAGTTACCTAAATTCTACAATGTACTAAAATAATGATCTGTAAGCAGTTGGAAAGGGAAAAAATGGTCAGTAAAAGTGGGTAGTCTTCAAGAACAAGTCATACCAAACCAAACACATTTCCTTTCTGATAAGTTCTTAGACGTTTGGATAAGGAATATGTGGCAGACATCGTACATCTAGATTATAGCAAGGCACCTGACAATGTCTCCTATGGAGAAGAGGACATTTAGAATTGTTTGAGGGGGCAGCTAGGTGGTACAGTGGATAAAACACCAGCCCTGGATTCAGGAGGACCTGAGTTCAAATGCAGCCTCAGACACTTGACACTTACTAGCTGTGTGACCCTGGGCAAGTCACTTAACCCTCATTGCCCTGCCAAAAAAGATTTGTTTGAACAACTGGGTCCAATAATGATTAAGGGTGAGTATCAATCTTTTAAATGACATGTTCCAAAGCTTTAACCTTGGCCTTGTATTCTACATTTATTAAATGATTTAAGATGTGGGCATAGATAGCATTTTTATCAAATATGCAAATGACAAAGTTAGGAGCGTAAACAATAGTCAGGAAACCTAAAAAGAACCTGACTATAACAACGGGGCATTGTCTAACAAAATGGAATTTAACAAAGAGATGCATATCTGTGCAATGTTTTGTTTTTTGTTTTTTAAAATAGATGAAAATCCTTAGTGCATTAGGAAAATCCTTTGAGACAGCTTTAGAGAAAGAGAGGCAAAATTCACCTAGGATAAAAAGGCATGGTTGGTTTTTGTATTTGTAATTATATATCCCAATGCGTGGCACAAAATAGGTGCTTGCCTAAAAAAAAACCTCAAGCTATTATTTTTATCAATTAGATCAAAGAACCATCAAAATAAATGTCATAAACTTGGGTTCAAAAAATCAAGTGTACCAAGTACAAGATGAAAGAAGACCTGGACAGACAAAAGTTTGTGTGAAACATATCTGTGTTTTAGTGGACTTCATAAATATAAAATTATAACCCCAAAAAAGTCTGTGATCTTAATTTGTATTGAAAGAAGCATATTATCTTGGATGAAGTGACAGTTCTACTGTATGGTGCCATGATCAGACCACACATACAATATTTGGACAGGATGATAAGAGTTCTGAATTTAGACTCAGAGAATACTTACTGTCTGCAAATCACTAGGCACATCATTTCAATTCTCAAGGGCAAGTCAATTTCCTCATGTACAAAATAAGGAAGATGGAATAGATAAATGTTAAGGCCCCTTATAACTCTAAATGTATGATACTAGATGCCTTATTTTAGGAAGAATATTGACAAACTAGAGAATGTCCAAAGGATGAACAGCATGGTGAGAACTTGGAAACTATAGCATGTGGTATGATAGAAGTAACTATGATTTTGGAGTCAGTAAGACCTGGGGCTCAGATCCTGAACCTACTATCTGCATAACCTCCTACTACTAACTGGCTTTCTGGGCTCAGTTTCCTTATGAATATATAGTAGAAATTTGGACCAGATAACCGCTAAGGTCTCTCTAAATCCTAGGAATAGAAAGACATGTTAACTGTCTTCAAGCCTTTGAAGAGCTGTCAGGCTTTTTTGTTTTGTTTTGTTTTAAGGTTTTGGCCTGTTTTTGCCACAAAAGGCAGCGTAAAGGGTAATAGGTAGAAGATGCACAAAGGTAGGTTTTAGCTCAATGAAGAAAAAATTCCTAACAATGTGAGATAACCAAAAATGGAACTTGTTGCCTCAAAAGGGAACAAGTTTTATGTTGCTGAAAGTGTTTGAGCAAAGTACGGGTTAAACCTGATGATCTTTGAGGTCATGATGATCTTTGAGGTCACTTACAACTCATAGTTTCTACAATCCATGGCTCACTAAACATGTAACTGTCTTATTAATGAGCAAAATTAAGAATATAGAAACTTTAAAACAGGAGCAATTATCAGGCTAAAATTTTAATTGTCACTTGAACCTTACCTATTTATTGATAAAGAGAAAAAGTCCTACATATTAGTACAAAAACTGTATATATTTGCCCACAAAAGATTTAAGGTGCAATTTTGTTATTTTTTGTCTTGTTTTGTGGCCAGGCCATCCTTACTTCTGGTCTGTTAAAGTTACCAACTTAGAAAACTTTCACTGAAAAGATGTTAAGTGAATTCATCCTGGAACCAAAAGTGTATCCATCACTGCCCCAAATAAAGAGGCCCTCAAATATCACAAACAAGGAAAATCAAATACTAACAATAAGCCTCACATATCTAAGTTTCTTTAATCTTCATTTTGACATAGATATACTTGCATCTAAAATTATATTTGGTTTGCCTATGCTAAAACAAAATGATTTAAAGATCAAAATCTCAACCATTGACATTCCCATAAGTAGAAATTCCTGAGCTTATTGCATAACAAAAAATTTTTATAAAAAGTAAAATAGTTACTGTTATGAGAATAAGTTTAGATTTTAGAAACTTGCCTTCTAATTGAACCTACTCTAGGAAAAAAACATCAGCAGACAATGATACACCAAAAATTTGGATTCAAGTTTGCCTCTCTCATCCTAAGGGGAAAAAATGGAAATCTACTTTCTTAATCATATTAGAAATTATTATGGAAGAAATTTTTCAACAATTAAGAATTCCTAAAATGTTTGATGCAGATAAGATTCCAGATAAGCTGCACATAGGTTAAAAAAACTGAGATCATACATGCTATACTTTTTTTCTCTCACATCTTTGTATACTCAGTACTTAACACAGAGATTGGCAAATAGTAAGCATTTAATATATGATGACTGATTGATTACTAGAAATGATTCACTATTTTGGATGTTATATAAATAATTATTTTAACCTAATTTTACATTTTCTAATAACCTGCCCCCCCTTCCCAAAACAAAAAGGTTAAAGAAGTTAATTTACAAACCAATAGCATGTTTAAAACCCTAACAGGAATACAAGCTATATTACTGAGTTCTATTACTCTAAAAATAGAATTCTAAAAAAATGTGAGAGATTTTTAAAAATGAATTAAAAAAAGATTCATTCCTGAGCTAAGAATCTGTATTTCGAGTATTAATCTAGTCTAAATGTATATGGAAGAGCCATATGAGGGGTTTCAAAATATAGGTACATTATAGAAATGTTGACAGATTTAACTGTAGCATCAGTGGGTACAATGATAATGCTGCTCTTATTGAAAATTAATGCAGCCTTTGAATATACATATATGTAGAACTTATTAGTTTTAGATTATTTTCTGCAAGCAAATAGTCAAAATTTAATATGATGATGTATACAGATTGCACTGATTTTTTGCTCTTATCCACTGCTTGCAGACTATGTGCATTTAAACCAAAAAACATTTGATATACACTAACTATAAATTATTTCCTTGGAGATCTCTCAGGCATGAAGAAAAAGCCTCTTAAAATAAATTTAAAATATTATATGCTTGATGGTGTATAACCAGAGGTTTAATCTCACCACTAAAGGGGGCAGTTCCTATGATTCTGCAATAACCCTGCAGACAATAATCAGGACAGCTCCCGTTGTTCTCTCAGTAAAATCCTGGTAAACACAGCATGGCTATATTGTAATTTGATATCTATAAGATCAACTGCTACAGCTCATGGTAACTCATAAGATTTCATTCTCCATTAAATAGTATATTTTCCTCAAATGTCATATATGTTATTTACCAAGCATGTGTCCTATTAACTATAGATTGGCACATAAAAATAGCAAGTAACCCCTAACCTCACCTCTCCAGTAATCCCCCTCCACCAAATCTGTTCTCTTGAAAGAATGTTGTGACAGGGTAGAAATGTGGAAAATTTTCCTCAACTTAGAAAAAATTTATCCCATCACATTTGCTTATTCAAAAAACAAAAGAGAATTGTAATATACTTCTCTACCTCAAAAGAATTTCTCTAGAAATAGACTACTTCTAAGATTAGATTCAAAAAATGGTTCAGTATTTTTTCTATCATATTATTTACATATTTGTACACTTAAAAAGAGTAATTATAAGAAAAAAACATTTCACTGGGCTTCAAAACATCTGAGCACAGATATAAGCAAAAAAAATCTGAAAAGAATAAAGCACAATAAAAGAGTAACATAAAAATGATCTTTCAATAACTATAATACTAAGAAAGTGTAACAAACAATATAACAATTATATTTTACTTTACTAAAACACATGTAGATTATTTCATCAGTATTTTACGCATGTAATCAAACAGTTTTCACTTACCAATGCTGGATCTTTTCTTGGCAGCCAGTGACCACCTGTCATTAAAACAGATAACTGCTCATGAAAAAACAAGGCTCAGCATACAGCTGCAATGTCACTGTATCAGAAAAACTACAACAGCAGCTTCACAGATTTTGCAGCATCTCTGTGGACATTTTTATTTGTCAATGCACTGGGAAGTGAATGTTAGTCTTTAAGCAGTGTACTCTATCACAACACTCGAATGCAGGCTGATAACTGCAGGACAAATTACAGCTTTCCACTTCATATTGGGGTACAATACCTGCTCCATAACTATTAGGTGACATATGATATAAGATAACTACGATTCTGCACAATCTATACACCTATTTTCGATGTTACATATTTTGTAGAATACAAAAATGTTATTAATAACAGGATACCAATGTAATATCCACACTTCTTCAGTAAGAAATAAAGCAGTGGTGAAATTGTTTCACTTTATCAGTACATCTCCAAGTATTTTGACCTGTAATTTTTATTCTGAAGTGTAATAATGAATTTATCAATGTTATTCTACTACATTTTCAAGAATATACATTTAGGATAAAGAAATACTTCAAACAGCCCATTTTTTTCCCCACGAATTCTTAGACCTAGATCCCTAAAAAGACTGAACACAAATCTTAGAATATGTTTCTAAACATAACATCTAGCCATTTAAAATTGACTGTTTCTATGTTATTTGGCTATATAAAACAAGCACAAAAGCTATTTGTTTTTCTGGTCCAATTGAGTTAAAAATCATCTCTTTAAAAAATAAAACAAAACCATGCTTGATCATAGCAAAGCACTCCCAAAATTTTAGAAAAGGTATGCCCAAACATAACTCAGCTAACATTAAGCATAAGCACCAGGAAAACATATGAATATAACAATATTGAAAACTTAAGGCACAGTTTTCCTATATTTTTACCTACCTAATCTAACAATTCCAAGAACTTCAACAGTATGATCCTTATTTAACAAATAAAAAAAAACAATTTTAAAATGACATATAATTTGAAATACACCTGGTGTCTACTAATATGTTCATATATTTTATCCCAAACTACAAGTTTTTTAAGCTTACTATTAAATTCTAAATGACAATTCTTAACATAAATGCCCTTCTTTAATATCTTTTAAATAGTGAGGCAGCAATACTAGGGAAAAAAAAAACCATAGTATAATCATAGACCTAACCACACTACTAATTCAGAATTAAAAAAAAAAATCAGCTTTAAAATGAAGCTTTCCCAGTAAGTATCAATCATGTAGCAACACTTAATAATAGTGGTAATATATAATAAGAGTGCTGGCTTTACATCTGGAAGAGCTAGGCTAAAACCACATCAATCCATTTCACTGTTTCAGATTTGGTGGTGATTATGAAACAGACAAACAGAATTAAGTATAAATTGAAAAAAAAAGAAATCTTTATAAAATCCTTCTTAAAAGTTCCTATTTAATTGGCCCATTAAAAGATGAGACCAAAAACAGACAGGATGCTTTCCATTCCCAAAGCATGTCTTTCCATGCATGAAGTGAGCTAAAAGCACAAAAAGAAAAGCCCTGCAAACCATAGAGCAGCATGTTCATTAACCTCTACATGATAATCCTTTCGTAGCTGCATATTAACTAGTTACATATTCATAATCATTTACATTATTTAAAGGACCTTCTATGAAATTTTCTAGGCTATATCCATTAGCAACAATGTTAAAGGTTATAGAAGATAGTCTACTTAATGTTTCCGGGAAGACTTTTTAATTAGTAAATATGTAAATTGGGTACATATGCTTTTAATGTTTAAAAAACAAGTCATTGGTTAGGATAGCATATGCAATTTCTATCACCCTATATATTCTCCCCTTTTCCTTTCCCCAAAAGAGGACACCAATCAATTTTAATTTTATTTTTCCTTCCTGAAATAATAAGTGAATAGATACTGAAGGGCAGAACAAAGAAGAATCTATTTAGTGTTTCTCAGAAGAACAATTTACCACCAAAATATTCCCTTACATACACTTAGGACCAAAGTATCTGCTAATGAGATAAAGTACTTACAGAATCAGATGATAAAGCATTAACTAAAAGTAGCCTAAAGCAAAGCCAAATTCTGAGAATGGAGGAAGGTAACACTAACACTGACCAAGTAAATTCTCCAAAGGAAAATTAAAAGGATAAGGAAAAAAATTTCTAATGGATATTTTGAATAATCTTTTTTATGTTGGTTGTTTTTGGAAACCTGTTTTGGAGGCAAAGGAAAGGTTATTTTGTTTGGGGTCAGGATTCTTTTTATTGATTACTCTTCTACAATGCTTCTGACTAAGAAAAAATTTTAAAAGAGGAAAATATATGACACCTGAGTATACCTGATTTAAACAGTAACAACCACTTGATTTCTTGATGAAATTTAAATAATTTCATGAAACTTCAACTCATTTCTTCTTAAGGGGAACACAGGTTCATTCATTTACATATAAAAATAAACACAAGTGACTTAATTGTAGAAAAGCAATTATTGCAATTTTCAATTTGCACAAATAGCTATATCATTTGGCAATAAAGTAATGAGACTGATTTTGTGACAAATACAGAAATCTGTTTACTTTGTAGTCAACATATGTTTTATATTTATACATAAATGATTGTCACATGAAGTGTTACTAGGAACAATTTGATTTTTAAAAGTTAAACCCTACTAAATGTGCAAATCTACTCCATTTTCATTAGTGTGAAGCTTTTTGTCATTTTACAATAAGAGTTACTAGTAGGGGCAGCTAGGTGGCGCAGTGGATAGAGCACTGGCCCTGGAAGTCAGGAGTACCTGAGTTCACAATCCGACTCAGACACTTAACACTTACTAGCTGTGTGACCCTGGGCAAGTCACTTAACCCCAATTGCCTCACTTAAAAAAAAAAAAGTTGCTAGTAACTGTGCCTAGGGAAATTGTTGGACCATAAAAAAACAGACTGAACGAATTATTTCTATTTGGTTATACATTTCAACAAGGATTTCACAGTGTAGTAGAACCACAATGCTACATGAAGTAAGATGATGAAGATTCCAGCATCAACTTAACTTCACCACTTAGAAGCTATATAGCTAACTGCCTTTAGGACTCATTTCCCCACTTCTAAATCTGTTCCCTCAAGCCATAAAACAATAATTGTGCTGCCATTAAGGGTTAATGTAAGGAAAACACTGAAAGATTTAAGAATTTTTACGATTTCAGTGGCATGGGTCTTGCCTCCAAATCAGATCTCAGTCCATCCATATCTTTTAGATGTTAAGATTTAGGAATGGAATAGGACTCAAGAATCATCCAGTTCACCTCTCCTTTTATAGATAAGAAACCTGAGGCTCTGGGAGTAAAAGTGACCTTACAAGGTCACATGGACAGCAAATGACAGAGCTAAAATGGGGGGGGGGGCAATGGGGGTTAAGTGAGTTGCCCAGGGTCATACAACACAGATAAGATTTAAACTGAGGTCCTCTGGCTCCAAAATTCAGTCGTCATGATCACTATGCCACACTCCACCCCTCCCTCCTCCCCACCACACCACACAAAAATAAATTGCTTGTCACAATCTTCTGATGATGAACCTTTCCAAACTTGGCCAGGCTGGCCCTCAGGAGGTTAATCCAAGCTTTCCGATTTGCAGGGGGTTATTCAAGCTTTCAAATTGGTAGTTCCTGCCAGAGTTGGTGCTTCACTGTGGAATCAGGTGGGCAGCTAGGTGGCTCAATTGGATAAAGCACTGGCCCCTGGAGTCAGGAGTACCTGAGTTCAAATCCGGCCTCAGACACTTGGCACTTACTAGCTGTGTGACCCTGGGCAAGTCACTTAACCCTCATTGCCCCGCAAAAATAAATAAATAGGGGCAGCTAGGTGGCGCAGTGGATAGAGCACCGGGCCCTAGATTCAGGAGTACCTGAGTTCAAATCCGACCTCCAGACACTTAACACTTACTAGCTGTGTGACCCTGGGCAGGTCACTTAATCCCCAGCTGCCCATAAATGAAATAAATGAATGAATGAATGAATGAATAAATTAATTAATTTAATTATTAATTAAATAAATACAGGGAAATAAATTGGAGAATCCAGAATCACTCTCCATGCCACAGTAAAATGCCCTCTATCCCTCTTATCAATGCAGATCAGCATATGTCCTGCAACTTAAAGTCTTAGAAAAACCTGCAAACACATTAAAATACATGAACATTACTAAACTCTCTATACTAAGAAACAACCTCATAGGCTAAACCCACAAAAGATACCTTCTTTGCAAGCTCATCATAGAAGAGTAAAAATGTCTCTATTATACCTTATATGATAATTAGGGGCAGCTAGGTGGCACAGTGGATAGAGCACCAGCCCTGGAGTCAGGAGGACCTGAGTTCAAATCCGGTCTCAGACACTTGACATTTATAGCTGTATACAATACATGTTTGCACGCACACATATGTATATGTTCAAGGACCACAAGGGGGCATTGACTTATGAATTTTCCATGTTAAACACAAGAGTACCACTTCAGGCAAAAAAAAACAAAAAAACAAAACCCAGGGCACTCCACTTAGAAAAGTTCCGAATAATTACTGTCTAATATCTCCAAAGCCATTTTAAAAAAAATTTTCAGGGGCAGCTAGGTGACGCAGTGGATAAAGCACTGGCCCTGGAGTCAGGAGTACCTGAGTTCAAATCCAGCCTCAGACACTTAACACTTACTAGCTGTGTGACCCTGGGCAAGTCACTTAACCCCAACTGCCTCACAAAAAACAAACAAAAAAACAAAAATAAATATAAAAAATAAAAAAATTTCAATTATTCCTTAAGAGCCTAAGTTAATAAAATGCTAGCTTTTGTACTGCTTTGATCAGTTTTTTGGTAATTAAATGATTTGACTCTTTGTAACATGTATTCTTAGTACTGACCTCATAATCGTTGTTTTTTAAATTATTGCTTAAAAGTATATCTTGGGGGGCAGCTAGGTGGCACAGTGGATAGAGCACTGGCTCTGGAGTCAGGAGTACCTGAGTTCAAATCTGGCCTCAGACACTTGACACTTACTAGCTCTGTGACCCTGGGCAAGTCACTTAAAACTCAGTGCCCCACCCCACCCCCAAAAAAAGTGTATCTTACCAATTAATTGAGACATTTTATTATCAAAACTTTAACTACATTTTGGCATAAATTAAAAATATTTTAATTGATATTTTTGCAAAGAATAATGCTCTGACAACACAGCTAAAAGTACAGATACAATGTTCACTACAATAAGCTTGTGGGTATTTTTTAAAACCATGACATAGGTTGTTGTTTTTTTTAAATTATCAATTTAAAGTAAATCACTTTCTAAGTATATTGCCAAACAGACATTTGCTTGAGTACTGAGAACATTCTGATAACATGGAAACCTTCTGTATAACACCAATTTTTCTCCAAAATTTACCTAGAACAAATTTCAACATTTATCTAATGTATGTCTTTTATTCCATGGGTTCCCTACCTCTTTTGTGAACAGCATTCAAGCATACTTTCCTTTTATACAAATAAATTTTTGACTGCATCTCTCCTCTTTCTTTATACAGTACCTTATTTCCCTGTATTTTCTGCACAGAATCCATCTGTGCATCTTTTCTCCTTTCAGTAACTTCCTCCTACATAGTTCTTAGCACTTCCAATAAGTGTATAGTTTCTTCCTGTTACCACACAATCTTGCTGTGTTAATCATATACATTCCTTTTTCTCTTATTGCAGATGCTTGGTTTTCTGTAGAATATATATGTGTGTGTGTATGTATACACACACGCACGCGCGCGCGCGCACACACATCTTGCTATATACCTCTATGATTAAAGCTAAATAGATGTTAGTAGGAAAGGTTTCTAATCCTCTTTGGATAAATAATTCAATTATCTACAAACCTAACTATAAAAATTTAATTCATATTTACTCTTAAATCTCAAAAATATGGAATAAAACTTGACATGACCTCTGTTGAGGGTAGTAACCCAACCCAGTAAAGGTAACATGTCTTGTCAGAAATCACTAGATGAAATTAATGCATCTAAATGCATTATAAACTCTTAAAGTATTATCGAGTATCAGAGGCAATGTGTGTCAAGTGTACCAAAAAGTAATACTCAATAATTTTAAATGCATAACCTAAATTACTAGATATCAAGAATAAGCTTATTTAATAATGAGCAAAACTGTACAACATAATGAAGAGAACAGCAAATGGTTCATCGATTTGTTACCTATTGGGTTGAAGGTATTAACATGAGTTAAAATTGATAATTTAGAAAAATCAGGCTATTATAAATCAAGGTGAGAAAAAGGTAAGGTAGACTGAGAGCTCTTTAATTTAGTTTAATCAAATATTATTCACATTCTTAAAATGCTAATAATTATAGGTTTGCAAATGTGCTAATTTAGTGATAAAGTTATAAATTTCTATGTGAGCTTCTGGTAGTTAAAATTAACCATGCCTCTGTAGCTAATGGTGGCCAGTTAATGCTGATGTTCACTACTGAAAAGACTTTAAGGATGTTAAGCAACTTATCAAGATATATACAGTGCATTAGTTCAGTTTATTAATGCAGTCTATGAGTTTCTTGAAAGGTAACCTGGCATAGTAGAGAGAGCACTGGAACTGGCATCAAAAGAGACGAGTTCAATCACATCACACCTCTCACACAAACTAAGATATTTGTATGAACTATGTTAGGTCAGTCACTTAAACGGACATTCAGTTTACTCGTCTGTAAGAAATAAGCAAACTTAGAGCACAAATATCCAAGGGTGGTTGTGAGAATCAGAGGAGATATGTATAAACTTTGCAGTCCTTTGCAAACTTTAAACAAATCATTTAGCTCATAGGCTAAACTGAACTAGACTGTTCATCTAGTTCAACTTTTTCATTTTACAGATTGCATAGATGAAGAAACTGAAGCTTTTTTAAGTCACTAAGTGGCTGATAGAGGAATTTTCTTCACCTAGGAATTCCTTATACCAATGAAATCACAGGCCAAGTCACTATCTATTCCTTATCCTTATCTTTAAAGAGCAGAAATTTAAATTATCCAATGAAATAAGGTTATATAAGGTTCAAAATTCTCTGAATGTTATTTAACAGCAATCATAAAATCTAACCTTAAGCAGGGTGCAAATATTTAAGTCATAGATCACAAGCTTATCAAGGAAACAGAGTGTAGATGGTTAAGCACAAATTCATCTCAATAATCAGAAAATCTTAAACAAATGTCCTATTGACAGTGGATCTTTTGTTTCATTTTTTTATGTGGACTATATATTTAGAGAGTGTGGATGGTTTTTTTTCCCTTTAAAGAAATACAAATTTCTTAGGGCATATATTTTTAAATATGAGAGGTTGGAACTAATGATCTCTAAGGTTCCTTCCAGCTCTAAATCCATGACTCATGTTCTCAAATTGGGGAGGGGGGGGCATTTTACAAGAAACTCCAAGTAAGAAGGTTAATAGAGCTCTATTTAAACCCCCTCATTTTACAGATGAAAAAACTGCGGTTCCAGTGATGTTTATTAACCTGTTTTGTCATACATTAAAATGGCAAAAGCTTGGACTGAAACCCAAGTCCTCTGAATCTACATGAAGCACTTTTTCCTTTCTATGTAATAAAGTTTAAATTACTGACCCTGACATTCAAGATTCTCTACAATCCAATAGCCCCCAGAAAGAAACAAAATACCTTTCCATCACTCTGGGTCTCACGCCTCTAGGAAAGGGGAATAAAACCATTCTTTTGGTTCCCAATATTAGTCCCCAGGTCTGAATTGTTAAAGGCCCCAAAAGGAGTCCATCCTAGGGACAAAACTCAGTGGACAATAAAGCCTACCAAAACTCATTCCCTAATGATTAACTACCTCTCCACCCCATAACCATGCCCTTACCAATGATTATGTAGCCTCAGCTGTCTAACTCAACACCACTTCAACATTCTACTCTAAAGTTACCATCCTCCTACTGTGCTCTCTGGAATTCAGAGAACAAACTTGCTTTCATCTTAAATCTTTTCTTTTCCCACATTCCATTTTCTGGCTCTCAGAGTCAAGGATCCCTCCTAATGTCACAGTCTACCTGGCTTCCCTTTCTAGCACCTTTTCACTCAATCCCCCCAACTCAATAGCTGAGGTGAAGGAGTTGGAACACTTTGCTCCATACACCCCATCACTACTTCCAGGTTCTCCCTTTCTACCACCACTTAGTACTTCTTTGAGGTTCATTCAATCCTTGTTGTTGTTCGGTCATTTCTGACTCTGTGACCCCCATTTAGGTTTTCTTGGCAAACATACTGGAATGGTCTACCATTTCCTTCTCCAAGTCATTTTATACATGAGGAAACTGAAGCAGATATAGTTAAGTGACTTGCCCAGGGTCACACAGCTAGTGTCTGAGGCCAGATTTGAACTCACAAAGATGAGTTTTCCTGACTTCAAACCCAGGACTCTATCCACTTCCATCTCACAGGCAGGGATTCCATTCTTATTTACCACCCAAATCAAAATCTGGTAGCTGTTGTCTACCTGCCTCCAGGACACAGCTCTTCTTTCCTCAATCAGTTCAGTGCCTGGCTCACAGTCTCTTTTCCTCAATTCCTGTCCCCATACTAGCGGATTTCAACATAGAAACTGATGCTCCCTAACCTCACAGTTCCTCAACTTACTCATTTGACATGACCTCACTCTAACTCAGCAACACACAAAGACAGCCACCTACAATATACACCTACTATTATTTTCATGAACTCTAAAATTCCCTTATCTGATCACAATCTATTTTCATTCTATAGCTCCTTCTGCCTATTTTTCTGTCACCCTATTTTTTACCTCCAATCAGGGGCATCATGGTGGCTGGCCAAGTGGATAGAGCCTGGGACCTGGAGTCAGGAAGATTCATCTTTAGGAGTTCAAATCCTACCTCAGACACTAGCTGTGTGACCTGGACAAGCCACTTTATCCTGTTTACCTCAGTTTCTTCATCTGCAAATTGAGCTGGAGAAGGAAATAGCAAACTACTCCAGTATCTTTGCCAAGAAAACCCCAAAGTGGATCTTTAAGAAACAGACCTAAATGAATCAACTAAACAACAACAATCTCCAATCCCTACCAGTTCTTTCCTATCAGTACTATACCTTTCTCCCCTCCCTATCTTGACCCCCTGGTGAACCAGCTCAATGCAACACCATCCTCTTTTCTTATTTTATGTCCCTTACCCCCCTTTACTTTATGGTCTATCTTGCCCTACCCAGCATCAGCCTACTACCCAATGTCTTTACTCTTAAACAGTGAAAAAAGCTGGAAAAAAAAAATCACAAAACAGTGCTGATTTATGATTTATTTACACTACAAATTTGTTATATAACTTCAACTGGGCCCTCAATGCAACAAAGATTCTTTTATACCTTCCTAATTAACTACCACCACTCAAAATAGCAGTTTTTCAAAAATTTTTCATCTCATCTCAAACTTCCCCATGCATTCTTTTCCCCCACCCTTCTCAACAAAACCTTGCCTCCTAAAATAGGCCATTCCCCATGAGCTCCATTTCTTCCCCCTCCTCATCTCAAGTCAACCAGATTTCTTCTGCAACTATCTTCCTTCTTCACACATTTCACATAAAGTTGGCCCCTCTCCTTATCAGGGGAACTCATCTACATGAAACAAGTAATCCTTTCTAACCTGTATTCTCCTACTGATGACCCTTCTTCTATCATCCCTATTCTCCCACATATCTTCAATCTTTCCCTGTCTACAGGTTTGCTTTCCTACTACCTACAAACATGCCCCTGCCTCCCCCATAATCACAAAGCCCTTTCTTAATTCTTCTGTCTCTACCAGCTGTCATTCCATATCTCTTCTCCCTTAGTCGCTAGACTGTTTGATAGGTACAGAGACTTCCTTTCCTTTCACTTTCATCTTTCTTTAGTCTGGCTTCCAAACTCACCATTCAATCAAAACTGTTCTCTCCAAAGTTACTAAACAATCTCTTCATTGCCAATCTAATGACTCTTTTCAATCATCACTTCTTGACCTTTTCCAAACCTTTAAAACTATTGATCACCCTCTTTTCCTTATTACTCACTTCTCTCTAGATTTTCATGACATTATTCTCTCCTGGTTCTCCTCCCACCTTTCTGACTACTCCTGAGTCTCCTTTGGTGGATCTTTATACAAATCAGGCAAATTAAGCATATGTGTCCTAAAGGATTATGTTCTGGCACTCTTCTCTCCTCCAGCTATACTATTTCACTAGTTTATCACCAGCTGCCACAGATTCAATGATCATTTCTATGCTATTGATCCTCTAATTCTACCTATTCAGCCCAATCTCTCTTCTGATCTGATCCAGTCTCACATATCCAAATGGCTACTGGATGGACATCTCAAAATGTATGTCTGTAATCAACAAAGTTAATATATCCAAAACTGAACTCTATCTTTCTCCCTAAACCATTTCCCCTTCCTATCTTCCCAATTACTCTCAAAGGCACCACCACTCTCCCAGTACACAGGCTCTTCCCTCTTTCTCACCTCACAAAGCAAATCTGTAGACAAGGTCTGTCAATTTTACCTCCATAACCTCTCAAATATGCACCCTCCCTCTCTCCTCTGACAATGCCCTCACCCTGATGCAGGCCCTCATTACCTCACACCTGGACTATTCCAACAGCCTACTAGTTGGTCTCCCTACTACATGTCGAACCCCACTCCACCTCATTTCTCCACTCAGCTTCCTAAAAAGCACAGGCCCTGACCATTGCCACACACCATACCACCACACCATCCCTTCATTCAATAAAACTCTAGCAGCTCTCTGTTACCTTCCAGGATCAAATATAAAATCCCTGTTTGGAAACTGAAGCTGTCATAACTGCCTCCCTCAAGCTTTCTAGTCTTCTTACACCTCTACCACCCCCCTCCATGTACAATATGATCCAGTGATTCCTTACTATTCCTCAATTAAGACACTCTACCCTCCCCAAACTCCAGGTATTTTCTCTAACTGACCCCCACGCCTAGAATTATCTACCTCTTATTCACCTCCTGGTTCTCTTCAAGTTCCTGTTAAAATTTCGCCTTTTTATAATAGGTCTTTTCTGATCCCTCTTATTCTAATCCCTTCCTTCTGTTGATTATTTCCAATTTATCCTGGATATGTTATGTTTGTTTGTAATAGTTATTTACATGTTTTCTCCTCCATTAAACTAAGTTCCTTGAAAGCAGGGACTTTCTTTTGCTTAGCACATTGCCTGACACACAATAGGCCCTTAATAAATATTTACTGATTGGCTCCAACCTACCCATCAAGTTTATCTTTTACTATTCCCCTTAAAAATATTCTATGTGAGTCCTGTATAAGACCTCCTTGTTGTTAATGCATCTGTGTAATTTCCCGAATTCCTGTTGTTCTTAATCCACAAACCCAGCTCATCAATATCTCTATTGGTACCTTCCATTCACTGTGGTGGATTTATGTAGTCCTTTTTTTCACTCTCGACCTGTTTCTTTTCCTGCCCTCTCTCATCCTATGCCTTTGCTAATACTATCTGTTAAAGAGAATTCTTCTGTCAAAGGGCCAACTCCAAAACTACTCCCTCCGTGAAATTTTTCCAGACTTCCTTAGAAGATGATTTCTTTCTCCTTTGTCAGAGAAAATAAGTCACAGATGTGGCTGCTAATATAACTGAACTACTCAAGAAATTACATTAAAGGACTACTTCCTTCCTCAAAATTAATTCTAGAAGAAAACTGATCAACTTCTATTTTTCTTCTCAACAGAACAATGTGTGACAAATCAAATGGAGGATAAATAACCTATGTCAGCTAATTATAAGTACTGTGATTTTGGACAAGTCACAAACTCCCAATTTCTTCATCTGTCAAAAGAATGTAGTTGAACTAGATTACTTCAAATATCTCTTCTAGGTCTAAAATTCTATAGCTTTATGAATTCAGGAACACTTTAGGCCTCTAACTAGTCAATAATAATTATATATAAAACTTGGCTTTTATAAATAAATTCTATTATCTTGGAAGCAACATGGCAGAAAAGAGAAATATAGGACTGAGAAGACCTAAACTCCAGCATCAGTTCTGTCACTTCGGTTAAATTACAAACTCAACAGGAAGCTAGGTAGCACAGTGGATAAAGTACCAGCCCTGGATTCAAGAAGACCTGAGTTCAAATGTGACCTCAGACACTTAACACTTACTAGCTGTGTGACCCTAGGCAAGTCACTTAATTCTCTTGCCCCACCCCACCAATTACAAACTCAAAGCCTCAGTTTCCTCATCTTAAAAATAGGGAAATAAGATTAATAACGGTTGCATTCCCTGCTTAACAGGTCTGAGAAAAGCATATGTAAATTTGAACTGTTATCATTACCCTATCCTTATGTTGAACAATGGAAAGTAACCTATCTAGCCAGATCAGTTATAGGTACATTAGCTGTGAGATTCAAGATTAAGTCTCAAGTATCACAATCAATGTTTTATTTCAGGTCATTGAAATTTTAAAATTTTGGCAGGGAATTTGCTGAAACTACTTCATCAATCTTCGGTTCAAAATAAAAGGACCTACCTGACAAACTGTTTCTACATTGAGAAGCAGGTAGGAAGGAATAGTTAATTGGCTTTGTGGGAAGATTTCAAATGACAGAAAATGAAAAGAGTAATATAACATATTTGAAAAAGAAATTCACACTAACATTCTAAAAGACAATATAAAGGAAAAGGTAATAAGCATGTTCCTTCCTACTCATAATCTTTGATGTTTTGTTCCCATGTTTCGTTTATACAACTATCAGGATCTTATTTATACATGGACATAGGACAAAAAAATTAGAAAGAGATTGGGCAACTCAAGATACCTCATGTGAAAAACATCTTCTAGTCCAGCACCTGAATCAGTTCCCCAATATTTAAAGCTTGGAATGGGGACATGGAGGTAGAGCTTAACCTAGAGTTTAGCTTTTTTGATATTGCCATTCATATGCCATCAATATTCAGCCTTAACATTCTAATGATGGAAGGGGATGATGCCCAGTGTGACTGATTCCTCACCAAAGAATAAAATAATTATATAACAGGTTCATACTAGAAGGGGCACTGGCCATGCTACTAACCTGCTTACAGAAGCTAAATGAGTTATTTGACCTATCTAGTCCTCATTTACAAAATGAGGGCAAGAAGAACTAGGTTGTAAAACAAAATGAGACAAAAAGTTTTCAAGCACTCTGATATGAACAGGCAACACAGTATGGCAAAATAGTCAATAGTCAATAAACATTTATATGCCAAGCACTTTGCTAACCTCTAAGGATACAAAGAGGCAAAAGTTAGTCCCTGCCCTCAAAGAATTCACAATATAACAGGGTAGATAACAAGCAAATAAACATGTACAAAAAAGCTATATATAGGATAAAAAGTAAATAATTTTAAAAGGGAAGGCACTAGAATTAAGAAGAGTTGGGAAAGTTTTCCTGTAGAAGATGGAATTTTAGTTATGTTCATTAATCTCTAGCCAAAATTTAACATTTCCTTCAATTAGGCAGCTTGGTGGTGTTGTAGCTAGAACACTGAGCTTGGAGTCAGAAGACCAGAGTTCAAATCCAGTTTCAGACACTTACTTGCCTCAGTTTTCTTAGTTGGAAAATGGGGATAATAGTAGCACCTACTTCACAGGGTTACTGTTAGAGTCAAATGAGATATTTGTAAAGTGCTTAGCACAGAGCCTGGTACATAGTAAGCACCTAACAAAAGCAACTAGCAAGATTATTCTAATAAGGGATCATAGGTTTCCAACAATCAAAGGATTCCCTATAACACACAAAAAAAGTTAACTCCTGTTCTAATCACAATTCTACCACTAAATTAGCTGAGTGACCTCAGAAGTCACTTCCCTCTCTAGACTTCAGCACATGAAACCTTTAAACTGAAGAGGTTGACTTAGATTGCTAAAATCCTATTCCAAGTTATGACAGAACTAAAATCTACCAATTTCCAAACAACAAAGATTTAGGTGCCTGCCAACAGGAATTCTTTTTCCCCAAAATTCAACAAAGGTCTCTTCAGAACCTCATTTGGATCTGGTGAATGCCTGAAAGCATTCATGTCACCATTCCTTGGTAACCAGAGACATTTCCCCTGAAGCTGAAAGCTGAAGCTGAGCACTACCAGACGCTTGCTGGTTACTCTTCAACCCTTTTATTAATTGTTCACCCTAAGAGTATCTCATTTCATCTCAAAATTAAACATGAACTAACAGAGTACTTACATCAAGTCCACATTTAACACGTCAAGATCATATCCTCTAAGCAAAAAAAGATTATTCATTTAAAAAGTCAGAATCCCTTTTTAACAAATATCACAACCCTGATTTCTATATTTCTACATAATTTTCCTATTATGAATATAACAAATTTGTATACTTCACAAATAAACATGGATACCCTCTCCAATGATGCATATAAAATAAAATCTACCCCTATCATCTCATCCTGCATTATCCTTGTCCATGTCAACCTATAAATTTTCCACAAAGCATCTAATATAGTCACTTTCTTTTCTGCTTATAAATTTCCTAAAAATCTTTTGAGCTGCATTCTGTGTGTATATCATCAGTGGTAATAAACTATATCCTATCTATACATACCATGCAACTAGTTCTCCCTCACTTTGGGTCACCTCCAATTTGAATTCATCAGAAACAAGGTGTTCCTTGACTCACAATCATACAGCAATACCAGAAGAAATTTGTTCAGTCATTTTTCAGTCATGCCAACTCTTCATGACCCTATTTGGAGTTTTCTTGGCACAGATACAGGAGTGGTTTGCCTTTTCCTGCTCAAGCTCATTTTACAGATGAGGAACTGAGGCAAACAGGGTTATAAGTGATTTGACCAGGGTCATACAGAGTGTTTGATGACAGATTTGAACTCAAAAATATCAGTCTTTCTGACTGCAGGCTGGGCACTCTATCCACTGCACCACCTAGTTGCCTGAACCAAAAGAAAAAGCTGGTGTTAAAAAGAGGGATTGTCAGGAAACAGATTGGGATCATTCAAGTGTTGCCACCAAATCAACGAGATGGTAGCCTAGATACTTTCTCCAAAACACATTAATTTTCAAACACCCCCTAAAAGAGAAAGTGTGCCAGATGTAGAGCATTCACAGCTGAATCCAGATAGAAAAAAAGGAACCCCAACAACGCAAAATCCTTCTGAATTAGTACTACATGAATTAATACTAAGATACACTACTCGCTTAGAGCAACCCTACCCCACCAGCCTCTGAGCTCTTAGCAGCAGGGGATTGTTTTTGAGGCCTATAAATATATTAAAGGAACACCCCACACACATACACACTTCCTGCCTATCCTCATCTAGCAGCCACATGAAGGAGAAAGGGAACAAAAATGCTATCTTCTGCGTAGGGCAGCCTCTAGATTACAAACACCCAAGACTATAGCAACTCTCTTTCTGGAACAGTCTTCTCATCTCTCCCCAACCTTGCAAAAAGAAGTAGATATCAGTTCAGAAAAAAATTCATTTCTAACCCTAATTCTAAGAAGGCATGGAAGGAAAGGAAAAGTGCCAACGGAAGAATTGGGTCACTGAGCCAGGCCTGAAGGAGAAAGGACTGAAGCCCAGCTAGGTCCAGTCCTATCCACCCTACCCCTACGATCAGGAGCGGACCTAAGCAGCTGAATTCTAAATCCCACACCAAAAAGGAAGCAGTTAAAGTTTTGAAATACAGTCCCTAAGGTTATACATACCAGCAAATAGAGGAGAGAGAGGAAATATATCAGAAAAGGGATGAAAAGGAAACATGAGGAAAAAAAAAAAAAAAGGCTGGAACATCAAAGACTTCAAGAGGAAAATTTAACAAAAACCCAGAGTGCAAACAAATAAATCAACAAAGGATCCCAACACAGGAAGGAAGAATGAATACTAAATCTTCAAAGAGATTACAAAATTCTCTTAATATTACAAGACATAGGAAAGTGAACGAAGTCCTGATAAAAAATAAAATTATCTGGGATCCAAAAAGAGCATGGAGGAAAAAATTCCAGAATGGTTCAGCAGAAATGAAACTGTTAAGAAACTGGAATGAATTAATTTTTCAAAACAGAAATAAAAACTAAATTAGATTAAATCCACAATGGAGAGTTTTCTCAAAGACAAAGTAGCTCATTTAGGCTCTAGATCTAGAAGAAGTCCTAGGAATTAAAGCTGTCCAAAAGTGGGATGAGCTGCCTCAGCAAATGATGGACTCACCCTCAACAGAGTATTTTCAAGCAGACACTGGATGACAACATGTTATAGAGTTCCTTTCAGGTATAGGTTGAACTAGATAACCTCTGAAGTCCCTCTCAATTCTCAAATTATGTGATTCTGTGATATATTAAAACAGTATAATTTTAAAATATTTTAATAGAAGCAAGAAAGAATTGGCTATAATATTCCCAAAAACTTGAAGCAGCAAAAACTTGGCAAAAGAGAAAAATTCAGCAACATTAAGGAAACACAATCTACATTCAAGCAATTAATGAAAACAAATTACCACATGTTTAGAGGCTATGTTTAAAAAAAAAACAAATTGACCTCCAGACCAAAAGCTTATCAAGAGATTTTTCAAAAGCACAAAAGGGGGGAAAATTATATAATCAGAACTTTAAAAAATAGGAAAAGTGAAGAAGGTGGGGGAGTAGAGCCAAAGCACTACACACTTCAACCCCACTTCAGATGTATCAATTTTCTGGGACAAAACTGAAATGTACATAAGTAAGGAAATTAAGGTAGAGGTCAGAATTAAATAGGTATCGTACTCTTATCAAGTCCATAGGTGAGCAATGAAGAGATGATGATCCTTAAAGTCTCTCAACAAAAAAAAGGACTACTGGAGAACAAGAGAAACAGAAGCCCAGGACTGGATCTCAGAAAATGAAAGGGATATACTGTGAAATAACCTGAGACCTCTTTAGCAATAAATGAGTTAAAGAACAAATCCTAAAAACAAACTACATGAACACAGTGATGTTAACAATATATCAAAATTTCTGGGATTAAGCAAAAACAAATCCTCAGAGGAAAAATAAAATCCATAAAAACATACTTTAATAAAATGGTGTAAAAATTCTGAATATGCCATTTTAAAAGTGTAAAAAAAAAAAAAACCAATACATCCAAAATAAGCAAAAAAAAAAGGGGGGGGGGTCTTGAAAAACAGGAGAAATAGAAACCAAAAAGACTAAAGAAATGGTTATCTGAAAAGACAACAAAATTGACAAATCTTTAGACAACTTAAAAAGGGAAATAAAATTAACCCAATAAAAACTGAACAAGGTAAAAATAACCCAAAAAAATCATATCCTATTATAGTTACAAGGCAACTCAAAATACAGAATTATCTATAAAAAATTAAAATTACCCAAATTAACAGATGCAGAAAAAAGTACAATATTCATTTGAGCTAAAAACCCTACAAAGTATAAGCAGAGAGTGATCTTTTAATACAATTAAAAGTATCTAAAACCCAAAAGCTAGCATTATATCATATATGGAAACATTAAAGTTTTCCCTATTTAGAGTAAAGCAAGAATGACCTTTTGCTTCCCATTGTTATTTAACATATTTCTGGAAATGGTAACAAAAGTAATGAGGAAAAAAAGAAATTAAAGATACATAAGCTAGGCAAAGAGGAGATAAAACGACTTGTATTTTCTGATGACAATATTTTACTTAGAAAAATAAGGGAAGTAGAAAAGAAATAAATTGAGACAATAGTTTCAGTAAAGTTTCAGGTTAATAAACTCACAAAAATCAAGAGCATTTCTACAGCTTGTAGCAATAACAAATCCAGGAGTTAAAAGAAAGAGAAGTCCTATTCAAAATAACTACAAAATGCATAAAATTCCTGGGATTTAATCTACTAAGGCAAATTTAATGTCTATATAAGTAAAATTGCAAAATGCCTCTTAAAGAAATAAAAAAAACTTTTAAAATTTAAGAGATACTCTGTGCTCTTGAATGGGTTCTGCCAAAATAATTAAAAACAATACTACCAAAGTTAATCTATAGAGTCAGCGCAATATCAAACTACCAAAAGAATACTTTTAACTAGCTAGATAAAATATCCAAATTAATTTGGGACAAAATGTATAACTTATGAAAATATATAAATCATATAGGAATGAAGGAGGAATAGCATTTCCAGGCCTCAAACTATATTTAAAGCAATAATCATCAAAACTACTTAGTACTGGTTATAAAATAGAACAGTATAACAATGGAAGAGAGTAGATAAGGAAAAACCAGAAAGAACCAAACTACTAATAGTATTAAAGCAACCCAAAACAAACTCTCTACAGAAGAACTTTTTAAAAAGAAATGTTGGCAAAAATGGAAAGAAGACTGGCAGAGTTAAGTTTAAACCAACAACTTATATCCTATCACACAACAAATTCAAAATAGTCAAAGTGAGTTGAATATTAAAGATTGTATCATAAATTACGAGAGGAAATAGAGTCATGCCATTCACAATTATGGAAAGGGAAGAGAGGCAATTACAAGAAACAGAAGCAATTACAAAAAACAAAATAGAGAATTTTGATTACAAGACAGGTGGGATAGCAACCACAACAGCATGGTCACACTCAGACCATAACACACCGGGTGCCTGAGTTATTCAAGGTTCTTCTCATTCTGTCCTGAGTGAAACAGTAATAGAGTACCCTGAAAACCCAGTACTCTAAACCTCAAAGATCCAAAAGCTGTATCTCCAAGACAAGGTCAACATAGGATCCTTAGGGCAAGACCAAACAAGGCAGACCACTTTACCCAAAAGGACAGCAGGAGTCAGAGCCTGGCCCCAGCACAAAGGCCAATTCAAGAACTGAAGCTGGAGAGATAACTATGTTAAAGAAAATACCAAGCAATATAAAAATTATCATTCTAGAGATCCTCAAGAGAAGCAAAGAATACCACCAAAACAACTACAAGCAGAGAAACAAAGGAGGACAAAATGGATATTCCACAAGGATTACTTGAATATCTAAAAGAAATAAAGCAAGGCATTTTTTTAAATCAAACAAAAGCTCTGGATGAAAGAATTAGGAAGAAAATAGCTTAGAATATAAAGTAATAAAACTTACCATGGTAACCAGCTCCCTGAAAACTAAAACAGGCCAAATGAAATTCAATGATTCCATGAGGCAACAAGAAACAAGAGAACAAAATCAAAATACTAAAAAATAGAAGACAATATATGATATCAAAAACAGCCCTGGAAAAAACAGCAAAGAAAGCAAATTTAAAGATCACTAAACTCTCTGAAATTCCTAATTTTAAAAAAAAAGCCTGGACACAATATTTCAAGAAAAAAAATTTTGAAAACTGCCTATACCTATTAGAATCAGAAGGCAAAGTGAAAATGGAAGGATTCTTCTACCAATCACCTCCTACAAGAGAAACCCCAAAAGAATACCAGGAATGTCGAAGCCAAAGAAAAAGAAGTCCTACAACTTTCCAGAAAGAAGTTCAAATACCAAGGATCCAGTCAGAGCCCAAAAGACCTGAAAACTTCTACTATAAACAAGAGGAAACATTGAAATTCAATATTCCAAAAGGCAAAAGAAATAGTTTGCTCTTCAAAGTTAAGTGTAATCCTATAGGGGGGGAAATAGATCTTTAATGGAATAGAAGACTTTGAAGTACTTCTGATGAAAAACTAGAGCTGATCACCAAATCCAGAAAAAAAAAAAAAGGAACTGTGGAATATGGATGCTGATCGGACCATACTATTTCTTTTGTTTTTGGTGCTGTTGTTTTTCTGATTTGAGGTTTTTTCCTTTGTGCTCTGATCCTTCTTTCTTTTTTGTGTGTGTGTGGGGGGGGAATTAGGGTTAAGTGACTTGCCCAGGGTCACACAGCTAGTAATTGTTAAGTATCTGAGGCCGGATTTGAACTCAGGTCCTCCTGAATCCAGGGCCAGTGCTCTATCTACTACACCATCTAGCTGCCCCCTGATCCTTCTTGTATAACATGACTAATGCGGAAATATGTTTAATGTTATTATGTATATATATATATTATATATTATTATGTATATATAACCTATATCAGATTGCCTGCTGTCTAGGGGAGGGAGAAAAATTTGAAATTAATTGAAATCTTACATAAACAAATGTTGAAAATTATTTCTACATGTAACTGGAAAATAAAATAATTTTATTAAAAAAAAAAGAAAAAAAAAACTAGACCTGAATAGTAAGTCTAAAACACAAATACAAGAGTCCAGAAAAAAAAAGAAGGGCAAATCTATTTGAGCAGCTGGAAGGGGCTATATATGGGGGGAGGGGGAGGGGGAAGGGGGGGGGGAGAGAGAGAGAGAGAGAGAGGGGCGTTTGTTGTTCAGTCATTTTTCAATCATATCCAACTCTTTGTGACCCCATTTTGGGTTTTCCTGGCAAAGATAATGAGGTGGTTTAAGGCAGCCAGGGTGAAGTGGCTTATCCAGGGTTACACAGCTAATAAGTGAGGGCAAATTTGAATTCAGGTCTTCCTGACTCCAGGCCTGGCACTCTATCCATTGTGCCACCTAGCTGCCCATATGATGATGTACTAGCATTGTAATAAGGGAAAAATAAACAAGTGTCCTCTTACAACCTTAATGTCTTCCAAGGACACTGAAGAAGCCAAGTAAGAAAAACATAGGACCTGAGAATAGATTGGTTCTGTTCTAAGAATTTTAAGAGGGGTAAAGTAGAAGTAATACATTAGTGTAGAAGGGAGGAAAAAAGGAGGAATTTGTTATTTCTCCTAATTAGAGTACATGAGAAAAAGAATATACACTCACTGCCCGGTGAGTAGCAGGCATCAGATTAAGCTCACTTATATAAAACAAACAAGGGAGGGTTGAATACATAAGATTTGGTGTAGAAAAACATCATAATCAACAGGGAAACAAGTGCAGATGAAAAGGTGTTAACAATGAGAATAATACTAGGGAGGGAATAGTAAGTGGCAGGCAAAAGGAACTTCCTGATCATCAAAGGAGGATTAAAAGTGAGAAACAGGGCAAAGCAAAGAACTAGAATTCTAGGTAGTATGAATTGATGCAGATTCAATGAGCAAACCCAGAAGAATAATTTATACAAGGGCAACACTGTAAAGAAAAATTTTGACAGACTTAAGAACTCTTATGAAAGTAATTATGATCCATATTTCCAAAGAATTCAAGGTGAAGGCATGTTATCCACCTCTTAGCAGAAAGATGTTGGTCTCAAGATGCAAAAAGATATATGTATGTATGTATGTATGTGCATGTGTGTATGTATACACACACACACACATATACTTAAGACATGGACAAATGTGTGTATGGATACATTTTGATCAACTGTTTATTTGCTATAAGTGTTCCTCTTTTTTCAGTTTTTAAGTTGTGAGATGGTTGTGAGGGAAAAGAGATGGGGAACTAAAAATACTGTTAACAAAAATAAGAATCACATAATTTTTTTTAAAGGCACAACAGACAACATGAAGAAAGTTCAGGAGGAAGCATGAATCAACAGAGCAGTTTTGAAAGCAATTTGTGGAATTTATCATACACTTTAAGAATAAAAAGCTAAAGACATGAAATGGAAATTCAATTTCATATACGATCCTCCAAAAAAGAAAACTATGACAGTGCAAATGGAAGAACAACCATCACAAAACAACTGAAAAGTTTAGAAACTATAAATAAAAGCTTTGCCCCAAAGAAAACATGAAAAGACACTTTTACCATTCTCTTGCATTGGTCTGGGTCTGCAGATTTCTTTGATGTATCTGATCAGTTTTTGCTGATTTTTAAAAAACTTTTTTCTTCTTTTTCTTTTTAAAAAGAAATCATTTGTTTTAAGCTATGGCTCTCTAGGAAAGAGGTGGGAAAGATAAGGAGGTAGAAAGGAAATCTAGACCATTATATTTTAACATCTATACAGTATTAAATATTCTTAATATCTGAAATTTCAAAAAAGCATGTAGCTATAGGGAACAGGAGGGAGGGAGAAATTCATTTTGGAAAATAATGCCTTCTTTTTCAAAACTGATGCCACCTGTGGAAGAGAATAGGATGTAAAAAAAAATTGAGTATATAACAATAGCTTACATTTTAGAAAGAAAACACTTTTCTCACAATAGTCCTGTAAGGTTTAAATACCTCCATTTTACAGGAAGAGGCCAAGGCTCAAAGCATTTAAGTGACTTACCTACTAAATCACTTAGCAGGTATTAACTTAGTGTCAATATGTAAGGTGGGTTCAAACACAGATCTTCTGATTCCAGAACCATTCTTTCCACTAAACTAAGATGGAAGTAGAAAGAGACCAGAAAGGAGCAAGGATGATGGCACCTGGGGGAGGGGGACATGGAAGGAGTCTCAAAAAGTCACAGGACAAAAGAACAAAGTGAGATATGAGGAGCCTCAGAAAGGCTCTGTAATTTAGAAATACAGAACATTTTTAGGAGTACTTTGAGACAGTAGCGGAAGATGGCATAGGAATTGGAGCAAAAGTATGGAAAGGGGTCAAAATAGTCCTAAAAGGCAAACTCCTCTTATTTGAAAATTTAGCCAAAGAGTGACACTGCACCAGAAAATTGGAGGAAGCTTTCTTTCTCCTTCCCCATTCTATAATACATGACCAACACTCAGGATACAAACCTTGGTTCTATCCTACTAGTACTATCTAGCTAGTTATTTATTATAGATGAATTGGAAAACTTTCTGCGTACTCAGAGACAGTCACTACCATGAAAAACCAATGTGGGCAGCTGTAGACTATAAAACTAAAACAAATTCTGAAGAAGCTGAACTGAAAGGTGAGGCTAACATGAAGAAAGAAGCATAAAACATTTCCCGACAAGATCAATTCTCTGACCCCATTGCTTACCTTGGTAGCAAACTTTTATGACCTGACCACTTTTACTCAAACTTTTGTTCTGATCCTAGTTTTGAACATATTTCCACTACAAGTAAGGCTTTTCCTCCTCTGATCTTTCACCTCTCCAATCCATGTCCCAAATACTATATAGGTTTATAGCAGACATACTACTGGCACAGGAACTTTCTGGCTGCAATGTCCCCCAAATTGAGAAGGAATCGATCATTTGGTGAGTAGTACACCAAATACCATTTATCACACACTGCCTATTACAAAATTCATTCAGCACTACAAATAACTTATAAATGAAATTTTGAAAAATAAATATTTGAGGTTGAGGATTACCTTACAAGGTATAGCCATATACACTGTGGACCAGGAGGACCTTAATATTTCAAAAGCAACAAATTTTTGGCAATAAGCTGTATACTCTGTACACATTTAGTATTCCAAACAGGTGTGAGGTTCACTGTATTTTAATCACTGTTCCACTAGTTTGAATTCAGAATGAGACCCAAGCATATGGGTAATAATTTAAGTATAAAAATAAAGCATACAGATTATGTCAAGTATTATTTATGTAAATTGAATGACTCAGTGTATTCTTTAAAAAACGAAGCTTTTTTCAATAAGTTTGGCAATTTTAATGAAAATTGTAAAATGTCTTTTACTGTTACATATTTGAACTGCTCTTATGTTAAAAAATGCTAAATTCAATTTGTTTTTAAACAAAAAGGAAATAAAATCACACAAACTTTTGATCTTAATGGCACAGGAACTTCTCTATAGACATATTTCCCTGACCCCCTAAACCAGGACCTGCTCAGTCCCAGGTCATAAGAATACACTAACTTTAGAATAGAATGGAAAAAACATTTGGACTTGGCAGTCAGAAAAGGTGAGCTTCAGTTCCTATACTGACATTTACTATATGAAAAGTCTCAAGGCAATTAATGTCTCTAAACTTCAGGATATTTCTCTCCTTTTTTAAGTAGTCGTAAGAATAATGATATCTGTGCTACCTATATCTGAGAGGTTTACTGTAAGGAAAGCACTTTATGAACCTTAAGGTTCTAAACAAATGTGCAATTTTTAAATACTGTCGAAAAGGATTAGTTAAGTGATTTGTCCAAGACTATAGAGAATTGAATAGAATTGTTTTTCCTACAAAAAGTATGTTACTATTTGATATACCTAGAATAGATATGCTTAACATGATACTCATCAAGTTATTTAGAAGTAAATAATTTGTGCACCAACAAAATTACTGTTAATTTGCCTCACCTTTTTTATTATTCTCATCTTCAAAGTTGTTTTAAAGCCCTTATGGAATGGGGGTAACTCTAAGCTCTCAAAGGCTATGCCAGTAGAATGAATCTTCTGGCAGAGTTGTTAAAAACTCAAATGAAATAATTTATGTTTGCAAATCTTCAAGGACTTTAAAAAAAAACAACCTGTAATCTAAAAGGGAGTAAAAGTAATCAAGAGGCTGACAAATGACAAAAGACTCAGATTAGCACTCATTCTGGAGATATGAAATATGACTAAAAAGTGTGAGTAATTTTTAAACATATTAGAATTTGTAGATCCAAATGATTGTTATGCCTTTCAAAGGAAGCATTCGGAAAAACTAAACACTTATTCCTTATTCTTATCATGCTGCCATTATTTCAAACATTTTAGGAGATCCGTTTTTGGAATTATCTTCATCATGTATGGCACATTCGTTTGAATATCTTTAATAGCAAAAAATCTTCTAACTCAAAAAAATTTCCCAAAATTACAGATTTTCAAAAGTGGAAGGTGCCTTAGTGACCATCTTGTCCAATCCATATCTGAAAAGGAATTCCTACTACAATAGCTGACAAGTGGTGGTCCAACTTCTGCTTCAAAATCTTCAAGGGGGGGTGGGGGTGGGGGCAGCTAGGTGGCACAGTGTATAAAGCACCAGCCCTGGATTCAGGAGGACCTGAGTTCAAATTCGGCCTCAGACACTTGACACTTACTAGCTGTGTGACCCTGGGGAAGTCACTTAACCCTCATTGCCCCACCCCACCCCCCAGAAAAATTTTCAATGGGAAAAAACCAGTACCTCCTAAGTCAGTCCATTCCCCCCTTTCCTTAAAATGTAAAAAACATTCCATTAGAGAAACAAAGGGGGAAAAAAAACCACCTCTTACTGTCTTCAAGGGCTTTAAATTCTACCAGGGAAGGACAAGCACACAAATGATTATCAAAATAATTTTATTACATATTAAATAAAAATAATTATTTTATCAAAATAAAATTTAAGAAAGAGAACAAATGGAAGACTCAAAAAAGGCTTTGTGGCCCTATAGGTGACATCTAACCTAAACCTTGAATATAGATAATGATGAGGAATGAGGAATGCCATCCAGACAAAGAGAAAGGAGGGTAGAATGGTAAATTTTGAGAACAGCTAATCAACTATTTTGCCTTAAAAATAGAATATGCGAAGACAAATTAAAGTCCAAAAAGGTAGACTGAAACCAAAATTATGGAAGTCTTTAAATGCCAGTCTCAGTTTATACTTTTATTACAGGAAAAACGGGGAGCCACTAAAAAATTTTGAGTGGAGGAATGAGTCAATGTGTGGAAAATAATTTTGGCAGTTATGTGGAAAATGGCTAAGAGCGGGGAAAGAAACTGAAAGGAGGCTGAATCAGAACCGCAACACACATAAGCCAAGCAAAAAGAAATGGGGGTCTAAACCAAGGCAGTGGCTCCATGAGTAAAATAAAGAGTAAAAATGACATGTTCTAGAAGTATGGTAGAAGCAACAAGACTCAGCAATTGGGGGGGGGGGGGAGTCAAGAATGACTGAGAACAAACTATTAAGACGACAAAAAGAAAATTGGGGGAGGAGGAGCATCACAATTATCACAGGAAATTGAGTTATATTTTGGACACACTGTCTTTAAGATGCTGGCTGATGAGGCATCAAATTACAAACATCCAACACAAAGTTGGAGACACAAGACAAAATTTCATAAGAAAATTTAGGGCTAGATGTATAGATTTAGGAATCATTTCTACAGAGATAATTGAGCCTAAGAAAGCTAATGAGATCAACACTCAATCAACAAGCATTTATTAAGCACTTACTCTGTAATAGAAACTGTGCTAGTGGCAATGTACAGAAAGAAGACAGAACCTTGAGAGCACACATCCATTGTGGGCAAGAGATAAAAGTGATCTAGGAAAGGAGACTGAAATAGTCAAACAGATGGGATGAGAAGCAGGAAAAAAACAATGTCACAAAAAAACAAAGAAAGCATCCAGGAAAAGATGGTGATTGATAGCATCAAAAGCTACTGAAACTCAAATAGCATGAGAACTGAGAAAAGGTCACTGGACTTCACAGTTTTAGTAGACTGATGGGCTTGGAAGGTAAAGGGGTTGAAAAGTGAGTAGAGGTAAGGAAGAGGCAATGAAGTGGAGGTTTCTTTTCTAGGATTCTCACCATAAAAGGGAAGAGATATATGAAAATTTAAGGAGATGGCAGGATCATTAACAAGGTTTTTTTTTTTTAAGGTTGGGGAGAGACCTGGGAATGTATGTAGGCTCAGAGAAGATGTCATTCCAAATCCATTGAAGGAATTTGATTTTTGGAGACAGCCAAGGTCTGGAACCAAGTGTGGAGAAAATGGTGAGTGATAAAAGAGAATACCATCTGAGTTTGGGTTTTGTTTTTTAAAGTGTGACCACTACAAAGTAATTAGACTGATAAACTAGTTGTAAAGGCAATTTCAAAAGAAGAATTTCAAAAAATACTTTGATCAATAACAGGTGCATTAATAGTTCAGAAAATAAAATATTCATTCAAATAACATTCAGGAACTATAATATTCTTTAACAAGATTCAGGTGCATTAATAATATTAAGGAAAACTTAGGTTCAGGGCTATATCTTTGATTTTCCATACAGAGAAGTGATGATCTCTGATATAAAATAACACAACTTCAAAAAGCATAAGCAATTTTTTAAAAATATAATTTTACATTTAATTTACATCTGGAAAAAAATCCTTTCAAGAAGAAGAATCTCCAAAGTCTGAAGACTCATTCTAAGTGATATCTTCAAAACAAATATTTATATAATAGGCAAACAGCAACCCCACTACCATCATGCAAAGAATGAATTCAAGATGAAACTCTTACAAAATGCCAAGATGAGCCTCCCTTATGTTGAATTTTATAACATATATATTATCAAAGCCTCCATAATAGGCACCTAATAAATATCTGTTAAATCTTAACAAGGAAGAAAAGAAGGAATGGTTATTCCAAAAACAATACTGTGTTGAGGAAAAAAAGGCAACAAAACCTAACCGTCTCAAAACTTTCCTAACCAAGCAGCATTTCTCTCAAATACAAAAAAGCTATTCTTATGGCATATTTAGTAACTATGTAAAAATGTGCTTGTATTTATTAAAAACAACTATAATAATGTAACCTTAGATCACTTCCACTCCTAGATCTATAACTATGATCTACAGCATAGGAAAATCTGGAATTCTTAATTTTTCTTCATTTACTTTTAGGGTACAAATATGAAACTAATTCAAGAAAATGTCTAGAGATAGTCTTTATGATTAATATGAGTTTAAATGCAATTCAACAATAAAAGACAAGGTTTCACCATTGCCTGTAGGTCATTTATTCGGTTTATGGATTATATGATACCATTTGTTTCTTCCTTTTCTCTCAAGCTACCAAATTTTAGATAATTTCATTGCTCCTTAGCATCTACATCAGAGGATAAGCAAGGAAAGTTGAAACTTAAAACAATTCTATTTTAGTAGCTTAAACTTTAAAAAAACGAAGCCAAAAATATTAGATTATAATGTTTAATTTATCCATTATATCCATCTCCTCTTAGAACAGCCATGAGAAGCTAAAAATCCACTAGTATAAAGGTACTAAGATGTTTTCCTTTTATACATCAAAAAAAATACCATGATTATCTTTTACTTATCTATATTCCACTGGTACCATAAGCATTTGACTGCTAACAATGATTTGTTAATAAATCCTAAAATTTTCCCCAAAAGTATTTTAAATGAATTAAAAAATATACTATGTAAGATTGTCTATTTTAAAGTCCAACAGTCTAAAGAGATGAATTTATAGCCTCCTGGTCTGCCTTTTCCACTGTAGAAAATCCATTTAAGAACAATCCTTTCTAATCCACTTACTGAGATTTTTACCTGGAACTGGTAGTCATTTTACATATCCATGACAGTTCTAGACTTGCTAACCGTGTGTGCCAAATGAATAACTAACAAAAAGTAACAGACCACAAAATAGAAATTTTGCACCATATTTGATGCTTTCAGAGAACAGTTATGGGGGGGGGGGTGAATGGGGGAGATTGCTCTTGGAATATGAGGCAGTTTTGCTTATATTTTCACTAAAGGCAATAAAGAAAACAGGGTGGAAAGCTGTTCATAGTATCTCAAATAAATGTACCTTTGGTTTTTAGGTACCCTAATATTAAAATAAAACAAACTATTATTCTCAGGAGACATTACCATCTTTCCTGTATCCCTTTTGAGGTCATAAATCAATATCACATGCAAATTATTTTACTACAAAATAGGGTAAAGGAATAAACT
The DNA here is from genome assembly GCF_019393635.1 of Dromiciops gliroides. Lineage (NCBI taxonomy): Eukaryota > Metazoa > Chordata > Mammalia > Microbiotheria > Microbiotheriidae > Dromiciops > Dromiciops gliroides. The sequence goes on along the minus strand of NC_057862.1, from coordinate 412,818,320 downwards.
TGGTTCGCAATGTTATTGTTTGGCTGTTTTTCAGTACTGTCCAACTCTTCATGAACCATTTTTGCAGTTTTCTTGTCAAAAATGATTTGCCATTTCCTTCTCCAGCTCATCAGGAAACTGAGGCAAATAGGGGTTTAAGTGACTTGCCCAGGATCATACAACTAGCTAGTGTCTAAGTGTACAGTTGAACTCAAGATATCTTCCTGTTTCCAGATCCAGCACTTCCCCAAATGGGAACACTGAGAACATGAGAGATCTCTAAAGCTCCTGTTTTCACCGGTTCAGACAGTAATAATTATAAAAGTTTACCAACAAGAAACAAAACTAGTTTCTTTCTAAGGATCACAAATATAGAGTTAGGAGGAGGACTTAAGAGGTCATATATCTAGTTCAACCCACTCTTTTTGCAAAGAACCCACAAAATTAGTTACAAAGTTTCCTTGCTTAAAGATGGCCCTGCCCAGAGGATGGCTATTTGATTTGATATGATATAGGGGAAGTCCTGAGTGAGCAAACCCCTTCTACTAATGTAGGTGGACACCTTCTCAACAATGTATTGAGTTGCCCAGAGCATTGAAACGTTACCCAAAGACCTGGACCCAGGTACCCCTGACTCCAAAAAGACCAGCTCTCCATCCACTACACCATGCTAACTCTTGTGATCATGAATTAAAAAACAAAAACAAAAAATAACTATTTGGCTTTACACTGTAAAAATGCTTCAAAAACTTCCTGAAAACTTTCTAAAAGAACCACCATGTTTAAATATAATCCCCTGGTAATTTATAAAGGAAAAAAATGCACTTCAATCCAGATTAGTCATGAAATAGAAGTTGAAGAAGCCCCTTATTTTATATGTCTTCAATAAGGAATAGACTATCCTTGTTTTATTTCATGACATTTCCCCCCACAAACCAAGTTTTAATAAGCATTTTTAAAAGTTAATTTAAATTAATTTGTTTTGAAATTTATATTCACACTTAATGGTAACTAAAGACAATTTAAAAATACTGCTTTGGAACCATGTTTAGAAATTATACACAAAAATTAAATTCACTTTAAAATTAAATATAGCTTTGGCAAATACAATCCAAAATTTAAAAAACAGACTTTCCTCTCATGACTGATTTTCTACCTAAAACTTTGTTATTATAAATACAAAAGGGGAGGAGAGAGGGGACACAGAACCTTTAAATGTCTTTAGTGCAGGAACTCCCGGTGTGGAAATTTTCTCCCACCTAAGTGGGCAAGTCACTTAAAACTTCAGTCTCAGGTTCCCCATCTGCAAAGTGAGAAACTAACACCTATCTCTAAAGCACATGTGCTCTATAAATGGTAGCAAGGTAGGTAGACAACATTTCTATTACAATCTTTGAGAATTGTCTTGGTAACTGAAACATTAAGTGACTAGCCCAAGATCCGCAGAGGTAGAAAAATCAGAAAGGACTAGAACCCAAGTATCCCAAACTCCAAGGTTTTATCTCTATAAACAACAAGCTGCCTCCTCCTTACCCCTCTATCCAATAGCTACAACAGCTGAAATTAAGATGTAATAAAACGACAGACATTTAACAGGAATGTGCATTATGGCACAAAATAACGGTTTAATCCCTTAGAATTGACAAAGTTATTAAAATGTTTAATTATTCAAATACTAATGTTAAAATATTTAATTAAAAACATTTAAAACTACATTTGAGCAATGACATTACTACATAAACTAAGAAAAACTACAACAGGAATTTTCATAGTAACAGGAAAAAAAGCTATAATTTCTTAACCAATTGTCAAACTTTAAAGCTACATCAAACTACCAAAAAAATGCTTAAAAGGGCCCTTTCCCTTAAATTCAAAACAATTTTACAAGGTGATAAAATGTTTTAACTATTCCCTGACCCTTTCATCGGATTAGGATTAAGGCTATAGCCCGGCCCCCTCGTACTTTCCTTCACACACCAGGGTCACCAAACTCTGAAGAGATGAAAACAGAAGCACGTGACACAAGTGAGTCCCACACTTTCTCTTTCCAAACTAAGCGCAGCAGTACAGAGGCCCGGGAGGTGGGGAGGAGGAACTTTGAAGCTGCGGCAAGGAAGCAAGTAAAAAGTTCTTTGACACCTCCACCCCACCCCACCCCCCGAAAAGGAGTCAGAAGTGGATCAACTGTGTTGGGGGAAAGAGAGAATCTACCTAGAGAATAACAAGGGAAGCCTAGGAATCAGACAAGGGAGGAGGGCAGGGGCTGGGGTGCAGCACGGCCCCGAGATTTCCCTAACCACGTGCAAAATGGCACGGACAAAAGAAAGCAGGTGGTTACAACTCCCACCTTCTTTTCACCAGGTTAAAATTGGGTGTGAGGGGAGAAAGGGGTAATCGAGTGCAGGCGTGACCTCCAATTTCTAGGGTTAAAAGGAAGGGGCGGGGCTGCCCCAGCTTCCCCTAGGGGCAGGGGAGGAAGGCGGAAGTAGGGAAACGGGCCACACTGGGTCATGGGTAAATAGACAAGGGGGTACCTGAGGAGTGACTAAGGGGGTGCGGCGGGGGGGGGACTGACTAGGGGCGTGACGGGGGGTGCAGGGAGAGGCCTGGGGAAGGAGAAAGGGCATTTGGTTTTTTACCTTTTCCTGCTCCTCACGGAGCCTCGCCACATGCTCCGAGCGGAGCGGCTGCGTGGAGGAGGCGGCGGCGGTGAGGCTGGGCCGAGGCTGGGCCTCCATGGCCGTGCAGGGGGCGGCTGGGGCTCGGGGAGGACGCGTTAGGAGTGGAGTGGGGGAAGGCCACCGAGGGTCTCCAAGAGGCTACTGAGTCCTAAAGCAGTGTTTATGGAGGCGGCGGCTGCTCCTCGGGGCGCGCGTCCTGCCCCGGCCTCTGCCGCTTCTCCACCTGCAGCCCCGCACGGGCCCCCACGCTGCGCCCGCCGCCGAGGCCGGGGCTGAGGCGGAAGCAGAGGCCGAGTCTGAGGGAGAGAGCGCTTGGGACGGGTTTAGGGCTGCGGCGACCGCTGCTCCTGTCCGAGGTGCCCAGGCCCGCATTTCACACTCTCATTATCGGCCGCGTCGCCACCAGCTCGGGGAAGTCGAGCAGGAGGCGTGGAGTGGGACAGGCCCGAGGGCAGGAGTCGCGGAGGCGGGCAGCAGCCACAGCGGCGTCCACAGCTCCTAGACCCAGGCCCCTCCCTCCTAGCCCCGCCCCGCCCCAAGGCCCCGCCCAAGCACCCGCGCTGCAGGCTGGGTAGCGGCTGCGAGGGCCTGCCTCTGTAGGTCTGGAGCCCGACTCGCCGCCTGGGCTTCCCACTGCGCCTGCGCATTAGCTTTGCTCGCGCAGGCGTCACCAATGACATGCTTTTTTTCGGTCCTGCTTTCCTCTCCAAGTGTTTGTCAGATGGCTGGGAGGAGGGCCTCTCTTGGGCTGTCCTGGAGTGGAGCAACGTTAGCTAATTAATACCTCTGTTTTATGTTAGAGGTAGAGGTGGGAAAACAGACTTTAGATCAAAGGTTCATAACTTGGCTTCACCAGACTCCCAAAGTGGGCCAGGACAAAAAGGTTTTCAGAGCTAAGGAGGAACCTTCTGCTATAACACCCTCCTTTCCCAACAAACACGTTTTACAGCTGGGGAAACTGAGACCCAGAGAGGGACCATAACTCCCCCAAGATGTGTTGTGGATTGGACATATGATGTGGAATGAGAGTGAGGAGTCAGAAGATGACACTGAAGTTGTGGATTTAGGTGACCAGGAGCACTGAGCCCTAGACAGAAATGGGAAGTTTTGAGGAGAGCAAGATAATGTAGTTTGCAACATGGTCCAATTTATATTTGTTCCTAGAGACAATAGAAAAAATATTTAAGTGCTTACTCTATGCAAAATGGTAAATCAACTCATAAATTCTCCAACTCTTCAAATCATTCCTTCCTCTCAGAAATCTTCCATAACACTCCTTTGGTAAAGTCAGATTCACTGGAATAATGAGGTTAGCCAGATAACAGAGGGTTATGAGAAGCCTGTAAGACAAAAGAAAGTAGAAGCAATAATTATGGACAGCTCTTTCTTGGAATTTGGCTGTGAGAGAAAGATAAAAAAAAATATCTTGTGGGATCACAGGGTCTAGTGAGGATTTTTTTAAGAAGGGGAAAACTTGGGTATATTTGTAGGAAGTAGGAAAGGGGCCAATACCTAGGGAGGGATTGGAGAATAGGGAGAGGAAGGATTGTGGAAGCAATCTACTAGAGATGATGGAAAAGAATAGAAGCAGTGGAAGATAGAGAGGGGTTGGCCTTAGAGAGGAAAAGGGCCACCTCTCTGTCAGACTGGAGTTAAAAAGGAGAGAATGAGAGATGACAAAAGATTGAGTAGTCAAGGGGCGATTCCATCGATAAATCAAAAGGCATTTATTAAGTATTTACTAGGTGCTAAGCACTAGAAATACAAATGGAAAAGCAAGACTACCCTGCTCTCAAGGAACTCACATTCTAATTGGGGGAGATAACACAAGTAAGGAGAGAAAACTTCTATTTTTTTAATAAAATATGAGACAAGATCCTCCACTCTAAGGCTGGGGTTTGGTGAACAGTATAGAGGTTTGCTGAGAAAGGAGGTTTGAAAACAGTCGGTATGGGGAGTAGAATTGAGACTCAAATGGAGAAAAATAGAAGGATTTCCTTGCTGCAATGAAGACCCAGCTGAGAGTGTATGATATTAAATTTGTAATGGATCTAATCAACATAGTTCTTTTACTGGATAGTCAGTAATCAGAGGAATCAAAGATTGGGGTTTGACAAGGTGGAAACTGATAACAAAAGGGAATAAGCAAGAGATTTGAAAATAGGATAGTGTAGAGGTTAATTGGTTGAAGGGTTGAGATTTGGTAAAAAGCAAAGTTAAGCCATCGCTAGGGGACTGTCTGAGGGGTATAGGGGTTGGAGGTCAAAGTGTGGATGAAGAGTAGGGTTAGCAGGAGAAAGGCATAGGGAGAGATGGAATGACTGGATGTTATGATTGGATAAAGGAATTTTAGAGTTCTTGATCGGCATAGTAGAAAACTTGGGGGTGGTTTCAGTGCCAAGGATATGTCCATTCTTGTGTGTAACTGAGATAAAATGGAGTAGGTCATGGGAGTTGAGCAAATTAAGGAAATGGGAGATAAAGATGGTAAACTCATTATTCTCTGCCCTCCCCCAAAAAAAATCTATTCCTCTTCTGAACTTCCCTGTGCTGTAAAGGATACCACATCTGGTATTATGCTTGACTTCTCACTCTTACTCCACATATCTAATAATTTGCCAAATCTTGTTAATTCTACTTACAATTTAATTGATAGACCAATCAATAAGTATTTATTAAGTGCCTACTATGTGCCCAACCCTGTGGTAGGTGCTAGAGATACAAATAAAAAGTACCCATTATCTTTCCTTCCTAAACCCTTCTGTCTTTCTAACTTCCCTATTCCTTATTCCCATCATCCTTTGCATATGCCCCTTCTCTTCTCTGACACTACCACACCCTGTTGAAGGCCCTCATTAACTAGACTGTTGGTTGGTCTGTGTGCCTGTTTTAAGTCTCTCCCTGCTGCAGTCCAACCTCTGCCAAAGTGATCTTCCTAAAGCATCGTTCTGAACATACTACATAGCTCTACTCCATTAAACTCCAGTGACTCCCTTCAGGATGCCTCTTTTTGGCATGCAAAGTCCTTCATAGCTTCTCTCCTTTCCCCTCACTCTTGAGTCTTCTTTTTGATCTGGTCACAGTGACCTCCTTGTTATAAATTGAACAAGACACTTTCATCTCTGGACTCCCAGCATTTTCTCTAGCTGTCCCCCATATTTAAAATGCTCTCCTTCCTCATCTTCATACCCTGGCTTCCCTAGACTCTTTCAGAAAAGTCCCTGCTAAAACCCTACCTTCTATGAGACACCTTTCCTAATCCTTCTTAAGTGTAGTGCCTCTCTCTCTGAAATTACCTCCCTTTTATCCTGTTTGTTTGTACATAGTTATCTGCATGTGGTCTCCCCCATTAGACTACAAGTTCCTTGAGAGTAGAGACTGTCTTTTTCAAATCCCCAGTGCTCAGCACAGGGTCTAGCATATAGTAGGTACTTAATAAATGTTTACTGACTGACTAACACAAAACAATTCCTACTTTCAAGGTGCATACCCAACTGGAGGGGAGGAGAGCAAAAAGCAAGTAAGTATATATATATATATATATATATATATATATATATATATATATATATATATATATATATATATAATAAACATAATGAGAATAAATATAAGTGAATACAAGGTAGTTAAATACAGAGTAGCTAAGAAAACCATCAGTTGCTGGAAGGATCAGAAGAGTATTATGTAGAAGGTGGTGCTTATGCTGCATCTTGAAGGAAGAGACATTCTCTGAGGCAGAAGTAAGGAGAGAATATAATCTGGGTATGGGAGACAGCCAGGGCGAAGGCAGAGAGAAAGAGGAAGGAATACTATATATGAAAAACAAAGCTTGGCTTGATGATAGAGTATGGAATGAGGGATAATGTATGGTGAGACTGGAAAAATAGGTTGGGAACAGGCCCGAGGACTTTAAAAGCTAAACTGAGGAGTTCATATTTTATCTTAAAGGCAACAGGAAGCCATGGGACTTTAATAGGTAGTGGAGTGACAGAGATGTTATGGTTAGACATGCACTTCAGGAAAATCACTTTGTCAGCTGTGAGGAAAATAATAGAATGAAGAAAACAGAGATTTGAGGTAGGAAGAAGGCCATCACAATAGTCCAGGTAAAAGATGGTGAAGGGATACCAGTTTGGTAGCCCTGTGAGTAGAGAAAAAGAGAGGGGTAATGTTGTGTTCATACTGGATATCTTAGAGACAACTCAAACTCAACATGTCCAAAACAGAACACATTATCTTTCCTCAAAAAAATATTTCTTTCCTCTTTGAGACTTCCCTGTTTCTGGCAAAAACACTGAAATTTTTCCAATTTTCCAGTGTTGCAACTTCAAAATGATCTTCAATTCCATATTCTCCCTCACCCCATGTAGCTAGTAAGTTGGCAAGTCTTGCTGTTTCTACCTCCATGACATTTGATTGTTTCTTTAATAAATTTATTTTATTCTGAACTTAAGAAATAAAACTATAATTTCCATAACAAAGTGGGATAGAAAAACAGAGTATTGCCCTGAGATTGCCAATTCACTACACACAACTTGCTATTCGTTGCAAATATACTACCCAGTTATGCAACTTTCTTTTTTCCCCCCAAACTTCAAGATGACTACCATTAGACATCAATCTGTATGTGTATACATACACACATATATATGAACCGACACATACATATATATACATATGTGTGTATATACACATCTATATATATGTATGTTTATATATATATATATGTATGTATGTATATATATATAAGAACCCCAGTTAATGGGCATCCCCGTGATCTCTAGGTCATTGCCATTGCAAAGAGAGTGGCTAAAAATATTTTAGAACATGTAGGTTCTTTTACTTTTTCTCTAATCATCTTGGGAAACAATCCTAAGAGTGATATTGCTGGGTCAAAGGGTATAGGCATTTGAAAAACTCTTTGGACATAATTCCATAGCTCTCTCCAAAATGGTTGGATCCACTCACAGATCCACCAACAATGAATTAAGGTCCCAGTTTTTCCACATGAACATTTGTCACTTCCCCCTTCTATCATTTTAGCTAATCTAATAGGTGTAAAATGATATCTCAAGGTTGTTTTAATTTGCATTTCTCTAATCAGTAATGATTTAGAACTTTTTAAAATATGGCTATAAATTGTTTTGATTTCTTTGTTGTTAAACTACCTGTTCATATTCTTTGACCACTTATCAATTGGGGAATGACTCCCATTCTTATAGATTTGACATAGCTCTTTATATATTTGAGATATGAGACTTTTATTTGAGGAACTGTTTACATTTTTTCCAGTTTTCTGCTTTCTTTTTGATCTTGGCTACATTTGTTTTATTTGTACAAAACCTTTTTAATTTAATGTAATCAAAATTATCCATTTTATATCTCATAATACTTTCTATCTCTTATTTGTTCATAAATTCTTCTCAGGTCCATAAGTCTGATAGGTAATATGTTCCATGTTCTTCCAATTTTCTTGTAATATCTCCCTTCATATCCAGGTCATGTATCCATTTTGACTTTATCTTGGTGAGTGGTGTCCTCCATGATATTTCCATCCTTGTCATAGCTACCACCTTAGTTCAAGTGCTCATGATTCGTCCCTAGGCTATTATAATGACCTTCTAATTGGTTTTCCTGCCTCCTTGTCTCTCCCTACTACAGACTATCTTCTACACAGACCCCGGGGTGTTTTTCTTTAAACTCATATCTGACCGTGTCATTCCCCTACCCAATAAACTATAGGTTTTTATGACATTCACTGAGGCAGGAGTATTCTCTCCTAGTTATCCTCCTAACCACTCTTCAATCTCCTTTGCTGGACCTTTATCTAGGTCATACCCACCATCTATGGGTGTTCCCAAGACTTGTCCTAAACCTTCTTCTTTCTCTATACTGTTTCCTTTCTTGATCTTATCAGTTCCCATAGATTCATTCCCCATTGTACTGCTACATGGTGCAATGGATAAAGTACCAGGCCTGGAGTCAGGAAGACTCATTTTCCTGAGTTCAAATCTGGCCTCAGACACTAGCTCTGTAACCCTGGGCAAGTCACTTAATCCTGTTTGCCTCAATTTCCTCATCTGTAAAATGAGTTAGAGAAGGAAATGACAAACCACTCCAGTATCTTTGCCAAGAAAACCCCAAATGGGATCACAAAGAAATGGACACAACCGAAATGACTAAACAGAATTGTATATATCAAGTTGAATATCCTGTAAACATATCAAAATATGGGTTTTTAATAGCACATCAAAAACTGAACTCCTCATCTTCTCCCCTAAACCCTCTCTCCTTTCTGTTATTATAAAAGACATTGCCATACTCCCAGACATTCAGTCACAGAAAATCTAGGTATCATCCTTGACTCCTCATGCTTGAAAACATGGAGGAAGCCCAGTGAAAATGCTTGGAATCAAGAGATAGAATGTCCCCAAATCCAATCTGTTGTGAAGGCCTTTTAATTTTTACCTTTGTAACCTTTCTCACATACCACTCTCCCTCCTCTTACCCTGCAACCACTCTAATGTAGGGCCTCATACACCTAATGGAGTAGCCTGCTGGTGGGTCTTCTTACCCCAAGTCTCTCCCCATTCCAATCCATCTTCCATATAGCTGCTAAAGTGATCATCCTAAAGCATGAGTTTGACCATATAGCCCCCTATCAAGTAAACTACAGTGGTTCCCTATCACTTCCTGTATCAAATATACAATCCTCTGTTTAGTGTTGAAAACTTCAAAACTTGCCCACACACACACACACACACACACACACACACACACACACTACCTTTCTGATTTTCTTACACTTTTTTACTCCCTTCCACATACTTTGTGATCCAGTGACACTGTACTCCTTACTGTTCCTTACATAAGACATTCCATGTCTCCTGATTCTAGCATTTTCACTGGCTTTCCCCCATGCCTTCAATTTTTTTCTTTCTTCATCTCTCTCTCTTGCTCTCCCTAATATCCTTCCAGTCCAAGCTAAAATCTCACCTTTTACAGGAAGCCTTTTCAAATCCCTATTCATGGTTATCTCCAATTTATCCTGTATATGTCTTGTTTGTACTTAGTTGTTTGCATGTTGTCTCCCACATTATAAGAAATGCCTTTTGTACAAGGTGTTCACCTGTTCCTGGAATGTATTGTATTTTTACCCCAGCCTCCTAGGAGCCTTTGTCTCCTTCAGAACTCTACTCAAGTGCCACTTTCTACTTGAAATATTTTCTGATCCTCCCATCTGCTAGTGCCTTCCCTCAAATTGTTTACTTTATATGTATCATATATGTGTGTGTCTGTTATATATAGTTATTTGGGTACAATCTGTCTCCCAGATTGAAAGGAAGCCCCTTGGCTGCAGTGATTGGAATGCAAATCCTTTGAAGGAAGAGCCTATTTGTGTCTTTGGATTCCCAGTGCCTAGCCACAGTGCCAGCATATAGTTAGCATTTAATACATACTTGTTCATTGATTTATTTGAGAGAGCATCAATGTGTTGGTGAAGTATTCCTGTATAAGGTCAGGATGGAGTCCAGGGAAAGACTGTGAATCCCAGGAAAGGAGGCAGATGACCTGGGGTCCGGTGGATAAGTAACCAGGAATTGGAACAAGTGATACACTTCTTAAAGGGGGACAGGTTGCTGAATAATGTCAAGTCTAAAGATGGCAGTGGGAAGCAAGGAGTGTCCCAACTCTCCTTGTAGGACAGAAGATTCAATCAATGCTGGAAATGATGGCCAGAGGTGCCACATCATTGCAGTTGCTGGGAGTCGGGAAGGGGGAGTGGGCCTCTAGCTGTGACAGAGATTGGAAGGAGTGTGAGAGGAAGAGGTCTAAGATGAGGATAGGTTTCTTGATGGAGGGTGGGGCACCATGGAAGGGAGAAAAAAGCTAGAGTGGGACTTGAAGTGGATGGGGATGAGAAAGTGGGCAGTGGGGATTGGGGAGTGGGAAGCTTTACTCTTGGGTAAGCAAGTATTTAGTATCCCCTGGACTGAGAGAGTACAAGGGAGTAGGACATTTGCTTTCTATCCATAAGGAAAGATTCTGGGGGAAGAGTAGCAGTAGATGGGAACTTAACTAACAATAACAGGTGACTAAGTATGTTGGGTGTCTTGGTTCCACCTCAGTAATCACATGGGCTCTACCTCTTTGATGGTGTTGACTTTCCATCTCTGCAATTTTTTTTTTAGTGAGGCAATTGGGGTTAAGTGACTTGCCCAGGGTCACACAGCTAGTAAGTGTTAAGTGTCTGAGGCCGAATTTGAACTCAGGTACTCCTGACTCCGGGGCCGGTGCTCTATCCACTGCGCCACCTAGCTGCCCCCATCTCTGCAATTTTTAAGGAACTGTTTCCTTAGAGTCAAAGGACTGGTTAAGGAGGGGGGGAAAAACTTCCTAATAATTAGACCTATGACAAAGTAGGAGTTACTTTGGGAAGTAGTAGCTTTCCTAATACTGAAGGGCTCTAGAGGATGTGCATTAACTTGTGAGAAGTGGTGATTACAGTTTAGGGAGTAGTTTCATTGATCTTTTCCTGTCCCTTCCACCTCTGAGATTTCCCCCTCTGTTTCCTCTTCTTTCCTTTTCACAGTCCCAAGGAATGAAGAAGCAGTGAAAAGTACTGCGAGTAAAGATAAAAGAAATACCTCAGCCCTGAATAATCCATTACTAGCTGAACAATCAATTCCTCAATAAAAATAAAGAGAAGTTATTTGATCCATTTGGTAAACTGGAAACAAAGAGGCTTCCTTAATCAGAATGTGGCCTAAATGGGAGCACACTAGAACCTTTGATCCAGGATGAGTTTGCCAAAGGAGAAACTGTGCCCCAGGGCTAGAGATTTAAAGGAGAACTGACTGCAATTTTACCTCTCCTAGGAAGGAGCCAGAGTAGAGATGTAGACAGACAGAGCTGGTGACAATGACAGAATGGTGACATGAAAAGCAAAAAAAAAAGCCCTTGTTGGGGGAGCAAGGAATATCTCTTAGGATTTAAGATTAGTGCTGACAGACCCCAACCTTTTGATATACCTTGGGTAGGGAGGGAGGCTAAGGGCCAGGGAAGCTATTCTCCCTACCCTCTCTTCTTAGCCCGTCCAGTGAGCTGCCCTACTCAGTGGCAGTACTCTGCCTTGTTTCTTCAGACATCTTGCTACATGAGGAGTTGGGCCAGCCCAGGGATCAACATCAGTCTTGGAAAAGTTCTCCCCTTCCTCCTCCTCCCTGCCCCTTCACCTCCACCCCACCCTGCCATGCTCATTATCTACTTAAAGAGTGGGGCTGTGACAAGCAACTTTCAGGTATGGGGGAAGGTGGGGAAAGGAAGACAGCACCACATTCCTGATATTAATAATAGCAGCTAAGCTTTATATAGTGCCTACTGTGTGCCCGGCATTGTGCCAAACACACATTTTCTATAATATTATCTCATTTGATCTTCACAACAACCTTTAGAAATAGGTGCTATAATTATTACCATTTTATAGTTAAGGAAACTGAGGCAAACAGAGGTTAAGTGACTTGCCAAGGGTCACACAGCTAGTAAGTGTTAGAGACTGTGCTCTATCTACTGTGCCACCTAATAGCCTTTTCTGCTGAATATGTCTGCCTTCCTAGGGATCACTTCTGCCTTCCTGTCCCAGGCCAGGAATATGTCTTTCCCCCATAGTTTTGCTCTCCAATGCAAATGATCCAAGTTCTACCAGTGGGTGCCTGGTTCAAAGTGTAGTCTGAAGCCCTGTGAGGGGAGAGGAAAGGAGGAGGGAAGACACTTCAAGGAACTTAGGCCCTATCAAAGAAGAAATGTGTCCCAAGGCTCAGGAGTTCTCCTACCTCTTTCAGCATGGTTTGTCCAGGGATGGGGCATTAAAGACCTAGGACAAGATAGGGAGGAAAAGCATCCCCTGAGTCCCAAATCCTTGGGGCATTTTCTTTCGTTCAAAACTTTAAACTTTCCTGGAGAGTGAAGGGGATAGGGCTTGAGCATCAGTCAGGGTGGCCTGGAAGGGTCTAGACATACCTCCCCCCCATCACCTGCCACCACTCTTAGCTGTTTGGACTCAGTGAAAAGTCTTACCATAGCTTCAAAAACTCAACTTCACAAGTTGTTATTGTTGTTGGTCCTTCATTCTCAAAAAGGATCATGACATCGGGGTGATGCCATGACTTTTACTGAATTGGATTTAAGTGAGGGAGGGCTTTGCAAGGTCACCAACCTTACTCTCTCCTCCAGAGCCATCTGGGTCCAGTGGCAAGATAGACATCAGGATGACTGGAGATGGCCCCAGATGTTTAAGACAATTGGGGTTAAGTGACTTGCCCAGGGTCACACAGCTAATAAGTGTCAGAGGTGAGATTTTTAACTCGGGTCCTCTTCACTCCAGGGCCGGTGCTCTATCTACTGTGCCATATAGGATAGGGAGATACGGTTGGATACTACTTTGTTTGAAAAAAGATCTGAGGGTTTTAGTGGACTGCAAGCTCAATATGAGTCAGCAGTGTGATATGGCAACAAAAAGACAAACCAAAGAACCAAAAACCAAATATGAGCTTGGGCTGCCTTAAAAGAGGCAAAGCTTCCCAAAAGGAAAATAATATAGTTCCTTTGTAATCTACCCTGGTCAGACCACATTCAGAGTATGAGGTTCTATTCTGGAGCCACAGTTTGATGAATAAATGAATGAAAATGCATTTATTTATTTATTCATTTGCTTGTTTGTTTATTTATTCATCCATTCGTTTATTTATTTTCCAGTCCACTAAGCACTGGGGGAATACAAATGGAAAAGTGAGACAGCCCCTGCTCTCTAAGAGCTCACATTTTAACCAGGAAGATAGCACAAAACAAGGTTTGGCATTAGTGCAGTTGGAAAGGCCCCAGAATCCTCAGGCTGGAGAGCAGAAAGCAGTGTGCAGGGTCGGGAAGTCACAGGGCATGGTAAGGCAAGGTGGTGCAGCATCTAACCAGAAGGATTTTAGTTGATGACCACCAGCTCAGCAGATTGGTGTATGCAGTCATTCTGCTCCTGAATCCAGGAAACACACAAGGGTGGGGGCAGACTGGTCCAGGGTGGAGTGTGGGGGGGGGGGGTGGAGATATGGACCAGTGCTCCAGTTTCCCTCTTGTGATGAGATGGGTATGGTCAGCATGCATCCAGAAAGGGGAAAAAGGAAAAGGATATTGGCAGCAAGGTGGTGGGGGTGGCAGGGGCAAAGGAAAGATTCCTCTGCCTCTTCTTCTCCCCTTATTCCTGGTGTCATCTATTCGTTGATATGCTGGAGAATATACAGAGGAAGTCAAGTGAGACTTCCATGTCATATGAGGAGTATCCAAAGGAATGAGGAATATTTAGACTGGAAAAGACCCAGGTCAGAGGTCATGAAAGCTGTGGTCAAGTAGTTGAAGGGCTTTCATGTAGAAATAAGATTAGACTTGTTCCGTTTATCCCCAAAGAACAGGAACAGGAGCAGTGGGTGGAATTAGTCTTGGATTGGGAGGATAGGGATAGAGTACATGTGTTTCAAGCCCTTTTTCAGCTTCCTCTCCCAAAGCATCTATCTGTTTGCCAAGGATTACCACTATACCCCTAGTCAGGCCTTGAATGAGGAAGTATGAGGAAGTAACCAACCTTAGCATAGTTCTTGAGAGTGATTAGTTTAAATAGGAAGCTACCAAATGGCCCCATTACTCTGGGAAGTGGAGAAGGAGGACTGTATCCCCAGCAGTAATTTCCTAAGATCCTGGGCTCCTCCTTCCCCCCACCCCATGGTAAGCTCAGATCTACTCAACGTCCAGATGAGGGTGCCTTTGGTGTGGTAGGATGCCTGTTCCAGCCAACTGACAGTATTGTTGCATTAAGAAACAGCCAGAGATGTTCTCACTTTGTGGCCCCCTCTTCAGAATGATGAGTCTCTGCCCTGGACCACTATTTCAAGACTTACCCATTCTGTGTTCACTTCATTCCCATCTGTTTTTCTCACCCTTCTGACTTCTCTGCCTGCCCAGAACCACCCCCACCTACTTTTATATGTTATCTTCCTCTGCTAGAATGAAAGAAGCTCAAACAAACTCCTTGAGGCTAGGCAATATCTTTTTTGCACTTAACACAGTACAAATAGTTCCTGCCTGAAACTAGTTAAGTGCTTAGTAAATGTGCTAAATAATAAATGTGTTTAATAAATGTGCTACCTGGAACTAGGAAAGTGCTAAATAAATCTGTTATTTGTCCATCCATCCATAAATTTCTAGGGTAAACCTTAGGCAAAAGACACGCAAAATGTGAATGATAGCAAGCAACAAGGAAAGTCACCCACAAATCAACTTTAAAAGACAAATGTAGTTGAGAAGAGACCAGTGGGATACGCTGAGGCCACTAGGGGATGAGAGAGGGTGTAGGTTGTCTGGCAAGGAGAGATGTAAGGGGAGGAGGAACCCACTTGAGAAGTAGATGGGTAGTCATTAGATTGTATGAGCAAGGACTGTCTTGCACCTCTCTTTGTATTCCCAGCCTTAGCGTATTGACCAGCATATTTGTTGAGTCATTTTCAGTCATGTCCAGCTCTTTGTGAACCTATTTGGTATTTTCTTGGCAAAGATTCTGTAGTGATTTGCCATTTCCTTTTCCATCTCATTTTACAGTTGAGGAAACTAAGGCAAAGAGGGTTAAGTGACTTGCCCAGGGTCACACAGCTAGTAAATGTCTGAGACCACATTTAAACTCACAAAAATGAATCTTCCTGATTCCAGGCCCTGTACTCTGTTCACTGACTGACTAGTCTGGTAGACTTAGTTTATCTCATTATTCTTGCTAACTAGGTACTAAGATGAGTTGTTTGTGGCTGCATACAAGTAGAGTCTGGGCCAATGAATTTCTGTGTCCCAGTGAAAAGCCCCACCCTAATCAGGACTTTGCCTTCAGGCTTCTTTAAATCAATTAAACAAACAAGGTTAAATTTTAATTTAATTTAGTTTTTATTGTGAACTTAACAGACACAACATCAAGTGAGCATTTCTTCATATATTGTAGAGCAGAAAGAAAAGATTGTATGTAAAATAGTGAATGTCCATTACATAAATTTTGCTTTTATTTTAAAACGTATAAATTCAACATGTAACTTTCAAAGCTGTCTAGCTTCTCTGTGCTCCCATCTGGTCTTCTTTCTATTTTCTTCCCTTATCCCAGCCCTACTGTCTCTCCTATCTACCCGAAAATTGAAATACAGAAAAAGAAAATCCTTAAACAATGCATAGATAAACAAAACTAATTGCCACATTGATGGATTTTGTCCAAAAGTATGTTTCCTTCCTCCTCTTGAGTCCATTACCTTTCTTTTGAGAAGTATGTAGCATGCTTCAGTGTTCTCTGCAAGGATGATTGGTCATTTCATTGATTGGAGTTCTTTAAGTCTTCCAAAGTTTAAACGAACATCTATTAAGCAAATACTATGTACAAAAATTATAGGATAAGAAATTTAGATTCAGATGGAAGAGACTTCAGGGATAACAGTTCAAGCCCCTCATTTTACAGATGAGGAAACTGAGGGACAGAAAGGTTAGGTGATTTTGCTGAGATTATATGGGTGGTATCAGAGGAGGGATATGAACCCAGTTCCTCTGATTTGAAAGCCACTTCTCCCTCCACTGCACCACTAGATGCTGGTATCCCTGCCCGTAAGAAGTTTATGTTCTAATAGTAGGGAAACAGATGACACATAGATATAAATTCAGGGTGAGATCCCCTGGATACCTCATCTCTGTCCTAGCACCTGTAACAACTGACATGGAAGTAACTTAGCCTGCATTTCAGAATCCTATGCTTGTTGTCTTCTTTAATGTGGCTGCTCTTTTTGGTTTTGACCCTCACTCTCTGTCTCTCCATCTAATAGTGAGCTCTGTCTGTGATAATGTTCCCTCCTTCTCCCTCCCCTCCTCTTTAAATCTCACTGCTGCTCCTATCTACTGGGACCCAACTGCTAACTGCAGAACTCCTCCCAATGACTCTAATACAGAAAAGATTCCAGATCCAGCTATCTCTCCATTTGTATTCTGGAGCTGCCTGTGAAGGTTATCCAGCCATTCTAGCCAATGTTTTTTACTTTGTTTTTCCTAGGGGCTCCGGGAGTAGATGTGACAGTTAATCAAAGTAGCTTCACCGGGGGCAGCTAGATAGCGCAGTGGTAAAGCACCGGCCCTGGATTCAGGAGTACCTGAGTTCAAATCCGGCCTCAGACACTTGACACTTACTAGCTGTGTGACCCTGGGCAAGTCACTTAACCCTCATTGCCCTGCAAAAAACAAAAACAAAAACAAAAACAAAAACAAAAAAAAGTAGCTTCACCACTATTCTAGATAATCTAGAACTGTCTTCAAAAAGCAAGCTAGTTAATGCATTGTTGGTGGAGTTATGAACTGATCCAACTATTCTGGAGAGCAATTTGGAACTATGCCTAAAGCCCTGGTTATAGAACTGTGCATATCCTTTGACCCAGCAATATCACTACTAGGTCTGTATCCCAAAGAGATCATAAAGAAGGGAAAAGGACCCACTTGTACAAAAATATTTACAGCTGCTCTTTTTTTGGTGGCAAAGAATTGGAAATTGAGAGCATGCCTATTAATTGGGGAATGGCTAAATAAGTTGTGGTATATGAATGTAATGGAATACTATTGTGCTATAAGAAATGATAAGCAGGCAGATTTCAGAAAAACCTGGAAAGACTTACATGAACTGATGCTGAGTGAAGTGAGCAGAACCAGGAGAACATTGTACACAGTAACAGCAGTATTGTGGGATGATCAACTGTGATATACTTGGCTCTTCTCAGCAATACAATGATCCAAGACAACTGCAAAAGACTCATGATAGAAAATGCTCTCCACATCCAGAAAAAGAACTATGGAGTCTGAATGCAGATTAAAACATACTCTTTTTACATCATTAGTTGTTTTTTTTCCCTTTCTTGTGGGTTTTTTTTTTCTGTTTTGTTCTGAATCTTCTTTCACAATATGACTAATGTGGAAATATGTTTAACATGATTGTACATATATAACCTATATCAGATTGTTTACTGTCTTGGGTAGGTGAGAGGGAAGGCAGGGAGGGAGGGAGAAAAATTTGGAACTCAAAATCTTACAAAATGAATGTTGAAAACTATCTTTACATGTAATTGGAAAAAACACTTCTAAGGAAAAAATAAAATATGTTGATATTATACCATTTTTTAAAAAGCAAGCCAGTTGCTAAAATTTAGGATTCTTAAATGTAGGCTATAATAGAGGCTTTTCCCCAGGGGAACAAAGACCCCCTAGCCTTGTATTCTATAATCTTAGGTTCTGAGGGAATCACATAATCTCAGAATTTGGAGAGACCTTAGACCCATGCAGAGATCCCCTCTATACCATCCCTGACAAGGTCATCCACCCCTTCCTCTCATACCTCCAAGGATAGTGCACCCCTATAGATGCAGCCAATTCCATCGTTGGACTCCTCTGTTAGGGAATTTTTCTCTTTATTGAACCAAATTCTGACACCCTATTACTTACCCCCTCCCCTCAATTGACCCTAGTCATGCTTCCTGGGGTCCAACAGAAAAAAAATTGCTTTATCTTTATAGAGTGTCATATTGGTTCAGTATAAAGATTGTTGTGTATGAAGTTATAGGACCTTGGTTTAATTCCTGGTTTGACCACTTATTACCTGTATGATCAAGGACAAGTCACTTAACATCTCTAGGCCTCAATCCCTCCTGTACAAAAGGAGAGGATTGGAATAGATGACCTCTAAGGTTAATACCAGCTCTCAAGTGTCATGTAATGCATAGGTGCTATTCTGGGGGGGCTGGAAGAGCTTATGTGTGAATCCCCTCTGAGATTCACTAGCTCTGTGACCCTGGGAAAAAGTACTTCTTTTCCTCTTCTGCAAAATGAAGCTAATAATAGTTATAGCACTTACCTTACAGGATTTTTTCAAGGATTAAATGGGACTAAGTATGTTAAACACATTGCAGACCCTCTTTCTCTTATTATCTTTGTGACCTTGGGTAAGTCATCTTGAGCTACAGTTTCTCCATCTGTAAAATGGGTGTCCCAGTTTCCTCATCTGTACATCTATGATCCTGTGGCCTCCTGCATGGTTTGCCTTTAAGTACATAAAGACAGTTATCATGTAACCCTTAAGTCTTCTCTTTTCCAGGCTAAATCTCCCCAGAGTTCCCTTCAGTGGATTCCTGAGTAGTGTCAGAAACAGCTGCAAGTCTGAAAGGGTACGTCTGGGCCACAGCAAAAGGATTTAGTGGCAGGAACTCTACTAATACCTATAACGGAAAAAGGCAACTTTGCCCTGTTCTTTGAGTTGGTTTCCTGGTCAGACCAGAGAAGCCTTTGCAAGCATCACAGTGTCCTGTGAGGGAGAGCAGGGATGTGACTGGCCAGGGTCAGGATGCTGCCAAAAGCTGGGTTATAGTGGTTGGTCCCATTTTTTCCCTCCTTTCTCCTTCAGGGTTATAGGGAGAAGCCCTGACTGGTTTGTCTCCTTAGAAAATAGGCAGAAGCTTTGGTGGTGCATATGTGTTTGCTTTGTTAAAGCTGACCTTGCATCATCTACGAAGCTAGACAAAATACATCTGCGAGAGGATCCAGCAGGTGATGATAGGTCTTCTTGGTTTGGCCTACAGACTGGATGTCAGTCTCAACATGCCCCACTCATTCTACTGGGAAAGAGGTAGGCTTCTCTGTGACCTATGGCATGATTCTGAATCTCATCTCCCATCCTGCTCACCCTTCTTTAGCTGCACTCCAATTTGCCATTGTCCTTCCTAATCTTAGTTCATAGAACTGAGCCCTGTAATCCAGATAGGGTCAACCCAGAGCAGATGGCAGAGGGACATTGTGCTTCCCTCCTTCTCAGTGCTGTCCTTCTACTTATGCTGCCTTGCTTTACATTAGCTTTTTCAGCTGCCCTCCCCCACAACCCCCCTCCCACTGCTGACTGACATCCAACTTTCAGCCAACTAAAACTCTCCCTCATTTGATAGAAGCCTGAGGACCCTTCTCCTCACACCCAGGCCCAGGCACAAACTCATGTTAACACTGAACACCTGGGAGATAGACCTGGAATGGGTTCCAGCCTCCTTTCTGCCACCCAAAGTTCTCTTTTTCAAATTCTGCAATGTCTCCAAATTCTGTAGAGACCCCCACCCTTTCCATCACTGACCACCTGCCTCTCTCTCCTGCTGCACCTGATCCAAGGTACATATATGGTCACTGTCTGACTCCCCACTCCCCAATACACTTCATAACCTTGGCCCCTCAGGTGAGTGTACTCTTGTACATTTCTTTACCAAAAAAAAAGTACTAATACTATATTGATTTCAAGAAGTTGACCGAGGTGATGTTGATTATTTTCCTTGTAAATACTTGAACAGGGAAGTAATGGGAAGATAACAAGAGATCACACCATGGGAAATTTATGCAAGCAAAGGACCATCCCTGTATTTCTTTAACCCCTGGGAGCAACAGGCTCACAGATTGCATGCTATTACCACGTGAAAAGGACTTGCACCTCTAAGAAAGGTGTTTTTATCTACTATCTGAGGCCCAATTCAAAGATGAATTCATTCAGCCAGATAATCATTCAATAAGCATTTATTGAGTATATGCTATTTGCAAGCTATACATAGCCACTGCCTACCTTATGCTTACAATCTACTTGGGAAAATAAGAAATACACACAAAATGACACTAGTAGATAACAAAACAGCATGATATCCTAATACAATAAAGTGCTAAATTATTATGACAAAAGCAACTAGAAAATAACAATGGTGATAATAATAATAATAGCACGCATACAGTCTTATAGTATATGAAGCTCTTTGCTTTTCTCAAAATAATGCTACAAGATATAACAGGATAATATATAGTAAGGTGCTAATCGTGCAGTACAGGCATCCTAACATGGTGATAGGATGCATCGACAAGGAAACAATTCTGCTCAAATCAAAATTTTAACATTGATTAAGTGATTACAGTAGTATTTATGTAGCAGATCAATTTGATGGGTAGATATTAAGATAGATAGTTCTTGCCCTCAAGGAGTTTACAATCTAATAAAAATATGATACATATGCAAATAACTATGATTAAAATAAGAGACAGCAAGAATTGTGAAAGAAGTGAAAACAAAGTGCGATGTGAGGTACTACGAGGGAAAGATCGATCATGGACGATGTTTTTCTCTCAATTTAACAAACACTGATTAAGCACCTACTCTGTGCAATTTATTAAATGCCTACAATGTGCAATATTTGAAAGCACCTACTCCGTGCAATATTGATTATTAAGTACCTACTATGTGCAAACCATTAAGCGCATACTACATTGCCACATGCAAAAGCTAGAAAGGTAGGCTTTCTCAACTATATTCCATATTGATCAGGCCTTATTCAGAGACGAAAATTACTTTTTGTGGGCCTTTATTTTAAAGGAGAATGAGAACATGAGGAGAACAGCACCGGGTTGAAAAAAGGTGATGGAACTTGCTTAATCTAGAAAACATGCTGAGGAATAACTTGCTAATGTAATTCAACTCTATGAAGATATGTTTCACAAATCTATACTTCCATTTTGGGGAACAATCTTATGGGAAATGGCTTGAAGTTATTTAGAACAAAAAGTGACATTATTAATAATCAAGGTTGTGAAACATTAGAGGATAAAAAAAGTTTTCCTGAGAGGTTGTAAAGCCTCATGCCCGATAAGATGGCAGAGGACTGGCATGGCTTAGGTGGTCTCTTGTCTGCAGGAAGGGCTACATAACATAGCTGAGCTCATAGAACTTAGATCTCAGGAAGTCTCCCAATTCCATTTTTCTAGGCTCCCAATGAAATGAATAACCCTCTAGCATTCTTTTATACCAGTCCAACCAAACTTTGGACCTGTCAACAATTGAATTTTATAATCTCTATAATGGGGGTTCCTGATAAAATTAACTAGGTGAGGTAAATATACTTTGTAGCAAAGAAATAGAAACAACCCAAGTGCCCTTTAAGATATGGTGAAATTAACCAGTGTGGGTACTATGATAGTGAAATTGTACTGAAATAAAGGATGTATTGCATTGAAATAAAGAAGTATGAAGACTTCTGAGTACCATGAAAAGATTTCTATGAGATGATATATGGTGAATTTAGCAGGAGCTGGGAAATAAGAAAAATGTAATGATCTGGGGAAAAACAAAAGACAGACTTAAATGAACAGAACTGAAAATGCCAAAAACAGAGTTCAAGATTAGAAAGAATAAAATGTACCCCCTGTATTGTCAGAAGACAAAGACCCTTCAAGTAAGGGGTTATTGAAATGACTTTAACATTGGGAGCAGATTAGAAAATTTGGATTATGAGACTATATGATGGTGAAATCAGTAAAGTACAAATCAGATGTTGTTTTATTATGCTAGCCAACAAGGAAAGTACCAAAGAAATGTGAAGAAGGAAAGATAAATATTTGATGTCCCCAATTTTCAAGGGTTTGTTTTTCTTTTGTTTTGTTTTTTTGAAGAAATTATGATTGCCTTCCCCACAGTCAAAAACCTGGTAAGAATCTGAGGCCAAATTAAAACATAGGATCTTCTGACTCAAGGGGCCATACTCAATATGGAAATTTATGTTTTTTAAGGACCATTTATTAGGGACTCACAAGAAAACATAAAATTTGAATCCATTGTTGAATCACCAGTCAAATAGTGACATAAAATAGGAAAATTAATCCCTGATTATATTTCTGTAAGAAAAGGCATGTTTCAATGTGACAGAAAGAGAAACCCAAATTATGATACTTATATATTACTTAAAGGATAAAAGATTTAAAAAAAACAACAGAAAATAATGTCTGAGAAAGAAGAAAGGAGATAACGTATACTTAAGATGATCATATAGAAAACTTAATTAATATCTGGGGAAAATGTGCAATATGAAAAGCACCTAGTAAACAAGATGAAGGTTAAGCAGCATGACTTGCAGGGAGGTTCCTTGGCTACAGAGAGCTGGCAAAGGAATCACATGCATTGGGCTACTGCCCAATGCAAATTTGCCCTTCCCCAAGCTGGACTGGAATCCCTGAGGGGCGCAGGATGGGAAAAGAACAAGGGGAACTGCCGCTGGTGAATGGATGACCAACACAGAAACATCCACTGCTGAAATCCCAGGCACTGACCAATGGAGAGAGGAGATCTGCCCTCTGACTAACTGTTAAGACCCAACTTGGCCTCAGAGAGCAGGTTTCCATGTTGGGCCCCAAATCTGTGCTCAGAGCTGGGACCATGTGGGTAAAAGGTGGTGCTTCCCCTAGCAGACAGGGATCCATGGTCTGCTCTTGGCTGGAGGGCCAATGCCAATTTGAACGTAAATGGAGTGGAGCCCCATGCCCATTTGCCCTTGAAGTAGTTGAATGGCCTATCCTCCCTAGCAAAGAATGAGAAACAACCTGGGACAGCCTTGGGATGGAGAATGGCAGACAACCCTTGTCCATATCTGTTAAAAGACTTGCCAGTGAGAAATGGTGGGAGAAACCCTGCCCTCTGACTAGGTATCACAACCCTGCTTGGTCTCCAGAGAGCAGGGTAGCAAGTGGGTAACTGTACTTAGGGGAGGCAGCTAGAGGTGAAATGGGCTGCCTCCCCGAGCAGACAGGCTCAGCTGGGAGCTGGTTCTGGACTCAGTGGGTTTTCTGATCTAGAAGACCAATGCTAGGGCAAACAGGTCGGAGAGAGCTCCATACCCATTTCACTTCCATGCTAGTTGAATGGAAACCCTCCCTGCTCAAGTACTGGTAAAGCACCTAGGGGCTAGTGTCAGAATAGAATGTCTAATACACCACAGTTTATGTAGGGGACTTTGTTTCTGTGTCACTCTGTGTGGAATAAATGTTCCCCAGGGGTGTGTGTGTGTGTGTGTGTGTGTGTGTGAGAGTGAGTGTGTATGTGTGTGTGTGTCTGTGTCTGTGTCTGTGTGTGTCTGTGTCTGTGTGTCTGTGTCTGTGAGTGTTTCTTCATGGCAGGGGAGAGCACTGATTATAGAGAAAGAAATCAGGAAGGCAAAACTGATGATTTAGGCCTGAGATTGAGTGAGCATTAAAGATAGGAAAATGTAGGGAAGAAAAGATTTCCCCTCCCTTGGGCTGCGAGGTGGGGTCTATAGGTGCATGATGGTGTTTACCCTGTCAGACAGAGTTCCATTTTGGCTAACTGTGGGAAGAGTGAATTTTCTTTGCCACAGGGCTGGGGAAAAGAGGATCACACAGCAGGGCAGACATCCATGTCGATTCCCCCTTGACCCTGCTGGAAGGCAAGCCCCTTGGAACAAAGAAGTGGGTACAAACCGGGGGGCCTGCAGATGCTGAATGGCTGAGAAACCTTTGTCACAAACTGAGGGTTGTGGTTCAGAGGCCAAAGGAGAGAGAAGGAAAGCCTCTGGATGACTCTTTAGCATGAGTAGCAAGGTTATCAAAAAGGACTGGAAAACATGCCCACACCCCTGGCATGTGAGGTGGGGACCTACAGGTGTAGAGTGGTGTTTACCCTGTCAGACAGGGTTCCATTTTGGATAACTGTTGGAGAGTGAATTTTTTTTGCTACAGGGCTGGCTCAAAGAGGATCACTCATGGCGGCAGACAACCATGTGGATTCCCCCCTGACCCTGGTGGAAAACAAGCCCCTTCAACAAAGAGGTGGTTACAAACTGGGGGCCGTGCAGGTGCTGAATGGCTGAGAAACCGTTTTCAGGAAGCTGAGGATTGGATTTGGAGGCCAAAAAGGAGAGAAAAAAGGCTCTGTATGAATTGATAGACTGACTTCTAGGGACCTGAGAAAGTGCTCCAAAAGCTTGCCCCCAGCCCTGGGCTGTGAGGCGGGGGACTACAGGTGCATGATGGTGTTTACCCTGTCAGACAGGGTTCCATTTTGGCTAACTGTTGGGAGGTTGAATTTTCTTTGCCACAGGGCTGGGACAAAGGGGACCACACATGGGGGCAGACAACCATGTGGATTTCCCTTGACCCTGGTAGAAGGAAAGCCCCTTGGAACAAAGAAATGGCTAGAAACTGGAGGCCCTATGCTTGCAGAATGGCTGAGAAACCTAGGTGTGTACTCTGAGGATAATGGGGGATGGAGGCAAAAGGGCAAAAGGAGCAAGGCTCTGCTTGAGGCCTCAGACTGGATGAGAGGCTAGAGAGAAAGCTGAGTAGGAATCCTGGTGCCCCTGATGGGGAGAGAGTTGGCAGCCTACAAGTGCAATGTGGCATCTTCCCTGGCATTCAGGCTGACTATTAGGTGGCTTGTGATCTCAGTGAGTTCCTTCCTACAGGATATCAGCAAGGTCTACTGTACACTGGGTGCAGCCCAATGTTCCTTTTCGCCCTTATCCTGGATGGAATGGATGCCCTGAGGGGCCCAGAATGGGGACAGAAACAGGGGAACTGTAACTGTTCAATGGCTGACCAACCTAGAACCACCCATTGCTGAAATCCTGGGCACTGACCAATGGAGAGAGGAGACCTGCCCTCTGATTGGCTATCAAGACCCACCTTGGCCTCAGAGAGCAGGCTGCCATGTTGGGTACCAACTCTGTGCTCAGAACTAGGACCCTGTGGGTGAAAGTTGGTGCCTCTCCTGGAGGACAGGGATCCATGGTCGGCTCTTGGCTGGAAGGCCAATGCCAGCTGGAACTTAGATGGAGTGGAGCCCCATGCCCATTCTCCCTTGATTTAGCTAGATAGCCTGTTCTCCCCAGTAAAGACTGGGAAACAACCTGGGACAGCCCTGGGGTGGAGAATGGCACAAAACCCTTGTCCATGCCCAGATGGAAGACTTGCCAGTGAGAAATGGTGGGAGAAACCCTGCCCTCTGACTAGGTATCACAACCCTGCTTGGTCTGCAGAGAGCAGGGTAGCAAGTGGGTAACTGTGCTTAGGAGTGGCAGCTAGAGGTGAAATGGGCTGCCTCCCTGGGCAGACAGGCTCAGCTGGGAGCTGGTTCTGGACTCAGTGGGTTTTCTGAGCTAGAAGGCCAAGGCAATGGCCAGCATCCTTTGGGGAGGGCCCCGTACCCATTCCACTTCCATGCCAGTTTGAATGAGAGCAGTCCCTGCCCAAGTACTGGTCAAGGACCTAGGGGCTGGTGTCAAATTAGAATGTCTAATAAACCAGGGTCTGTGCTGTGGACGTTGTTTCTGTGTCACTCAGTGTGGATCAAGTGCTCCCCAGGTGTGTGTGTGGGGGGGTGCATATGTGTGTCTGTGTCTGTGTCTGTGACTGGGGCTGGGTCTGTGTCTGTGTCTATGAGTGTTGATTCATGGCAGGGGAGAGCACTGATTATAGGGAAAGAAATCAGGAAGGCAAAACTGATGATTTAGGCCTGAGATTCTATGAGCATTAAAGACAGGAAAATGTAGGGAAGAAAAGATGTCCCTACCCCTGGGCTGCGAGGTGGGGTCTACAGGTGCATGATGGTATTTACCCTATCAGACAGGGTTCCATTTTAGCTAACTGTGGGGAGAGTGAATTTTCTTTGCCACAGGGTAGGGTCAGAGAGGAACACAGAGGGGGGCAGACACCCATGTGGATTACCCCTTGACCCTGCTGGAAGGCAAGCCCCTTGGAACAAAGAAGTGGGTACAAACCGGGGGGCCTGCAGAGGATGAATGGCTGAGAAACCTTTGTCAAAAACTGAGGGTTGTGGTTCAGAGGCCAAAGGAGAGAGAAGAAAAGCCTCTGGATGATTCTTTAGCATGAGTAGCAAAGGCTATAAAAAAGGACTGGAAAACATGCTCACACCCCTGGCATGTGAGGAGGGGACCTACAGGTGTAGGGTGGTGTTTACCCTGTCAGACAGGGTTCCATATGGGGTAACTGTTGGAGAGTGAATTTTCTTTGCTACAGGGCTGGCTCAAAGAGGATCACACAGGGGGGCAGACAACCATGTGGATTCCCCCTTGACCCTGGTGGAAATCAAGCCCCTTCAACAAAGAAGTGGGTACAAACTAGGGGCCCTGCAGGTGCTAAATGCCTGAGAAACCGGTATCAGGAAGCTGAGGATTGGGTTTGGAGGCCAAAGAGGAGAGAAAAAAAGCCTCTACATGAATCAATAGAGGGACCTGAGAAAGTGCTTAAAAAGCTTACCCCCAAACCTGTGCTGTGAGGCAGGGGACTACAGGTGCATGATGGTGTTTATCCTGTCAGACAGGGTTCCATTTTGGCTAACTGTTGGGAGGTTGAATTTACTTTGCCATAGGCCTGGGTAAAAGAAGACCACACATGGCGGCAGAAAACCATGTGGATTTCCCTTGACCATGGCGGAAGGCAAGCCCCTTGGAACAAAGAAGTGGCTAGAAACTGGAGGCCCTATGCTTGCAGAATGGCTGAGAAACCTAGGTGTGTACTCTGAGGATTATGGGGGATGGAGGCAAAAGGGCAGAAGGAGGAAGGCTCTGCTTGAGGCCTCAGACTGGACCAGAGGCTAGAGAGATAGTTGAGTAGAAACCCTGGTGCCCCTGCTGGGGAGAGAGTTGGGAGGCTGTAGGTACAATGTGGCACCTTTGCTGGCATTCAGGCTGACTGTTAGGTGGCTTGTGGTCTCAGTGAGTTCCATCCTACAGGGTGTCAGCAAGGTCCAATGTACACTGGGTGCTGCCCCATGTTCCTTTTGCCCTTATCCTGGATGGAATGGATGCCCTGAGGGGCCCAGGATAGGGACAGAACCAGGGGAACTGAAGCTGTTCAATGGCTGACCAACCTAGAACCACCCATTGCTGAAATCTTGGGCACGGACCAATGGAGAGAGAAGACCTGCCCTCTGACTGTCTATTAAGACCCACCATGGCTTCAGAGAGCAGGTTTCCATGTTGGGCCCCAACTCTGTGCTCAGAACTAGGACCCTGTGGGTGAAAGGTGGTGCCTCCGCTGACAGACAGGGATCCATGGTCGGCTCTTGGCTGGAGGGCCAATGCCAGTTGGAACTTAGATGGAGTGGAGCCCCATGCCCATTCTCCCTTGATGTAGATGGATGGCCTGTCCTCCCAAGCAAAGACTGGGAAACAACCTGGGATAGCCCTGGGGTGGAGAATGGCAGACAACCCTTGTCCATGCCCAGATGGAAGACTTGCCAGTGAGAAATGGTGGGAGAAACCCTGCCCTCTGACTAGGTATCACAACCCTGCTTGGTCTCCAGAGAGCAGGGTAGCAAGTTGGTAACTGTGTTTAGGGGTGGCAGCTAGAGGTGAAATGGGCTGCCTCCCCGGGCAGACAGGCTCAGCTGGGAGCTGGTTCTGGACTTAGTGGGTTTTCTGAGCTAGAAGGCCAAGGCAAGGGCCAGCATCCTATAGGGAGTGCCCCATAACCATTCGAGTCCATGCCAGTTGGAATGAGAGCAGTCCCTGCCCAAGTACTGGTCAAGGACCTATGGGACTTAGAATGTCTAATAAACCAGGGTCTGTGCTGTGGACTTTGTTTCTGTGTCACTCAGTGTGGATCAAGAGCTCCACAGTTCTGTGTGTGTGTGTGTGTGAGAGTGGGGGTGTGGGGGTGTGGGGGTGTGGGTGCATGTGTGTGCCTGTGCGTGAGTCTGTGACTGGGGCTGGGTCTGTGTCTATGTCTATGAGTGTTGATTCATGGCAGGGGAGAGCACTGATTATAGAGAAAGAAATCAGGAAGGCAAAACTGATGATTTAGGCCTGAGATTGAGTGAGCATTAAAGACAGGAAAATGTAGCAAAGAAAAGATGTCCCCACCCCTGGGCTGCGAGGTGGGGACCTACAGGTGTAGTGTGGTGTTTACCCTATCAGACAGGGTTCCATTTTGGCTAACTATGGGGAGAGTGAATTTTCTTTGCCACAGGGTAGGGTCAGAGAGGATCACAGAGGGGTGCACACACCCATGTGGATTACCACTTGACCCTGCTGGAAGGCAAGCCCCTTGGAACAAAGAAGTAGGTACAAACCCGGGGGGCCTGCAGATGCTGAATGGCTGAGAAACCTTTGTCACAAACTGAGGGTTGTGGTTCAGAGGCCAAAGGAGAGAGAAGGAAAGCCTCTGGATGATTCTTTAGCATGAGTAGCAAAGGCTATCAAAAAGGACTGGAAAACATGCCCACACCCCTGGCATGTGAGATGGGGACCTACAGGTGTAGGGTGGTGTTTACCCTGTCAGACAGGGTTCCATTTTGGGTAACTGTTGGAGGGTGAATTTTCTTTGCTACAGGACTGGCTCAAAGAGGATCACTCATGGCGGCAGACAACCATGTGGATTCCCCCTTGACCCTGGTGGAAATCAAGCCCCTTCAACAAAGAAGTGGGTACAAACCAGGGGCCCTGCAGGTGCTGAATGGCTGAGAAACCGTTTTCAGGGATCTGAGGATTGAGTTTGGAGGCCAAAGAGGAGAGAAAGAAAGGCTCTGCATGAATTGATAGATGGACTTGTAGAGATCTGAGAAAGTGCTCAAAAAGTTTGCCCCCATCCCTGGGCTGTGAGGCGGGGGACTACAGGTGCATGATGGTGTTTACCCTGTCAGACAGGGTTCCATTTTGGCTAACTGTTGGGAGGTTGAATTTTCTTTGCCACAGGGCTGGGACAAAGGGGACCACACATGGGGGCAGACAACCATGTGGATTTCCCTTGACCCTGGTGGAAGGCAAGCCCCTTGGAACAAAGAAGTGGCTAGAAACTGGAGGGCCTATGCTTGCAGAATGGCTGAGAAACCTAGGTGTGTACTCTGAGAATTATGGGGGATGGAGGCAAAATGGCAGAAGGAGCAAGGCTCTGCTTGAGGCCTCAGACTGGACCAGAGGCTAGAGAGATAGCTGAGCAGGAACCCTGGTGCCCGTGCTGGGCAGACAGTTGGGAGCCTATATGTGCAATATGGCACCTTCCCTGGCATTCAGGCTGAGTGTTAGGTGGCTTGTGGTCTCAGTGAGTTCCTTCCTACAGGGTGTCAGCAAGGTCCAATGTACACTGGGTGCTGCCCAATGTTCCTTTTCATGTTTATCCTAGATGGAATGGATGCCCTGAGGGGCCCAGAATGGGGACAGAACCAGGGGAACTGAAGCTGTTCAATGGCTGACCAACCTAGAACCACCCATTGCTGAAATCCTGGGCACTGACCAATGGAGAGAGGAGACCTGCCCTCTGACTAGCTATCAAGACCCACCTTGGCCTCAGAGAGCAGGTTGCCATGTGGGGCCCCAACTCTGTGCTCAGAGCTGGGACCCTGTGGGTGAAAGTTGGTGCCTCCCCTGACAGACAGAGATCCATGGTCGGCTCTTGACTGGAGGGCCAATGCTAGTTGGAACTTAGATGGAGTGGAGCCCCATGCCCATTCTCCCTTGATGTAGCTGGATGGCCTGTCCTCCCGAGCAAAGACTGAGAAACAACCTGGGACAGCCTTGGGGTGGAGAATGGCAGACAACCCTTGTCCATGCCCAGATGGAAGACTTGCCAGTGAGAAATGGTGGGAGAAACCCTGCCCTCTGACTAGGTATCACAACCCTGCTTGGTCTGCAGAGAGCAGGGTAGCAAGTGGGTAACTGTGCTTAGGGGTGGCAGCTAGAGGTGAAATGGGCTGCCTCCCCGGGCAGACAGGCTCAGCTGGGAGCTGGTTCTGGACTCAGTGGGTTTTCTGAGCTAGAAGGCCAAGGCAAGGGCCAGCATCCTATAGGGAGTGCCCCATACCCATTCCAGTCCATGCCAGTTGGAATGAGAGCAGTCCCTGCCCAAGTACTGGTAAAGGACCCATGGGGCTTGTGTCAAATTAGAATGTCTAATAAACCAGGGTCTGTGCTGTGGACTTTGTTTCTGTGTCACTCAGTGTGGATCAAGAGCTCCACCGGTATGTGTGTGTGTGTGTGTGTGTGTGTGTGTGTGTGTGTGTGTGTGTGTGTGTGTGTGAGTGGGTGTGCATGGGGGTGTGGGGGGGGGTGTGTGTGGGTGCATGTGTGTGCCTGTGCCTGTGTCTGTGACTGGGGCTGGGTCTGTGTCTATGTCTAAGAGTGTTGATTCATGGCAGGGGAGAGCACTGATTATAGAGAAGGAAATCAGGAAGGCAAAACTGATGATTTAGGCCTGAGATTGAGTGAGCATTAAAGACAGGAAAATGTAGCAAAGAAAAGATGTCCCCACCCCTGGGCTGTGAGGTGGGGACCTACAGGTGTAGTGTGGTGTTTACCCTATCAGACAGGGTTCCATTTTGGGTAACTGTGGGGAGAGTGAATTTTCATTGCCACAGGGTAGGGTCAGAGAGGATCACAGAGGGGGGCAAACACCCATGTGGATTACCCCTTGACCCTGCTGGAAGGCAAGCCCCTTGGAACAAAGAAGTAGGTACAAACCCGGGGGGCCTGCAGATGCTGAATGGCTGAGAAACCTTTGTCACAAACTGAGGGTTGTGGTTCAGAGGCCAAAGGAGAGAGAAGGAAAGCCTCTGGATGATTCTTTAGCATGAGTAGCAAAGGCTATCAAAAAGGACTGGAAAACATGCCCACACCCCTGGCATGTGAGATGGGGACCTACAGGTGTAGGGTGGTGTTTACCCTGTCAGATAGGGTTCCATTTTGGGTAACTGTTGGAGGGTGAATTTTCTTTGCTACAGGGCTGGCTCAAAGAGGATCACACAGGGGGGCAGACAACCATGTGGATTCCCCCTTGACCCTGGTGGAACACAAGCCCCTTCAACAAAGAGGTGGGTACAGACTCTGGGCCCTGCAGGTGCTGAATGGCTGAGAAACCGTTTTCAGGAATCTGAGGATTGAGTTTGGAGGCCAAAGAAGAGAGAAAGAAAGGCTCTGCATGAATTGATAGATGGACTTGTAGAGATCTGAGAAAGTGCTCAAAAAGCTTGCCCCCATCCCTGGGCTGTGAGGCGGGGGACTACAGGTGCATGATGGTGTTTACCCTGTCAGACAGGGTTCCATTTTGGCTCACTGTTGGGAGGTTGAATTTTCTTTACCACAGGGCTGGGTCAAAGAGGACCACACATGGGGGCAGACAACCATGTGGATTCCCCCTTGACCCTGGTGGAAATCAAGCCCTTGGAACAAAGAAGTAGGTATATACTGGGAGCCCTGCACATGCTGAATGGCTGAGAAACCTTTGTCACAAACTGAGGGTTGTGGTTCAGAGGCCAAAGGAGAGAGAAGGAAAGCCTCTGGATGATTCTTTAGCATGAGTAGCAAAGGCTATCAAAAAGGACTGGAAAACATGCCCACACCCCTGGCATGTGAGGTGCGGATCTACCGGTGTAGCGTGGTGTTTACCCGGTCTGACAGGGTTCCATTTGGGGTAACTGTTGGAGATTGAATTTTCTTTGCTACAGGGCTGGCTCAAAGAGGATCACACAGTGGGGCAGACAACCATGTGGATTCCCCCTTGACCCTGGTGGAAATCAAGCCCCTTCAACAAAGAAGTGGGTACAAACCAGGGGCCCTGCAGGTGCTAAATGCCTGAGAAAGCGGTATCAGGAAGCTGAGGATTGGGTTTGGAGGCCAAAGAGGAGAGAAAGAAAGCCTCTGCATGAATCAATAGAGGGACCTGAGAAAGTGCTTAAAAAGCTTGCCCCCAAACCTGGGCTGTGAGGCAGGGGACTACAGGTGCATGATGGTGTTTACCCTGTCAGACAGGGTTCCATTTTGGCTAACTGTTGGGAGGTTGAATTTTCTTTGCCACAGGGCTGGGACAAAGGGGACCACACATGGGGGCAGACAACCATGTGGATTTCCCTTGACCCTGGTGGAAGGCAAGCCCCTTGGAACAAAGAAATGGCTAGAAACTGGAGGGCCTATGCTTGCAGAATGGCTGAGAAACCTAGGTGTGTACTCTGAGGATTGTGGGGGATGGAGGCAAAATGGCAGAAGGAGCAAGGCTCTGCTTGAGGTCTTAGACTGGACCAGAGGCTAGAGAGATAGCTGAGCAGGAACCCTGGTGCCCATGCTGGGCAGACAGTTGGGAGCCTATATGTGCAAAATGGCACCTTCCCTGGCATTCAGGCTGAGTGTTAGGTGGCTTGTGGTCTCAGTGAGTTCCTTCCTACAGGGTGTCAGCAAGGTCCAATGTACACTGGGTGCAGCCCAATGTTCCTTTTCATGTTTATCCTAGATGGAATGGATGCCCTGAGGGGCCCAGAATGGGGACAGAACCAGGGGAACTGAAGCTGTTCAATGGCTGACCAACCTAGAACCACCCATTGCTGAAATCCTGGGCACTGACCAATGGAGAGAGGAGACCTGCCCTCTGACTAGCTATCAAGACCCACCTTGGCCTCAGAGAGCAGGTTGCCATGTGGGGCCCCAACTCTGTGCTCAGAGCTGGGACCCTGTGGGTGAAAGTTGGTGCCTCCCCTGACAGACAGAGATCCATGGTCGGCTCTTGACTGGAGGGCCAATGCTAGTTGGAACTTAGATGGAGTGGAGCCCCATGCCCATTCTCCCTTGATGTAGCAGGATGGCCTGTCCTCCCCAGCAAAGACTGGGAAATAACCTGGGACAGCCTTGGGGTGGAGAATGGCAGACAACCCTTGTCCATGCCCAGATGGAAGACTTGCCAGTGAGAAATGGTGGGAGAAACCCTGCCCTCTGACTAGGTATCACAACCCTGCTTGGTCTGCAGAGAGCAGGGTAGCAAGTGGGTAACTGTGCTTAGGGGTGGCAGCTAGAGGTGAAATGGGCTGCCTCCCTGGGCAGACAGGCTCAGCTGGGAGCTGGTTCTGGACTCAGTGGGTTTTCTGAGCTAGAAGGCCAAGGCAAGGGCCAGCATCCTATAGGGAGTGCCCCATACCCATTCCAGTCCATGCCAGTTGGAATGAGAGCAGTCCCTGCCCAAGTACTGGTAAAGGACCCATGGGGCTTGTGTCAAATTAGAATGTCTAGTAAACCAGGGTTTGTGCTGTGGACTTTGTTTCTGTGTCACTCAGTGTGGAACAAGAGCTCCACAGGGTGTGTGTGTGTGTGTGTGTGTGTGTGTGTGTGTGTATGTGTGTGTACCTGTGTGTGTGTGTGTGCCTGTGCCTGTGCCTCGGTCTGGGTCTGGGTCTGGGTCTGGTTTTGTGTCTATGAGTGTTGATTCATGGCAGGGGAGAGCACTGATTATAGAGAAAGAAATCAGGAAGGCAAAACTCATGATTTAGGCCTGAGATTGAGTGAGCATTAAAGACAGGAAAATGTAGCAAAGAAAAGATGTCCCCACCCCTGGGCTGTGAGGTGGGGACCTACAGGTGTAGTGTGGTGTTTACCCTATCAGACAGGGTTCCATTTTGGCTAACTATGGGGAGAGTGAATTTTCTTTGCCACAGGGTAGGGTCAGAGAGGATCACAGAGGGGGGCACACACCCATGTGGATTACCACTTGACCCTGCTGGAAGGCAAGCCCCTTGGAACAAAGAAGTAGGTACAAACCCGGGGGGCCTGCAGATGCTGAATAACTGAGAAACCTTTGTCACAAACTGAGGGTTGTGGTTCAGAGGCCAAAGGAGAGAGAAGGAAAGCCTCTGGATGATTCTTTAGCATGAGTAGCAAAGGCTATCAAAAAGGACTGGAAAACATGCCCACACCCCTGGCATGTGAGATGGGGACCTACAGGTGTAGGGGTGGTGTTTACCCTGTCAGACAGGGTTCCATTTTGGGTAACTGTTGGAGGGTGAATTTTCTTTGCTACCGGGCTGGCTCAAAGAGGATCACTCATGGCGGCAGACAACCATGTGGATTCCCCCTTGACCCTGGTGGAACACAAGCCCCTTCAACAAAGAGGTGGGTACAGACTCTGGGCCCTGCAGGTGCTGAATGGCTGAGAAACCGTTTTCAGGAATCTGAGGATTGAGTTTGGGAGGCCAAAGAAGAGAGAAAGAAAGGCTCTGCATGAATTGATAGATGGACTTGTAGAGATCTGAGAAAGTGCTCAAAAAGTTTGCCCCCAAACCTGGGCTGTGAGGCGGGGGACTACAGGTGCATGATGGTGTTTACCCTGTCAGACAGGGTTCCATTTTGGCTAACTGTTGGGAGGTTGAATTTTCTTTGCCACAGGGCTGGGTCAAAGAGGACCACACATGGGGGCAGACAACCATGTGGATTTCCCTTGACCCTGGTGGAAGGCAAGCCCCTTGGAACAAAGAAGTGGCTAGAAACTGGAGGGCCTATGCTTGCAGAATGGCTGAGAAACCTAGGTGTGTACTCTGAGGATTATGGAGGATGTAGGCAAAAAGCCAGAAGGAGCAAGGCTCTGCTTGAGGCCTCAGACTGGACCAGAGGCTAGAGAGATTAGCTGAGCAGGAACCCTGTTGCCCCTGCTGGGCAGACAGTTGGGAGCCTCTATGTACAATGTGGCATCTTCCCTGGCATTCAGTGTGACTGTTAGGTGGCTTGTGGTCTCAGTGAGTTCCTTCCTACAGGGTGTCAGCAAGGTCCAATGTACACTGGGTGCAGCCCGATGTTCCTTTTCATGTTTATCCTAGATGGAATGGATGCCCTGAGGGGCCCAGAATGGGGACAGGACCAGGGGAACTGAAGCTGTTCAATGGCTGACCAACCTAGAACCACCCATTGCTGAAATCTTGGGCACGGACCAATGGAGAGAGAAGACCTGCCTTCCTATGGGATATCAAGACCCGCCTTGGCCTCAGAGAGCTGCCTGCCATGTGGGGCCCTACCTCTGTGCTCAGAGCTGGGACCCTGTGGGTAAAAGGTGGTGCCTCCCCTGGCAGACAGGGATCCATGGTTGGCTCTTTACTGAAGGGCCAATGCCAGTTGGAACTTAGATGGAGTGGAGCCCCATGCCCATTCTCCCTTGAAGTAGCTGGATGGCCTGTCCTCCCCAGCAAAGACTGAGAAACAACCTGGGATAGCCCTGGGGTGGAGAATGGCAGACAACCCTTGTCCATGCCCAGATGGAAGACTTGCCAGTGAGAAATGGTGGGAGAAACCCTGCCCTCTGACTAGGTATCACAACCCTGCTTGGTCTCCAGAGAGCAGGGTAGCAAGTGGGTAACTGTGCTTAGGGGTGGCAGCTAGAGGTGAAATGGGCTGCCTCCCCGTACAGACAGGCTCAGCTGGGAGCTGGTTCTGGACTCAGTGGGTTTTCTGAGCTAGAAGGCCAAGGCAAGGGCCAACAGAGGTTGAGGAATGCCCCATACGCATTATACTTCCTTGTGAGCCAAATGGAAGCACTCTGTGCCCAAGGACTGTTAAAGGACCTAGGGGCTTCTCTCAGATTGGAATGTCTAATAAACCAGAGTCTGTGCTGTGGACTTTGTTTCTGTGTTACTCAGTATGGAACAATTGCTCCCCATGTTTGTTTCTGTGTTTGTGTGTCTGTCTGTCTGTATCTGTGAGTGTTTCTTTGTGGCAGAGGAGAGAACTGATTATAGAGAAAGAAATGAGGAAGGCAAAACTGATGATGTAGACCTGAGATTGAGTGAGCATTAGAGATAGGAAAATGTAGGGAAGAAAAGATGTCCCCACGCCTGGGCTGTGAGGTGGGGTCTACAGGTGCATGATGGTGTTTGCCCTGTCAGACAGGGTTCCATTTTGGCTCACTGTGGGGAGAGTGAATTTTCGTTGCCTGAGGGCTGGGAAAAAGAGGTTCCCACAGGGGGCCAGACACCCATGTGGATTCCCCCTTGACCCCGGTGGAAGGCAAGCCCTTGGAACAAAGAAGTAGGCACATATTGGGAGCCCTGCACATGCTGAATGGCTGAGAAACCTTTGTCACAAACTGACGATTGTGGTTCAGAGGCCAAAGGAGAGAGAAGGAAAGCCTCTGGATGATTCTTTAGCATGAGTAGCAAAGGCTATCAAAATGGATTGGAAAACATGCCCACACCCCTGTGCTGTGAGATGGGGACCTACAGGTGTAGGGTGGTGTTTACCCTGTCAGACAGGGTTCCATTTGGGGTAACTGTTGGAGATTGAATTTTCTTTGCTACAGGGCTAGCTCAAAGAGGATCACTCATGGCGGCAGACAACCATGTGGATTTCCCCTTGACCCTGGTGGAACACAAGCCCCTTCAACAAAGAGGTGGGTACAAACTGGGGGCCCTGCAGGTGCTGAATGGCTGAGAAACCAGTATCAGGAAGCTGAGGATTGGGTTTGGAGGCCAAAGAGGAGAGAAAGAAAGCCTCTGCATGAATCAATAGAGGGACCTGAGAAAGTGCTTAAAAAGCTTGCCCCCAAACCTGGGCTGTGAGGCAGGGGACTACAGGTGCATGATGGTGTTTACCCTGTCAGACAGGGTTCCATTTTGGCTCACTGTTGGGAGTTTGAATTTTCTTTGCCACAGGGCTGGGTCAAAGAGGACCACACATGGGGGCAGACAACCATGTGGATTTCCCTTGACCCTGGTGGAAGGCAAGCCCCTTGGAACAAAGAAGTGGCTAGAAACTGGAGGGCCTATGCTTGCAGAATGGCTGAGAAACCTAGGTGTGTACTCTGAGGATTGTGGGGGATGGAGGCAAAAGGGCAGAAGGAGGAAGGCTCTGCTTGAGGCCTTACAATGGACCAGAGGCTAGAGAGATAGCTGAGTAGAAACCCTGGTGCCCCTGCTAGGGAGAGAGTTGGGAGGCTGTAGGTGCAATGTGGCACCTTCCTTGGCATTCAGGCTGACTCTTAACTGGCTTGTGGTCTCAGTGAGTTCCATCCTACAGGGTGTCAGCAAGGTCCAATGTACACTGGGTGCTGCCCCATGTTCCTTTTGCCCTTATCCTGGATGGAATGGATGCCCTGAGGGCCCAGGATAGGGACAGAACAAGGGGAACTGAAGCTGTTCAATGACTGACCAACCTAAAACGACCCATTGCTGAAATCCCAGGCATTGACCAATGGAGAGAGAAGACCTGCCCTCTGCCTGTCTATCAAGACCCACCTTGGCTTCAGAGAGCAGGTTTCCATGTTGGGTACCAACTCTGTGCTCAGAACTAGGACCCTGTGGGTGAAAGTTGGTGCCTCTCCTGGCAGACAGGGATCCATGGTCGGCTCTTGCCTGGAGGGCCAATGCCAGTTGGAACTTAGATGGAGTGGAGCCCCATGCCCATTCTCCCTTGAAGTAGCTGGATGGCCTGTCCTCCCAAGCAAAGACTGGGAAACAACCTGCGACAGCCCTGGGGTGGAGAATGGCAGACAACCCTTGTCCATGCCCAGATGGAAGACTTGCCAGTGAGAAATGGTGGGAGAAACCCTGCCCTCTGTCTAAGTATCACAACCCTGCTTGGTCTCCAGAGAGCAGGATAGCAAGTGGGTAACTGTGCTTAGGGGTGGCAGCTAGAGGTGAAATGGGCTGCCTCCCTGGGCAGACAGGCTCAGCTGGGAGCTGGTTCTGGACTCAGTGGGTTTTCTGTGCTAGAAGGCCAAGGCAATGGCCAGCATCCTTTGGGGAGGACCCCATACCCATTCCACATCCATGCCAGTTTGAATGAGGGCAGTCCCTGCCCAAGTACTGGTCAAGGACCTCGGGGCTTGTGTCAAATTAGAATGTCTAATAAACCAGGGTCTGTGCTATGGACTTTGTTTCTGTGTCACTCAGTATGGATCAAGAGCTCCACAGTCGTGTGTGTGTGTGTGTGCGTGTGTGTGTGTGTGTGTGTGTGAGAGTGGGGGTGTGGGGGTGTGGGTGCATGTGTGCACCTGTGCCTGTGTCTGTGACTGGGGCTGCATCTGTGTCTATGTCTAAGAGTGTTGATTCATGGCAGGGGAGAGCACCGATTATAGAGAACGAAATCAGGAAGGCAAAACTGATGATTTACACGTGAGATTGAGTGAGCATTAAAGACAGGAAAATGTAGCAAAGAAAAGATGTCCCCACCCCTGGGCTGTGAGGTGGGGACCTACAGGTGTAGGGTGGTGTTTACCCTGTCAGACAGGGTTCCATTTGGGGTAACTGTTGGAGAGTGAGTTTTCTTTGCTACAGGGCTGGCTCAAAGAGGATCACTCATGGTGGCAGACAACCATGTGGATTCCCCCTTGACCCTGGTGGAACACAAGCCCCTTCAACAAAGAGATGGGTACAAACTGGGGGCCCTGCAGGTGCTGAATGGCTGAGAAACTGTTTTCAGGAAGCTGACGATTGAGTTTGGAGGCCAAAGAGGACAGAAAGAAAGGCTCTGCATGAATTGATAGATGCACTTGTAGAGATCTGAGAAAGTGCTCAAAAAGCTTGCCCCCATCCCTGGGCTGTGAGGTGGGGGACTACAGGTGCATGATGGTGTTTACCCTGTCAGACAGGGTTCCATTTTGGCTAACTGTTGGGAGGTTGAATTTTCTTTGCCACAGGGCTGGGACAAAGGGGACCACACATGGGGGCAGACAACCATGTGGATTTCCCTTGACCCTGGTGGAAGGCAAGCCCCTTGGAACAAAGAAGTGGCTAGAAACTGGAGGGCCTATGCTTGCAGAATGGCTGAGAAACCTAGGTGTATACTCTGAGGATTGTGGGGGATGGAGGCAAAAAGGCAGAAGGAGCAAGGCTCTGCTTGA
Source organism: Dromiciops gliroides (assembly GCF_019393635.1). NCBI lineage: Eukaryota > Metazoa > Chordata > Mammalia > Microbiotheria > Microbiotheriidae > Dromiciops > Dromiciops gliroides. The sequence goes on along the minus strand of NC_057862.1, from coordinate 412,779,165 downwards.
GGCCTTAGACTGAACCAGAGGCTAGAGAGATAGCTGAGCAGGAACCCTGTTGCCCCTGCTGGGCAGACAGTTGGGAGCCTGTAGGTGCAATGTGGCACCTTCCCTGGCATTCAGTGTGACTGTTAGGTGGCTTGTGGTCTCAGTGGGTTCCTTCCTACAGGGTGTCAGCAAGGTCCAATGTACACTGGGTGCAGCCCAATGTTCCTTTTCGTGTTTATCCTAGATGGAATGGATGCCCTGAGGGGCCCAGAATGGGGACAGAACCAGGGGAACTGAAGCTGTTCAATGGCTGACCAACCTAGAACCACCCATTGTGGAAATCTCGGGCACGGACCAATGGAGAGAGAAGACCTGCCCTCTGACTGTCTATCAAGACCCACCTAGGCCTCAGAGAGCAGGTTGCCATGTGGGGCCCCAACTCTGTGCTCAGAGCTGGGACCCTGTGGGTGAAAGGTGGTGCCTCCCCTGACAGACAGGGATCCATGGTCGGCTCTTGGCTGGAGGGCCAATGCCAGTTGGAACTTAGATGAAGTGGAGCCCCATGCCCATTCTCCCTTGAAGTAGCTGGATGGCCTGTCCTCCCCAGCAAAGACTGAGAAACAACCTGGGACAGCCTTGGGGTGGAGAATGGCAGACAACCCTTGTCCATGCCCAGATGGAAGACTTGCCAGTGAGAAATGGTGGGAGAAACCCTGCCCTCTGACTAGGTATCACAACCCTGCTTGGTCTCCAGAGAGCAGGGTAGCAAGTTGGTAACTGTGCTTAGGGGTGGCAGCTAGAGGTGAAATGGGCTGCCTCCCCGGGCAGACAGGCTCAGCTGGGAGCTGGTTCTGGACTCAGTGGGTTTTCTGTGCTAGAAGGTCAAGGCAAAGGCCAACAGAGGTTGAGGAATGCTCTATATGCATTCTACTTCCATGTGAGCCAAATGGAAGCACTCTGTGCCCAAGGACTGTTAAAGGACCTAGGGGCTTCTCTCAGATTGGAATGTCTAATAAACCAGAGTCTGTGCTGTGGACTTTGTTTCTGTGTTACTCAGTATGGATCAGTTGCTCCCCATGTTTGTTTCTGTGTGTGTATGTCTGTCTATCTGTATCTGTTAGTGTTTCTTCATGGCAGGGGAGAGAACTGATTATAGAGAAAGAAATGAGGAAGGCAAAACTGATGATGTAGACCTGAGATTGAGTGAGCATTAGAGATAGGAAAATGTAGGGAAGAAAAGATGTCCCCACCCCTGGGCTGTGAGGTGGGGTCTACAGGTGCATGATGGTGTTTGCCCTGTCAGACAGGGTTCCATTTTGGCTCACTGTGGGGAGAGTGAATTTTCTTTGCCAGAGGGCTGGGAAAAAGAGGATCCCACAGTGGGGCAGACACCCATGTGGATTCCCCCTTGACCCTGGTGGAAGGCAAACACTTGGAACAAAGAAGTAGGTATATACTGGGAGCCCTGCACATGCTGAATGGCTGAGAAACCTTTGTCACAAACTGAGGGTTATGGTTCAGAGGCCAAAGGAGAGAGAAGGAAAGCCTCTGGATGATTCTTTAGCATGAGTAGCAAGGCTATCAAAAAGGACTGGAAAACATGCCCACACCCCTGGCATGTGAGGTGGGGACCTACAGGTGTAGGGTGGTGTTTACCCTGTCAGACAGGGTTCCATTTGGGGTAACTGTTGGAGATTGAATTTTCTTTGCTACAGGGCTAGCTCAAAGAGGATCACTCATGGCGGCAGACAACCATGTGGATTCCCCTTTGACCCTGGTGGAACACAAGCCCCTTCAACAAAGAAGTGGGTACAAACTGGGGGCCCTGCAGGTGCTGAATGGCTGAGAAACCGTTTTCAGGAAGCTGAGGATTGGGTTTGGAGGCCAAAGAGGAGAGAAAGAAAGGCTCTGCATTAATCAATAGATGTACTTGTAGGGACCTGAGAAAGTGCTCAAAAAGCTTGCCCCCATCCCTGGGCTGTGAGGCGGGGGACTACAGGTGCATGATGGTGTTTACCCTGTCAGACAAGGTTCCATTTTGGCTAACTGTTGGGAGGTTGAATTTTCTTTGCCACAGGGCTGGGACAAAGGGGACCACACATGGGGGCAGACAACCATGTGGATTTCCCTTGACCCTGGTGGAAGGCAAGCCCCTTGGAACAAAGAAGTGGCTAGAAACTGGAGGGCCTATGCTTGCAGAATGGCTGAGAAACCTAGGTGTGTACTCTGAGAATTATGGGGGATGGAGGCAAAAAGGCAGAAGGAGCAAGGCTCTGCTTGAGGCCTCAGACTGGACCAGAGGCTAGAGAGATAGCTGAGCAGGAACCCTGGTGCCCGTGCTGGGCAGACAGTTGGGAGCCTGTAGGTGCAATATGGCACCTTCCCTGGCATTCAGGCTGAGTGTTAGGTGGCTTGTGGTCTCAGTGAGTTCCTTCCTACAGGGTGTCAGCAAGGTCCAATGTACACTGGGTGCAGCCCAGTGTTCCTTTTCATGTTTATCCTAGATGGAATGGATGCCCTGAGGGGCCCAGAATGGGGACAGAACCAGGGGAACTGAAGCTGTTCAATGGCTGACCAACCTAGAACCACCCATTGCTGAAATCCTGGGCACTGACCAATGGAGAGAGGAGACCTGCCCTCTGACTAGCTATCAAGACCCACCTTGGCCTCAGAGAGCAGGTTGCCATGTGGGGCCCCAACTCTGTGCTTAGAGCTGGGACCCTGTGGGTGAAAGTTGGTGCCTCCCCTGACAGACAGAGATCCATGGTCAGCTCTTGACTGGAGGGCCAATGCCAGTTGGAACTTAGATGGAGTGGAGCCCCATGCCCATTCTCCCTTGATGTAGCAGCATGGCCTGTCCTCCCCAGCAAAGACTGGGAAACAACCTGGGACAGCCTTGGGGTGGAGAATGGCAGACAACCCTTGTCCATATCTGTTAAAAGACTTGCCAGTGAGAAATGGTGGGAGAAACCCTGCCCTCTGACTAGGTATCACAACCCTGCTTGGTCTGCAGAGAGCAGGGTAGCAAGTGGGTAACTGTGCTTAGGGGTGGCAGCTGGAGGTGAAATGGGCTGCCTCCCTGGGCAGACAGGCTCAGCTGGGAGCTGGTTCTGGACTCAGTGGGTTTTCTGAGCTAGAAGGCCAAGGCAAGGGCCAGCATCCTATAGGGAGTGCCCCATACCCATTCCAGTCCATGCCAGTTGGAATGAGAGCAGTCCCTGCCCAAGTACTGGTAAAGGACCCATGAGGCTTGTGTCAATTAGAATGTCTAATAAACCAGGGTTTGTGCTGTGGACTTTGTTTCTGTGTCACTCAGTGTGGATCAAGAGCTCCACAGGGCGTGTGTGTGTGTGTGTGTACCTGTGTGTGAGTGTGCCTGTGCCTGTGCCTGTGTCTGGGTTTGGGTCTGGGTCTGGTTTTGTGTCTATGAGTGTTGATTCATTTCAGGGGAGAGCACTGATTATAGAGAAAGAAATCAGGAAGGCAAAACTCATGATTTAGGCCTGAGATTGAGTGAGCATTAAAGACAGGAAAATGTAGGGAAGAAAAGATGTCCCCACCCCTGGGCTGCGAGGTGGAGTCTACAGGTGCGTAATAGTGTTTACCTATCAGACAGGGTTCCATTTTTGCTAACTGTGGGGAGAGTGAATTTTCTTTGCCACAAGGTAGGGTCAGAGAGGATCACAGAGGGGTGCACACACCCATGTGGATTACCTCTTGATCCTGGTGGAAGGCAAGCCATTGGAACAAAAAAGTGGGTATATACTGGGAGCCCTGCAGATGCTGAATGGCTGAGAAACCTTTGTCACAAACTGAGGGTTGTGGTTCAGATGCCAAAGGAGAGAGAAGGAAAGCCTCTGGAGGACTCTTTAGCATAAGTAGCAAGGCTATCAAAAAGGACTGGAAAACATGCCCACACCCCTGTGCTGTGAGATGGGGACCTACAGGTGTAGGGTGGTGTTTACCCTGTCAGACAGGGTTCCATTTTGGGTAACTGTTGGAGAGTGAATTTTCTTTGCTACAGGGCTGGCTCAAAGAGGATCACTCATGGCGGCAGACAACCATGTGGATTCCCCCTTGACCCTGGTGGAAAACAAGCCCCTTAAAGAAAGAAGTGGGTACAGACTCTGGGCCCTGCAGGTGCTGAATGGCTGAGAAACTGTTTTCAGGAAGCTGAGAAATGGGTTTGGAGGCCACAAAGGAGAGAAAAAAGGCTCTGCATGAATTGATAGATGGACTTGTAGAGATCTGAGAAAGTGCTCAAAAAGCTTGCCCCCATCCCTGGGCTGTGAGGCGGGGGACTACAGGTGCATGATGGTGTTTACCCTGTCAGACAGGGTTCCATTTTGGCTAACTGTTGGGAGGTTGAATTTTCTTTGCCACAGGGCTGGGACAAAGGGGACCACACATGGGGGCAGACAACCATGTGGATTTCCCTTGACCCTGGTGGAAGGCAAGCCCCTTGGAACAAAGAAGTGGCTAGAAACTGGAGGGCCTATGCTTGCAGAATGGCTGAGAAACCTAGGTGTATACTCTGAGGATTGTGGGGGATGGAGGCAAAAAGGCAGAAGGAGCAAGGCTCTGCTTGAGGCCTTAGACTGAACCAGAGGCTAGAGAGATAGCTGAGCAGGAACCCTGTTGCCCCTGCTGGGCAGACAGTTGGGAGCCTGTAGGTGCAATGTGGCACCTTCCCTGGCATTCAGTGTGACTGTTAGGTGGCTTGTGGTCTCAGTGAGTTCCTTCCTACTGGGTGCTGCCCCATGTTCCTTTTGCCCTTATCCTGGATGGAATGGATGCCCTGAGGGCCCAGGATGGGGACAGAACCAGGGGAACTGAAGCTGTTCAATGGCTGGCCAACCTAGAACCATCGATTGCTGAAATCCCAGGCACTGACCAATGGAGAGAGAAGACCTGCCCTCTGACTAGCTATCAAGACCCACCTTGGCCTCCGAGAGCAGGTGGCCATGTGGGGCCCCAACTATGTGCTCAGAGCTAGGACCCTGCGTGTGAAATGTGGTGCCTCCCCTGACAGACAGGGATCCATGGTCGGCTCTTGGCTGGAGGGCCAATGCCAGTTGGAACTTAGATGGAGTGAAGCCCCATGCCCATTCTCCCTTGAAGTAGCTAGATGGCCTGTCCTCCCCAGCAAAGACTGGGAAACAACCTGGGACAGCCTTGGGGTGGAGAATGGCAGACAACCCTTGTCCATATCTGTTAAAAGACTTGCCAGTGAGAAATGGTGGAAGAACCCTGCCCTCTGACTAGGTATCACAACCCTGCTTGGTCTCCAGAGAGCAGGGTAGCAAGTTGGTAACTGTGTTTAGGGGTGGCAGCTAGAGGTGAAATGGGCTGCCTCCCCGGGCAGACAGGCTCAGCTGGGAGCTGGTTCTGGACTCAGTGGGTTTTCTGAGCTTAGAAGGCCAAGGCAAGGGCCAACAGAGGTTGAAGAATGCCCCATACCTATTCCACTTCCATGTGAGCCAAATGGAAGCACTCTGTCTCCAAGGACTGTTGAAGGGCCTAGGGGCTTCTCTCAGATTGGAATGTCTAATAAACCAGAGTCTGTGCTGTGGACTTTGTTTCTGTGTTACTCAGTATGGATCAGTTGCTCCCCTTGTTTGTTTGTGTGTGTGTGTGTGTGTGTGTGTGTGTCTGTCTGTCTGTCTGTCTGTCTGTCTGTCTCTGTCTCTGTATCTATGAATGTTTCTTCGTGGCAGGGGAGAGAACTGATTATAGAGAAAGAAATCAGGAAGGCAAAACTGATGATGTAAACCTGAGATTAAGTGAGCATTAAAGATAGGAAAATGTAGGGAAGAAAAGATGTCCCCACCCCTGGGCTGCGAGGTAGGGTCTACAGGTGCATGATGGTGTTTACCCTATCAGTCAGGGTTCCATTTTGGCTAACTGTGGGGACAGTGAATTTTAATTGCCACAGGGCTGGGTCAAAGAGGATCACACAGGGGGGCAGACAGCCATGTGGATTAGCCCTTGACCCTGGTGGAAGGCAAGCCCCTTGGCACAAAAAAGTGGGTACAAAGTGGGTGCCCTACAGATGCTGAATGGCTGAGAAACCTTTGCCACAAACTGAGGGTTGTGGTTCAGAGGCCAAAGGAGAGAGAAGAAAAGCCTCTGGATGATTCTTTAGCATGAGTAGCAAGGCTATCAAAAAGGACTGGAAAACATGCCCACACCCCTGTGCTGTGAGATGGGGACCTACAGGTGTAGGGTGGTGTTTACCCTGTCAGACAGGGTTCCATTTGGGGTAACTGTTGGAGAGTGAATTTTCTTTGCTACAGGGCTGGCTCAAAGAGGATCACTCATGGCGGCAGACAACCATGTGGATTCCCCCTTGACCCTGGTGGAACACAAGCCCCTTCAACAAAGAGGTGGGTACAGACTTGGGGCCCTGCAGGTGCTGAATGGCTGAGAAACCAGTATCAGGAAGCTGAGGATTGGGTTTGGAGGCCAAAGAGGAGGGAAAGAAAGGCTCTGTATGAATTGATAGATGGACTTGTAGAGATCTGAGAAAGTGCTCCAAAAGCTTGCCCCCATCCCTGGGCTGTGAGGCGGGGGACTACAGGTGCATGATGGTGTTTACCCTGTCAGACAGGGTTCCATTTTGGCTAACTGTTGGGAGGTTGAATTTTCTTTGCCACAGGGCTGGGTCAAAGGGGACCACACATGGGGGCAGACAACCATGTGGATTTCCCTTGACCCTGGTGGAAGGCAAGCCCCTTGGAACAAAGAAGTGCCTAGAAACTGGAGGCCCTATGCCTGCAGAATGGTGGAGAAACCTAGGTGTGTATTCTGAGGATTATGGGAGATGGAGGCAAAAAGGCAGAAGGAGGAAGACTCTGCTTGAGGCCTCAGACTGGACCAGAGGGTAGAGAGATAGCTGAACAGGAACCCTGGTGCCCGTGCTGGGCAGAGAGTTGAGAGCCTGTAGGTGCAATGTGGCACCTTCCCTGGCATTCAGGCTGACTGTTAGGTGGCTTGTGGTCTCAGTGAGTTCCTTCCTACAGGGTGTCAGCAAGGTCCAATGTACACTGGGTGCTGCCCCATGTTCCTTTCACCCTTATCCTGGATGGAATGGATGCCCTGAGGGCCCAGGATAGGGACAGAACCAGGGGAACTGAAGCTGTTCAATGGCTGACCAACCTAGAACCATCCAATGCTGAAATCCCAGGCACTGACCAATGGAGAGAGAAGACCTGCCCTCTTACTAGCTATCAAGACCCACCTTGGCCTCAGAGAGCAGGTTGCCATATGGGGCCCCAACTCTGTGCTCAGAGCTGGGACCCTGTGGGTGAAATGTGGTGCCTCCCCTGGCAGACAGGGATCCATGGTTGGCTCTTGACTGAAGGGCCAATGCCAGTTGGAACTTAGATGGAGTGGAGCCCCAAGCCCATTCTCCCTTGATGTAGCTGGATGGCCTGTCCTCCCAAGCAAAGACTGGGAAACAACCTGGGACAGCCTTGGGGTGGAGAATGGCAGACAACCCTTGTCCATGCCCAGATGGAAGACTTGCCCGTGAGAAATGGTGGGAGAAACCCTGCCCTCTGACTAGGTATCACAACCCTGCTTGGTCTCCAGAGAGCAGGATAGCAAGTGGGTAAATGTGCTTAGGGGTGGCAGCTAGAGGTGAAATGGGCTGCCTCCCCGGGCAGACAGGCTCAGCTGGGAGCTGGTTCTGGACTCAGTGGGTTTTCTGTGCTAGAAGGTCAAGGCAAGGGCCAGCATCCTTTGGGGAGGGCCCCGTACCCATTCCACTTCCATGCCAGTTGGAATGAGAGCAGTCCCTGCCCAAGTACTGGTAAAGGATCTAGGGGCTTGGGTCAGATTGGAATGTCTAATACACCATGGTTGTGTGCAGTGGACTTTGTTTCTGTGTCACTCATTGTGGATCAAGTGCTCCACAGGGGTGTGTGTGTGTGTGTGTGTGTGTGTGTGTGCGCGCGCCTGGGTCTGGGTCTGGGTCTGGGTCTGCGTCTGTGTCTATGAGTGTTGATTCATGGCAGGGGAGAGAACTGATTATAGAGAAAGAAATCAGGAAGGCAAAACTGATGATTGAGGGCTGAGATTGAGTGAACATTAAAGATAGGACAATGTAGGGAAGAAAAGATGTCTCCACCTCTGGGCCACGAGGTGGGGTCTACAGGTGCATGATGGTGTTTACCCTATCAGTCAGGGTTCCATTTTGGCTAACTGTGGGGAGAGTGAATTTTAATTGCCACAGGGCTGGGTCAAAGAGGATCACACAGGGGGGCAGACAGCCATGTGGATTAGCCCTTGACCCTGGTGGAAGGCAAGCCCCTTGGCACAAAAAAGTGGGTACAAAGCGGGTGCCCTACAGATGCTGAATGGCTGAGAAACCTTTGCCACAAACTGAGGGTTGTGGTTCAGAGGCCAAAGGAGAGAGAAGAAAAGCCTCTGGATGATTCTTTAGCATGAGTAGCAAGGCTATCAAAAAGGACTGGAAAACATGCCCACACCCCTGTGCTGTGAGATGGGGACCTACAGGTGTAGGGTGGTGTTTACCCTGTCAGACAGGGTTCCATTTGGGGTAACTGTTGGAGAGTGAATTTTCTTTGCTACAGGGCTGGCTCAAAGAGGATCACTCATGGCGGCAGACAACCATGTGGATTCCCCCTTGACCCTGGTGGAACACAAGCCCCTTCAACAAAGAGGTGGGTACAGACTTGGGGCCCTGCAGGTGCTGAATGGCTGAGAAACCGGTATCAAGAAGCTGAGGATTGGGTTTGGAGGCCAAAGAGGAGAGAAAGAAAGGCTCTGCATGAATTGATAGATGCACTTGTAGAGATCTGAGAAAGTGCTCCAAAAGCTTGCCCCCATCCCTGGGCTGTGAGGCGGGGGACTACAGGTGCATGATGGTGTTTACCCTGTCAGACAGGGTTCCATTTTGGCTAACTGTTGGGAGGTTGAATTTTCTTTGCCACAGGGCTGGGACAAAGGGGACCACACATGGGGGCAGACAACCATGTGGATTTCCCTTGACCCTGGTGGAAGGCAAGCCCCTTGGAACAAAGAAGTGGCTAGAAACTGGAGGGCCTATGCTTGCAGAATGGCTAAGAAACCTAGGTGTGTACTCTGAGGATTGTGGGGGATGGAGGCAAAATGGCAGAAGGAGCAAAGCTCTGCTTGAGGTCTTAGACTGGACCAGAGGCTAGAGAGATAGCTGAGCAGGAACCCTGGTGCCCGTGCTGGGCAGACAGTTGGGAGCCTGTAGGTGCAATGTGGCACCTTCCCTGGCATTCAGGCTGACTGTTAGGTGGCTTGTGGTCTCAGTGAGTTCCTTCCTACTGGGTGTCAGCAAGGTCCAATGTACACTGGGTGCTGCCCCATGTTCCTTTCACCCTTATCCTGGATGGAATGGATGCCCTGAGGGCCCAGGATAGGGACAGAACCAGGGGAACTGAAGCTGTTCAATGGCTGACCAACCTAGAACCATCCAATGCTGAAATCCCAGGCACTGACCAATGGAGAGAGAAGACCTGCCCTCTTACTAGCTATCAAGACCCACCTTGGCCTCAGAGAGCAGGTTGCCATATGGGGCCCCAACTCTGTGCTCAGAGCTGGGACCCTGTGGGTGAAATGTGGTGCCTCCCCTGGCAGACAGGGATCCATGGTTGGCTCTTGACTGAAGGGCCAATTGCAGTTGGAACTTAGATGGAGTGGAGCCCCAAGCCCATTCTCCCTTGATGTAGCTGGATGGCCTGTCCTCCCAAGCAAAGACTGGGAAACAACCTGGGACAGCCTTGGGGTGGAGAATGGCAGACAACCCTTGTCCATGCCCAGATGGAAGACTTGCCAGTGAGAAATGGTGGGAGAAACCCTGCCCTCTGACTAGGTATCACAACCCTGCTTGGTCTCCAGAGAGCAGGATAGCAAGTGGGTGAATGTGCTTAGGGGTGGCAGCTAGAGGTGAAATGGGCTGCCTCCCCGGGCAGACAGGCTCAGCTGGGAGCTGGTTCTGGACTCAGTGGGTTTTCTGTGCTAGAAGGTCAAGGCAAGGGCCAGCATCCTTTGGGGAGGGCCCCGTACCCATTCCACTTCCATGCCAGTTGGAATGAGAGCAGTCCCTGCCCAAGTACTGGTAAAGGATCTAGGGGCTTGGGTCAGATTGGAATGTCTAATACACCATGGTTGTGTGCAGTGGACTTTGTTTCTGTGTCACTCATTGTGGATCAAGTGCTCCACAGGTGTGTGTGTGTGTGTGTGTGTGTGTGTGTGTGTGTGTGCGCGCGCCTGGGTCTGGGTCTGGGTCTGGGTCTGGGTCTGCGTCTGTGTCTATGAGTGTTGATTCATGGCAGGGGAGAGAACTGATTATAGAGAAAGAAATCAGGAAGGCAAAACTGATGATTGAGGGCTGAGATTGAGTGAACATTAAAGATAGGACAATGTAGGGAAGAAAAGATGTCTCCACCTCTGGGCCACGAGGTGGGGTCTACAGGTGCATGATGGTGTTTACCCTATCAGTCAGGGTTCCATTTTGGCTAACTGTGGGGAGAGTGAATTTTAATTGCCACAGGGCTGGGTCAAAGAGGATCACACAGGGGGGCAGACAGCCATGTGGATTAGCCCTTGACCCTGGTGGAAGGCAAGCCCCTTGGCACAAAAAAGTGGGTACAAAGCGGGTGCCCTACAGATGCTGAATGGCTGAGAAACCTTTGCCACAAACTGAGGGTTGTGGTTCAGAGGCCAAAGGAGAGAGAAGAAAAGCCTCTGGATGATTCTTTAGCATGAGTAGCAAGGCTATCAAAAAGGACTGGAAAACATGCCCACACCCCTGTGCTGTGAGATGGGGACCTACAGGTGTAGGGTGGTGTTTACCCTGTCAGACAGGGTTCCATTTGGGGTAACTGTTGGAGAGTGAATTTTCTTTGCTACAGGGCTGGCTCAAAGAGGATCACTCATGGCGGCAGACAACCATGTGGATTCCCCCTTGACCCTGGTGGAACACAAGCCCCTTCAACAAAGAGGTGGGTACAGACTCGGGGCCCTGCAGGTGCTGAATGGCTGAGAAACCGGTATCAGGAAGCTGAGGATTGGGTTTGGAGGCCAAAGAGGAGAGAAAGAAAGGCTCTGCATGAATTGATAGATGCACTTGTAGAGATCTGAGAAAGTGCTCAAAAAGCTTGCCCCCAAACCTGGGCTGTGAGGCGGGGGACTACAGGTGCATGATGGTGTTTACCCTGTCAGACAGGGTTCCATTTTGGCTCACTGTTGGGAGGTTGAATTTTCTTTGCCACAGGGCTGGGACAAAGGGGACCACACATGGGGGCAGACAACCATGTGGATTTCCCTTGACCCTGGTGGAAGGCAAGCCCCTTGGAACAAAGAAATGGCTAGAAACTGGAGGGCCTATGCTTGCAGAATGGCTGAGAAACCTAGGTGTGTACTCTGAGGATTGTGGGGGATGGAGGCAAAATGGCAGAAGGAGCAAAGCTCTGCTTGAGGTCTTAGACTGAACCAGAGGCTAGAGAGATAGCTGAGCAGGAACCCTGGTGCCCGTGCTGGGCAGACAGTTGGGAGCCTGTAGGTGCAATGTGGCACCTTCCCTGGCATTCAGGCTGACTGTTAGGTGGCTTGTGGTCTCAGTGAGTTCCTTCCTACAGGGTGTCAGCAAGGTCCAATGTACACTGGGTGCAGCCCAATGTTCCTTTTTGTGGTTATCCTAGATGGAATGGATGCCCTGAGGGGCCCAGAATGGGGACAGAACCAGGGGAACTGAAGCTGTTCAATGGCTGACCAACCTAGAACTACCCATTGCTGAAATCTCGGGCACTGACCAATGGAGAGAGAAGACCTGCCCTCTGACTGGCTATCAAGACCCCCCTTGGCCTCAGAGAGCTGCCTGCCATGTTGGGCCCCAACTCTGTTCTCAGAGCTGGGACCCTGTGGGTAAAATGTGGTGCCTCCCCTGGCAGACAGGGATCCATGGTCGGCTCTTGGCTGGAGGGCCAATGCCAGTTGGAAATTAGATGGAGTGGAGCCCCATGCCCATTCTCCCTTGATGTAGCAGGATGGCCTGTCCTCCCCAGCAAAGATTGGGAAACAACCTGGGACATCCCTGGGGTGGAGAATAGCAGACAACCCTTGTCCATGCCCAGATGGAAGACTTGCCAGTGAGAAATGGTGGGAGAAACCCTGCCCTCTGACTAGGTATCACAACCCTGCTTGGTCTGCAGAGAGCAGGGTAGCATGTGGGTAACTGTGCTTAGGGGTGGCAGCTAGAGGTGAAACGGGCTGCCTCCCCGATCAGCCAGGCTCAGCTGGGAGCTGGTTCTGGACTCAGTGGGTTTTCTGACCTAGAAGGCCAATGCAAGTGTCAACATAGTTTGGGGAGTGCCCCATACCCATTCTCCTTCCTTGCCAGTTTGAATGAGAGCCAACACTGCCTAAGTACTGGTAAAGAACCTAGGGCCTTGTGTCAGATTGGAATGTCTAATACACCATGGTTGTGTGCAGTGGACTTTGTTTCTGTGTCACTCTGTATGGATCAAGTGCTCCCCAGGTGTGTTTGTGTGTGTGTGTGTCTGTGTGTGTGTGTGTGTGTGTGTGCCTTTGTTTGTATTTGTTTCTGAATGTTTCTTTGTGGCAAGGGAGAGAACTGATTACAAAGAAAGAAATCAGGAAGGCAAAAGTGATGATTTAGGCCTGAGATTGAGTGAGCATTAAAGACAGGAAAATGTAGCAAAGAAAAGATGTCCCTACCCCTGGGCTGTGAGGTGGGGACCTACAGGTGTAGGGTGGTGTTTACCCTGTCAGACAGCGTTCTGTTTTCGCCCACTGTTGGGAGAGTGAATTTTCTTTGCTACAGGGCTGGCTCAAAGAGGATCGCTCAGGGGGCAGATAGCCAAGTGATTCCTACTTGACACTGTTGGAAGGTAAGTCCCTTGGAACTAAGACGTGGTTACAAACTGGGGGCCCCGCAGATGCTGAATGGCTGAAAAACCGTTATCAGGGAGCTGAGAATTGCTTTTGCAGGCCAAAGGGGAGAGAAAGAAAGGCTCTGCATGAATCGATAGAGGTACTTGTACAGAATGTCTAAGAAATCTATATTTGAACTCTGGGGATTATGGGGGGTGGAGGCACAAGGGCAGAAGGAGCAAGGCTCTGCTTGAGGTCTTAGAGTGGACCAGAAGCTAGAGAGATAGCTCAGTAGGATCCCTTGTGCCCCCATTGAGCAGAGTTTTGGGGGACTGCAGGTACAATGTGGCACCTTCACCTTTGTTTCTTCCTCTTTCATTCCTATGGAATGGTAGCCTTTTCAAGAATAAATAGAAACAAATTTTTCGATATTTTGAGGTAGAATGACTGAGGAACATTCTTTTCTACACTAAGGACTGTGCAATAGAGGTAGAAGAGTTTTTAGAGGAAGTGTTTCATCAATATACTAGAGCTGGCAAGAGGGCATTGAGTAATTTTTTTTTTTTTTTTTTTTTTGCAGGGCAATGGGGGTTAAGTGACTTGCCTGGGGTCACACAGCTAGTAAGTGTCAAGTGTCTGAGGCCGGATTTTAACTCAGGAACTCCTGAATCCAGGGCCGGTATTTTATCCACTGCGCCACCTAGCTGCCCCGAGTAAATTTTTAAAAATACATGCCACCTGGTTTGTTTTATATGTGGGCCACTTCAGCTTCAATAATACTCACCCTAGAAGAGATGCTTACTTTTTCCTTTGTTACTTTTGAAATATTTTTCTTTGTCAATGACCCAATTTAAAGAATTCCATATCCAAATGTATCCCTCTTTTAATCCTTTTTCCTTTAACTAGACTTATTTGATTGCCCTTAGTATCAATGTAACAACACCTATCTAGTGATTTTTTTACATTTATTTTTGTTTGATAAGTAAGATCAAGTAGTTCTCTGAGTTTTGGGTTCTTTCTTTTTTATCGTTAACATTATTGTTTCCTGTGACTTAGTTAGGAATCTTTTTTCCTTCTATGTGCAGAGATTTAAGGCAATTTGAATCCAAATAATCCCCTCTCTTTCAGACTTGGTCACTTTTTCCTGAGCTATTGATTAATTTTTTCTTCTTTTTCTATTAATATTCAAGGTGTCAGTTACATAAGTGTAAACAACCTTGCTCATTTGACCTTTTTAAGTCAGAATTAATATACTTTCTGACTACTATGTGGAATTGAGCTGGAGTCCCTAAATCCGAACAATTCTGGACAGCCAGTTTTTGTCTGTACAGTGGTTGCTTTTGCTAACGGATAAAGAGACAAAAAAACAAACTGTGGACTGAGTAATTATATCGACCTCTAGTTTCCAACACAGTGTCTAGTTTGTATGTGATAGAACAGGTAAAAGGCAACAAGAAATTCCCCTGGAATGACACCTGGGGTTCATTCCTTTTAAATTTTGGTGCCTTTTTACTCATATGGGTTCTCTTTTGCTGTGATTTTTTTTTCTCACCTCTTTTGTTTGTTTTGCTAAAGGGCAGGTTCATGGTGGTACATGGGAATGGCCTCCTCCTACCTGAATCAAGATTTTGTTAATGTATGCTCAATCATAGAAGTGGAAACAAACCAGTAAGCCTTCTAGATGAAGCATGATTGATAGATTTCTGCCCACATATTGACTACACTATATAAAAGGAAGAAAGAATGAAGAAGAATTCCTTTCCTGTGTATTTACAAAGAATAATTTAGATTCCAAAGAACAAATAAGAAAACATGACACCTTCCTCCCTGTGTGTTGAGACTTGGGTGGAGCTTTGTTTACTTTTTTCCCCCTAAAACTATTGTCAGTTCAATGAATGCCATAAGTAGGTAAAGGAAGAGAATATTTTGAGGAAGCCTTTCTTTATGATTATAACACAATACTATTTCATAAGAAGATTATGAAAAGGTCAGGAATTTTGAGAATCCCTGGAAGATTTTTAACAAACATATAAAGAATATAGGTATAAAATAAAAATATATTCACCATTTACAGTAATATATAAGTAAAAAAGAAACTAAGCTCTGTGTAATTTTCAAGACCTTTTTTTTCCCAATAGTAGATATTGAACCATGCCTTTCTCTTTTGGTCTTAGAGTTTGGGCTCAACAATTTCACTCTTTTTACATTCGTTGCCTGACAGGGTCACCCTTTGGGTTGTTGTTGCTTCAATTTTTCTTTGCTACAAGGCATGTTCACGATGGATTTCCAGTGGGGACGACCATACCTGCTCTTTCTACCTTTTTATAGGTGCTGTCAATATACTTTGTAGTAAAGAATTGGAAACAACCCGGGTGCCTTCCCCTAGAGGAATGGGTGAGTAAATCATGTCCTCACGTACGAACGTAACATATTATTGTACAGGAAAAAGGAGTAATATTAGGACATCAAGAAACACTTAAAGAATTCTTTGATCTTATGAGTGAAGTAAGCTCAATGAGGAGCAGAATATATACAATGACTACAATCATCTAAATGGAAAAACAAACACCAAAAAGAAGCTAACCTCTGGCAAATTGTAATGACCTGCCTTGATTGTAGAAAGCAGATAATGCACTATTCTTCCCCTCCTTGGGATGAGAGGTTTGGGTCTATAGTTACATACTATTGTCTACACTGTCAGCCAGGGTGACTTTGGAGTTGCTAATGCCTAACTGTTTTCCCCTACTACAAAGCAGATTTAGTGTGGAACTGCAATGGTTCTGATCATGCCCATTTCACCTAAACTTGATAGAGGAGCTGTATATTTGTTTTTAAGTACAGAATGGAAAATATACTACGTGCCCTTCATTCAGGGAATGGCTGAAGAAACTGTTTTCCAGTACCCATGTAATGTGAAATTGTTGTGTCATATGAAAGAACTAATGCAAGGAATCCCAAGAAACACGGGAAGACCTCTAGAAACTGATGCAATCAAGTGAGCGTATTCAAGAGAAGAATATATATATATATATGCATATATATGTATATACAATAAATGAAAAGAATGAAAAAAGGAACCCAAACTCTGCATAGTTATAATGACTCTTCTTGGTTCCAAAGACCAGATACTGAAATATGCCTTCCTCTCTTGGCTGAGAATTGGACAGCTATGGGCACAGCATGTTGCATTCCCTCTCTGAATCAATCAATTAATGGCTATTTTTTGTTTCTCTTGGTTACAATGAATTGTTTAATGCTGAAACAGAAGAAGGTCGACTATTGCTGCTTCTTCTACCTTGAAGTAGGTGTTTTAAATATCCCTAAGGTGGTAGGTATGAACTTGATGCGCTCCCTGGATGAAAGAAACTCACTGAATACAAGTTGCAATACTATTGGTATATACAACCAAACTCCTATATCTTGCTGGTGTTAAAAAGGAAGGATAGGCTAAAACCAGCAGTCCAAAAGGGAGAAGGCACAAGGCTAATGCTTACTTTCTATACTAATCGGATTCTACCAGATTTCTGCCCATAGCTGGTGTCAGGAGGCATGGCTTGACTTGCAATTTTTGAAAGAATGACCTCTTCTTATAATAGGTGCTGTCCTTGTTATCATGGTCAGATTGGCTTTCAGGACCAGGGGAGGACCCTTTTCTAGGTAGGAGAGTCTCCTGCTCCTCCTTTGCTACTCATATCCCCGGCCCAAGAAATCTTGTTGCCTTTGCAGCCACCTGGAAAGTCACACATGCCAGTGTCACAATATTCCCAAAGAGGGGCAAGAATCACGTCTCTGATTGCAGAGGCTTGGTTATAGGTGTCTTGGGCCATATTCTAGCCAGTGCCTTTTCAAGCACAGCCCCTGAACAAATTGGAAAGTCCTTCCAAAAAGGAGCTCAACCAGGGAAGAGCGAGCAAAGAGGAGGCGGGAAGGGGGAGACGGAGAGATGTCCAGCTGTCAGTCCTCAGACAGCAGCAGCAAGCTTGGTGCTGTTGGAGAGATTTTTTTGTCTCCCTAAAAAACAACCCCCTTCCCTTATTCTAGAGTCCAAGCAAAGCCCTTGGCTTGTGGACTTTCCTTTCTGTGATGGCCCAGCTCTGCCCCTCACAACTGCTGAATGCTGTGACATATCACAGGACACTCTGTCATGTGTCCCTTATTATAAAATCGGAGACTCTCAGGACAGGCTCCTGTGCAGTACCATAGGTCTGTTGGCTGAGGAACATCTTACAAATTTGCCCACAGCAACTCTCTAAAGACCCGCTTCTAAGTTTGTAGCGGGGTCACAACATTTGTTGGGAATACCCACAATATGTTTGAAGGGTTTAAGTAAAGACTCAGAAGTGGGAAGGATTTTTGAAGTGATCTAGTCCATCTTCCCACTCTATGATATTGCTGGGGGGTGGGGTGGTGGAAGGGGAGCTTCTCTGAGCCTCTGTTTGAATACTTCCAGTGTCAGGAAGCTTACAGTCCTTCCTGAGGCCTGTTGATCCACTGCAGGCCAGCTCTGACTGTCAGGAATGTTGTTCCTTGTACCAGGCTACAATATTTCTCCCTGTCACTTCCACCCAATGGTACACATTCACTTGGCACAGTCTTCCCACAACCATTTTCCCTCCATCGTACATGCCTCTCTTGCTAACAAGGAAGGACTCAATCCCAAAGGGAAATACAGTTCAGCAATGTTGAAGATTCCAAAGGCTGAGATGTTTATGAGCTTCTCTAAGGTCCAGAAGAAAGTATTTTACTTTTAGGACCTTAACCAAAGAAATAATAACCCAGCCTAAAACAATAATAACAATAAGTATCAACCCAAGAGAACTATGTGCCTAGCCCAATGCTAGACTACATTCACCCTGGGAGCTACAAAGACATATAAAGCACGTTCCCGGCCCTCAACACAAGCTGGAGCTCACCATTTGGAAAGGGAGCCCAGGCTCACACATAGGTTAAGCTGAGTAACAATACAAGACAACAATAGAACACTCACTGGACAGTATATGATGTGAGTGCCAAGCAAACAATACAGTACAGACAAGTGCTGTTTGAGTTCAGAAGAGGGAGAGGTCCCCTGAGACTGTGTGGGTCAGGGAAGGCTTCATGGAGGATGTAGGGCTTGAGCTGAGCCTTTGAAAGATGATAAGGTTCCTCTGTGAAGCTCAACTCTAGTCACCCTCTTCAGAGGTCTCATGCAGAAGGTGACTGGGAATCCTTGAAGTCTGTGCCCCAGGGGCTAGGGGGACAAGCTCCCCTGCCAGGTCTCCAAGGATGGGCCACGCATGGACCATCGTCTGAGGACCAGCCAAGCTAAGTTCATTAAGACTTAGGGCCAGGTTGGCCTTATGGTGATGAAAGTTTTTGGAAGCAGTACTTCTCAAAGAGCATCAGCTAAGCCACAGAGGGAGCTACAACTTGTATCAGTGGAAGGAGTTCCCACACCAGTGAAATGACAGATCCTTGAAGTGTTGAATCATTTGAAGGAAGGGAGCTAGGGTTGGAAAAGAGAGTATGGGACTGCAGTGTGGCCCACAGCCTAACGAATCTGGATTTGATCCTGCTAGGAATAGGGAACCACTGGAAAGTCTGAACGGGGAAGTGACATAATGAATGAAATCAGTAGTCTAGTGACAACTCTGGCATTATCCCTCCCTCTCCCTGAGCAACCGACTCTTTAACAGGCTTCACTCAGCCGTCCAAAGAGGGAGTTCAGCCTACAGTGTCTGTGACTCCAGAGCCCCTCCCGGAGCATACCTGGAGCCACTCGGAGCCAATGCCCCGTTAGGCACAATGGTTTCTAGGAGCCAATGCCCCATTAAGCACAATCGTTTCTAGGAGCCAATGCCCCATTAGGCACAATGGTTTTCAGGAGCCAATGCTCCATTGAGGAAAATGGTCTTGGGCCGAAAAATAGGGTGTGGCTCCCTGGAGAGACCACATTGCTCCATGGTCCTGATTCCTTTCACTGCCTGGCAGCTGCCTGAGCCCAGAGTAGCAGTGACACCAAAGCTGCTCACCCAGTTTAGACAAAATGATCTGTCTCTATCTTTAGAAATGCCAGGAAATCAAATGCTTTAGACCCAGGTACATGTATTATTTGTAAGCATGCTGGGATGCTTACTTCTACAATAGAGCCAATTAGTAGCAGACCAGGAGCTCAGGCCATTTTGCCCTAAAGGCCTCAGGTTCACCAGCTGCAAATTTACAGAGTAGGACCAGAGTATCTCTAAGGTCCCTTCAAAATAACCTTGGACTTGAAGTCAGAAGACTGAGTTCAAATCCCACCTTTGCCCCATTTGTGATTTTTGGGCAAGTAATTCCCAAGATGGATTCTCCATCTGTTAAATGAGAGGGGGTGGACTTAATAGTCTTGTAAGAACTACAGAACAGCTCTCTTACTGAGGATTGATGACCTTATTCCAGGCCATATTCTCCTGAGGGGTTACAGAAATCATCACTCAGCTTGTCAGTGTAGAAATCACCTGCTCAGTTTTTGTAGGATTTTAGGGATGCTTCCCCAAATCCTCCTTATATTTCTTGTCCTCCTTTTGATCTTCTCTCAAGACCCCAGATGAGCTAAGGCTAGACACTAAGGCATTGATTAACGCAATCGAGGGGCTGTTACTGTAGAATATTTGACCGACCTTTGTAACCATCTTCGAAGAATGTTCTTCCAGTTGGGCTTCCTTTTCCGCTTCTTCTTCCTCTTCTTCTTTCTCTTCCTTTTGCTTTTCCTTTTACGCATCCTGATCTGGTCGATCTGGTCCCTCTCACATTGTTGACTCACTTCTGGTCCTGAAAGGAAAAGAACAAAATCATCAAAGCAAAGTCTAACGATGCTTTTCTTCTATCAACTGAGATGCACAGCTCTTACTTTGCACTAGGTAATCATTTGTCCAATTTTTTTTTTTAAGACTATCACCTTTCATTAGGGAAAGAATAGACTAGAAGAAAAACAGAAACTTCTACCTCACAGTAATGACAACCTCACAGACAATGCTTGGGACAGTTAGATTTTAGCATTTATTTTAATGAACACAGCTGGGTCTTTCCTTTCCTCATACATGCAAAGGCAGATCTTTTGATCCTCAATAGAAAATAAAGGAGGGTCAGGGTTCTGGGATGGACACGTGGACCTAGGTCATGTTATAAGTTGGAGGCAGCCCTTTATGCCCTTCTAGGAAGAAGATCCTTTTGCCTGGTAGGAAGGAGATTGCTCTTAGGATTCTTAATGGTCCTCATCAGTGAGGGTAGGGCACTCCACAGGTGAATTTCACTTTGTGTGATCACCACATTCCAGGAAAGTTATTAGTAAATCAAATCTATAATGATGGAAGCAACTATAGGTTTTTCCAAATAAATATTTTAAAAATAGAATTCCGTTTTAAATGTGTGGATGGAGCTGATTATCTAAGGAGAACCTGCAGTGTGGATTTTGGCAAAGGAAGGGAATTTTGGAAACATTTTATCCAAAATGTTGCTAAAAACTGGCAGCTTATTATCCAGATCTTGGACTCCTAAAGATTTTAGGATTCAGTTTCTATGTGGCCTGGGGATGAGGCAAACTGGAAAACCATTTTAAAAAGTGTTCACTGGGCAGCTAGGTGGTGCAGTGCATAAAGCACTGGGCCTGGAGCAAGGAAGACCTGAGTTCAAACTTTACCTTATACACTTTCTAGTGTGATCCTGGGCAAGTCACTTAACCTCAATTGCCCCTCCCCCCACAAAGTGATCTCCATTAGGCACACTAATTTAGAGGAAGGGGCTGCCATTGAAGACCACACGGTGGCATGTATTATTATGAGAACAAGGTTTCCTGGAGCTATCAGAGCCAATCCTACTCTCTGCTGCCACTATCATTTTATAAAATGGATGGTTTGTCAAAAGACACTTGAGTGGCTTATTCAGATGCTCTGTAGCTGGTTTGGTTTTTTTTTTGGGGGGGGGCAGGACAGTGAGGGTTAAGTGACTTGCCCAGGGTCACACAGCTAGTAAGTGTCAAGTATCTGAAGCTGGATTTGAACTCAGGTCCTCCTGAATCCAGGGCCAGTGCTCTATCCACTGTGCCACTTAGCTACCCCCTGTAGCTGCTTCTTTTTAAAAATTTGTTACTTAAAAATCTGAGCTTGTCTGTATATAGTTAATAGTGAGAATAAGCCAGGTTCAGAATATTCTTTTCAATTGTGCTGCGTGATTTTTAATTGTACAGCAGGAAGGGCCTCTGAAGAGGGATTCCTGACATTCTTCCCTTTGATAGCATATGTGAATGCTAGATATAGAATGTAGAATTTTAGAGCTGGGGAGACCTTAAAGGTCACTTTATCCAATGTCCTCTTTTAACAACTTGGGAAATTGAGGCCAGAGAGGGAGTGATTTACCCAAGGCCAAATGAGTGACTAAACTAGCAAACAGGTGTGCTTACTTTAAAGTCCAATACTCTTTCCACACCATATTAGCTCTCTTTCCAGCTCAAGGGGACAGAAGTCTAGTCTAAGCCCTTTCTTCTTTTCAGAAATAAAACCAATTAAACTTATTGACTTTTTAAAAAAATAAATACATGGTACCAAAGTGTGCAAGGGAAATATTAAAAGATCTAAGGCTTTTTTTTTAGTATATTTTCTTTCTTGCCTTTCTCATCCCCTTTCTCCACCCCAATTCCTGTGGAAGCTTATAATTTTATGAGGAAGTTGATTGTTTATCTGAAATCACCTTTAAAAACATTCTAGAGGGGGCAGCTAGGTGGCGCAGTGGATAGAGCACTGGCCCTGGATTCAGGAGGACTTAAGTTCAAATCCAGCCTCAGATACTTGACACTTGCTAGCTGTGTGACCCTGGGCAAGTCACTTAACCCTCACTGCCCCGCCCCCCCCCCAAAAAAAAACATTCTAGAAACAAGTTAAATCTACACATGTCACAAGCTGTAACTTCAGGGCCTTGCCAGTGTGTCTCTTAGCACATCCCCTCTCCCCAGAACCTTAACAAAAATGTTTCCACTAAGGGCAAGCTTCATAAAGTATGAGTAGTAGAAAATGCACCTTGAAATCAACTTTTTAAAACCAAGTTCAGGTGGGGCAGAAAGGCTAGGACATAGTCTTGTTGGGAAGGAGGTGGAACATGAAAGGCACTTACCTGGGGTAGAGGAACTAGGGGAGATAAGCGGGTACCTTTTGGTAGCTTCCTAATTTAACAGGTTGTGCTTACAATTAACTAGGTGGTAAACGCAGGTATATCTATGCTGCTGAAGGAGTTGGAATGCAACTGGTGCCCTCTATATGTCACCTCTATAGAGTAAAGCTCAGACTGCCCCATCCTAGTTCTATCTCTGAAACCCACTCCTCTTTTCAAATACCAGTTTATTTTTGTTTTTTGTTAAGATACTACGGACTACTTTAGGTTGCTCCTGGGCTGCAAGGAAGGGCATGAAAATGACCTTAGATAAGACAAGCTTTCCTTCCTTCACTAGACTCCTCAAGGGTTCACTTTGAGGTCACAGGACAGTAGTGAAAAATGCCCTGGATTTGACTTCTTTTTTTGTTTTTGACTCCTCAGTATCCATCCAGCCTAGTGCCTGGCACAGAGTGCCTCGATTTAATATATACTTGTTGATGGATTGATTATTGTAGTTCAAGGACCTGGATTAGAATCCCACTTTAATCAAGTTATTTTCTGGGTCTCAGTTTCCACATCTGGAAAAAGAGGAGATTGGGCTTGATCGATAAGGGTCCCTTCCTACGAGCAACAGCAAGGGGTATAAGGAATAATCAGTGAAGAATGAAAATATTCTAAGGCAAGGTCCATTTTAAACTTCCACTATAGGGAAGAAGGGAAGCAAGGCCAATTTGTTCTGCGATGATTGGATAGAGGGTTGCTCCCCACCCCAACCCTGGTACAGGGTACCAACAGGGCCACTGTTACTGGTGACTCTCCAACCTGTGAAGTCTGTAGTGCTAAAACATATTATAAGGTCTGCAGCACCTCGTTAGCACTGGTGAGAAAAACTCCCTGGGAGAAGTAATAGCCCCTTAAGAGACTTAAAGAGCCCAAGGCTGGAGAATCAGTAGAACTAGGTTCTAATTCCCACCCTATGGCTAATTCACTGTGTGAACTTGGATGAGTGAGTCTCTTCCTCCCTCTGGGCCTCAATTTCCTCAAATTGTAAAAGAGCCTTTTTTTTGAGGGCTTTGACTCTATGAATCTGAATTTCCCTCAACATGCTTGCCCTGGATCTACTTCACAAGGTTGGTCTGAGAGCAAATGAGATCATGGTTTCCCAAGTGCTTTGTAAATAAATATTCCTGACCCACATTTATATAGTGCTTTAAAGTTTACAAAGTGCCTAGAGCTGTGCAAGTGTAAGACACGTTATTTTTATAAAATCTGACTTTCAAAGCAAGCGGCTACCTAGCCCAGAAACTGGGATCAAAAAGTGATTTGTTTTTACATACATTTTGGAAAATAAAATTCTATTCAATAAAAAAAAATACTTTGGCAAAAAAAAAAAAAGCGACGGCAAGTTTGTATGTGCCCCTCCCCCGATCAGATTGCTTTAGTTCCCCCTGTCCCCCATCATGCTCTGCTAACTATTGAGGTAGGGGGAAGAGTTGGAAGGACAAAGTCTGCTGTTTGGACAAGGGGTGTTCCCTTCAACTAGGTTTATCACCCACAAAACGGTTACATATTGACACTGGAAAAAAGTAGTGTACCTTTTTCTGCCTGTTAGCTCATGACCCCAGGCAAACATTGGAAAAGGAGTAGTTTCAATATTTGGGGCATTGTGTACAGAACTGAACCTTGTATACAAGTAGCATATAGTTGTGTATTCTGGCTTCTATCATAATTCACCTCAACTTCTCCGGGAAGTTTCTGGAAGAATGGAAGGACAAGGGAAAAAAACTGTGGGTTTCTTGAGAACAGGGATTATATTTGGGGGGCATTTTGGGTGGGAACTTTATTTGTATTCTTGGTGCTTAATAAATTCTTGTTGATTTGAATTGACTTGGAGGGAGAGGAGGATAAGGAGCCATTAGGAAAATAGAAAAATTGGGTGGATTTACTCCTTCCTTTTGAAAAAACAAAAAGAAGCGGAACAGATATCCCATTCCTTGCTTGTACTCCCTTGGGTATAGACATTGTGATATTCATAATGGCTATGATAAGGGTTTAGGGCAAGGGTTCCCAATATACATACCTTTAGAAGGTATGAAAAACTTTTCAAAGGAGTATGGAGAATATTTGGGAAATAACTACTATCTTAACAAAATTCATTCATTCTCCTTATTTCTCATTTAATTATTTATTTTTATATGCATTGGAGTTATAAACTCTAGCAGTTATTTCTTTTCATGTTGAAAAGGGGGTTCCAGAAGGTTTGCTGAAAGCCAAGGGGATATCCAATTGAAAAAGGTGGGACAGAAGGGTGATGGGTGATCCTTGGTTTACATGGAACACATGGGGTTTGGGGGCTGGCTGGATCCTTGGGAGCCTTTTGCATTGAAGGCACCTTTGGTGCTTGGGGGCCAGAGGGTCCAGGGTGTGGTCCACCAGCTGAATGGCAGGCATTGGCTCTTAGGGCTAATTTTTGGCTCTAGGCCCTGGTTGGGGAGGGGTTTGAGGGTGGGGGTGAGGAAGTAGCTCCTATTTCTATAGGGTTTTAAGATTTACAAAACATATTTTTTTTTCACAATCACTCAGTTAAGTAGATAGAAGTAAAGGATTCTCATCCTGATTTTACATGGGAAGAAACAAAGACTTAAAGAAATGTCCAGGGTCACACAGCTAGTCATGGACAGGATTCATATCCAAATCTTTCCCAGAATCTAAATCTAGAGCTCTTTACACCACGCTAAAAGGGGCCCTTATGTTTCTTTCTAGGTTGGCCCGTCTAGTCCCCCTAGAATAGGAAAGGAAAAGGGAATTGGGCAAAGACTGACTGAAGCTGTAACCCTCAAGAACCTGAGCACAGTGGATGAGGTATGAGAGTGAGAAGTCCTCTCAGTGGCCAAAATACCTACCCCACCATCCTGTTGTGGATACCTGAAACGCCACAATTAAAAGATCCAGTTGAACGAAGAAACTGTCTCCTGTTAAAAAGCATGTTAAGCCCTTACCGCATCTCATGTATCAATAACAACTTAGTGTGAATTAGTCTAAAAGATGCTTTTCCAAAGTGAGAGCTGCTGGAATGAGATACTTGACAAGTTAGTTTTGATAAGGGAGATTGTGGTGAACTAGGTCTAGAATACAGATATGGTATGGGTGAGGTAAGTGGATACCAAAGAGAGAACTGGGCAACTTTTGACAATGGCCACGCCCTAGTTGGTGATACTCTTAGATCTGGCCAAAGGGAGAACTGAGTCCAAAAATGGCCAGATCTGGGTGGAGGGAGGGGGAGGGGGAGGGGGAGGAGATCTGACTTCGGATAAGCTCAAACCATAAGTTCAGTGCCACTCCTTCACCCGCATTTCTAGCAGAACTATATACAAAATGGGGAAGGTATCCCACACCCTGAATTCACTGCCTCTTTCTCAGTGACTCTCTGACATGCTCATAAAGCAAAGGAGGCTAGTTGTAGCTCACCTGAACTGCTGAGCTAGGTGGGGCAGATGTTTCCACATGGTTTCAATGCTCATTTTCAGAGCAACCGCTCTAATTTTATCTGCCAACGTGGATGATTTACTCTACCAACGTATATGATTTTCTGCGTCAAAATAGATGATTTTCTCCATTCAGGAGACCTGAAGTTCCTGTAAGGAAGAAGAAGAAAGACCTTTAAAATTCTCAGGCTAATAGCCCCTTACCCTGTCCCTTTATGAGTTATTAAAAACATATAGATTCAACAACCATCAAGTCATCTGTACACGCAGTGGGGAAAACATTGTCTTTCTTTAACTTGAACAACCGCCAAGTGCTAGAATTCACATTATCAGTACTCCTCATGAGATATTTTACTTTGCTTTGGGATATTTAGAACGCTTATTTTAGTGATACGACTTTTACAAAACACCAGGATCTAGTATATAGGTCTCTATATGGTGACCTTGTATTCTTTTTTCAAACTTGGACTTCCCTTTGCATTTCATTCTCTAACTCAAAGTCAATCCCCTGGTAGAAAAGTTACACATTATTCACATGCTTACCAGAATTCAAGGGCTCCAGTTATCTACTCTACAGAGTCAAAGTGCAAGACTTTTTTTTTAAAGTGTATATTGTATTGACCTGGCTCTGGGAGCTTTCTGACCTTCCCTGTACTGTAGCAATCCACACAATCTATCATGATCATGAAAAAATTGCTATGGAATTAAGTCTTTGCATTACTCCATACTTCTCTTAATCAATTCTGTTTATATAATGCATTTTCTAAGATGACGGGAAGTCGGCACCCTAAAATGAACCCAGATAACAAAACAGTAGAATCTTTGAGGGGGAACCAGAAGACAGGAGCATTTCAAAATAAGGTTTATCCCCCTTTTACAGATGAGGAAAACTGAGGGCGCTGCCAAGTTGAATGATTTATTTGCCAAATGGGTGGGCAACTTCTCTGTTTCTCCAAACAGAAAAGAGACAAGATTCTGTGTGGGCAAAGCCTTTCTACTTTGTAATTCCTAACAAGGTTGGGCATCTGGACTGGAACACTTCTGCTGGATTGTGCCACCACGCTATTGCCCAGGAAATTGCCCAAATTATTATACAGATGACATTAACTGGCTTTGTTAAGAATACTTGCTATACAGTACCATACGACGCAAATTTTACATGGAGAATAAGTTTCATACCCACTTCTTGCTAAAAGACAGATTGTACTTTTTTTAAACCAAATTTTAAAAGCCGCACTTTATGAGAGTTAAAAGATCTGGCTTCTAATTCTAGCAGAGATTTTTTTTTTCTTAACCACTCCGGACTCACTGAAATAACTATTTACTTTAGAGCGGATTTGGTGGGTTCATTTTGGATCCCATCCAAGAATTTAGTTACTAAAGTAATTTTTAAAAACCCTATTATGAGCATGTCTCTCCTGTAAAGCTGAGTATCTGGACCCCCCACCTCTAAAACAATAGGATTATAAACTCCCCAAGGGCAGGGACCCTGCCTGCTCCTTCCCTTCCTCCTTTCCCCCACAGCGCCTAGCACGGCGAGCGCCCCATACATACTTATTGACGGGTTGACAGCGTCTCCGATGCATAGCACATCAGTTTCGCGAAGTTCCCGGAGTGTCCCACGAAGTCTAAACTCGCCGAGGAAGAGAGGGGAGATTCGGCCGTCGTCCAGATGTTCTTCTTCCGTAGCGTGAGCTGCCGCCGAGTCACTGCACTCTCTGCAGCCAGAGGGTCTCTGCAGAGATGAAACAGGAGACTTTGGAAGAGTCAGGGGCTGGTGTTCGCCCCGTGAAATAACTCATCCATCCTAGCGTCTCTGCAGACGCAGGAGTTGCTCCTGATCTTAGCAGTGGTGACTGCTCTGTGCGCAGCCCCTTTTAAATGGTGGGTCCTGACTCACCTTCCCTCTTTCCTCCCACAATGCCCAATGAGAGATTGTTAACAAGACGAGATCCCAGGGTCTGTTTTCGGAGCAGATGGAAGCCTGCCAAACACGGAGGAGAGACTCGGCTTGCCTCCCAGCTCCCTCCACACAAGCTCACTGTCCCGGCAGAGCCAAACACCAAGAGCAAACTCCGGCATCCTCCCTCCTCCAAACTCCTCGAACTTCCAGTCCTAGTCTCGCAGCAAATTGGACCCCAGGTGAGTTCTCCAGTCCCCAGAGGAGGAACAAGTCAGCCCCTTAGAGGCCAACTCTTCTATTCAGAGCCTGCTGGGGAAATGTATGAGCCTCCCTTTGCTGAGAGGCCTCCAACTGGCTGGAAAAAACAGGGGGATCTTTTTTTTTTTAATTTAAGTTTTATTGTTGATTAAACGATAAGATATTACCAGAGATTGCTTGCAGAAGAAAAACAAAGCCCTGTTGAAGTCACCGGCTATCTACCCAAAGATACTAAAGTAGCCCCTCTATGTCATTAGTCTCATACAGAATCCCCACATACCACAAAGAGGGTATATGTTGTCTTAAAAGGTATATAGCTGTATACAGTGGGGAAAGCACCTCAATATAGGAAGGAGCACAGGACCAGAAATCAGGAGATATGAGTTCATTAGAAATTGTGTCACTAACTTGTGTGATCCCCTACTTTGCCCCCAACTCACTGTCCCTTGGATAAATCACTTCACTTCATTTGCCCTCAGTTTCCCATTCTGTAAACCGAGGACCTTGAACTAGATGATCTCCATGTTCCCTTCCAGTTCTCTGATCTATGATTCAAAGAGTCAAAGCCACTTCATTCTTCCATGCCTCAGCTCCTCATAAGACTTGCTGCAGTTTTGGGGAGGATCAAAAGAAATAAGAAAGCGCTTTACAAAACCCTTTGCACTTTGTATAGACCTATGTAGGTACACACAACAATCATTTCTAAGCCCTTTTTGAGCAGAAGAAAGACCCCTAACAACCTCCTGATCCAACTGGGAGCTTTCTAGTTCTAAGTTACTTCTCGGTTTTATGCCCTGATGATGGAAGATCAGAGATGAAGAACAACTTTATCTTTCATAAAATCTTAGCAAGTAAAACTATGGAAAGATTATTACCCAGTGCTACTTTCCTTCCCCTGTGATCAGGGAGGCTCCCTTGGGGCTGCAGCTGCAGTGGGGTGTTTCCCAACCTTTTTCAATCAGAGCCCCACCTGTGAACATGCTGGGACACACTATGCCCCTACCCACCTGTCTTAACGTGTCCATCCTTCACCATTCCCTGACACCTGTCTATCTACACTTACCACTGCTCACACATAAAAGGCTATCCTCAATCCTCTCCTCAAAATAACTGCTATCATTCTATCCAGCCACCCCCCCTCATCACCATGTTTCCCTGAGCACTCAAAAGTTGACAGATGGAAGTAAGGACACAAAACTTACCCACCCTTCAAAGACCAGGAATTCCCCAGGGCCTCTATGAAGCCTCCCCTGACCACTCTAACTTCCACTGATTTCTCAGTGTAGAATGTTCATAACATTTTAGCATCTCTGCCACACAGCAGAACTCCTAATTATGTTCTATCTATATTGCTTTCTGTTGTTTAAGATTACAACTAGACTCAATGATCCTTAAGGATACTGTCTTATATTTCCATCTTCACCAATATAAGCTATCAAAGGGCTAGATAACATAGTGGGTACCCCCTTCTCCCCCAAAACCTCCTAAGTTATTAGATTAATTGATTCTTTACAATAAACCAAAGTGCCCTGATGCCTTCCTTTAGTCTCTTTTGGCTTATGTCCCTAATCTAAAATGAAGTAAAATTTTCAGATTAATTCCTTCCCTGACAAGATAGGTGAGACAGTGACCTGGAGGAGAGAAGTGTTGAAATAGAAGGGTGGGATGGGTGACTAAATTGCTAATAACAAATTTATGGACTTACCGTAATGTCCATAATTTAAGTATTGCTACAGCTTCAAAACTAGAAAAAATGCAAGATTTGCCATTATGCACTTTGTGGTGGGGGAAGTTGGGGTATAGAAGGTATCAGATTTGAAATGAATTTTCAGAGAGTAGCAGTAACCTTATCCCAGCCTGAGGACATGGTCAGATTTGTATCAGCTCATCTAGACATCCTCCAGAACCTGTTTGTTCAACCGTGCCCTCAGAGCAGTCCTTCATAACCTTTTTGTGTTCCACAAACCCCTTTGCCAGCCTGATGAAGCCCAGGTACTCCATTTTCAGAATAATGCTTACAAATGAATATAAATGAATAAAAATTAGATAGGATGACAGAGATTAAATATGATGATCAACATATTTTAAAAACAAGTTCATGGAGCCCACCGTAGAGAAAATGCTGCCTCTGATAGTATATGAAGAACCACAGGCACGCCAGGCTGGCTATAAGAGAATTAGGCATGTGGGTCCAAAATTGACCCCTACAAGATTTACATGTTTAACATATTAGTTTTATTAAGTTCCCCTGAGTCATATTTCTATCTTTACAGCCCACCTAGTTCCTGTTAATGAAGCCTGCAGGACTAGCAATCAGGCAAAGTCAAGTCGGGAAATGCCCACCTTATTAGTAGAAATTTTCTTTTGACTTTGATTGAATGATAACTCCATAAGTCTATGGAATGACCCTCAGATCTGATGAAAAAGACTTATATCAATTACCCTGGTGAGGTCCCCAAGAACAGTATGGAATGAACACCCTTGTAATCTCTGAATATCTTGTACCAGTTGTCAGGGCTATGTTCTTATCTCATCTGCTCTGGTTTCCTCATTGAGGTAGGGTCCCTAGTGCCAGAGAAACCAGCTAGTATGTGTATCCTTGGGAAGGGTGAGGAGAGGAACAGAAAAGCCAAAGGAAGTTCAGTTTTCTTGCCCTTTCACTGGAAAAGCACTGGAAGGATGGTGTAGGGAATCAGCACATCAGCCGACTTAGCAAGTTTCGGCTTCGGCTATGATTTTCAAAGACTAAGGTCCCCAATCTTTCATAAAGACAAGCATGAAGAAAAGTCAGAAAGCAGATTTTTTTTTAAAGTACTTAAAAACAAAAGTACAAATATAGGGTCATGAATATGGAAAATCATCTTATTTGAATGAACTGAATGATTGATTATAGAAGCTTTAATTTCCTGTATATGAATTTACGTGAAGACCAAAAATTCAGGGAATCCTGTTTAAATCTTTTAGGAGAGCTGATCCCTTTAAAAAAAAACCTAACTCATTTTTTAAAAGTGACTTAGCCCATAATTTTAGGTTTTAAACTCTAACTGTAGATTTTGTAAATATCCCATACATTTTCTATTAAAAATTTTAAAAATCATATCTACAGTACTTTAGTACCTGACTTGTATATTTATGTGACTATTGTTAGAAGTGACTAATTGGGTTTGATTAGCTTCATCATTAATATTCTGTCCATAATTTAACATGCTTCAATAAAATACCCTAAAGCAGTATAATGATTAGATTTCAGGAATATGTGTTTTGCAATTAAGTTGCTCTTGATTTTGATATGCAGATTAAGAAATGGTGGTCTCATTTAAAAAAAAAAACTGCCCTTATTAACTCAGCAGTATACTCTGAAGATTAGGTAAGAAATCCAAGATTTTCTCTTTGTATATGCTAGTTAAAATGTATTTCAATCAAGCGTATGTGGGCAAATCAGATTTGATTAGTTTAAGTTCACAGTCATTCTATCTAAATGAATAATGTGTCACCTAACATTGCAAAAATTTGATTAATAGTTTATCAGTTAATTAAAAACGAGGTTTAATTTTTCTTTTTTAGGAAAATGCAAGGTAGATATTCCTTGTGTTCATCATAAATGCAAATTATTTCAGCTCGAATCTATTGTTCCTTGTTCCCTTCTAAGCCAACTAGCAAGAAAAATAGAGCTCTTCAAATTATCTCTTGCAGAGAGTAGTAAAACTTTGTTTGCTTCCACATATGGTTGCCACTTGTCTCAGGCTCAGAAAAGATTTTCATTGTGGGCTGAGTCAGAGCAACCTCAACTTTTTTCCCAAGCCTTTCCCGGTCCCAGCCCCACGGCTCCTTCTGTCTCCTCTCCTTTCCTTCTTACTACCAGTTTTTTTGTTTGTTTATTTGGTTTTGTTTATTTGGTTGTGGGTTTTTCTTGTTGTTTTGTTTTTTGGGGGTGTGTTTTTTTGGAAAGACAATTTTCATCTAGTTATTTTGTTTGCCTACTAGTACTGCAACTCTCTCACCCTTCATTACTTCATAGAATCAACTTTACTAGTCACCTCTTAGAAATAGCAAAGAATCAACACCTTGACCTACCAATATACATGTATTGATTCCTTCTGAATTTGGAGGCTGACTTTTCATTCTTTGACATTGGAGGACAAGTCACTAAATCTTGGGTCTCAATTTTTTCATTTGTCAGATGAGGTTAATTCATTCCCTTCCAGCAGCTCAAATTCTATGCTCGACTTGGGCTATTCCTAAAACCATCCAGCTGGGTCAACCAGAACCAGTCATTTAATGTCATCTAAGAGGCTTTGTAAATTGTATTGCCTGAACACAAATGTGGTATCCTTCTAGTTACTGGGTATTGATTTGCACATGATCTGAGGGAATCTGTGGGCAAATATATTTGACTTTGTCAATGAAATGATCTGAAACAGTCGACATCAATTTTTACAGAAGCCTTTGGTATCTAAGACTCTAAAGGTATCTAAAGCCCTCATTTGAGAATGTGAGCTTCTTGAGGTCAGAGGCTGTTTCTTTTTTATTTTCTTTTCTTTTTTCTTTTCTTTTTTAATTCATATACTCAGTACAGTGACTGGCACATAGTAGGTGATGAATAAATGTTTGTGGGATTGAAATGAATTAAATTAGGGGAAATTGGATATGGACATGAATAATTATAATAAAAGACACTTTATGGTGCTATCAAAAGAGATAGCATCAGTTATGCAGGAAAATTCAGGGAATCAAAAACTGGGGTGGGGTGGGAATAATTGGTTAAAGCCCTTAGCTTCCTTCCAGTCACCTTTAAGCCATTTTTCCATTAATTAGGTTAATTATATGAAGCATAAGCATCATGGAACAACATAGAGTTGGGGTTTTTAGAGTCCTTCAGATGAGGGAGATCATTTAACAAGCAGTAAGAGAGCTCTGACCACTGGGGTGGTGCCCAGGGAGAGGCTGGATCCCAGGGCAATTGCTGAAGGGACAGACAACAGAGCCCAGGAACAAAAGAGAACATCCTTCTTCTACTGAAGAGCTGGTCTCAATAAATACTAAAATGAATTTAATTTAAAATAAAAGAGCTGATGGCCCAATTCTGCCCTTTGGAGTCATGGAGGAAGCTACAAAGATCTAAGATCCAGAGGAGTGGAAACCACCCTTCTGCCCATCTTGGAGGCTCTCTCTGGCCCTGGTAGCCACACATAGCCTCTTGATATCATTTCAAAACCAGCCCCCCAAAAGCTAACTGAATCCTTCCCCCACACATACACACAACTCTGCCCCTCCTCCCTCTACCACACCCATACCTTCCAGGCCTTCCTATTGGGTCAAGACGGGGGCAGAACTGGTGGGATATTCTCCTGTCCCCCTCAAGCATGAAGCTGCTCCTCTTCACTTAACAAAATCAATCCTTCAAGGCTCAGTTCATCTCACACCTGCCAGAAAGTCTTCCCTGATTTACAAAATCATAAAATTAAATCTGGAAAAGACCTTAGAGACCAATAAGTCCAATCCTCTCATTTTTCCAGATGCAGAAACTGAGACCCAGAGAAGGTAAGCAACTTGACCAGAGTCACACAGCTAGTAAGTATCTGAGCCACAATCCGAATTCACTTCTTCTTGACTCCAAGTCGAGTGCTCTACCCATTATGGCACACTACCTTTCCAGTCTACCTTTATTTCTTATAATCAGTATCCCACAAGCCAGGTTATATCATTGTTCTCTAAGTGCTTTTGTGAGAATTTTGTGCCCTAGGTAGATGTCATGAGAACAGGACTCTATCTTCTATTCCTGCTTCCCTGAGCACTCGGTGGGGGATCGGGAAAGACTTGTTGCCTTAACCTGAATTGATTCTTAAAATCTCCCTGCCCCCAACCTCCATGTGAGCTAATGATGCATAGAAGCCTGATTTTCCTGCTGGGGAAGAGAGAGGGCTAGAAGGTTGAGGGGGAGAAAGAAGAAAATAAATCACTCATTTTAAAATTGTTTGTAAAAGCGTGTTCAAGGATAAGTCTCCAACTGGCTGTGAGATAAAAGATGCCCATGTAGTTTTGTTTTCTTTGGGGTCCCAACCTATAATTTCATCAATATAGACAGCTCATCTGTAACTCACAGAGATTGTCCTGGGTCACTGAGAGTTGAAGGGCCAGTGGGTTCCAGAGGCAGAAATTAAGCCTAAGTCTTTCTGACTCCAAGGCTGATTCTCTCCGGGGTCAATGGCTGAATAGTATCGGTTTAAAAAGTCATCAGAAACTTCAACAGGAGCTTTTGCTCACTACCCCCGCCCCACTCCATCCCCAAACAAAAACATTCCACAGCAAGATTAGGGACATAATTGTGCCACCTTTTAGGGTTCAGAATGTCCAAGCAAATATGTCTTTTTTTCCCCCAGAGAGAATGAATACCAATTTTTTTAATGACATGGAAAAATTTACCCAAAGCCACAGAAAAGGGCTTCTAAAATTTCTGGTGTTATTTGGTGAATTTCTGATGAAATTTCTATAAAAATTTCAGAGTAAGACCCATCACTTTAAGGTAATTACAGAATAGATAAATTTTGTAGATTTTTTAAAATTTGAATTTAGCCATGACACTCAAAGGGAACCATTCCCGGTCTCCCTTCAGCAACGGTTTTTCTAACTGTACAGAAGCCAAACTTCCAAGTGCTCAGCAGCATCTGGTTATAATAAAGGCTTTATCCAGAATCTAGAATTCAGGCATACACCACTAAATTTGCAGGATATATCTGGTCTGGGAGAGAAGTGCAGCTACATAAATGAATAGATAAACTCCTATCTATTTTATCTTTGGAGGTAGACAGAGCAAAGGATAAAGTGTATCCCTGCCGCGTCACAGATCAGTCAGCACCTGATCAAAGATGAGTCCACTTAAATAAGGGTCGTATTTTCAAAGGAGGGCCAAATTTCACTGTGAGATGTGACCATATAGGAGTGTGTGAAGGAGTCATGTGTTAGCATCCAAGGGCAGAATTAGCACCTGTGTTTGTAGCTCACGCTGTCGAAATCTGCAGAAGTGTTCTGAATTAGGCCTGGTCCTCTCTTCCTCCTGCTGCTAGCAGCCCTCTCAAGACCCAAGTATAATCTGTGTGAATTGCACACAGTAGGCAATTAATAAACGTTTATCTAGCAGAATGTTGAATCTATTCATGAATGTTGCTGGATTAAAGCAGGGGGCAGCATGAAGATTTAGGGAAGAGAGCAGGGCTTGCGACACTGTCCTTTGGAGCTCATGGCTGGGCAAACCATGAAGCTGTCGGGACTGACATTTCAAATGGCTGAAATTATCAGACTGAATTTATTTCACCTTGTTCAGCTGCATTTCTGATGCCAGACTGTTTTCCTTTCCCCTTGGAATTGCCTGGTATCCTGAGATGTGATCACCTAAGTCTTCACAAACTATCTTATATATGTCAATAATAATAATAACAACTAGTATTTAGTTCACATTTTAAGGTTTACAAAGCACTTTCCATGTTATCTCATTTGATCCTCTTGTCAACAAGGCCAAACTATTTATTAGGCACCTACTGTTTAGCCATCAGAGATTTTATCCATTGTCATAGCTTCAACTATCAACTCTGTGTAAATGACTACTGGTGTCTTCACCCCACACCTCTTTTCCAAGCTCCAGTTTCACATTTCCAGCTATCTTTCAATCAATCTATGAGCATTGATTAAGTGTGCCTGACACTATGTAAGGTGCTAGGAATAAAAAAAAGAAAAATTAAGCAATCCCTTCCTTCAAGAACTCACATTCTTTTGGAGGAGACAAAGTACGCACAAAAATGTAATAAAAATATACATAAAATCAAACTGGGTAAATTTTGCAAGAGACTACTAGCAACTGAGAGGCCTCCTGTAGATGTCTCTAGAGCAGAACTTTCTGTCTCCCTCCATTCCAATTCCAAACCCATTTCTAGCATTCATAGAATTTCCCAGGCCTGAGGATTTGTAGTCAGTCATCCTTCAATCTTTCAGCAACTTGATCCTCTACAACTAATTTGGCACATCGGCTTGTCAATTCTTGCTTTGTACCACTTCTTGGATTTGACTCCTTCCACTCGATTCTTGCTACCACCACCATAATCCCAGTGCCCATTACCTCCTATCTACTTTTCTTTTTTTATTTTTGTTTTTGTTTTTTTTGCAGGGCAATGAGGGTTAAGTGACTTGCCCAGGGTCACATAGCTAGTAAATGTCAAGTGTCTGAGGCCGGATTTGAACTCAGGTACTCCTGAATCCAGGGCCGGTGCTTTATCCACTGCGCCACCTAGCTGCCCCCCCATCTACTTTTGGCCTCCTAGCTAATTATCCTGACTCAGTTTTCTTCTCACTGCAATATGCCCTGAATGCTTCTTCCAGATTAGTCTTCCTCCTAAAAAACATCTCTTTCCTCTTACTCTGGGAGCCTGATGGCTGACTGCTGCCTATTACCTTGATGAGGGGGCCTTCCAAATTGGCTTGGCTTGGCTTCCTTCCCCGCTTGGTTGAATGTGCACCTTCCACTTCAGTCAGACTAATCCCTTCAATATTCTTTGTTCAAGAACCAGAGTCTTAGAATCTTGGAGGGAAAAAAGGACCAGTTCTATCAACTTCTACCCCCTGAAGTAGAGAGAAAAAAACACTGGCCTTGAAATCAGGAGACTTGGCTTTAAGTCCAGACTGACATTTATTACCTATCTGATCCTGGGCGAATCTCTTACTATCTCTGGTCCTGATTTTCCTTATGTGTAAAATTAAGGGATTAAAAGGGAAGGCTTAAAATTCTATGAACCTAGATGGGAATCTTTACTGAGTTCCTTTGCTTATATTGTATCATTTTCTCATTCTGTTCCCCCTTACCCCATTTCTAGAATTCCCGCATCCTACTACTTTCCCAATCCAAAGCTTATCAAGCTTCCTCCTCAATTCTCACCTCCTCCAAGAGGGATTCTTGGATTACTTGGGCATTTAGCCCAGTGCCTGACAAATAGTAGGTGCTAAAAAACATTTATTGATTGATTACTCCAGCTCACACTGGTGTGTCCTTTGGAGTTGGTACCACACAGTTCAGCATTTGATTGTTTGACTTTTTTTTTTTTTTACTGTAAATGAGTAGATGATTAACTTCTCCTAGGGTAAGACTGTATCTGATACAGGAAGCTATATAGAATGCTGGGCCTGGAGTCAGGAAGACCAGAATTTAAATCCAGCCTCAGACACTTAATAGCTATGTGACCCTGGGCATGCCACTTAATTTCTATTTGCCTCAGTTTCCTCAACTGTAAAATGCAAATAATAATAATATAACTTATCTCACAGGTTATTGTGAGAATCAACTTGAGATAATATTTGTAAAGTGCTTAGCATAGTGCTTGGAACATAGTAGGTACTATGTAAATGGTTATTCTGTCCCTCTCCCTCCTCTTCCCTTTCCCTTTATCCTTCTCATCATCTAACATAAGTCTAGGCATAAAGTTTAGGATGGATAAAACCTTTTTTTTTATTAAAATGCTCAAATTGGAGGAAAGAATAGGGAGACAATTGGGCCATAGCCCCTCTATAGCTCCGACCTCTTGAGGATGCTTGGACCCCAGTGAGAAATGCCCCCATTTTGGGTAGATTCCTCCTTGAGTTGTTATTGACATTTGCATTGCTATATAGCTATTTTAGGATACACATTAGTGCCAAATCTTTTTGTGCAGTTCTGGAGAGAAGAGGAGAGAAGAAAGATGAGAGAAGAGAGAAAAGGGGAGAGGAGAGGAGAAGAGGGGAGGGGAGAGGAGAGGAGAGGAGAGAAAGGGGAGGGGAGGGGATGGGACGGAAGGGAAGGGAAGAGGAGAGGAGAAGAGAAGAGAAGAGAAGAGAAGAGAAGAGAAGAGAAGAGAAGAGAAGAGAAGAGAAGAGAAGAGAAGAGAAGAGAAGAGAAGAGAAGAGAAGGGAAGGGAAGGGAAGAACTTACTTTTAATTCAATACTTAACCTCCTTTGAAAAATCTAAGGACAAAAACCTACTGTTAATAGGAGAAATATGAGCCTGAAACAACTAATAAAGTTGATGTCAGTCCAGTCGTAAATTTCCGGAGATTTGCTGGGCTTCAGAAAATGAAGTCCCTGGTCCTTCCTTGGCCACATTTTCCAAAGGAAAAGCATAGAGTTCAGTTAGTCTTCACAGGATGCGTTGGGTTCAGCTTATTGAAGCCTTTTGTGCTGTTTATGGACCATTTCTGCATGTAAAACAGGAAATTAGAGTACTAAAAATGACTAACGGGCCAAATTAGCCTGTTTTCATCCTCATAGAATCCCCCCAAGGCCAAATTAACTGTGACCCAAAGGGTCACCTCAGGAGCCAGGGAGCCGCCTTGGAGCCAGGCTCGGGAGAAGGGGGCCCTCCCACCTCCCAGGACTAGGAACTCAGGCTCTGTTTCCTCTGAAAACACAGAAGGATGGGTAACCCCCTCCCTTCCCATGGAAGCTCACTCAGGGATACTCCACCCAGTGCACAAACACAGTGAATGCCCACAGAGCCTTGTTTTAAGCCCTTCCATCAACTACATTCAATTTCATTCAATGGGCATTTATTTGTTTCTATTATATACAAGGCTCATTCTGGGTCCATTCTGAGTCTCTAGGCATCCAGAAAATGGGGGCATGGGGATGTGGTACAGGACAGCAATACAGTGACCTTTGGGGAGGAGGTAACAGTAGAGATGGGAGCATCTGGATGACCTCTTCCCTCCTCTCCCCCCCCCCCAAGCAAGTGCAGGGATAATGATTATCATAACAACTCTCATTTATATGGCATCAAATGGTTCACAGAATGCTCTTCTCATAGCAATCTTTCAAAGCAGATAGGACAAGCATTACTGCATATATTTACAAATAAGGGAAACCGAGGCTCAGAGAGATGAAGTAATTTGTCAGCATTTGCACAGTTTGCAATTCTTGAAGCTGAGATGGGAAGCCTGGACTACTTGCTGACTGATCACCCATTCATTCCTTCTCCCCCAATTCCTACCCCACAGCCCATTGATAGGGAAATCCTAATATAAACAATTTGATAGTTTGTCTTTGTATCTGTAGGACTTTTGTTAAAACTGTGGCAATTTAAAATCATATAGATGGGAGGGAATTGTCCCATAGCAAAAGGATTCCTTCACTTTGCAAAAAGATTCCCTTAGGAAGGCATTTAAGTGTTTGTTTATGGTTCCTTGAACATGAGAGACCCTAGGCAACCCTAAGATGGTGGTGTGGAACTGTGGATCTTTGAGAAAACCAGAGAGTCCACCTGGTCTGTCAGGCTCTGAGGCCAATTCAACCACCCAAGCACCAGGTAACCTTGGGGCCTCAGTTTCTTCATCTGGATAATGAGAGTAATAGCACCTGCCCTTCTTACCTCACAGGTTTATTGTGAAGATGAAGTGAGAGAACATGTTGGCGATGGCTTTGACGTATAAGAAGCACTCACAGGGACATAGCACTTACAGCTAGAAGGGACTTAAGATATCATTGAGACAAAGCCTTCAGCAGACAGATGAGGAATTTGCATGTCAATGATCTCCAAGGTTATGGTCACAATTTGTTGTTATTAAGAAGGCCTCAACTTGTTGCACTTCACTTTGGCAGAGCTCTCTGAGAAAACCAGACCCTTGCTTGGTATTTTACATTGTTTCTCAGCCTCTGTCTCAGTCTCCGCTTCCTTCTCTCTCTCTTGTTTTTGTTCTCGATCCTTTCCCCCATCTCCTCCATGCCCTCTGAACATACCTATTTCTCAATAACCACCTCCTTGGGTTTACAACATCTCACTGGTGAGCGAGAGAAGGTTGCTGTCTGTGGTGATATTTATTGTGCAGAGTGAGTAGAGTGCCAATAACTCACCAATGGTACCTCTCCTAATGAGTAAAGACAAATACCATCGCCAGGATTGGCCACGATGCACCCAACAGAGTTAAAAATATGCAAAAATAACATAAAAATTCACTTTGCATTAGTGGGGCATATATATCACTACTAGATTAAGGAAATTAGAGCTTTTTATTTATGAGACTGGGGTGAAATCTGTCATGGTGGTAGGAATGCAAGGAAGTAATAAGGACAGAA
This sequence comes from Dromiciops gliroides, assembly GCF_019393635.1. Classification (NCBI taxonomy): domain Eukaryota; kingdom Metazoa; phylum Chordata; class Mammalia; order Microbiotheria; family Microbiotheriidae; genus Dromiciops; species Dromiciops gliroides. Next base: position 412,739,462 of record NC_057862.1, on the reverse strand, counting down.
CTTCCAGAAGGGAAATAAATCCCAGTTTTTCAGCCGAACCAGGAATGACCCATATAAAGCTTGACTGCTAGCTCAGGAATCTGGGTCAGAGTATCATAGAGTAACAGATCAACCTTTTAATTTTACCGAAGAGGTAAAAAAGAGATCCCGGGCAGAGGAGTGACTAATTTAAGGTCATAGAGATTATAAGTGGTAGAACTAAGATTGAAAACCTTGCCTTCTGATTCCAAATATGCCTTTCTTTGACATGAAGGCACATTATGAATGATTTTTTTTTAAAGGGTGTAGCCAGATAAGATATTCTTTCCCTCTGACCTGCATTGCGTTCCCATTAGCCACCCATGGAGGCAGCTTCTAAAAACATAATTGTCCCCATTTTACAGATGAAGCTAAGTGCATTGAGGAGCTTAACATAGCAATTAAGTATTTGGGGGCAAGTTTAAACCCAGGTCTCTTCTGACTGCAGGTCCAGAACTATTTCAATTTTGTCACACTTGGTCTTTTGTTTGACCAAATTGAGCTTTGCCTCATTAGTATCTGAAAATCTCCCTTACTCCTCCTGTGAGATTACATACTCCTCCAGGAAGAAAACCCTGTCTTACCCAAGTCTGTAGCTTCCTCACTACCTGCCTGGTACAGGGTCCCACACAGAGTAAGAGGGAACATTTGATCATTAAAGACTCTGCTTGGTGTTAAAAAAAAAATCATTCCCTTTGGAGGGATCCCAGCTGCTGGCTCTCCAGGGGAGCTTCCCATATTGGCAGCAAAGATGGGGAGAAGCAGGAGATTCACAGGGCTCCAGGGAGGGACCCTAGAAATGGAGGCATAGTAAAATGCCAGAATCCTTCTCCTTTGAATTTTCACCCATGGATATCTGGCAGCCTGCTGTTCTGCAAGATTGTTATTCAGATAGATGGATCATTTTGTGAATGTCTCTGTGTGTGTGTGTGTGTGTGTTGCGTAAGAAAGGAACACAGAGAAAAGAAGCAGAGGGAAACAGAAGGAAACGAGAGAAAAAAAGGGAAAGAAATAGGTTGAAAAGTAAATCAGAGAAAGGAACAACAACTTTCATTTTTCTACTGCTTTAGGTTTCACAAAGCACTTTCCTCAGGACAAAAAGGGAAAAAGAAGGCAACTGCCTCATGAGATAAAGTGAAGTTTGGAGCATCACCTGGGATGGGCCTGCCTAGTTCCATCTGAGGAGGAAGCTCTGCAAGGCCTGAAGCAAAAAGCGAGAGAAAAAGGATACGAGACGGTGAACACACTTTCTCAGTTGGAGAAATACAACTTGGTTTGTCCATAAGACTTTTAGGTAAATTCACTGGAATGGTTACAGGACCATTGGTAGACATAGTAGACATTAAATAATTTTTTTTTTTTTTTTAGTGAGGCAATTGGGGTTAAGTGACTTGCCCAGGGTCACACAGCTAGTAAGTGTTAAGTTTCTAAGGCCGGATTTGGACTCAGGTCCTCCTGACTCCAGGGCCAGTGCTTTATCCACTGTGCCACCTCACTGCCCCATCATTAAGTAAATATTAAGTTAAATTCAAGTAAAAGAAAAGGATTGCCATCCCACCTCAATGATACTCAATCTAAGCCCTGCATGTGTAAGTCTTTGGGGATGATAAGTCTTGTCTCTGTAGGAAGTCAGGCAGTTGATTCCAAGACTCTGAGGTTTTTTTGACCCCCAGAGTTAACTCAGTCACATTAAATCTAGGATGATACATGGGCCCTGTTCTAGGATGTGCAGATTGCTTTGAGGTGGGAACTTGGAAATCCAAACTAAAAGCCTGAGATTTGCAAATAAGAAGCCCAAACTGAGCATTACTGAAATCCAAGATTAGTGAAAGGAACTCACTCCTGGCTCTAGCTAATTGGAATCTAGGACCTACATATGTAGACCACGATTTGATGAGTATGAAGATAGCCTGTATATCTATCTTCTCTGAATGAAATAGGGAGCTTCTCAAGAACAGAACATCTTCTCTAGATCCTACACCCTCATCCCACTCTATCTAGGAAGACTCTTTTCCTGGGAAGCCAAAGTCAGGCAGGATTATACACCAGTACTGCCAAGGTCAAACTCCAGCAATCCCAGAATAGGAGACACATGGCCAAATTCAGGGAACAAGGACAGACGTGAGTCAGGGATTGGGCAACAAACAAAAACAGATAGATTGAGGTCAATGACCTATCTGGCTCTTGGCCTCCCTCTCATGTTAACCCTGGCCAATCTTCAGAACTCTGGGAAGTGGTCCAGGCTAGAGCCCATGACTAGGCCAAGGGACAGAGTTTGGAGACCAGGGCAGGGGCGATATTTGCCTTGGGTCCAGACACAGATATCAAGATGACGAATCTGGGTCAGAAGCTAGACAGGCCTGGAAACTGCAGCAACCCCATAAATATCTGCTGCTGTTGCTGTTGCTGGACCCTTTATCCTTGACTTTCTTTAAGTGAATGGCATCCTATCTCTACCACAATACTGGAGAGAAGTCAGAAGACTCAATGTTAAGACCACCTTCCCTTTTTGAATTCTCATGTTTAATCCAGGCAGATCATCCCTTGGGAACAAAAGAGGGCAAATATTATGAGGCTCTGTGGCAGGATTCCTGACTGAATGTAATTTGATATGACTTTTTTTCAATTTACTTCAAGTTTTCAAGGATCAAGCTTTCATCAATGTGGGTACTTCTTCCACAGCAATGGGTCACTAACTCTTAGCCTTCATGAGTTGCTCTGGCTAGAAAAAAATCATCTGGTGACCAACTTTCTGGAGATAAGATCTTCAAACCTGGCTTAAGCTGGTCCTTGGGAGGAAGACAACATAGTTGGATACCAAGACAATTCTCAAAGCCTTTCTATCTTGGATTATATCTACCAGACCTTGGTCGACACCATCATAGTATTCAGAAAGACTATATAACTTCTATGCCATGATAAGGCACTGGAGAAGGACTCTAGCAGAGAGTTTTCAATTTCCTCTGAAGCCATTCTGTCAGAAAGCACTTCTGGCTCCTGCCACATTCTTCTGCCAAAGGTCTCTGAGTAGCCAGGATGACAATTCCTTAGTCCAATTTACTTCTACTCACAGGCATATTTTTGTAGCTCAGCCCAGTACAGGATGAAGGATTATGTGTATACCTAGTCTCAGATCTTCATGAAGACCCTCACTGACTGACCATCATCATAACCTTGAATGACATATCACCTCTATCACCTAAGGTGTTCCTCTCTCCTGACCTCAGTCTTCCCATCTGTAAAATGAGAAGACTAGACAAGAATAATTCTTAAAAGTCCTTCCAGGTCTAATATTCTATGATTCTCTTTGTTTCTAGTCTCATTCTTTGCTTGTCCCTTCCCTTCAGCACTCACGGTAACTGATATTAGGCTCAGTCAATATTGGCTAACCAACTGGTTACTCAGCCCTATTCCATCCCCCTTCAGCATCAGTAAAGGGTTACTGACTGTATTTGAAACCTTCCCAACTACTCCAGTTCAGAGTAGCCTTTCCCTCTCTGGCCCCTATCACAAATCTGAGCCATAAGCCAGACTACAGGTTTACATATTACAAGCTATAGCTTCTTTTGTTTCCCACATACTGCCTAGCACAGACTTTGGATCACAGTAGGTGTTCAATAAATTCATGAATAATTATAACATGGACCAAGTTGGAAATTCCCCGCAGTCCAGGAAAAGCTAAAATGTCCTTTGCTTCCAAACCCTGGCAGAGAGAGCATGTGGGGGAGGAAGAGGCACAAGAGACATGACTAGGAACAGCAAACCCTGCCGATAATTCTAGGCCAAAGGGGAAGATGGATAAAAGTAAATGTATGAGTGAGCTCTTGAAGTAATGAAGTGAAAGTAATACTGATTGGCCTCATTTAGAATAGTTCAGAAATGGATTGCCACCACTGAATAGCAGAGAATCAACTGACAATCATCACCATGGCCCAGCAACCACAGCTACCTCCAACAGTCGATGGAGAGATGTAATTAGGGACCATTTAAACCGGATCACTTAGGAAAGGTGAATTTTCTTTCCTTACTAGTAAGGACCATGGAAGGGGAGGGAAAGACAGAAGTATCCAAAGAGAGACAAGTACCCAGAGACAGAGACAGACAGAAATAAAAAGAGTTGCAATACTTGTTATGAAATAAATTATTAAAATCCCAAGGTTAGGAAGCTCTTTTCAAAACTGAGTAAGAATATGCCCTTTATTGGGATCAAGTCTTAACTGAGCCTTGACTACCACCTTAAGTGGCAGACTTCAAGGGAGCAGCTTACCACTCACTATCTCTTGTGGAACAAAGGCCAGCTAATATAAAACTCTCCAAAGACAGAGTTTACCTACAACCTTATTAGCTGCCACTCCTGCTGCAACTGTTGACCAGCAGGCAAACAAAAATATAAACATGTGAGTATGCTCTGGGCATGTATTAGTCTTTTGTTGTAGGACAACTTTCTCCCCAGAATATACAATATACTAAACCAGAAGGGAGGCTTGAGAGAAATAAAGACATCGAGTCTAGATCTGAATTAGCTAGTAGTAGATTATTTGAAGAAATGTTGAACAGCTTGGCAAATATTTGATACCTTTGAGTTTGAACATAGCCATCAAGTCGTAGGCTCGTTGGTGTTTTCAGAGCCAAAGCAAATGCTACTTCTTGAGACCCTGTCCTCTTTTGTCTCCCTTCTCAATGATGTATCAGGTTATTATAATCTGCTTTGTAGGCAACCTCATGTTATGTGCTGAGACATAATTACAGTAGCCTGCCTGATGGAATTGTCTGTGACATACACATAGCCTGATTCATCAGCCCTGATACTCGGGAAAAGGTCTCAAGGGGTAGAGGGGGAGGTAAGGCAGATCAAACATATGTCTTTCTCTACATGTAGAGAAAGATATATGTGTGTGTGCCTGTGTATATGTGTATATCTATGTATGTGGACATAAGTATGTATGTATGTATGTATAAAGACACACACATATACATACATGTTTATCTTCCTTACATTCCTCAGTCCCATTCGAAGATTAAAGCAAGTGTCTTCAGTTTCTGACTGATGCTTCTGCTGAAAGAGGTCAGAATGTCAGGGGTAGAAACTGCAGGATGGACATCTAGTTTGTCTGTTATCATGTGGTCTTCTTGTGTGTCCTTCCAGAGCCCATGTGTTGATTTACTTCCCCTTGCAAACAGACACTTACCCTCAAGGAATGAGTTATGTCTGCTGATGATTTAATTTATTGTATAATTGAGTCAATTATAGATCCTCTGGGAAGAGAACAGGGTGGTAACTCATTTAGGTAGGCTGGTAAATTCTTTGCCTTTATTTTCAAGACTGAATTAAATCATCATTGTAAGCCCTGACTTTGTTTATCATACACAGCACTATTTTTATGCACTTCCCAGACCCTTACCATATTCTATTTTGTACTATGTTTATTTCTCTCCCTGTCTCATTTGTTCAACTGGACTACAAGCTCTTTGAGGACAATACCTTTGATTGATATCTTATATCATCTTTATATCCCTAGCACCTAGTGAAGTCTTCTATACGGAGTAGGTGTGTTCAGTTAAAGCACTTAAAGATGGAATACATGTGTACCAGAAAGGAATACGAAAATAGAAGACCATATAGCCTTTAAATGTTACATTCCTTGGGCATGCCACATGTAGTATATACTGACACAAAGCGCAATTGCCTTTGTAGAACTTGGAATCTGTGCAAATATATTTCTAGCATGCCATTTCCTAGGTTTTATTGTGAAGATACAACTGAATGTAAGTTACCTTGTAGAAGAAGGCCCTTCTTAGCATTTCTCCTACTCATTAGGAAAGTTGAGGGAGAGTATTCAAATGGTATTTTGGAGACTGATACAACTGATTTGATGTTTGTTTTGCTAGATTTTTTTTTCTGTGCAGGGAAAATAAATTAATGTAAGGCCTCAAATGAAACCATTCAAGTCACCAACTTAGAGTGTCTTCATGTGTCCCACAAGCCTTTGGGCATCTTTAGCTACTAATGCTTTGAGGACAAGGGATGAACCTTGTACATTCTGCAGTGACCTCTGTGCAAAACTTTGTAGGTGTCTCCACAAGATGGCAGTAGAATCTTTGAAATCTCCCAATCTGAGCCCTAACCTAGCACTTACCAAAAAAAAAAAAAAAATGCAGAAAAGGATGGCGATCCAACAACCGCTGAGTCCCAGAATCTTAAACCTTAGACCAGAGACAGAAGTGGCTTTATTTGGTACCATGAACCAGGGCGGTGTCAGCTGCGCCTGGAACATTTTGTCTCGGAATCTCGGCCTCCAAGACTGGCTGGGGGAACAGAGCTCACTCATGCCGTTGTTTGGTTGTAAATCAGTCTCTCCTCCAGTTAATCAGCGCTACTAATTCCCCACCACCCCAAAGCTCTCATCTTCCCCAGTGTCACTGCCTCATGCTGTTACAGACAGTAAGGATGCTGATTGGCTCCTGCTGAACTAAAAAAAAAAAAGAAAGAAAGAAAGAAAAAAAAGAAAAAAGGGGGGGGGGGGAAGGAAATTAACCCGCCTGGGAATAGAAAGCAAGAAAGGGAAAATCTGAGGGGGCTATGGTGTGGTCTCTGGCTCCTGGCCTCAGGGCTTTCATCCATCTATCCATCCATCCATCCATCTATCCATCCATCCATCCATCCATCCATCCATCCATCCATCCATCCATCCATCCATCCATCCATCCACCCATCCATCCATCCATCCATTCATTCATTCAAACACTATGCACCTACTGTGTATAAAACTCTGTGATGGCCACTGGATAAAACATAAAGATAAATAAGATAAGGTCCTCCCTAGGTCTTTGCGTTTAAAGACCAATGTTTCAGTTCAATTCAACTTGACAAACATTTACTAAGAGAAGAGAGTTGAAGAGAGTGTGTCCTGGGGATACAGAGATGAAAACTATACCATTCCTGCCTTCAAGGAACATAAAATCTAATAAATAGTGCTGGTAAAGCATGTCCACAAATGAATATGATGCAAAATAGTCTATGCTAGGGGCAAAGGAGAATCTTTTTTTTTTTTTTGGTTTGTTGAGGCAATTGGGGTTAAGTGATTAATAAGTATCAAGTGTCTGAGGCCAGTTTTGAACTCAGGTCCTCCTGACTCCAGGGCCTGTGCTCTATCCACTGCACCACCTAGCTGCCTCTGGCAAAGGAGAATCTAAAATGCTTTCAGAAAACTGGGAAAGGGGAAAATCACTTTCAGCTCAAGGAAAGGAGAAAGGAACACAATAACATGAGGGGAAACTAGTTGTACCTGAAGATAGATCACCCAGCAATATACTTTCTCACTTGGTCTTGTGTCCTGGTGCTCACGTGTGTACACACACACACACACACACACACACACACACACACACACACACACACACACACACACACGACACCTTCCTTTGTAGCAAGAACTAGATTTGAGCCCCTGTAATATACTGGGACCTCAAAGGAAATCAACTGTCCTGCTCGGGAATGCCCGGAGAAAATATGGTGTCCTCTAAGAACCTGGGTTCTGTTCCCAGATCTGTCACTAGCTTGGCCTGTGGCCCTGACCAAGTCCCTTCCCTCCTCTGGAACTCAGATTTCTCCCCCCCCCCCTTAAAATGAGGTACTTGGGCTAGATGAACTGTCTCTAGAGCCCTTGCCAGTTATAGGGTTGCATTATTCTATGATTTTGCAATGAAAGGCCCACCCAGGTTGGTGACTGAGCCTCAAAGCCAGCGAAGGGAGGTGAGAGGTGCTGGGGTGTTTTTTTTTCTTCTCTCTGTTTCTAATGTGCTCTACTTGAGTCAATCACACCCACTACCATCCATCTCCCACCCACATTAAATCAATCTATGTTTCTCTCTCTATGTCACTCCTACTCCCAGGTACCTAGATGACTTAATAAGTAGTTCTAATATTCATTGATGACAATTTCACCAAAATAGTCCCTTTTTCTAGGTGGTTCACGTCAGCAATTGGGACAATCAAGGAATTCTCGATCCATCCATATAGCTATTCAGTGAAAACTTACTAATTACATATAAGCTCCTACTCTAGAAGAGGTGCAGAGGAGAAGACTCAATTTAGTTTATCCAACCAAGAGGGGGCAGACAGCCCCAAGATAACAACAATTCAATAGAAAGCACTGGACTGGACATCAGAAGACCCCAGTTCTAGTTCCAGCCCCATTGCTCACTACTTATGTGATTGATGTGGGGTAAATCAGGGGCTATCTTAGGTTGGAAGAGACATTGATATGGATCATCTCAGTCAAGCCCCTTGACTTGTAGATGAGGAAAGTGGGGCTCAGAGAAGTGAAATCTTGCCCATGTTTATCCAGCCAGCTAATGAGAGGTGATGCTCAAGCCCAGTTCTTCTGAATGTAAGTTCAGGCAGAGTTCTTATTGTGACACATTGCTCTGTATCCTTTCTGCATCTTAATTTTCTCATTTTTAAAGAGAGAAGGAACAGAAAAGGTAACTATTTGAGGTTCTTTCCAGCTCTTTCATTCTGTGAATCAAGGACAGATTTAGGTGGGTAAGAAGAAACTGAGAAAGATGGGCAAGCAAGGAGAAGTAAAAAAGAAGGGAGAAACAGAGAGAGAGCAACAGTTCTTTTTGTTTCATTTTAGAAAAAAATATGAAAATATCTCCAAGTGAAAGTTGTAAAATCCACTAATAAAAATGAATTCAGGGCCTGTGCCTATAACAGTCCATCTAGCTTCTAGTGTGTGAACGCCATGAGGAAAGAGGTCCTGAAAGTTCAGACTCAGGCCAGCAAATGTGCCCTCTCGCACCAGCCCTCACCTGCCCAACTTCTAGGCTTCTGTGAGCCCTCTCTGTTCTATATCCATGGACAAGTCAAGAGGATGGAGAGGCTAAGTAGGAAGCAGGGAAAGAGATATGACGTTGGCAGACCACAGGGAAGGAAATGAGGACAAGCACTTGGAGACAAACTGATTTTGAGGGAGAGAAGGAAGGGGCCTTACTCCTTCACTTCAGTGGTCCTCTTTCCCTCCCAATATCTCCCCTAGGGGTCAGCCAAGAAGCCTAAACTTTCAAGTTGGGTGAAGCCATTATTTTATTTTGACATTCAGAAAGTCCTCAAAAACCTCAGTCTGAATGAGTTTAGCAGATTGATCTCCTCTCCTAAGAGAGACCCCTGTCTCAAGAACACTGGGAAGAGGAGAGGAGGAGAGGGATGGAACAGGAAGGTGGAAAAGTTCTAAAGGCTGAGACAAGCTTCCCCGTCTTCCAAATTTTGAAAATCAGGCATATAGACAGCACTTAGGAAAAGCTTCCCTTGGGGCAACATCCTATGAGAACCATCTCACTATAAAAATCTCACCTTCAACTTCATCTAAAAGATGGATTCCCCCTTTTGGCCTCTATAGAAAGCTAACATTGGGAAGCCGAAGGTAGAAGGGAGTATCTCTGAGACCAAATGCAAAGGATCACAGGACTTATGCTGCCCACATCTTTGGGCCTCAGTTTCTTCATTTGTAAAATGAGAGGTCCCTTCCAGCTCTAAATCTTAGGATTTATGATCGTTTCATGATCTTTTGATCTTGGCAATGCTCTCTCCTCTCCATTCCTTTTTTTTTTAAATGTTCTATGAATTCTGACAGTTGGGACTCCTAGAGCACCATGCTCCTAGACTAACTAATCTAATCCATCCCTGTCCCCAGCTGGCATGCACCTAAAATGATGCAGATTCTTTCCAGGGAAAGAAAGTGTCCCACTTCCCTTATTAGCCTCTTCTAGAGTTCTACCACCTCCAACCCTGTATTCAGAAGTCACGTTCTGAAGCCTAATCTGCATCCCTCGAGTCTTTTCCATTGCTGTGTCCCTGAAGATGTGAAGGGTAAGTAAGACAGCCATGGAGGGCAGCAGAGAGGGTGGTAGGATAGAGCCCTAGATTCAACATCTAGAAGGTCTAAATCCCGGCTCTGCCCCTCAATGCCTGGGCATGTTTTTGTCACATCTTGGAGTTCTGATTTCCTCACCTATAAAAGAGAGGTAATGATCCCTGTGCTACCTACCTTCCACAGTTGTTGTAAGGAATATGAAGGACCACAGAGATGGGAGCTATTATTGTCATGGATGATGGTCACATTAGCAGAAAACTTCCTGAAAAATAAGGAGCTGTGTGAACCACTAGTCTTAGCTAGAACTGGAAAATCATTTTTCCAAGCCTCCATTCTGAAAAGTAATCCTCTTGTTAGGAGAAGACACTTGTCCTCTCTTGGCTTTGATTCTCCAAGTTGGACTAGATGATCCCTGTGGCTCCCCCCACACCCAATACTCAGGTTTTAGAGGTCTATACTCATCCTCCTCATTTTCATAAAAGGGAAACTGAGTCAAGAGAGTGGAATTGACAAGTTAAGGAAGGGCTCAGACCAGAACCCAGGTCTCCTGACTTGAAGTTCAATGCCCCCTCCCCCATATATATATATATATATATATATATATATATGTATATATATATATTTTTTTTTTGCTGCCTCCTATAAATTATCCCAAAGATTCTTTCAACCTTCAAGTCTAAAACCAATATATGGCTCTACAAAAATGCATTTGTCCTTGTGAGAAGCAGTATCCCATCCAAAAAACCCAGCTTTTTTTCTACAGCCTCTAGACTCCAGACAGTGAAAGCATATTTGGGGGACTGGGAAGGAGGAAGGGGGGAACTTCTCATTTCTGGCTCCAGTGCCCTCATCTTTTATTGAATAGCAGAGTAAATATTTAAATAAAAAGTAGTGTAAACTGCTGGCAGGTATGTGCCATACTAACTAGTCAGCATTTGCTTTTAAATAATTAAAAGTCAACACACAAGTACAACGTTCTTTTCAATGAAGAATATGAGCGGCTGTTGTGGAGGGGTGTGTGTGGAGGGAGGCCAGCATTTTTGGCAATCACAGGGACACACGTGCATAGGTAGAAGAAAGCCCCTGGTCTGGGAGACCCATAGTTCTTAGCCTTTGGGCTCTCAGGGTTGAAATTTTTTACACCCGGCTGCTAAATTGACAGTACTTTTAGCCAGGAGGGTGTGGAGGAAAGAAAGTCTTGATTTCCTTTGAATTATGCATAGTGGAAGTGTCAGGATAGCTTTGATGGCATTTAATTAAATATTTGGCAGCATTTAATTAATTAAATATTTAAACCTTAAATACCAAATAGGATGTGACTTAGTAGACATTAGTTATATTTCAATAGCCATTAGCCATTCAATAGTTTTCAGATCAGCTCCCCCCTGCCCTCCCCCACAACTAAGGGAGGTCTTAAGTAGTCACTTAGAGAGCCTCATTAATTAGTTAATAACTGAAGCTACCCTTGGGTTCTGCTGCCCAGAGCCCATCAGTCACTCAAACTTGGAGAGATGAGAATGTCAGAGCTGGAAGGGACCTCAGAGATTTCTCTAGTCTAAAACCAAGCCATTGTACAGATGAGGAAAGAGATTGGGAAAGTGAGTTGCCCAAGTTCACAAGGAGAGCTATTGCCCTAGGTGTCAGAGACAGAGAGAGGGGAGAGGGAGAGGGAGAGAAGAGAAGAGAAGAGAAGAGAAGAGAAGAGAAGAGAAGAGAAGAGAAGAGAAGAGAAGAGAAGAGAAGAGAAGAGAAGAGAAGAGAAGAGAAGAGAAGAGAAGAGAAGAGAAGAGAAGAGGAGAGGAGAGGAGAGGAGAGGAGAGATGGGAAGAGAGGAGAAGAGAAGAGAGATGGGAAAAAAGGAGGGGGAAGAGACAGAGAAGGAGAAGGAGAGAGGGAGAGAGAGAGATAGGGAGAGACAGAGGGGGGGGGTGGTGGACAGGGAGCACTGGATTTCCATGAGTTTCCAGTTTTTCTCAGGGCCGGCTCATCTCTTTCCAAGGTCTTTATCCTTCCTCCAGATCCCACAAGCAGTTAAAGGAAGGGCTTTCCCTGGAGGTGGGTTCCTAGTTTCTTAAACTTTCCTGGGAGATGTGTTGAACTTTTGGCAAAGTTTGGACTGAAGCCAGTCAGTGTGCCTTCCAAGAGGCCCTGGCACAGCATGTGATTAGCAGAGTAATTATGTCTCATATCAACAATGCATTCTGAAACTACAAATAATCATAAGGACTCACATTTATGTAGCACTTTAAAGTTTCTCAGAACACCACATACATTCTCTCCTTTGAAGCCTATAACAAACCTGGAAGGTGGGAAGTCTTATGACGGCCATTTCAGAGAATGACACCCAGGTTTTCTTGATGTTAAGCCCAGATCTGATATCTACGCCATATTGCCCTTTTCATCACTTATGAAGTAGGTTCCTGTTTTTCAGGAGTTCCTAGTCTGATCTGGGACTTGAAGAACAGTTTTATTTGGAAAAGTGATGGGAAGAGGGAAAGGCATTCTAAGGGAAGATAACAGGTTAGGAAGGTAGCCATGCTTATGTTCTATGTAAGGGACAGTAGTAGACCAGTCTGGCTAGAGTGGGAGATGAGTGATGTGCCTGGAAAGCATGCCTTATGAGGATCAGTTGAAAGAATATGAGAAGAGACTTAAGGGGGGCAGGATCATTGTCTTCCATTCAATTACATTTCAAAAGCATGTATTAAGTACCTGACCAGTAGAAGAAGAAGAATATTGGTACTTATTCTGGGGACAAACAGAAATTAAAGGGAGAAAGGTTTGGAGGTTTCACCTAAAGAACCTTCCTAACAACTTAACTTGCCCAGATATGGTTGGGCTCCCTCAAGTGGATCTGGGTTCCCCATCACTAGAATTCTTTTAGTAGAGCCTGGAAGACCAACTGCCAGGGATTCCCAGAGGGTGAGTATTGCTCATCGGGTATAGAGGTTAAACGAGATGGCCTCTGAGGTCCTCTTCTATATTGATTGTACAATTGAACAGGTAGGATGGTCCTGGTAGTGGGGGTTGGATTCACTGAGGGAAGCAAGAGAGAGCTAGAAAAGGTGTGGGATGTGATGAAAGTGCAGTTAATAGTCTGGCAATGTTATGAAAGGTGGAGTAGAGTCACAGTCAGCAAAACTTGACTCTACCGCCCTCTGCCTCTCCTATGCCCTTTCTCTTCTCTGTATGGAGCACACCCTTATTATTCCTTTCAGGTGTTTTCTGTTCTGCTCTTTCCTTCCCATCACCTTCCCCTTGTCAAAACCTGCTCGAGAATCCAGCCTCTGACAGTGCAACTGCTTCCCTTCTCTATGAACCTCAGTTTCCTCATCTGTGAAATCCAGGTTGGGGGGAAATGAATTATTTGACCTCTAACGTCCCTTCCAGCTGTAACATTCAGTGAGTCTAGGATTCGAAGTCCATAGACTAAAGGGACTTCCCCTGAGCCATAGAATTGGACAGTGGTGGATGGGTGGGGGCAACAACTCAGGGGCCCTCCTCTCCTCAGCAGCTGCCCAGAGCAGCTGCCCTGAGCAGCTGTTAAACACACAGACCCACCAAACAACCTAGAGATTGTTTGGTTTTATTTTTTATTTTTTTGTGAACATTTGTTTGCCATGCTACACAGTTGACAGTGTGGAAATTCAGGGTTGAAAAGCAAAACCCTTCTGCCCAATCCATCTTCCTGTGGCCAGAGCCAATTTAAGAAGTTATGACAAGGGTGGGCACAACCCACCAGTGCTGGCCGGGCACAGCCCCAGGAGGCCTGGCCGTGGAGCAGAGTATCCAGGGGCTCCAGCTGCTGCTTCTTTCCTTCCTCCCTCCCTCCCCCGCCTCCCCATCTTCCCCCCTCTCACCACACAGGAACAGAAAGGGCCCCATAGGACAGCTTTCCTGTGCATTGGCTCCACTGTCCCCTGGATACTGCATGCTAACTGACCACTCTTAAGAAGGCCACTATCTCTTTGTTTCTCTCCAGCATGAGAAGCTTTCATACCCCCAAGTTCCAGGTCTTTCCTAACCATCCTATTCCCATGGAAGTCCATCCCAGTCCCTGTCTTCATTCCCATCACCCCCAGACCCTCTCTTCTTTGTCTCCTGGCTGTTTATAAATATGTATTGGACCTGAAAGATAGGGGGTAAAGCATTTGCTGTTCCCTTTTTTTAAGGGAAAATTAAACATGACAAACTTAGTTATTCATGCAAACCATCAGCCTGTTATCTCTGATTATGCAGGATCCAAACTGTGAATATTTGAGTGGAGACGAACACTCATCAAAGGCTGCTGTCACAGGCGGCGGGTCTGCTCCTCCTAACCTAGCCTTACCTATTTTCCTTTGTACTCAGATTTCATCATCCACACCAGGCAGTTGGGGTGCCTCATACTGACAGTGCCTGTTCCCAGCAAACAGGCCTCTGTACAAGTGTATTTTAAAGGGATTAATTAACCTTGTGAGATTCGTGGGGAAAATCTCCACCTGGCTATCTATTGAATTAAAGCATCACTTCACCAGTGTATTTTAAGCTCACAGTGCAGAGCATATGGTATTTCAAAGAACAGAAGTTGAAAGTACAGTACATATTTATTCCTTCCACAGAGTGCATTAAAGGGGTTTAAGTATTTTATTAAAGCCTATATGTGTGTGTATGTCTGTGCATGTGTGTCTCTCTCTCTCTGTGTCTGTGTGTGTGTGTGTGTATGTGTGTGGGTGAAATAAGCGGAAATATACTTCACGCATAGAAAAAATAAATTACACAGATTTATTTTCATCTCTCTGCCAACCTACCCCATAGCAACAGTGAAAATTTGGTCTATGTAAACTTGAGAAAACAAGAAATATATTATCAAGTCATCTCAATTTATGGCTATTGCCAAAATTTACTCTCATGTTTGAATCGAGAAGTTTCCTCAGTTCCAGAGCTGCCAGTGAGGAAAAAGAATGGATGTGAGCTGAAGAGGGCAAGAGAACAGGACAGGAAAGCCAGCAGCACCCCATTCCCCTGCTGCAGTGAGGGGGCTCCCTAGGAGCCGTACCTGCATTCCAACCCAGGGCCCCAATTGTGCAGTGGGCTGGTGTCTCTGGTCTCAGGAAAGTTCACCTGGTGGATGGTGTGTTGATTCACTTACAGGACAAGGCAGAAGAATGAACATCTGATCTCTGCTGTTGCCTTTGAAAGTCTGCCCAAGGTTAGGGTCTCACATGGCACTGTGTGCATTGCTCAAGGTCCATTTCCTTTGCGGCTCCTTACAAGGACAACCAAATGTTAGCTGTTGGGTTATTTCAGGGGACAGCTATTTCCAATCAATCAATCATAGCATTTTAAAGCTGGAAGGAATGCTTAAGATCATCCAGGCCAACCTTCTCATTTTACACATGAGGGAGCTAAGGCCCAGAAGGTGAAGCAACTTTTCCAAGGTCACACAGGTAATAAGTGGTAAACTGGCATTGTCACTGGGGTCTTTTGGCTTTGAAATTTAGTGTTTTTCCCACTATATCATGAATTGATCATTAAGGGTTTACCGAGTACTTGCTCAGTAGTGCCCATCCTTGTGCTAGGTGTTGTGAAAGCTACAAGAAAAAGATCCAGGACAGACATACAAACCTGAATCATGGCATCCAGGTGTTGTAAGGCAGTGCTGGCAAACTGAAATAGAAATGGGTGCCATTAATACATAAGGATCCCTATGAGTCTCATATTGACTTAGTCTTAAAATGTAAGATTATCTGTCTTATTGTATTTTTATTTATTTTGTTAAATATTTTCCAATTACATCTTCATTTCATTGGGCCACATGTTTGACACCTCTGTTAAAAGGGACCCCAAAAGACTTGTAATCTAATCTGTAATTGAACACAAATTGCCCTCACAGCATCACTGACAAGTGGACATTAAGCCTCTCCTTGAAGACCTTTAGTGAGAGTCAACCCATTCTTTTTCCAAAGCAACCTATTAACACTTTTGGACAACTCTATTTGTCCCACTCTTGCCACCCAAATCTTTTCTTCTCCAGGCTACACAACCCTAGTCCTTTTGTGTGATCCTCACACGGCCCTTCATTGTCTCTTTAGTATGCTCTCTATTTTAGCAATATCCTTCCTAAAATGTGTTGCCCAGACCTGAATACAATCCTCTAGATGTAATCTGACCAGGGTTCAGTATGCTGGAACTACTGCTTCCCTAGTTCTAGACACTATACTTTTCTTAATGTGATCTTTGCATTAGTTTTTGTGTGTGCATATGGCCTTACCACATTGTTGTTGAGTTTCCTTAAAAAATACTCAATTTTCCCCCCAAACCGATATCTAGCCATACCTCTTCTATCTTGTACTTGTGACATTGATTTTTTGAGTCAAAACATAATACTTTACATTTATAATAGTAAATCTTCATCTTATTAGATTCAGTTCAACCTTTTAGTCTATTGTAATGTTTCCATCCTGTCATCCAGAGGGTCAGCTACCATTCCTGGCTTTGTATTATTTGTAAATATCTGATCTGCAAATCTGACAGCTACGCTTCTATCCAACTCCTTGATAAAAACACTAAAAAGCACAGATCCCTTGGGTGTTAAATCAGAGACTTCCTTCCAAGTTGACACCTAAACATGAAAGACTGTTCCTTGTTTCCAAGTTAGGGACAGAATAATCACACATAAGAAAGAGCATAATACTAAATAGTAAATTATAGCATTCTAAGCAGTAAAATACTAGTTATCTTGAAGTTGTGGTTAGGAAAGAAGTGCCTTTTGAGGTGGGATCACCTTATAATCACAAGCTAAGTCTTACAGTCCTACAAACCCTGGCAAACACTCCACAGATTCAAGGTGACATTGAAGGATATCTCAGCCCACCCCACCCCCCAAATCCATACTTTATTCTGGCACTAAACAGTTGACATGTTCTAGGACATGAATTCATTCAATTCCACGGATATTTTTTGAGAAGGAGGTGGTCTAGACAGTCAAACTGAACTGTGTCAATTGAACCCAAATCAAATTTCAGCAGTCTGTGAACAGAGGGAGGCTACCTGTGGCCCCCATGGCTCCACTGCCAACCATTGTTAGGAGGAAAGTATCCCTTCAGGACACAAAAACCAAGTGGGTTCAAAATAATTGTCTTTATTGACTAGATATATAAATAATGACATATTTCCCTTGATGTCTTCTTTTTGATGGACTTCTGAGATGAAAACTATAGACTCACATAGACACTTATTATATTAAGACCCAGTCAGTTGTAATGTAGTTAATACCAAAAATGCTCAGAGAATTGGGAAAACATTAGGGCAGGGCAGGCAGGACAGGGAAGGTTGGTTGAGGAATATAAAGGTTAATGGAGGCAAGGAGTCCAGTGGAGTGTCTGAGGCCATAATTTATCAGTGGAATCTAGTGACTTGATGGGAAGATCAATCCAAAGGCTCTAGGTTTGGATCCCAGTTCTGTAATTTACTATCTATATGACTTTGGGTGTTTGTCCCACTTCATCTCTGGTTTTTCCTTTTTTCCTCTGGAAAATGAAGAGTCTCTCTCTCTCTCTCTCTCTCTCTCTCTCTCTCTCTCTCTCTCTCTCTCTCTCCGACTTTAGGGGGTATGGGGGGTATGGGTGTGGGTGTAGGTGTGTGTTGGTGGTGGTGGAGGGGTGCTGAGGAATGAATGGTCTACTTGAACTCCAAGGCTTCTAGCAAGTCCTACCTATCCTCTGGCTTTTCTGAGAATTAGCCAACACCCATCAAGAAGACAGGATTGCAGAGACAACAGAAACTCGGAGACAGAACGCAGATCAGAGGAAGTTCTAAGGCTAGGAAGAAATGGGACCAAAGGAGAGAAGGACATTAAACCCAAGAACTGAGTGTACATTTACAAGCACCCAGGCTCTTTCCGTCTTTCGCCTCCCTTTCCCTGTCTACCCTTTGGTTATAAATAATATTGATTCGACCACTTTTTTTCTTTTCTTTTCTTTTTTTTTTTGCAGGGCAATGAGGATTAAGTGACTTGCCCAGGGTCACACAGCTAGTAAGTGTCAAGCGTCTGAGGTTAGATTTGAACTCAGGTCCTCCTGAATCCAGAGCTGGTGCTTTACCTGATGCGCCACCTAGCTGCCCTTCTTGACCACTTTTTAGGAAGTACCTACTTATCAGTAAAGCTAGTACAAGACATAGCCTTTGGCAGTTGCAACATCTGACATTTTTCTTCAGCTTCTTCCCACCTCCCTTTAAATGACTCCTTCACTTCCCCTGGGTTCCCCATAGAACATTTCATTGCCCTGCCTCCCCATCCTTTTCCTAAATGTATTCTTCCCTTCATCCTTTTCATTTCAAAACTTCACTCCTCCCCAGCTTTAGAGGAATGTAACTCTATTGTCTGATTAAAGTAATGCATCCTAAGATGGGAACAACTGTCACTAAGTTTAGCCCTCCTAGGGGGTATTTGCATGTTAAAATAGGGGCTTGTTAATTCAAGTGAATCATAGAATCAGAATTTTTGAGCCAGAAGGGAATCTTTGGCAGAATGAGTTGAAGTAAAGTTTTGTGTCAGGAAGATCCTTCCTGTGCCCCTAGCCGACCCCTCTCTGAAGAAGAGCAGGAGTCAGCATCTTGGCAACCTACTTCTGAGAAGTTGCCAAGAAATTCTGCTCTTTTTTAGCAGTCCTTTTTAAGCCTGGGCAGGTGGTGTTGAAACTGTAAGTTAAAATGGGATCATTGGATTATAGGTTTAGAACTAGCAGGAGCTCTAAAGGTCATCTAGTCCAACCCCTAACTTTTATAGATGAGGAACTTGAGGTCCATAGAGGTTATATGACATGCTCATGGTTGTCCAGTAATAAAGCTTGGGTTCTAACCCGGATCCTCTAATTCAAGATCCAGTATTCTTTCCTACATGCTACACTGATGTGGTAGTTTTCTGCTCCTTTTAATTATATTCTCTACCCCCAGCCTTCCCAACCTATGTCTTTTATTAGTGTGGATTTGCCTTGCCCTCCAAACTCAGGAACAAAAGTAGAGAAGTCCTTGAACCTTGGGATTATGAGGAAGAATCCTAAGGGAAAGAGGAATCTCAGTCAATTCATAAGCATTAATTATGCATTTTTATGATCAAGTATGCCTCTAGCCTTTTCTAGGCACCCTAAGAGACCAATCAGAACACCTGGGTTCAAATCTAAGTATTCCTGCCTACTACCTAGATGACCTTGGGCAAATTCATTTATGCTCACTAGGTCAGGGTTTCCTCTTTTAGAAAATGGAGAGATTGAACTAGGAAAACTCTAAGACCCCTTCCAGATCTAAATCCTAAGATCTCTCACTGGATTCCTGTCCTGATGGAGTTCACAGTCCAGTCAAAGAAATAAGACATACATAAAGTTGGAAAGATAACTAGGAGGATAAGGGCCAAGAGAGCGGTAGCCATAGTAAATTCACTAGAAAGATTTCCTTCAATGGTATTAATAGTGACATTAATGGAGGAAACCCAAGGTCACCTATCCTATAACTTCAGTGATACCTCTACTCATTCTCTCTCTCCTTCTTTGACAATATACATTAATGAAAGCCAAAGTAATTTAGAACTGGGTGGTCTTAGAGAACTGAGAAGGAACCTACCTTTCTTTCTGTTCTATTGTCTCATCTCATCCCCCAAGTTCAGGAGGAGTAATTCAATCTTTCTCCAGGAAGGCTCCCACTCTACATTCTCCCTCCCCTACCTCCCTCATTGTTTATCTTTTGGACTCAATTTTTTGCACATATTCCTGAGTTAATCTTCTACTGGGTCCTGGAGGCCCAAGTAGACTGCATTAGCTTCTTTGTCAACAGCTTGATTTTATAGCTAGGAAAACAAGTCATTCATTCAACATCAGGCAAAGGAGGGAGACAGAAGAGGAATAAAGTAAGCACCTAATGAAAATCTTCATTTCTTCTTATCACTGTTATCTCTCCTCAACCGGATAATGAAGGGACGGGAGAGGCTTCTGTTGGCTTGGGGAAAAGATGACTTCATAAAAAAAGAGAATCTTTGGCCTCAGGAAATTGGGAGTACCAGGATTACTAAAATATTCATCAAAGAATCATAAAATCAGTGCTAGAAGGAAACTCAGGATTCACCAAGTAGAATCCCCTCATTTTAAAGAAACCATAACCCAGGGGATAGATGCTTGCCCTTGTTTTTTTTTCTTCTATTTTCAACTTCTTCATATTTCTTCTTTTGTATGTGTAAGGGGCAGGAGCTAGCAAGGAGAGGTAAAGATATAGTCTAAAGTTTGTGGGGAAGGCTTGACAGGGGAAAAAGATAGCCAGATTATTGGTTGATGGTTTTTATTTATTTATTTTTTAAAGGTTTTGACTGCCAAGATAATGAGGTAGAAGCTATTCCAGAAGGGTTAATATTAGAAAAGTGTGTCCTATTTCAGAATCAGACTTTGGGACATAACGAAAAAATTAACCTAAATTGGGCTCTCTACCTAGAGACCAATCCAAACAAACCCACACAACTTCTATTGTCACTTGTGAGGCAATGACAGTCAACTGGGAAATCTGGAGATAGAACATGGATGCAGTTTAATTCTCCAGAAAGAAGTTGTGAACACACAGGAGGCCTTAGTATTCTGGGGACAGGAGAGGCAATGAGAATTACTAACATTTCCTTTCCTTTGGTCCGTGATTCATCAATCAGCAAATTACTCCCTACTGTAAGGGAGGGGAAAAAAAGTCCTATGAAAGAGATTTCCACACCAGGGATGAAGATTAGCCTACAATTGCCCTGCCATAAAACTTAAGCTTTGGTGAAACATTTAAAGGACTCATTATGTTTGTGTTGATGAATTTCCAGAATTGCTAGAGGATTATAATCCCATCAATGTCTTTGTTCTAATGAAGTGGATCCCCCCATTGTGAGTGGCCAACACTGGAGGTTATTCTATATGAAAGACAACACAAAAGGTCAGGTTCTACTTGGCTTTGCTACCAGCTCACTGTGTGGCCCAAGGCAACCCTTCCTACTGAACCTCAGTTTTCTTTTTTATAAAATAATGGGCCAGATGTTCCCTAAGTGCCCTACCAGCTCTGACATTCTTTGATTCTACCTGTGGTCTGGGGGCGGTCTGAAGACAGAGTTCCCAAAAGGAAACAAAATACTATGAATTAAGATCTCTACTTCCAGTCCCACTCACCACCACACTGAAGTTGATCTCTTCAGCAGACAACATTATTTAGTAATTCAAGTGGGATGAGGGCTTGAATTACCTGGAGTTTTTATTCCATTCCTACATTTGAACTGACTCAGCTATACTTCCTGTAAAATCAATTTTTCCCTTAACTTACTAAGGTCACATAAGCAGCTAGTACACAATTCAATCAACAACAGTGACTCCCTATTGCCCCTTCCTACTTCTCCAGTCTTCTCATATCTTATACCACTCTCCCTCCCCCATCCATTCAAATAAGCTGTGAGGGGGCACAGTAGATAAAACATGGGCCCAGGATTCAGGAGGACCTGAGTTCAAATCTAGCCTCAGACACTTGACACTTACTAGCTGTGTAACCCTAGGCAAGTCACTTAACCCTCATTGCCCTGCCCCCCACCCAAAAAAAACCCAACAACAACAACAAAAAGCCAAAAAACAATCTGGTGACATTATCCAACTTGCAGTTCCCTGTGCAAGACAATCTAACTCCCAACTAACTTAATGCATTTTCACTTGTGATCTCCCATGCCTGGAACTCTCTCCCTTCTCATCTCTCCTTCCTAACCTCTCTGGCTTCCTTCAAGTCCCAGTTAAAATCCTACCCTCTGTCTTGTCCCCCTTAATTGATAGTTTGTACAAAGCTGTTTGCATGTTGTCTCCTTCATTGGATGGTCAGCTCCTTGAAAGCAGGAACTGGTTTTTGCCTTTCTTGGTAGCCTCATTGCTTAGCACAGTGCCTGGAACCTAGTAGGCAATTAATAAATACTTGCTTACTTGAGTAAAGTTATGATAGCTAAAATTTAGACAGTACTTTGAAATGGTTCAAAGTACTGCCCATGCCTGAATCTCAGTGGAACGTGACAATAGCCCTGTGAAGTAGATACTGCAGGTATTATTATCCCCACTTTACAGATGAAACTGAGGCTCAGAAAAGTGACATGATTTGTTCACAGACACACAACTCATAAGAATCAGAGGCAAGATCTGAACTATATTTTTCCTGACTCAAAGTCCAGGGCTTTCCAATCACAATCCCTGCTTGAGGATCCTTGATACTCTGCAATATGTACTGAAGAACCAATGCTATAAACTCAAAGAATGACCCTTGTAGGCAAGAATCCTTGTTTTCTCTACCACTTGTAATACAAATTCTAATCTACACTGGGCATCTAAAAAAGATCAATGTTCAACATTCATTCAATAAACATTTACTAAATTAATTATTGTGTGCAAAGTACTGGGTTAGATACTGAAGGAAAATATAAAGTTTATATGAGAGATATGGGTCTGTTACTGCCTTCATAGAGCATACCACTGACATATACAAAACAATGGGTTACTGGAGTTTTTGAATGAATAAATTAATTAGTTAAATAAAAACAAACCAACATTAATAAGACTGTAGGAGGTGGGGAGGGAGAAATAGAAAGTCCAGATAAGGCATTTTTTTTCTAAACTTTGAAGACTGAATTAACCAAAAACTATTCGACTGCTATGTGCCAAATCCTTTGTTAGGCAGAGGGAGCACAAATATAAGTGATACACTTCCTGCCTTATGTAAACTTATATTCTACAAGCATGAGTGAGATGGACGGAATGGATAGATTAGATAGATAGGCAGACAGACAGATAGATATAAAGATATGTGTGTGTGTGTGTGTGTGTGTGTGTGTGTGTGTGTGTGTGTGTGTGTGTGTGTATACACTAAGAGGCTAACTGAAGTCTCGTTTCCTCACACCTTGATAAACAAACAAGGGCAGTTTCTCATGGCAGATTAAATGTGGTCTGAGGAAGGAGGGCGGATGGGTGGGAGTTCTGGGTCCTTTTCCCACTTCTGCGTGATTGGTTTTCCAATTCAGCCCTGCCATCCTCAACTCCCCTAGAGATGCGCCCGCCCGCTCCGATTTCCACAAGGACCAGAGCGCGAGACTCAGAGTGACGCCAGTGACGCTACGGCCCGACCCTTCCCAGCTCAGCGCGGGATAGATAAGGAGCGGCACCCAGGGCAACATCGGCAGAGAGCGGTGTAGCCTGACCCCATAGGCCTGGAGCAGGATGGGAAAAGCATGGGAAAGGCCCAGTGCCTAAGTCCTTGGGTCCAAGGTTTCCTCCGCAGAAGCCCGAGGTGCCCAGGAGAACGGGAGGGGGTGGGATCCTTGAACAGTGCGCTGGAGGAGAGGCTTTGAAGTTTTAAATAAAAGGAGGCGGGGCTCAGAGCCGCTGGTCCCTTAGGGCGGGATTTACGCACCACGTGGGTAAATAAGGAGCACGTGGAGAAAACTGGAACTGAGGCTTCTTGGCCATAGAGAAAGGGCAGAGCCAGGTCTAAAGACCTGCGCTTCTTGGAACGAGGCTCCCAAATAACAAGTGAGTGCGAAGGAAAGGGTAGCTTGGGAAACGAATTTAGCCCCCATATGACGCTTGTCCTTTTATTAGATTTCTGGTGTTCCTGGTTGTGGTGGAAATAGCCTAGGACTAGAAAGTAAGAGAACTGGATTCTAGTCCTGGTTCTGCCACTGAATTGCCTACGAGACCTTGATCCAATCATTTTCCCTCTCTGGATCTCAGTTTTTCCATCCTTCTATGAAATCTTATTCTTCATCTGGCAAATGATAGAGTTGAACTAGAAGACCTGATGAATTCCTTGGTTCCCTAAATACTGTACTCTTTTGTTTCTTCCTATCTCTATGACTGTCCCCAATCTGTCTCTACTGGCTTCACCTCTTTGTCCTAACCCCTTAATATCTCTATTTCCCAAGGTTTTGTCCTTGCCTTTCTTTTTCTATAAAACCTTCCTTAGCGAACTCATCTTCTAACAAATGTTTAACTGTCATCTCGCCCCCCCCCCCAAATGATCCCCAAATATGTATCTTCAGCCCTTACTGTTCAGACTTGTATTTCTACCTGCCTACTGGATGTCTATAGTTGACTGTTCCCACCACACCTCAAACTTAAACACATCAAAAATCAAACTCATATTCTTTCTCTCAAATCAGTTTCTCCTCCTCTTCCAGTTTCTGTGGCACCACCATTTCCCTAAGTACAGGAGACTAAAAACCTCAGTCATTGTTGACTCTTCCCCTCAGTCCACACCCAGCTCTAGCCGTCAGTCATCACCAATTGCTGTGAATGATTTTGTCTTTATCCTCCATCCGGCCCCCAGTAGAATGTAAGTTTCTTAAAGGGCAGGCATCATTTTGCCATGATCTTTGAATCTCCAGCACTTAGACTGGTGCCTTATGTGTAGTTATCAATTAATAAATGTTTTTTGAAGTCTATTGTTGGCTGACTTATCATTTTACTCCTCTGCTCAAAACCCTTCTAATACTCCCTCTTAAATTCAGGGCTCTCCACAATCTAGTGTAGACCTACATTTCCAACCTCAACTTAGTCTATTTCCCATTAAATTCTACAGCTTTCCTCACAACTTCAAACTAGCCGATTCTGCTTTCCCCAACAGATTCTCGTGCTCTGACTTGGTGCCTTTGCTCATGCCATAGTTAATGCACAGATTGTCGTCCCTCACATTTCCACCTGTTGGAATCTTACCCATTCTTCCCCTTTCTGAAGCTTTCACACATACACCCAAAAAGGCAAAAATGATCTTGTCCTCATATTAACTCTTAGCTCTTCATTCATCCCTCTCATATTAAATGTCATGTTTTACCTCATCTCGTAGCTATGTGCTTCATTTGTTAATCCTAGGCTAGATTTTCTGCTCCTTAAAGACAAAGCCCATGCATTGTTGATCTTAATATTTTCTTCAGTGCCTAGGCCAGGGTATCTCATACAGTTGTCACTCAACAGATGTGTGCTGAGTGTGGAGATGAATAAATGAGAGAGTTGTCCTAGATGGCTTCTAGACTGCATTCCAACTCTAACTTTCTATTATTATTCTAAATTCTATATAACAGAATCATAGAATTTTAGAGTTGGAAGGGAACTGGAGATTATATCTTTTGTAATATTCCTATTATACCACACATATTATGCAGAGTGTCAATTTTAAAAGCTCTCCTATTGTATAATAATAATAATACATATCATCAATAATGTCTAAACCTATTATTACATTATGTAAGTCTTTAACACTTTTTTTTTTCAGATGAATTGTCACCACTTTCCTAGAGCTAACTTAGTACCCAAATCTCATTTTTCTAAACCTTGTCTGGCCCAGCCATCCTCTTCCTCATCCTCGAATTCAAATAGTTCTTTCATTAGCGCCCACATGGCCCAGGGATCTGTTCGCCAGCGCAAATGTAACAGATGCAGTCTCTGCCCTCCAGATGTTACTGTCAGTTTATGCAAGATTTTCAGTCAAGCCAAGTTGTTTGGGTCTGATCCGGGGGGCCTCCTGTTGGTATTTTGGTCACATGTGGGGGAAAACAAAGAAACCCAAAGATTCATATTCCCACTGGTAATGCCGATGGCAACAGGTGGGTGCTTTTAGTGACATGGGAGAAATGACCGAACAGAAGTGTATTATGCAGATTCCAAGGATTACACCAACATCCAATGCTCAATTAGGACAGGAAACTACACATTCCAAAGTGAGCATGTTTGGGGGCCTTTTCTCAGACTGTGTTCCCAGTCCTCAATTTTGAAGACTATGCTTCTTGGTGAAATGCCAAATTCATGCCAACCCAATCTGTCCCCATAATGCATATGCCTATGGGTAAGAACATTATTGTTCAGACACTTATAGGTAGACCTTCTTCTTAGAAAACCCAGTCAAAAATCTAAGTCTATTAAGCAAGTAGCCTGATCACTCAAACCTGTAAAAGACTTTTGAAATCATCTCATTCAACCCTCTCATTTGATTGAGGAAGAAACCCAGAGATGATAAGTGACTGACCTAACTGGAGACATAGTGAGTTAAGGGAAGGGCCAGGACCAAACTTCAAGTGTCTTGAGTGGCAGTGTGGTACTTTTCTCCCTATAGCTACAGTCATAGATTTAGAGCTAGATTGGATTTTAGAGATTATCTCCCTCTCAATTCATTTTACAGAAGAGGAAACTGAAGCCCAGAGAGGTTAGAAGCCATTCAAACCCAGGTGGTGGTCTTTGTTCATCCTTTGTAATCTAAGAGGACCAATGACATCACAATGTTGGGGTCAGGGGACAGTGCTTTTGACTGTGGCTGACCAATCCAGTATAAGCTTGGAAGGGTTTACTACAATTTGGGCACAAATAGTACATTTGAACATTTGGGATGGAGACGTCTCTGGATTTGTGGAGCTCACATTTCCTTTGTGCTACTGTGATTCTGCTTTGTTCACATAGCAGGCACACCATCCCGGACGATCCTGTGCCATGTCTCATGATTGATTCTAAAGTTCTTCAGAAAGACCTTTAGTGTGTCCTTGTGTGAGTTCTCCATAAAATAGTCTTTTAGGTAAACCTGTATTTGGCATTCAGGCTACCTCACCAGACCATTGGAGTTGCACACTCTGCAGGAGAGTTTGAATGCTTGGCAGTAAAGCTCACTGTCTGGTACCTTATCTTGCCAGGTAATCTTCAGAATATTGCTGAGACAACTCAAACGGAAGAAGTTCAATCTTCTGGCATGGCGCTGGTAGACTGTCCAGGTCTCAGAGGTATACAACAGTGAGATCAGCACCTAAGCTCCATAGACCTTCAATTCAGTGGGCAGCCCAATGCCTTTTCTCTTCCACACTTCCTTTCAGATCCTCTCAAATGCTGACCTACCTCTGGCAATACTCTAATAACAAATTCAGCATTCTTTCCCCTATTTCATGGAGTAATCTCTTTTCTTTTCTTTCTTTTTTTATTTTTATTTTTTTAAGGTTGGTCCTCTTCCCTATCTTGCCTAGGCTGGAAATACAGTAACCACTCCCAAGTGGATTCCAGTTCCTATCATCACGGAAGCATTAACCTGCTCTGTTTTCCCAAGATGGATGGGTTGTCTTCTCCTTAGGCAGCCTGGTGGCCCTCCACTCCCAGAGGCTCATCATACTGCCCTCCTACATTTCAGAACACCCAAAGTCAAGTGATCCATCAACCTCAGCCTTTCCAGAAGCAGGGACTATCAGTTCACCAACACACCTTGCAATTCTTTGCTTTCCAAAGGATTTTTGTGCAAGGTTCCCTTAGCAAACACCCCTGGTGCATTTAAAATAGGATTAAATTTACAAAAAATTGGAACACACTGACTCAAGAATGGAGTCATTATGAGTATGTCTGTATCACTCTATTTAAGAACTAAACTTCCACAAGTTGGACAGTCATTCGCCATTTACATATCTGGTATAGAGACCCTACTTTAGAATTTCACTCACCCTGCCTGGAGCCCCATCCCACCTTCCTCTGGGCAATGGGATGATATTCTCATTAAAACCCTCTCTGATAATCCTTTTTCCTTTCACAATAAGGACACCCATACCTGTTCTTATGCACTTAATGTCTTCTAATACAATTTAATTTGTTGTCAATGTCAGCATATTTATCCTATTAAGAAAAATTAATGTATCCTACTATGTTGATGGAGACGATAGGCGTGGAATTGTCTGTGACTCCTAAAGAGAAAGGGGATTGAGGTTTGTGTGGGCCTGTTGGAGAATTATCTAGCTCAGCACTCTTCTTTTCCATTATTTGTTCAATCCAGGGGTGGGGTGGCTGAGGGGTGTGTGTGGTAGAGGTAAAGGAGAATTTGTTTCTAGCACTATGGTAACCTTGCTTAGCTTTTGAGCCTCCGTGGTCTGACTATAAGGAAAGGGCCCACTGGGGACATAACAGGCAAAGATTTATTTCTGAAAGCAAAGCCTTGGCGCCCAGTCAGGAAGGAAACGTGGGAGGACATGGGAGAACTCAAGTCCACCAGACAACTGGCCCCACTAGCAGGTCCTGGAGAGAGAACAGTATCTCCACTCTGGTTCATAGCACCCCCAGTTCCCAGTACCACTGGCTCCTTGAGAAATCTCAGTCTGTTGGCTGAGTATGAGTTGAACATTTCCAAGATGAGGCTGAGCAGGGGCGTAAGCTTGGATTCCAGGCCCCTGAGCTAAAATTTGGCAGAGCTGCCCTTTACCCCCCCATTGCTTGACCTTTCCTCCTTCCCACTTTCCACCCCAGAAATGCTGGCTCCTTCACCACCCCCTGCCTGGCCTAGACCTCCTGGAGGCCTCTAGTAGGCTACTCCACCCGTCCACCTGGTACAACAAGGGCACATGTGTTCTTTGGCAGCTACTTCTGCTTTCCCTCCTTGGGACCTTTCTAGCTTGTAGGGACTTCTCAGGAGGGATTAGTCCCACTGAACTGGGGGTAAACTAGGGTTGTTTTTGCTTTTATCTGGCTTTGATGTCCTTCCCCATGGGTCTGCTCCCACCTGAGACTGGTTTCTGATATCAGAGTAGGGTTTAATGGGGACAAAGTTGAAGCCCCGACTTGGGGCCTCTACTGAGTTGGCATCTGCTGACTTATGCCTCTGCCTGTCCCATGTGTTTTTTTTCCCCTGTTTCTTCCCCTCTCATTTGCTAGGGAGACAAGGGGACCTTTTTCCCCCAGCCCCAGAAGCTAGTACCCCTTCTCTCCAACTTGATGATAGAGCTCCTACTTCAGCTATTGTCTCAACAGAGCTTTCATCCATGGGTTCTTAATAGACACGTTTGATCCTAAGCAAGAGGATTGTTCCAGTTAAGGTCTTATCAATAAGAATCATGGTTCAAAGTGGCCAATGGCCAAAGTGGAACCCGCCTCTGAAGTATCACTATTGATTAGAACTCCTTTGAAGAGGTCCAGGGTCCATGTTTCTGGGACTGTTGGGGAACTTTTCACATTCCCCTTGTTTGGAAAGCTCAATCAATCAACAAATATTTATTAAGCGTTCATGAGGGCAAGGCTCTGTGCTGCTTCTACTGGAAAGATTAGAAAACATCTCTGCCCCTTATCTTTCCCTTTACCCCAAGGGGTCTTACCTAGCAATTTCAAAGTGGGCTACATGGATCTACTTCCCCTTTTGCCTAGTTTTTAAAGTTTATAAGTAACACTTTAACCTGAGTTTGTAAATAAGTACAAACAATTTCCTAGTCCACACTTTGGTACCCCACCCCCAGGCTTGCATCCACTGGAGCGAGATGCTATGGATATATGGGAACTGTCAGAAGTCATACCCCTACCTTATCCCCAATATTCAGTAGCTGGAGACCAGAAGGAAATTAGATTCCTGGATTTTCAATGGAAATAATCCTCCTTTTATCACCATTCCCTTGTCCCCAGAAAGCCTGACATCAAGCAATAATCTATTGTCCAATGAGTAATGATTTTGGGCAAATCCCTCCTTTCAGTTTCCTTATCTGTAAAATGGGGGCCTTACAGTGGCTCTTAACCTTTTCTGTGTCATGTATCTCTTCTGCAGTTTGGTGAAGCCTTTCTTAGAATAATATTTCTAAATGCATAAAATAACATACATAGGAAACCAATTTTATTGCAAGATTGTTTTGGACCTCAGGTTAAGAACCTGAGAAGATTTCTTGAAGTCCCTTCCAATTTTAGGAGTTCATGATGCTGACCTAGACATGTTCTCTGGACTTGACAGGGCAGACCCTTACTGTTGTTATTTTAATGTCAAGACCATAAAGGCTGGGAGTTCTCTGTTGCCACATTAGCCAGGGGAAAAAAGACTTCCTAGCACAGTTTATGAACTGTAGATCATTCATTCTCTTGGGCATTATGGTGGTGTGGTGGAAAGTGCTTTGGATATAGAGTTGGAGGGACTTCGGTCTTGATTCTTGTACCACCAATTCCTTAGCTGTGTAACTTAGGACAAATTATTTCATCTTTCTAACTGTTTTCTCCCCTGTAAGATGGAATGATAATGTTTGAGCTATTTACCAGTCAGGATTGTTGTGACAAAAATTCTTTGTAAATGTGAATAATAATAATAATTATTATTATTAATATTACTAGTCATAGAATCCTGGAACTTGAGAGCTAAGAAGAAGCTCATTGAGTACAACCCTTTCTGGGAAATATTATCCTTTGTTGTTCGGGGTGATTATTTTCCCAAGAGATAGAATAGGAGGAGAAGAGGGAAGGATTTTTTGGCTAAAGCTATCTCCTCTACTGTCTTGTGGTGGCACTTGAAATTTTACCATTAGAAAGTAGTACCTTTGGGTCAGTACACTGAATCAATCTCCCCAAAATGCAAATCCCTGGGAGGAAGCCCTCATTAGCATTTGAGTGTAGATGAGCTTAGCACATTCTTTTCCATTTGACAGCTTCCAAAAGTATACTTTGATTACAAAGAGGGTAGGAGAGGGATTGAAAGCAAAGGTGAGAGAAGACCTGGGTGTAGAGCCCAGGACTTCCTGGAGGCAGGAGGAAAGTAGGGAACCACATGGGGGGAGAATCTCTAAAGACAAACTTCCCCAAGAACCAATATCCCATACCTCCCACTCCTGCCTATCCCCATGCCAACTCTTGTAGCATTGTCAAGAAGGGATTCCCTATTTGGAAACCAAAACTGTTCAGTGGAAGATCACTAATAAACTTCCCTCCTGTGTTTGAAAAGGGGTCTAAAACTCTATTTTCCCACTTGTAAAGAAAAGCACCTCAGGGTGCTCTTTCCCCAGTAACCGCTACAGACAACTGGCCTTTCATGGACCTACAGTGACATCTAAGCTTGAACTCCATCTTTTGTTCTCCCAAACTGCTGATGTGGAAAGAGTGAAAGAACAAAGCTTGGGGACTCATGCACGTAGTGCAGCCTGAATGGGAGAATATGATTCTAAAAAGGGAGATGTTTCTGCTAGGGTGAAGGCAATGTGCTTCTTTAAAATGTACAGCGAACACATCTGCACAGAGAAAAAAGAAGGGGAAAAATGCAAGCTTTGTTATTTTTACTCTTTGGTGGTTGGGGCCATCTGTGCAGGTTTAAGCTTGTCTGGGGAAAATTGGGATTTGTAGAAGAAATTCAAATTTATGATTACTTTCCATGCTGTCATTATGAAAAGAATTTTTACAGGATTTGGGGAGGCAATTCTGGTATTTTTACAGCACTTGTGCCAAATTCCAACAGCTGTTCTGGGTGTGCATGGATGTGATGCCTTCTACCAGGGTAGCACCATGCACTGAATCGATATTATTTCTCTCAACACTTTGTCTTCTGGGGTCTATTCACATCCAGTTGGGGTAGAGGGGAGGCTCACATTCCCTGTCCCCCCCACACCCCCCAGCCCCCCTGCTTGTTAGGATCCCTAGGAACAAGGTACCCCTACCTTCCTATCATCTCAAATGACATGAGTCAATACTATACACCTTTGCCTTATCTATGTAAAGAGTGTATCTTGTAGAAATGCCAGGAGCTTCAGAATCACAGAATTTTAGAACTAAAAGGTACCTTAGAGGTCATTTGGTCATTCTGTAGATAAAAAAACAGTAGATCACAACAGAGAAGTGCTTTTCCCAAGGTCACACACCTAGTAAGGGCCATAAATAACTAGAACATAAATTCATGTCTTTTGACTCTTTGTCCAATCTTCCTTCCACTATAGTACATTGACACAGCATGGAACTGACACTTGCTAAGATAGTGAGTGTGAGCTTTCAGCTGTGTTATACTCAGGTAACAGGGTAAAAGAAGGAGATATGAACTGTAGCTCTGGGATTCATTTTATTCAGCAAACCTTAATTAAATACCCACCACAGTGCTCCAAGGAAATACATGGATAAGTAAGGCAGAACTGGTATCTCTTCACTGATCAACCCACAAGCCTTTATTAAGTTCCAACCATGAATGGAACACTCTTCCAGGGGTTTGGGATACCTATAAAAAAATGAAACAGTCCTTACAAAAAAATCTTATCTTCTAATGGGGAGAGAGAACAAACACATATACAAGTATATGCAGAACAAATATAAAGAGAATAAATACAAATAAATGTGAAATAAGGAAATACAAGATAAGGAGAAAGAGTGGGCATTAGTAATTTGGAGAAATCAGGAAAAGTTTCCTGTAGAAGGTACTACTTGAGCTTGAGGAAAGGAATTCTGGGAGGCAGAGGTGACAAGAGAGTGCATTCCATATATGGAAATAATCAGAGTAGAGGGGCAGGTAGAGAGAAAGCATCCTGAATGAGGAATGGACAGAAAGCCAAATTTACTAGGTTACAGGGCATGGGGGATATAGTGATGGACAATGAGACTGGAAGGTTGGGCAGATGTTGGGAAAGGCTTTAATAAAGGAATTTCAATCTTATCCTAGAGGCAATAGGGAGCCACTGGAGTTGATTACTTTGGCAGCTATGTGGAAGATGGAATGGAGTGGTGAGACACTTGAAGAAGGGACCAACTAGAGAAACCAATAACTTGTTGATTTCAGTACTACTTTGTGAGTCAGTATATTCAAAGAGGTTAGCAACCCTTCTGCCTGTCATTCTGCTATTATAGTAGCTTCATTGTAGGACTGGGGATGGGGGAGTGGGATTGAAAATTTTTTACCTTTCTTAGAGACCTCTGTGAAAATGCAAATATTCTTGGGAAGAAGTCCTACCTGGGGCTAGAGTCCTTAAACTTTTTTTTTTTTTGGCATTATAGATTCCTTTGGCCAGAGGGTGAGGTCTATGGACCCCTTCTTAGATAATGCTTTTTAAATGCATAAAATAAAATACACACAAAAATGACAGAGAACCAATTATATTGAAATACAATTATCAAAATATTTTTTAAAAGAAAAAAACAAGTTCATGGACCGTAGGTTAAGAACCCCTGCCTTAAGCTGATATTTTCATTATTAGCTAAAGGCTTTAGCAGGGATTCACAGCCAAGTAAAAGGAAAAGTGGGACAAGGATAGGAGGGCTAGGAGGGAGGAATGGTGTCAATAATTCCTGGGGGACAGAAAAGAAGGAGGAGAGAAGGAAGGGATGGGAGAGAGGGTAAGGAGGGCCCAGAGACAAACTTTGCTGACTTTACCATTTTGCCAAAGTCTGGCCCTTTCTCCATCCCAACTGTATCTGAACCACTGAACATGATTTAATCACTATCTTCTGAGTATTCCCAGAGTAGATGAGTAAATCTTGGTCCCTTCCCATCCCTGAGCTCAACACTATATAGGTCATTCCTTTTGGAATCCAATGTTCATTATTTCTACTTGCAATAGCAGTGGGAAAACAAAGGACATCTTGCACTTTATCAGAATAAATTTTCCCCCAACCTAGTTGGATTTGGAATGGTTGGGTCCCAGCAGAATTTCTAGTGTTTGGTCTCCAGAGTACTTTGAGGTTGGGAGAGGAAGCATCCCCATGTTTTAGTGTGGACTTAGTTTCTCTGTTGGGTTATGAAAGGGTGAGAGTTCATGGTGACCGCAGCATGGCCTTCCACCTGCAAGCTGGAGGCCCGCTCTGCTGTTCAGGAAGAAGCCCAGGAATGACATTCACTAGGGAGCTGAGGGCTGAGAGCCTGGGAAGGAGCTGACTTAGGACTAACCCTTGGCTAACATGTGGTCCAAGTAGAGGAGCAATCCAGATGGGAAGTTAAGCCAACAGAATGGGATGTGTTGGGTTTGGTTTTTCTCTTCCCTTCTTCCTTTGAGGAAACTTCTAACCGTCTGGCCTGTATTTGGTGTCACTGGAAAATATTTTCTCAAATTCTGTCAGATTGATGGAAAAAATTGAGAAATGAGAAGACAAATTGCAGCTGAATGAGATGTGTTTACAGATTTCAGAAAGCGATTTTCAGTACTTTTCATTTTAATAATGTCCAGAACAGCTGAAAAGAATGTGAAGGCTGTAAGAGAAGATAGACATGGTCGTCAATAAGAAATTCAAGGGAACACAAAAGGCAGGCTGGGTGGGTTTTATTAATTATATTTCTTTTATCCATATAACAATGGCATGTCACTAATTGACACAGAATATACTTAATTGATGCTAATGATTTCATCCTTTTGTTTCTCTTTCTTTTTTTTTTCTTAAAGAAGCTGGTTTAGCCTCCTCAGGCCACTTCTGCCCAAGAATTACTAGACATGGTTTTGAAGCTGCTAGTCCTTGGTGAATTTCTCCCAGTTCTTCCTCCTTCTCCCCATCCTGCTAGCAAAGCACAATTAACAACCCTGCCTTCCAAATCCATTAGCATCACTTTGGTGTCAGCATACACCATTCCTGGGGGGAAGGGAACCACCAGTTTGCCCTCCCTGCCTTCCCCCTCTACCCCCCAAGCCCAGCTGTAACTTGCTGTCTTTGTAGGATTGAGCTACCTAAAGCAAACCTCCCCCTCACCAAGGAAGCTTGCTTTCTCAGCCTCAGGGGAAACACGATCCTTCTGTGAGAGAACATGTTTCTTAAGGGAAAATTCCTGCCTCTCCCTTCTGTTCAGCATCATTGTCACTTATTGGCTTGGTATTTGGAGAACATTTTTCCCTTTGCCAACTCCCTCACCTCAGGTTCTTTGTTAAAACTCTAGTTCTTTGGTGAAAAGTAACAAAGTCTTCAGTTCACTACTTTAAAAAATCTAAGGTACAAATGTCTGTGAGTGTCACTAAATGGGCTGGCTCCATGAGACTATTTATCCAACAAAGATTTATTCAACAAAGAACTGACTGTGTGCAGAACACCGCGTTAGGTACAGGGGGATATTTAAAGTTTGATATAAAGACATAAAGATGAGACATGGGTTCCTCCCCCTGGGGGAACCTAGAGTTTAGTAGGGAGACAGGACACACACAAATCATGGAGCCTGAAGGTATTTGAGATGTCATCAAGTCCAATAATTATACTACACAGAATAATATAAGAAGTACATCATAGAGGCCAAGGTGAAGTTCAAGAAGGAAGACTTCGTGAGACTAGGATAGAGTGACTAGAGCTTTGTTCAGTGGTGCCTACATCTCAGGGTGGGGCCATTACCTTATAGTCCACTGTTTTCTCATCTCTCAACTGCCCTAGCACCTAGTCTTAGCCTACTAACCATGTCACCATGGTGTCCCTCCTCAGGTTCTACTCCTCCCAGGGATTTTGAGATAAGTCATGAAACCGACTGAGGCTGGACTCAATGGGTGACAAGACTCCCCTTTTTCAAGGTAACTATACTTGGAGCAAACTTATCTACAGGGCATCACCAGCTCTATCCCAACTGAATTTGCAAAATAGTTCCTAGTTACACCTTTTGAGTACAATGCTGGGCACATCATGAGAACCCAACAAAAATATTGAATTGGAATCATTGAATTTGTGATCAAATACAAGCTTTTCTGTTTATTATTCATGTGATCATGGGTAAGTCACTTAACCTCAATGGATCTTAGTTTCCTCATCTTCAAAATGAGGATATTAGGCTAGAAATTCCTAAGGTCCCTTCTAATTCTAGATCTATGAATGAATAAAATGTCTTCTGGGCTATTCCATCATTCCTGATGGATTATGATATAGAACTCAAAGTTTAATCATCTAAAGTTTCCCCGAATAATATGCTATTCTAGATCAATATCATATAGTCAGCCTGAGCACCCCTCAACCAGTCACTCTGGCTTTCCCTGTAGCTGTCCAATGCAATGATGTTCAGAGGTCCTGAGTAAGACCTTTGAAAGATAAAGTTTGTTTTCCTTCACTTTCTGGTTGCTAAGGACACTGTCCACAGAGGGTAATTGAAGAGGAGGCTTTGATGGTGAGTGGTCTAGGGACCTGGAGGCCATTAGGGACTAGGTCCAACTATCCTAGCAAGCACTAAAAGTCAAGCAGAAGGAGTCAAGGCCCCAGCCCTTAGCAAATTGTGAAGTCAATAGAACTTGTCATCAGTATTGGAAGGCTTCTATATCTTCCTCTCCCTGCATTCAGTTCCTTTCTCCCTCAGTTAATTCCGTATCTTCACCTGAGGCAAGGTAGAATCTTAGGTTGGAACCAAACACAGTATAAAACCAAGGAAGAACAGGGAAAAGTCTATCTTTCATTTTGCAAGCTGACCCTCACTCCCATCACTGTTTCAGCCCCTTTCTTGCTCAGATTTCCTTCCCTGTGGTTGTTTCTATAGCCCAGAAGCCTTTTCCCAGCCCTCAAGAACAGCAGAGCAGTAACTTTTTGGATACCAAAATGCCATTCTTACAAACCCCCAAGTATCTCCCCTTGTCACTTGGGCTATTCTATGTCTAAGGCATCATGTAGTTAGAATTTGAGGAGGGGGAGAAAGAAAAAACTCAATTATGGCTGGAGATGCCTTTGCTAAGTTCCAACCTTATAGGAATTAAAAAAAAAATTTTTTTAGAGCCTTTTCATATCTATTAGGTCATTTATCTTTATACTACCCTCTCCGGAAGCATGGAAGGCAGATTTTATCATTCCCATTGTCAAACGAGGAAATCGAGGCCCAGAGAATAAAAGTGACTTGCTCATGGCCACATGACTACTTTGTGACAGCTCTAGGACTCAAACCCTGATATTTTGATTCCAAGTCTAGGGCTTTTCCCACCATACCACTACTAGGGAAAAATGTCCAGAATGATACTAGAATCTATTAGAGTAGAGTTTCCTGAGGGCAGGCACTGTTTTTTGCCTTTTTTTCTTCTTTTTTTGTATCCTTGGTACTTAGCACAGGGCCTAGCACATAGTAGATTCTGAATAAAAGTTTGCTGATTTGCTAACTTGGTATGGATTTTTTTTTAAAGAAAGGGTCATACTCAGCATTTTTATTATTATTATTTTTTACCCCCTGGGCTGGTTCAATGTAGTCCTAACTTCAGACAGGGGGTTGAATAAGGTAACCAGGATCAGACAGTTATTTCCAATTAGTGCCCATCTTGTTTTGGACTGTCTGTATAATGATGGATTTATGGTCAAACCTTAGACTCATTTGCTGTGAAGCCAGCACCACTCCTAGAGCACTCCTGGGTATTGGAATTCAATGACATGGGGACCCAGACTTATTTCCTTTGGAAGAGAAAAAAGACTAATGTGGTGACAGGTACTTGATTCATTCTTGCTAATAGATCAGTCTCCATTTCACAGTCTTAATCTCAAGTTTTCTTTTTTCTCCTCTCCTCTTTCTAGGCTAAACTCAACCCACAACCTCTCTTTGGCTGCAGGAAAGCTAGCATGTTAATAAAGGTAGTTAGTTTTGCAAAAACCAATTGGCAGAGAAATAGTCTCTGACATAAAAAAAATGTATTGTGTGTACGTGAGTTTTAAGCCACCAACAGCTGAAGGAATCAGCATCCCATGAGGTGTGCACTAGAATTGATGAAAGTGTGTGCAAAGGATGTTTGTTAAGTTGGCAGCTGCGGCAGCAGCAGATCTGTAGCCTGGTGTTTAGCCATGGCAGGGGGGCGTCCAGCTGGCCTGTTTCAGCTTTGGAATAAGGGAAATCATTGTCTTCTTTCTCAGCTAGTCTCCTTCACAAGTTAGTTAAAGAATTTGCCATTAAGCACAATTTACTAAAGGCACCCAAGTGTTGAAATGTCAGTTCTCAGAGGCTTTTTCTCTTCCCCCCTCCAAACTGTTACCTCTTATCAAAACCTTTTTCCATTTCCAGAGAATGCAAAGATTCTCTTCTGTTTTAGCACTGTCTAGGGATGGCAGGCTCAACCTGGTTTATAATGATTTAAACCTTGCCTTGGGTTTGCCCAGCCCAGAAAATTCTGCACAATCGACCATACTCATTCCCTTACAAAGCTAAGGGGAAAGACAAGAAAGGTTAGGGCCAGAAATTGAAAGCTATTATAAGGATCGATGTAGATCAACATCAGGGTAGCTGGGTGGCACAGCAGATAGAGTGGCAGGCCCAGGAATAAGGAGGACTCATCTTCCTGAGTTCAAATCTGACCTCAGACACATACTAGCTGTGTGACCCAGCTGCCTACTAGCAAATCACTTGACCCCATTTGTCTCAGTTTCCTCATCTGTAAAATGAGCTGGAGAAAATAATAACAAACAACTCCAGTATCTTTGCCAAGAAAACCCCAAATGGATCATTAAGAGTCAGAAACAACTGATCAATAACATCAACAAAGACCAACATTAGTTCAATCCAGAAAGAACATACAGAGCCCTACTGTTCACCCTAGCCTTGGGCTAAATCTTGCAAGGGATATGAGTATAGCACTTGGGGACACTCCCCAAATTGCAAGATGGGTCCCATAGACAAAGCTACCCCGGGTTCAAGGTAGTTTATGGATGTCTATCCACTAAGAACCACAGTTCATAATACTAGTCAACCAGAGCACACAATTAATTCAAAACAAAGGCACTCAATAAAATACTGTAGTAAAAAGATTTATAGTATAACACACATTCCCACAAATATGAATATCATCAGTGGGCAGAATGAGCACCGACGGGGATCAGGGGATCAGGGATCAGTGTGTGTGTGTTATCCTCTGAAAACCAATGTATTCTAGTGATATTCTCACTGGCCCTGCTTCTTATGGGTTGTGGCATCTCTGCTGGA
Source organism: Dromiciops gliroides (assembly GCF_019393635.1). Lineage (NCBI taxonomy): Eukaryota > Metazoa > Chordata > Mammalia > Microbiotheria > Microbiotheriidae > Dromiciops > Dromiciops gliroides. The sequence continues at coordinate 412,701,003 of NC_057862.1, read as the reverse complement.
CACATTGTGCCCCTGACCCCCATGGTTTCTTCCTACTGTGGAGGTGGCTTATTTCTACCAGTATGTTGCCATCCTGGTTCTAGAGTCTCAGCGGAGTGTTTCCCTGAGAGCTGTTTGGCATGTAGTTGTTTCCTGCTTCTGTCTTCTGGGTTCATATGCAGAGCCACCCAAACCATTTCAACTTTACTCTGCTAGGGCATAGTGGTTATAGCCTCTCCCTAATAAGAGGATACTAATGCTCTTTTGCCATTGCTACAACACTCTGCTAACAAAAATCAGGCAAAGTGACCCCCATGCTAAAGTTAGGTTTTTCCTTTTCAGTCCCTTATTTCTAGGTGGAAAACAAAGCCCTCTCTCATAGATAACTTCCTAGTTCAGGGCTAGATACTCAGAATATCCTTTCTGGTTGAGCATTCAAATGAATTTTAGCCACATGAAAGAAAGATTCTTCTCTTTATCTGTCAGCAGCCAAGTCTGATTGTTTTGGTGCCAGTGGAAAAACTGGAGCCTCTCTGTGTAGAACATATAGCAATAAAACACTTCCCCCATACAACTATCACACATTCTCTATTAAATACACAGACTATCAACAAGGGACATAGAGAAAGGTGGCACATGTTTGGAGAAAACTATGTAAGGTGGCGGTATGAAAATGGAGACTCAACCTAGATCTCTGAAGCTGCAGAGCCACTGATCTTTTCTAGCAATGTGATTGCCTTGTTCCTTCTTTATTGTCTCCCTGTTGGTCTTGTCTTAGCTGGAGGTACAGTCTCCAGTGCTCAGGAGCCTCCACTGGGCATTTCTCTGTTAGTCCCATGGTCATTACTAGATGGTGCCAGGCCACTAAACTAAGGTTGTAGAGTTTTTCTCAGTTTCTACCTCTTGGCTTCATTTGAAAGACCTTACCTGGGATGCTATCTTTTCTTCTAGGAATATAAGTGGCTCTGCATTGCTTTTTTAGCTTAAAATGTCTAAGATTTTCCAAGGTATAGCTCCTTTAGGAAAGAACAGATATCTTAACATACCCAGTTATTGGACTAGAAAGGAGATTAAAAAAAACAAAGTATAAACATTTTTTTTGGGGGGGGGAATTCTGATTTTTTTCCCCTCAAGAAAAATGGTCCATTTCCTCAGGCTTGGCTGAAGGAATTTTGCCTCTAAAAAACTTCTTGCCTCATGGAACCAACTGTAAGGAACAGAGAGCAGGACTGCTAACATCTAGCCAGTGTCTTCAGGCTTAATTCAATTTTTTGAACTCTTATTTCTTGGTCACCATGAGATGAATCTCTATTAAAGATGCCATTCTAGCTTAGGGCTAGAAAGTCTTTGTGGCTTCCTGTTTAATTCTCCACTGGGGATACTGTGCCCTCAACTTATTTCAATAGATCATAGGATTGTAGCTTTAGAGTGGGTTGGGACCTCAGGGAATTTCTGCCACAGAAATCCCATAGTCTTGTGGGTCTAATTCTGTTTTAGTATCTTTGGGAACCTAAAATGCCTTGTGTCTGCTACCCTAATGGTTTTAAGCATGCTCAAAAGTGAAGTCCAGATGGCAAGGACATTGTCTGTCTCTTGCCTAACTACTGTTCCTGGCCTTTCATATATCAATGTGCTAGCAAAGCCACTTCAGGCTTTGAGCCCACACTGCACAAGTAAGTCTCCCCATTCCCAGACCCTCATTTCTCAATTTTGTAAGGAATATGTCATGAGATAACACTATAATACACAAGTAGAATAAAAGCCAAGATAGATGGGAACAAATGAAAAGATGAAAAGGGGTGTGTGTGTGTGTGTGTGTGTGTGTGTGTGTGTGTGTATGTTGGGAGGTAAAGAAGTGAGGAAAAGGAGAGATCATTTTGGTTTGTAGTCATTGTTTGTGGGGTGGAGACTTGAGCTGAACCTTTCAGAACAGTAGGATTTAGACAGGTAGATCGTGAAAATAAGGTACCAGTAGAATGTCAACTCCTTGAGGACAGGGACTGTTTTCATTTTGTCTTTTAATCTCCAGGGTTTAACAGCTGCACATAGGAAGTATTGAACAAATGTCTGTCTGTAAGGTTGAATTGTGATTGTGGGCTGAACTGAGGGTATTCCAGTTGGGGAGAGCAGGGAATGGCATCAGTAACAGAATCACAGGATGTTAGAACTGAAAGGCACCTTAGAGGTCATCTAGTCCCACTCTTTCTTTTCTTTTCTTTTTGTTTTGGTGAGGCAATTGGGGTTAAGTGACTTGCCCAGGGTCACACAGCTAGTCATTGTTAAGTGTCTGAGGCCGGATTTGAACTCAGGTCCTCCTGAATTCAGGGCCGGTGCTCTATCTACTGTGCCACCTAGCTGCTCCCCCCCACCCCCCCCACACACACTCTTTCATTTTACAGAGGAAAAACTGGGGCCAGATGAGGGAAGTAAGATATTTAAATTTACATAGCAAGTTAGTGACAGAGCTATCACTCAAACTAGGTCTTCTAACTCCTAGCCTGGTATTCATTCTGATATACTAAGGGGCAAGAGGGATTGGGGTGGGGGGGGGAATAAAATAAAGGTGGGTTAGATTGGGGAAGGGGAACATACCAGATTACCTGGAATAGTGAGCCTTTTCAACATCAAGCCCCAGTGCATAATAATTTTCCAGCTATTGGTGTAGATTTTTATTTTGGCTCAGGAAGACAATATGCCTTCTAGCATCATACACTGCAAAATGACATTTTCCTGCTTTGTAGGTTTTAAAATGGCAGAAAACTGCAGATTGCTTTGGTCTCTGAATGCGTGCCTGTTTCTCCAACTCTAAAACAGCCATCAGTTCCAAGGCAGCACCTATACTGATCTCTTGAGGAGGACAGAAACTGTGGGAGGCCAAAGGCCCCAGCAAACAAATTGGAAAGGAATGTCTGCTAACCAGGAAGGTGAGACAATGAAACAATAATAAAATTAGTCCTGGTGAATCAAGCAGTTACAATACATCAGACACCACAGTCTGCAGGGAAATACTGGTCAGTTCAGTCTGGATTAAGTTGAGGCCGTAATTGCATTCTGAAGTTAAATTTGGAAATGGGATGAGGTGGGAAAAGCTGTACTCATTCAATGTAAAATGCAATTGTCTGTCAATTCAGGAACTGAAATACCTGTAGCAAATTGTATTTAAGGTTCTATTGTTGTAGGGAGATTATCTAATGCTTGATTTTAAGCATAGGCTTCTAATGCTATTACTGCTGGTTAGCTTTCCCTGGCAGGTAACCTTGTAGAGCAAATGACTGCAATGCTTGAATAACATATTTGATCAAACAGGACAATTCTTTTAAAAAATTGAGTTCTCTGTGGCAATTTGAGACCTGTAATCAGCAAATTAGATGATTACGGCAGGGATAAAAATAGTCCTCTCACAATGTCCAAGGTAGAAATGTGATTTGAATTTCAAAATGTTAAACGGCGCAGTAGGGAAATGTGAGGTTGGGTAAATATGACGAGACATGATCAGATTTGATTTCTCACTCTCTCTCTGCCATAAGCTAGAGCCTAATTGTCTGTCTGCATAAACTCAATAGCTTTGTGTCAGAATCTGAGGTTGGAAGGGTATCACACGCTGTCCTCCAAAGCCCCCAAACAAGGGGCTTCCAGTCCTTTGCTGCTTGCTTTTTCCAAAAATGATCTATAAATTATTTATCTACTCTACGTAAAACTTCTCTATCTGTCCCCCTACATCTGCAGAAAAATGATGTGTGGAGATGGCTGGGATCGAAGGCTTTGTTCATAAAATCATAGAATCTGAGTTGAGGGACTTCAGAACCCTGAACAAGAACAGGAATCCCCTCTCTAATATCTCTGACAAGGGGCTCTCAAGATCGCCTATCCCATTTTGGGGCAGCTCTAATTGTTAGGACGTTTCTCTTTATATTGAGTCTAAATTTGCCTCTTCAATGCTGCTCATTTTGACCTTCAATACCAGGAAGAATGAGTGGAATCCCTCTTTGAGGTGACAACGCTGCAAATGCTTGAAAACAGACTAAACATACCAAGCTTTTTCAGCCTACCTTCAAATGACATTAAAGATCTGAAAATCCTTCACCTGGTATGGTCTGAACAGGGCAGCATACAAGGGGTCCACTCGCTTCTTGGGCATAGACATAGCACCTGCCTTTCTTTCTTTTTTTTTTTTTTTGGTGAAGCAATTGGGGTTAAGTGACTTGCCCAGGGTCACACAGCTAGTAAGTGTCTAAGGCTGGATTTGAACTCAGGTACTCCTGAATCCAGGGCCGGTGCTTTATCCACTGCACCACCTAGCTGCCCCCTTCCCCCGCCTTTCTTAATGGCACCTAAAATCACATTAGCTTTTTGGATTGTTGTATCATACTGTTGACTCACATTGTGCTTGTAATCCACTAAAACCCCTAGATCTTTTTTTGGATAATTTCCTATCTAGCTATGCCTCCCATACCTTGTACTTGTGAAATTAATTTTTTTTAATTTTTTTTAATTTATGGAATAAAATGAGCATTTCTATAACATAGTACAACAAAAAGATGATTGTACATGAAACTACAAATCTACTATGCACAACTTGCTATTCCTTTCACATATATAACAAAATTATTATATAAATTTCTCTTTTTCTCCCCACCCCTTCACCCTAGAGATTAGACCCATTAGACCCATATATACATATATATGTATATACACACATATATACATGCACATATATATATATACATATACACACATATATAAATAAATAAATACACATCTGTAAAATTATTCTATATATACTTCTATTTATCAGTTCTTTCTCTGGATATAGATGTTTTTCTTCATATGTCCTTGATAGCTAATTTGGGTATTTGTAATAGACAAAATAATTTATTTACTAAAAGTAAATAAATACTAAAACATTGCTGTTCCCCTGACTCGGCTCATTTTACTCTTCATTATTTTGTGCAAGTCTTATCATGTTTTTCTAAAATAATTTCTTATAGCACAGTAGTATTCCATCACAATCACATACCATGATTTGTTCAGCCATTCCCCAATTGATGGGCATCCCTGAAATTTCCAGTTCCCTGCTACCACAAAGAGAGCTGCCATAAACATTCTGGAACATTTAAGTTCTTTTCCTTTTTCCCTACTCATCTTTGGAAATAGACTAAGTAATGGTATTAAAGTCTCCTACTATTATAGTACTACTATCTATCTCTGCCCATAATTCATTTAGCTTTTCTTTTAAAAATTTAGATGAAATAGTATTTGGTACATATAGGTTCAGGATTGAGTTTTTGAACCCAAGTTTAATACCTGAAATGTAGTCAGGATAAATGTATAATTTATTTGTCAGTATAATTGATTTGTCTAGATCTTTTTGGATCCTGTCACCCAAAGTGTTAGCTTTTTGTCATCTACAAATTTGATAAGCATATCATTTATTGTTTTAACTAACCGATTGATAGATTTTAAATAGCACACCACCAGTTCAGATCCCTGGGTCACTCTCCTAGGGTCTTCCTTTGAAGTTGGCATTTAATCATTAATGACAATTCTTTGGTTCCTACCATCCAAATGGTTCCAATCTCACCTAATTCTCCCATCCCATAGAACACATCTCTTCAACTTGTCCACAAGAATAGTATGAGAGACTGTCTCAAATGCTTTGCTCAAAGCCAAGCAAACTCAATCTATAACATTGCACTGTTGTACCAATCTATAACCCTGTCAGAAAAAGTAGTCAGGTTTGACATCTCATGCTCTTGACAAAGCCATGTTTCTGTGATCAGCACTTCCTTTTCTTTTTCTTTTTCTTTTTTTTTTTTGGTGGGGCAATGAGGGTTAAGTGACTTGCCCAGGGTCACACAGCTTGTAAGTGTCAAATGTTTGGGGCTGGATTTGAATTCAGGTCCTCCTGAATGCAGGGCTGGTGCTTTATCCGCTGCACCATCTAGGTTCTTTGATCCTTCCTTTCAATGATACAGTCTAGAACTTTGCCAGCTATGAAAGTCAAGTTCATGGAACTATAGTTTGCAGACTATTTTCTCTTTCCTTTTTGTGAACATCAAATCATTTTTTCTTCTCTACTCCTGTTGTAGGTCTCCTGTTCTTTCTGATATTTCAAAGGTCACTGACTAGCTCAACAATCCCATTGACCAGTTCTTACAGAACACTGGGAAATGATTCATTTGGGCCTGGTTACTCTCTTTGAAAGTTCACTCTTTCAAAATTTGTCATCCTATCCAGACCCTGCAACTGTTAGGTAATAATCTTTAGGACATTCTTTCTTTTCTCAAGGAATTCAGTGCCTTGACTGACAGTATTCCCCAAGACCATACCTCCTGCCCTCAAATTAAGGGACCTCAACATAAATATAAATATGATACTTCCTCAAACACCTAAACTTCCCAGTTCCTCAACCTACTCCACTCTCATGACCTCCTTCCCATTCTACCTCAGCTACATACAAGAAGGGCCACACCCTTGATACTGCCATTATCAACAAGTGTTCAACTTCCATGATCAAGAACTCCAATAATCCTTACAATGATCATAATCTCCTATCATTTCATCTCTCCCTATGCCTTACTCCTCCTAAACTTGTTCTTCACCATCCTTGTGATCTCCAATACCTCCACCCCTTAGTACTTTCCCAGGCAATCACACTTGGTCTAGCTACACTTTTTTTCCTTCCCAATCTCAAAGCCTTTATTAACTAGTTCAGTTATACATTTTCCTTTATTCTTGAATCCGCTGTTCCCTTGTCCTAGTGCTATTCATGTCTTACCAAGCCCTAAGCCTTCATTACTGCTTCCATCTACCTCCTCTGTTCTTGCTCACATGCTGTGGAACAGTTGGAGGAAATCGTGCCACTATGTTGACTGGATCAATGACAAATGTATACTATCTAATTTCAGTTGGACCCTCACAGAAGCAGGCAATCCTTTTACTTCTTTTTAATTGCTTCTGTCTCCCACTGATCACAGATGCCCTTCCAAATATATTCATCTTTCTTTAAGCTTCCCAAATCACCTGCTCTACCTTCATCCTATTAGCCAAGGACCTCACCTCATACTATCCTGAGAAAGTTAAGGTCATTTGTCATGACTTCTCTCTTCTCTATACCTCAAAAATCTCTTAATACTTTATATTTTCTGTTCTCTCCTCCTTTACTGCAGTTGAGCAGGTGGCTCTTCTCCTCCCCAAGTATAACCCTTCTCTATGGACCCTTGATCCCGTCTCCTCTCATTTTCTCCAGTAGTTTATTTTCCCCCTCCCCCATCTATCAGCTTTCTCTCTATACTTGTTCCTTTCCTAAAGCTTATAAAAATACCCATCTCTTTCATACTTAAAAAAGAATCCCCTCACTAGATCCTATCATCCCCCTAAACTGTTGCCTTGCACCTCCTTCTTTCTTTTTTCAGCCAAATGCCTTGAAAAATCAGTCTGTATTCATTCTTCTCTACTTCTGCTTTCATTTACTTCTCAACCCTTTACAATCTTGTCAGCCTTATACTAAACAGAAAATTTAAACTGAATGTACTGTAGGCATCTCAAATTCAATATGTCCACAATAAAATCCATTATCTTTCCCCTTCCACCCCCAAACCCACCCCCTTTATAAACTTTCCTCCTTCAGTCCAGAGCTTAGCGCAGTGCCTGGTACATAGTAGGCACTTAACGAATGCTTGTTGACTTGCCTTGATTTGATGAGGGCACTGCCATTCTTCCATTCACCAGGGTTCACAATAGTAAAGTCATCCTTAACTTGTCATTTTCCCTTACCCTTCTTTATAACCATTTTCCATGTCATATCTAGGAATAAGAAGGGAATAAACATTTGGATAGTGCTTACTATGTGTTAGACACTGGACATTTTATAGTATTTTCTCATTTAATCTTCACAACAATCCTGTGAAGTAGTTGCTATTATCCCTATTATACAGTTGAGGAAACAGAATGACTTGCCTACAGTGGCATAACTAGTAAGTGACTGAAGCCAGATTTGAACTCAAATTCTCTTGACTCCAGGCTTAGCACTTTAATTACTGTGCTAATTCCATAATGTCCCTCACATATGTTCTCTTCTTTCCTCTCATGAAACCAACACCTTAATTTGGTCCCTTATCACCTCTCTCCTGGACTTATTGTAATAACTTCTCAATTGGTCTTCTCTAAAGGCTTTGCCTTCCTCAATCCATCCTCCACATGCATAGTGACTACAATGATTTTCCTAAAGCCCAGGTCTGACCATGTCACTTCCCTACTCAGTAAACTCCACTGTATCCCTATTACCTCTCAGAGAACTTTTGGGAAAAACTGACCTCTCAACATGTTCCTTGACTTTCATTCCCTACTTCCCCAGAGACTGTGCAGATTTCTCCATTGAGATCATTTTCTTCTTGGTTGAGTTGAAATTTTCTCTCATTCTGAGATGAAGAGTCTAATGACTCTTGTGTATTTTATCCTTCTGTATTACTTCCCTGATTTCTGTTTTACTGTTTACTCTGAGGAGTATTTTTTGAAGGTTAACTGTGACTGTCTTTTGTATACCAGGTGTTTGGTAAAAGGGAGTTAAGTTGAACAAGATTACATTTTTATTCTGTTTTAGAGTGGGAATGTGGCTTTGATCCTGAAGTTTCAAAAGAAAATTGTACCCCGAAATTTCAAATATCTGATATGAAGTAAGGAGAGAGAAATATAATTCTACCTCATTACCCTCTTGGAACTAGGAGAGTGAAGGAGACATTGCGGTGTAGTGGAACATTTTAGATCTTATTCCTCTAAATATATCCCTACAACTGGGGCCACCCCAGGTTCCTATGGCAAGGATTTAAACTTATTACATGAGCTGATAAATTAATTACAAATGAATGATAGAAAAAGCACTTATTAAGAGCTTATTACACACCAGGTACTGTGCTAAACTCAGGATTTAAATACAAAAAGTAAGATGTTCCCTGCCCTCAAGGAGCTTACATTCTATTAGGTAATAACAAGATATATGGGGAATCATTGCTAGGAATGATTTTTTTAATCTGGGAAGTTACAGGGATGGTAAATAGAATCATTGGACAACTGAGTGTTATGTGCTGTCCTTTTTAGGAATGGTAGACTTGGTTACTGTTTCTGACCAAGAAGTAGGAAGCAAGAGGATGGGTAAAGAGGGAGTATGAGACCCCCAGAGTGACCAAAAGATGGCAGCTTTGTTCACTAGTCAGGAGGAGCAGGGTACCAGGAAGACAGCTGGGGTACTGGATTGAAGTCTGATGAAGGAAGGAGCATGGCAGGAAGATGGGTGTAGCACATCAGAATACACCCATTACATGTTTCAGCCCCTTGGAATCTCTGGTCTCCTTTAAGACTCAGCTAGGTGGTGCAGTGGATAATGCACTGGCCCTGAATTCAGGAGGACCTGAGTTCAAATTTGACCCCAGACACTTGACACTAGCTGTGTGACCCTGGGCAAGTCACTTAACCCTCATTGCCCTGCAAAAAACCAAAACCAAAACCAAACAAACAAACAAAAAAAGAGCTCAAGCTCCACTTTCTTCAGGAGGCCCTTACTGTCCAGGGCTATTATGTGCCTTCCTATTTGGCCCCTCAGCCTCAAGCCTCTCTCCCCTTCAATCCCATTTTTTATACTGCTGCCAAAATTATTTTCCTAAAGAACAGGTCTGATCATGTCAAATCTTTTCAGCAAACTCCAGTGGCTCCCTATTGCCTCAAGGATCAAATATAAATTCCTCTGTTTGACATTTAAAGCTCTTCACAACCTGGCCCCTTCCTACCTTTCTAATTTTCTTTTTCTTGACTGCTTTACTCCCTTTCCCCCTGTAACTCTTTGATCTAGTCATCTTAGCTTACTTGCTGTTCTGCACGCTATCTTTGTGCCCTTTGCAAAGGCTGCCCCTGCAATGCACCCCCTTCTCACCTCTGCCTTCCAGAAACCCTGCTTACCTTCAAGACTCAGTTTAAGTGCCACCTTTATAAATAAAGCCTTTCCTGGTCCCCATCCCCACCAACTTCTAGAAAACTCCCTCCCAAAATTACCCTATTCCCTTTGCATAGTTTGACTATAATTGTTATGTGTACCCATTTATCAACCTCATCAGAATTTAAATACCTTAAGGATAAGGATAGCTTCATTTCTTTGTGTCTTTAGCTCAACCCAATGCCCCACCTCGCACACAGTAAGAGCTTCTTAAGTGCTTCTTTGGTTGATGGAGCTGAACTCATCAAGGAAAGCCAGATAAGTCCTCTCTTACTATCTCAAGTCCAGTGTACTAGCCCAGGAATGAGAATATATTGTTTCTTGGTTAAAGTGAAAAAACTGAAAATATTTGTCAGTATCAGTTTGAGTGTACCTTCATGAAGAGTAGTGAAATTGACGTCTAAAAGATTCAGTGGCAGAAGATGCCCTCCTAAGAGACAGCTGTGTGATGTCAGTTACTGTTTTAAAAAGTTGTAAGGGGGGCAGCTAGGTGGCACAGTGGATAAAGCACCCACCCTGGAGTCAGGAGGACCTGAGTTCAAATCCGGCCTCGGACACTTGACACTTACTAGCTGTGTGACCCTAGGCAAGTCACTTAACCCCCATTGCCCCGCAAAAAGCAAAAAAAAAAAAAAAGTTGTAAGAATATACAAACGATAGAGGCATCAGCCATGGCCATCTCAGCCCTTAAAGCTACACATACTTCATTTAAAAGGCTCCTCCCCCCCTTCCAGGCCCTGCCCCCCCTGAAAAACATTCACTTTGGCTTGTTCCTGTCTTGATTTGAGTTCTCTTTCCATGCATAGGATTTTAAGGAAAGGTTGCTTACTGCCCCCAAAAAAGCCATTTCTGGAGTAATGATTTTCTCGTTGGCTAATTCTTTTCCTTGATTCTTTAATTCTTCCTCTCTCCAATACTGGATCATTTGAAATTTAGACTTAAGTAGTCTGTGTTGTATTGTCACAGACTACTCTGTTCTAGGCTTGTGAATATGTTGTCTCTATGGCCAATTCTTCTAGAATTGTTGTTGTTGTTGTTGGTAGGTTTTGTTTGTTTTTTGTTTTAAATTTTGGGTTCTGCTGTTGAGAACAAACTTTTGGCAAGTGTTCTTATCTTATGCTGTGGATGTAGTCTTTTAAAAAATATACATTTTATCAATATTATTTTTTACCCTGTGACTGTAACTTCCCAATACCTTGGTATGGTAGATAAGGAGCTTGTTTTGGATTCAAAAAGACCTGAGTTCAAATCCTGCCTCAGAAACTTACCATGTGACCCTGGGCTTAACTTTTCCAATGCTTCAATTTACTCTTCTGTAAAATGAGGGAGCTGGGTTCAATAGCCTTAAGGGTCCCTTTCAGTTCTAAATCTAAGAGGCTATGATCCTTCCCCTACCACAACTAACCTCTCCCTAATCACAAAGAAATATAGTTAAGGAAAATGAACCAACGCATTGGCTGTATCTAACAATGTATTCCTTATTCTGCAGCAATAGCTCATCACCTATATGAATAGAGTCAGGTGATTCTTTACAATAAGTCCTCAGAAGATGTGGCTGGTTACTGCATTGGTCAGAGCATTGAAGTCTTTCCATCTTGTTTTTCTTTGCAGTATTATAGTCATTGTGTAAATTGTACTGGCTCTGTTTTGTTTACTTTACTATATACCATTTTGTACAAATCTTCCCAAGGTTCACTAAAATTTTTATGTTCATTTCTTAGGTTTAAATTAAATTATATTATTTTACATTCATATACCAGTCATTCCCCAGCCAATGGGCATCCACTCCCCCCCCCCATTCTTTGTTGTCTTTATTATTGTTCAGTAGTTTCATTCATGTCTGACTCTTCGTGACCCCATTTAGGGTTTTCTTGTCAAAGATACTTGAGCAGTTTTCCATTTCATTCTCCAACTTGTTTTACAGATAAAGAATTGAGACAAACAGGGGTAAATGACTTGCCCAGGGTCACACAAATAGTAAGTATCTGAGGCCAGATTTGAACTCAGGAAAATGAGTCTTCCTGACTTCAGGTCTGGTACTCTATCCACTGCACCACCTAGTTGCCCCTTCTAGTTCATTGGATATCATGAAAAGTGGTGTTATAAATATTTTTTTATATATGGGACCTTTCCTCTGTTTTTGACCTCCTTGGGGTACAAAGACTAGTGGTGAGCTTTTTGGGTCATATGTGCTTAGTCTTTTATCAGCCATTTCCATCATTTTGTGATGACTTCATTTTAATTTTATTTCTTTCTTGCTTTCTTAGGTCCTCCATTTCATATCTTGTTAACACCCTGAAGACAGTAAAGGAAAAACCCTAATACATGCTATTTGTTATGGACTAATCTTTCACCCAAGAAGATGGAGAAATAGCTAGAGGACTTACCAATATGCAGCCCTTTCTTCCTGTTTCCTTTGGCCTGTAACCCAAGGATTCTTGGTTTTGGATGACATGATGACAAGATAATGAAGAACACCCAGTCCCTATGTAATCACAGACAAGTTGTCTCCTCTTTGGCTCTTAAGTTCTTCCACTATAAAGTAGTCATCCAGCCAACATCTAAGTGACCTCCATTATGCCTTTCTGCTTGGATTCAGTGTACCTTTTTGAAAGAGCTGCAGGTTTAATTCCAATAGAATGATCATTAACTTTTCTTCCTTTTAGTAAACTAAATGAAATAAAACATAACACATTCTTGTTTATTGATAGAGCTCCATCAAATAAGCCTGGGAAGGACATAGCCCAGAGGAGCAAGCTTGATAGCTTCCTCTTCCTCCCCAAACTTCATAGTAATAATTTTCTATATATTCTGCCTCTGCTTACATATATGCACTTGTTGTGTCCCCCATTAGGACTTCTTGAAGGGAAGGGGTATTTCACTTGTCTTTGTGTATCCAGCACTTAGTATTATGTCTGGCACACTTAGTGCTTAATAAACGTTGGCTGATTGACTCATTATCCATAATCTTTCTTCGTTTTTCTAACCTGTCTTTGGGCAGTATATTGTTCTTTTCACTAATTATGGTTTTGGATAAAGTTCTAAAGATACTAAATGAGTTCTTTCCAGACTACATCCACTTATGTTACCCCAGGACGAACTTTGGTGGTTTTAGCAGTGTAGATGTCATTACAATTTAGTAATAATAAGTCACATATAGTGTCTTACAGTTTGCAAAGCAATTTATATACATTGTTGCTGTAGTGAAACTCTGGACTTACCCTCCCAACTGACATGTTCATTTGCAGGTTGGCTCCTCAGGAAACAATGGGGTATGAGATGTTTAGGGAGGACTAGCACCTCTAGCATGAGGGCTTGCCAAGCCCTTTTCAAGGCTGCCTATTCACCTTTGGTGTCCACCTGCCACTCAACTCTCACCTACGGCTCCAAGAAGCTGTATCATAAGCAATGGTCACTCCCTAGTCAAACTGTTTCCGGCAGACAGGCTAAACCAGCTTGAGGGTAACTGATGGGACCTCAAACCCATCTATGAGTTAGAGGGATGTCTACCATAAGCATGTGGACACTTCCTCTGCCAGAATAGGTAGATGAGAACAATTTGTTCCAGTGGCAGTGAAGTGCTTTGAGTTTGATCAGACACTATAGACTCCAAGGTCATCCACTGCATACTGGGCCATTGCCAATCGTTCTGACTTTTGTCTTGCTGATGGACTTTGATGACTCTGGAAGAGAGAGGCTGATAACATTGTGAAACTCTACCTCACTTAAATCCAATTCAAGGGCAAATCAAGACATTACCCAGTGATGTTATTTGTTCTCTTCTCCCGCCCCCCCCCCCCAAAGGAACACTATCTCCTCTTCAGGATTCTAGGATCATAATGAGATTCTGAAAATGCTATCATCTTGAGTTCCTATCAGGGCATCCTACCAAGGATGCTCCCCCAAATATTAATTGCCAGTGTCTACTACCATATAATCAGTTGCCAGTGCCAGTTGGTATTTCCCCAGTATCATTCAACCAGTTGATATCTCCTTGATACCATCAGTAAGTAATCAACAATCAATTAATTAGCTTTTCTAAAAGGGATTTTACTGAGAAGTCATAGCAAGAACACAAGTCCAAACACAACCCCCTTGACCAGGAGATTACTCTTCCCCTTCTCCACCTTGATTCCTGGGGAAAATTTTAGATTTAGAATGGTTGTGACATTCTTCTTCCCAGGGACGTGACATTCATGTGTGGTGTAGATGAAGAATGAATTGCTCCCTGACATGGAGGACATAATGGTTTGGCAACCAGTAGATCCACTGCTGGGTGGGGACCATCAGCTTGCTCCTCTGGGCTATGTCCTTCCCAGGCTTGCTTGATGGAGCTCTGACTGCTCTTCTGATCTTTCAAATCTCTCTAGGTCATTGTTGCCAGTACTCTTTCACCTAAGATCGAGAAAGAATAAATTCAACAGGCACAGGAGAATCAACAGGGTAATGCATTCATCAGCTATAGGGTAGTACAGGTGGGGAGATAAGGGCTTGAGGCCTCTTGCCCTACCAGGCAGTTTATAGCATTTCTTTCCTCCATAACTACCAGGAAAAGAGTATAATATGGCCTGTTCTTGCCTTTTTTATGTGCCATCAATTCCAGCTTAGCAGCCAGTTAAAAGGTTGTCTCTCTTCTTTCTTAAACTATGCAATGAGCAGACAGGAAACAGTCATAGAATATCTATGTTTGCTATGAATCAGGGGCAGGGCTTTCTCCATTATGTATCATCATGCATTTCCAGAAGTGAGTCCATCATTTACATTAGCAGTAGGCAAAGAGCACCCTGCACAGGATAAGGCTAGCCCCCTGTTACATCTCCGTTGAATTTTACTACAATCTTCTGAGGTAGACTGTTATTATCCTTATTTTATAGATGAAGAAAATGAGTTTGCTTCATTTCACACAGCTAATGAGACCTGCTTCTGATACATATTTCCTGTGTGACCTTGGACCAGTCATCTAAACTCCCTCAACTTCAGTTTTTTCAGTTCTAAAATGAGAGGGCTTGACCAAATGGTCTCTGAGTCCTAGACCCACTTGTAGTTCTAGAGCTATGATCTTAAATGTTGGAGGACAGATTTAGAACTAGACAACTGATTTTTCTCCTTCCCCTCAACCCCACCCATGGTTTTTTAAAAAATACTTTCTGTCTAATAAGACTTGTAACATTAACTTTGACCAATTTTCTGACACAATCTACTTTTTTAAAAGTCAAAATTTCGTTGATAATGCCACATTTGTGGGTTTTTTCCTTACTCACTACATTAAGAACCCCAAGACCAGGAAGACCCCTACTCGAGTTATTTTTAGGCTTTGAACAATCATCCTCTTTTCTAGAGTAATCTGAAGCAATACTACTTTTTTTTTTCATCTTTTAAATGAGTGATTGAAACTAGATCATTAAAAACCACCTCCAGCTCTATCAATCTATGTTTTTATTTTTCCTTCCTTCCTCCATCCCTTTCTCTTTCTTTTTTCTTTCCTTCCTTCCTTCCTCCTCCTCCTTCTCTCTTTTTTTCTTTAGCATCTGCTTTATTTTAGTTCCAAATTTTTCTCCCTCTCTCCCTTTCCTCCCCCCTCCACAAGATCGCAACCAAGTTATACATGTACAATCCACAAGTGTTCTTTTTATCAGTTCTTTCTTTGGGGGTGGAGAGTAAGCTTCCTCATTAGTCCCTTGGGATTGTCTTGGATCATGGCATTGATGAGAGTAGTTAAGTCATTCACAATCTCTCATTGAACAGTTCTGCTGTCACTATGCACAATGTCCTACCAGCTCTGCTCACTTCATGAGTCTTTCCAGGTTTTTCTGGGATCATCCTATTTGTCATTTCCTATAGCACAAGACCATTCCACCACAATCATATAGCACAGCCTTTTCCATCATTCCTCAATTGATGAACATTCCCTTGATTCTCAATTCTTAGACACCACAAAGAGTTGCTATAAACTTCTCTTTTTCATGATTACTATTGTTAACTGTTTTCCTTCCATCCTATTCCCTTCCCCATGATATTTATTCTATTATCCATCTTCTTTCATCCTATCCCTCTTCAAAAGGGATTTGCTTCTGTCTGTCCCCTCCCCGAATCTGCCCTTCCTTCTTTTGCCCCTCTCTCTTTATCCTCTTCTCCTCCTATATTCCTGCAGGTTTAGAGAGATTACTCCACCCAATTGAGTGTGTACGTCATTCCTTCCTTGAGCCAATTCTCATGAGATTGAGGTCTTTGAGCCAATTCTGATGAGTATTAGGCTCATTTACTGCCCAGATTAAATAGATTACTCCACCAAGTTGGGTGTGTGTGTTAGTCCCTACTTGAGTCTTTGAGCCTTTTGTAGAATTCATTTACTGCTCTGCTCCTCTCCCATCTCTTCCCCCACTCCATAAGTCTTTTCCTGTTTCTTTCATGTAGTATTTCACCTCTGCCCTTTCCCATTCCCCAGTGCATTCCCTTCACCCCTCAATTTAACCCTAAAGGTGACATAATGGGCCAGCTAGGTGACACAGTGGACAAAGCATCCAGTCTGGACCTAGGGGGATCCCAGTCCAAACCTGTCCTCAGACACAAGACCCACTGCATGACCCCAGGTATGTCCCCCAATTCCAATTTTTTATGGTTCTCTAGGATCTAGTATTTGAAAGTCAAATTTGCCATTCAGTCCAGGTCTTTTCATCATGAATACCTGAAAGTCTTCTTTTTCATTAAAGTCCCATTTTTTTTCCTCTGAAAGATAATGATCAGTTTTGCTGGGTAGGTGATTCTTGGTTGTAATCCCAATTCCTTTGCTCTCTGGAATATCATATTCCATGTCCTCTGGTCCTTTAATGTAGAAGCTGCTAGATCTTGTGCTATCCTGACTGGGGCTTCACAGTACTTGAATTCTTTCTTTTTGCCAGCTTGCAATATTTTCTCCTTGACCCGAGAGCTCTGAAATTTGGCTATAATATTCTTAGGAGTTTTCCTTTGGGGATCTCTTTCTGGAGGTGATCAGCAGATGATTTCAAGTTCTACTTTACCTTCTGCTTCTAGAATTTCAGGGCAATTTTCCCTGAGAATATCTTGGAAGATGATGTCTAAGCTCTTTCCTTGATCATGGTTTTCAGATAGACCAAAAATTTTCAATTTATCTCTCCTGGACCTATTTTCCAGGTCGGCAGTTTTTCCCAGAAGATATTTCACATTGCCCTCTATTTTTTTTATTCATTTAGATTTGCTTTATTGTGTCTTGGTTTCTCATAAAGTCACTAGCTTCCATTTGTTTAATCCTAATTTTTAGGCAATTATTTTCACCAGAGAGCTTTTCTATTTGGCTATTCAAGCTGTTGACTTTTTTCTCATATCTTCCCTGCATCACTCTCATTTCTCTTTCCATTTTTTCCTCTACCTCTCTAACTTTATCTTCAAAGTCTTTTTTGAGCACCTCTATGGCCTGAGACCAATTCATATTTTTCTTGGAAGCTTTAGATATAGAAGCCCTGATGTTGACATCTTCCTCTGAGGGTGCACCTTGACGATCTTCCTTGTCACTAAACAAACTTTCTATGGTCCTCATCTTTCTCTGTCTGCTTATCTTGCCCTTCTTTTACTTGACTTTTAGCTCCTTAAAGTGGGGCACTCTTTCCAGGCTGCAGTATCCCAAGCTTCAGAAGCCCCAGGTGGTATGATTTAAGGAGGATCAGGTTCTTCACTCACCTTGCCTGTTCCCTGGTCTGTAGATGACCCCAGACCAACTTGCCAATCAACCAGCTTTGTGTGTTGTGGTTGTCAGCTCAGACGAGCCTGTGCCCCTCCGCCACCTGGGCCACTGCTACTCAAGCCTACCTCCTGGTTCTCAGCAGGGGTAAAAAAACCCAAGTTCTGCCTCAACACCAGCATAGACCCCTGTAGTCTCCCCCCAGCCAAGGGCTCAGCCCTCTCACCAGACTGTGAGCTTAATTCCAGACAACACTGGTGCTTCAGCTGATTCAGAGGCTCTGGGGGTCTCCTTCTCTGGTGAGGCCTTCCTGGGACTGGATCTGTGTCAAGGTGACTATGGGATTGGGCTCCACTCCTGTCTCAGTACATCAGCTTCCTCCTTCTGACCTTCCAAGCCATTCTTTGTTAGAAGATGATTTCAGCACATTCTTCTGTGGGTTTTGCTTCTCCAGGCATTGTCCTATGGCATTATTTGGCTGTTTTTTTGAGCAATCCTGTCATGAGTTAGAGAGTTCACTGCCTTTCCTCTGCCATCTTGGCTCCTCTCTCTCTCTTTCTTTCGACTAGGTCTCCATATCTCACCTAGGCTGGAAGTACAAGGGCTACTTATAATAACTAATATTTATATAGCACTTACTATATGTCAGGTACTATGCTAAATATTTTACAATTATCATCTCATTTGATCTTCACTATAATCCTAGGTGGTGGCTGCTATTATCTTCATTTTATAAATAATAATAACTAACATTTATAGCAATATAGTTTATGTACATAGTAAGTACTACCTTACTATGTGCTGGGGACAGTTGTAAACAACTTAGAATTATTATTTAATTTGATCCCCACAAAATCCCTAAGAGGTAAGTGCTATTATTATCCCATTTTACAGATAACAATAATAGCTAACATCTATATAATACTTATTATATTCGAGGGACTATACTAAGAACTTTAGAATTATTATCTCATTTGATCCTCAAAGCGACCTTAGGAGGTAGGGGGCTATTATTATTATTCCCATTTTACAGATGAGGAAACTGAGGCAAAGTTTAAGTGACTTTTCCAGAGTCACACAGCTAGTAAATGTCTGAGGCTGAATTTGAACTCAAGTCTTCCAGGATCCAAGCCCAGGGCTTTACCACTCTATCACGTACTACTCTGCTCAAGAGCATTGAGCTGTTCTTTTTATAAACTGGGTCATCTCTCCCATCTTTAGGCAACCAGTTCTAGCTGGTTATCAATGGGAAGGGGAGATCATATGAGGAACTCATAGAGTCCTTAGGGAAGCTGGAAATTTGACCCAACGATATGAGTGGGGATTGGTGAAATGAATGCCCAAAGAGGGAACAGAAAGCTCAGAATAAGAACACAAAATCCACTTGATTTGGCACCATCAAACCCTCCCAGGGACTCATCATATTGATGCCAGACATGGTATGGATCCTCAAAGTCCACTATATCACAGAACTCCTGAACTCAAAAGATCCTCCTGCCATAGCCTGTCCCATGTCTTGGGATGACAGGAATGTACCCCCCACACCTGACTTTTGTGATTTCTTTTGAAGCAGAAACACTCAATGGATTCATCTCAAGCCAACATCTCCCTCTGAGCTACCCTTCTTATACTAGTCATCTATGGAACTGTCTTGCCTCAGTAGATTTCAATTAAAGTCTGTAAGTTGAATTGAATGAATGCCTTTTCAAGTTGGCTTTTTAAAGGTCCAGTGATATTGATACAGAAAAAACCTTGATCATTTAGAGATTATAAGTAAATATATTTTCTCACTGTCAACTTGTCTCAAAAGAATTGAAATATTACCTTTGCTATTTGTTAGAAGCTTTCATAAAGTGGAGCTTGAGATCCACAGAACCCCCAAACTAATTATTTAGTTTCATCCACCCATGCATTTCATGTTCTTTACTAGCTAAAACAATGATTAAAATTTGGCCATAGTAATTTTTGCCTTTTAAAAATCAGGCTTCCTTGAGATAGAGAGGTTTGTAAGATGTAAAATGGATACTTTTGATTATATGAAATTAAAAAGGTTTTGGACAAGCAAAACTAATGCAGCTAAAATTTAAATAAAAGCAGGAAATTGGGGTGAGGGGAATCTTTGCAGCAAATTTCTCTGGTAAAAGCCTCAATTCTAAAATATATGGAGGGGGTAGCTAGGTGGCACAGTGGATAAAGCCCCGGCCCTGGACAGGAGGATCTGAGTTCAAATCTGACCTCAGGCACTTGACACTTACTAGCTGTGTGACCCTGGGCAAGTCACTTAACCCTTATTGCCCTGAAAAACAAGACAAAACAAAACAAAATAAAATATATGGAGATGTGAGTCAAGTTTACAAGAATAAGAGCCATTCCCCAATTGTTAAATATAAAAAGATATGAACAGGCAGTTTTCAGAAGAAAAAAAATCAAAGCTGTCTTTAGTCATAAGAAAAAATCCTTCAAATCACTAATAATTAAAGAAATGAAAAAATTAAAACAACTCTGAAGTATTTCCTCACACCATTAGAATAGTTAAGATAACAACAACAACAAAAAGAAAATGACAAATGCTAGAAGGGATGTGGGAAAACCGGTACACTAATAATGTATTGTTGGTGGAGCTACAAACTAGTCCAACCATTCTGGAAAGCAGTTTTGAACTATGTTTAGATATCGCATGGACATTCCATTGCATCACAGAACTCACAAACTCAAGTGATTGTCCTGCCTTTGCCTCTGCCTTTATCTTTTCCAATAGAAAGCTTTGAAGTTTACATAGTGCATAGCCTTTCACCCAGAAATACTGCTCTTACCACTATGCCCCCAAAGACAACAAAGCAAGAGGAAAAAGATCTATATGCACTAGAACATGTGTAACAGCTTTTTGGTTGGGGGTGACAAAGAATTGGAAAGTGAGGGAAGGCCCATCAATTGGGAAATAAATTGTGGTATCTGAATGTGATGGAATAACATTGTACTATAAGAAATGATAAAGGGGATGGTTTCATAAAAAGACTTCTATGAACTAATGCAGAGTGAAATGAGCAGAGTCAAGTAAACAATATATACAATAATGTAAAGATAATCAACTTTGAAAGATTTAGTAACTCTGGGTCAACACAACAACCCACCACAATTCCAAAGGACTCATGATGCCACCTCCAGATATAGAACTGAGGAATTCAGAGTATAGATTGAAGCACATTTTTTCTTTTCTTTTTTTCTCGTCTCCCTCCCCCACTTTTGGGAACAGTTAATTTGGAAATTTGTTTTGCATGAATATAAATACTTGTAAAAGATTTATTTTCTTACCTTCTCATTGGGTGGAGAAAAGGGAAGCAGGAAAGGAAAGATTGTGGACTTGAAAAAAATTTTTTTAAGCCTCTGCTTAAAAAATAAACATCAAGGTTTCTGGAGTAAAGTATTATACAAAATAAAAAATATAATTGCAGTAAAATATTACCCAAGGAAAGTATTTTTGCTACCATGAGCTATTATTTTAAATGAATAAACCTAATCAATGTGGTGAAAAGTAAATTCAATAGTTGTGCTCAACTAGCTCTGCAGGGGATAGATGTGTTCTGAGTCATCTGAAACTAGCTGCACAAATTCACTGACTTTGCCTTCAGCATGCAATCAACCATGTGTGTGTGCTTATATATATATATATATATATATATATATATATATGTGTGTGTGTGTGTGTGTGTGTGTGTGTGTGTGTGTGTGTGTGTGTATAAAGAATGGAGTTGTGTGTGTGTGTGATAACCAGAGTAGATAGAAGGTAACTTTAGAGGAGAAAACACTAGAAACTGTGGAATGCAGAAAAGGTCTTGTGGAGGAGGTAGTGTTTGAGTGGAGTCTTAAAAGAAGTCAGGGATTCTAAGGGTCTGAAGTTAAGAGGGAGTGAATTTCAGGGGAACAGCTAGAGCAAAGTCACGGAGATAGGAAATCTGGTGTGTCGTGTATAAGGAGCAGTATATAAGCCCAGCATGACAGGTCCATATAGTTTGTGGAGGAGAATACTATGTTAAAGACTGCAAAGATAGAAAGAGAGCAGGTTTAAAGAAATGCCAAAGAGAGGACTTGATGTTTGATCCTAGAGGTAACAGCAAGTTATTGGAGTTTACTGAATACGACCATAACCTAGTCACACTTGAACTTTAGGAAAATCACTTTGGCAACAGTGTGGACAATGGATTAGAGTGAAAAGAGCAAACTATTACAATTGTCCAAGGGAGAGAGGATGAGATTCTGAATTAGGGTGGTGACTGTGTGAGTGGGAAGAAGGGGGCATATGTAAGAGTTTTATAGAAATTACAAGATTTTTCAATTGATTTGGATAAATGGAGTAAATGAGGTAGGAGCCAAAATTGACTGTGGTGGCAAACCTGTATATTGGAACAATTATGGTGCCCTTCAAAGTTGAGAAGATGGATGCTTTTGGTGGGGTCCAGGGGTATGGAATACTGCTTTGGACATGTTGAGTATGAGATGTTTAATAAGTAGCTGATCATGTGGAACTAGAGAAATGAAAGGCTAAGGTTGGATAAGTAGATCTGACAATCATATGAGTAGAGATGACAATTGAACTCATAGAAGCTAGTGAGATCACCAAGTGAGAGAGAGATTATAGATGGAAAAGCAGAAGGCCTAGAACAGAGTGTTGGGGGGATAACCACATCTAGTAGGTATGACATGGATGAAGAGACAGCACAGTAGACTATGAAGGAATGATCAGACAAATAAGAAGGAAATAATGAGGAAAGAGAGTCACAAAACCCCAAAACAAAGTATCCATGAAGAGGACAGTGTCAAATGCTGCAGAGATATCTGAGGAGGAAGATCTGAGAAGGAGCTAATAGATTTGGCAATGAAGAGATCCTTGGTACACTTGGAGATGGCAGAGTCAGGTAAATGGTGAGGTCAGAAGCCAGATTGCATAGGATTTAGAAAATTGGGAGAGGAGAGGAAATAGAGGCATAGAGTATAAAAGATAGATGGCTTTTTCAAGGAGCTTAGTTAAGAAAGGGAAGAGAGATAGGAAATTATATCTACTAATTCACAAAAGGGTTATGATATAGATTGGAGGAGAGAGCACCCACATTGATCCAATTGCAGATCACTGAAATATTAAATGTATAGTCTAGCGTATGTTTCAGTCCAGGATTATATAGTTATCTCAGATATTAGTTTACTATCTGACATTCTCCATAGGCTTACTAATGCCTTAAGGCTATTTTCCAGCATATGCATTAAAATTCATAGCAAGAAGGGCCCTGTTAATAACAATAAATACCGATTAATTTTTAGCCAATTCTAGGAATCTAAAATCTTAGAGTTGAAGGGAAGGAACCTCAAAGAGATTGTGTTATACAACTTCCTGCCTTTAGCCAAGCAAATCCTAATACCAGAGGATTTTAGAGTTCAAAGAGATTAACCAATCAATCAACAAGTACTTATTAAGCACCTACTAAATGCCAGGCAACTTTCTTGGCACTGGAGATAAAAAAAAGTGAAATAATGCTTGCTTTCAAGGAACTTAAATCCTTTCATGGGAAACATCACATCACATATAAGTATATACAGAATATAGTAAGTAAATATAGGTAATTTCAGGAGGAGTCAGAGGATCATAAAAGGTCTCATGTAGTAGGTAGTGTTTGAGTTGGGAAAGTTAGGATTTTAGGAGGAAATGAGGGAATGCATTCCAGAAATGGAGACTAGCATAGAGACAGGAGAGAGATTATGTGGATAAAGAATAGCAAAGACAGTATGGCTGAATTGTAGAAGAATAACATAGTAACCCTAATAATGGAGGCAGGAGAGAAGTTGAGAAGAGAAATGCCTAACTATAGTGTAGACTTGATTCTGTAGGTAATACTAAAATAGGAAGCCTCTGGAATTTATTGAGCAGAGGAGTGGCAGACCCCTGCTTTAAGAATATCACTTTGGCATCTGGCTGGAGAATGGATTGGGGAAGGGAAAGAGTTGGTATAGCAGGCTAGTAGGCTATTGCAATAATGCAAAATAAGAGGTGATGAGGAACTGACCTATGGTTATGGTCAAGTAGAGAGAAGGGCATGGGTGAGAAATGCTGTGGAGGTCACACTGACAAGATTTTAGGTACTAATTGGATATGTGGGGTAAGACAGAGGGAGAAAGTTCTGTAATTGTGAAGCAGGGTGACTGGAGAAAGACAGAGAAACAGATAGAGACAAAGACACAGACATAGAAAGGGAAGGAGGGATTGGGGGTGGGGGAGGAATCATCTGTGCAGGGATCATAACTGAGTCCATGAAAGTGGAGGTCATCAAGAAAGAAAAGGGCAAAGGACCTAGGGCAGAACCTTGGGGATGCATCCAGTTAAGTTGCAAGGAGCTGAGAAGTGAGTGGGGAGGAAGTAGAAGGAATGAGTTTAGACATTTTTTTTTTTTAGTGAGGCAATTGGGGTTAAGTGACTTGCCCAGGGTCACACAGCTAGTGTTAAGTGTCTGAGGCCGGATTTGAACTCAGGTACTCCTGACTCCAGGGCCAGTGCTCTATCCACTGCGCCACCTAGCTGCCCTAGACAATTTTTTTTAAACAAAGATTTTGGATGTAAAAGGTAAATAGGATAATAATTTGAGGAGATAGAGAAGACAAGGGTTTTTGTCTTTTAGTTTTTTTAAAAGGATGGGGTGACCTGGTGCCATTGTAGGTAATAGAAAATGCAGATAGGGACAGATTGAAAATTAGATTGTGGGAAGTCTACTAGAGGAGATAGGAGCATATGGAATCAAGGGTAGGAGAGCAGTTGGCTTTGGCAGGGAGAAGGCCTGGGTCCTCATCAGTTTTTTCCAGAACTGATGTCAAGGAAGAAAAAAATGAGTGTTTTGAGATGTATAATAAGGGAGGGAAGGTTACCACAAATGACTTCTCCTTCTCAGAGTATGAGAATTTTAAAAATAACTAACAACCTCATTTTACAGAACAAGAAACTGAACTCCTAAAAATGTGAAATCACTTTCCCAAGATTGTACAAGAAAAGGGGAGCAAAGCCAAGATTCAAACCCAGGACTCCTGCCATTATACTATAGCTATTCCTCTTTGGTTAATGAAGTACCTGTAGGGCAGTCAAACCTTTTCTAATCCACCCAGGCAAGTAATCTCTCCTACCTATAAATTTAGAGGTTATTTCCCCATACCTCTCATAACTTTGTTTTACTTTCTATTAATTTGTGGTCATATTTTCTCTCCCCAACCTGACTGGAAGTTTCTTGAGGAAAGACCATATCTTACTCATTTTTGAAACTCCCATAGCACCCTCACACATTGCAATGAAGTGGACATGGTTTTTGGTTTTCTGAAAAATGCTGTTGAATGGCATGTCCATGATTATGCAGCTAATGGAATAAGGGGAATAGAAATTTCTGCTTCCCATTCTCCACTTTCACCCTCTGGCAAAGTGATCTGAAAGGGTGTTATAGACCAGAATCTTGTAATAAATGAATATGTGTACATGAACAGCCTTCACTGGCACTAGGCCTTTTGGATATGCCATCATGTTGGAAGGTAGAGGAAACAGTATATGTTGAATAGAACCAGTTGGTCAACACTAAGTACAGTTCTCTGTTGGAAGATCCAGACAAGTTACCAACTAGGCACTCTAGACTATGCCTAATGGATAGTAGCAAGGACAACAAAGTTTACTTTCAACTCCAATTAATTAGACAAAGTTCCGAAAAACCTGCTGCCTTTGAGACAGTAACTTTATTGAATTTAAAGAGACACATAGCAGCAATTACACATTGGAAGGGGTTAAAAAGGAAAGCATTTTATCAAATTAATATTGCAGGAAAGGCAAGCTACCCTCCATAGCTAGTTGCAACTATTGCAGTTAGTGTTAATGATTAGGTATTCATGCACTAAATGTGATTAATAACACTAGGGTACCAAAGCAGAGGCCAGAAAGAGTTATACTTAATTTCAAGGCTTTTTTGTTGTATGAATGGTTGACCAAGTATCACCCTCCTAGCAGCATCTGGAGCACTCGGTGGTGTTCTATAGGTGGCTGGTGTACTGGACCCCCTTTTTCGTGCGTTCCATAAAAACACTACTTCCGCCCCAGTCCCATCTAAGAAGCTTCTGTTAAGGAAAAGAAATGCATGTTTCCATCTAAAAATCTGTAAAAGCTAACAAATCCCCCAGGCAGCAGTCAACGGAGCAGAGCTTAGAGCAGGCACTTCAGCAAATTCATTTCTTATGAGAAGTGTTAGAAAATTCACTCCTGCTCTTTGCTAGGTTTCTCAGCGCTCTGTGGTGGTGTGAGGATTCCAGTGGGAGCAGACACTCTCTCATCAGCCAGCATGGCTTGCTTTTCATAAGCTCTGTCCTAAAATAATATCAAAGAAGAGAAATGTCAATGGTTAAAAAAAAAAGTAGGCCTTTGACTTATACTTATTTACTAATTGCTGAAGAGAAGGCATTTAATAACACTTTAATCCTACTATACTTTCAAAATTGTCCCTCATATTAAGGTAGTTGAGCAAATGTTAATTCTGAGTAAAATGAATCTTGAATTCAGAATTAATAATTTAGGGATAATGGGCTGATATGAAAAGCAGGAAATGATCAATTTCATATTAATATAATAAGGTCTATCTAAAAATCAGATTCAGTTCCACAGTATGGTTTTTTTTGCCAACTGATTTCCTCAAAATCTACCTTAAATTTATGAAATAAACTCACAAAAACATAAAGTGATCTTTTGGTTTGAACAACACCTAGAAGTAGAATCTCCTTCTATGACTTTAAAAAAAAATTAAGTGGATGGTATCTTTTGGGGTTATTTATATGTAGAGTCTTGTCTAGGGCAAAGGACTACGTGGACTGGGTACATGGACTTCTAGGTTGATGTCCTGTTTTGTCATCTTTAAAGCAAGGCATGAGAAAATAAAGCTTGTTACTGACCAGCAAATTTATGGTGTTGACATGAGTCTGAATGTTATGCATGTCCTCACTAGGAACACCCTTGAAATATTTGAGTCTGGCTCCTCCTACTTCCTTTACAGCCATAGCAAATGGGACCATCCATTTCACACAGTCTTCTACTTCTGGCCAATCAAAGCCTGGAAAATAAAGAGAAAACTGTGCTCAACCTAAAGATTAAAATGTGGATATGTCAATTTTAAACACACTTGAAATTCTTCTGAAATCCAACTTACCTGAAACTTTTTTCATGATCTCAGTGGAAGAGAAATGATATAAAGCAGATGCAGCCAGCACTCCATAGGTAAAATCAAAGCAGCCCATATCCAGGATGCAGACATCTAAAAGCTACAGAGTGGGGTGCGGAAAGCATGATGGAAAACGAGTCAGTCAATTAATAAACATACCCCCATGACATTTACTTAAGATAGATGGGGGGATGGGGCAGCTAGGTGGTGCAGTGGATAGAGCACCAGCCCTGGATTCAGGAGGACCTGAGTTCAAATCTGGTCTCAGACACTTAACACTTACTAGCTGTGTGACCCTGGGCAAGTCACTTAACCCCCATTGCCTTACCAAAAAAAAAAAAAAAAGATAGATGGGGGGCCATACAAAATGGGATAGCTGGTAGTGCTGGTACTTACCTCGGCGACTTGCACAAAGATTTGCTGAGGATACTGTGGCATAAGCACTTCTTCATACAGGTCATTGAGATAAGCAACCTGCATGTAGACATTTAGCCAGGACACAAGCGTCATCGGACTCAAACGCCACTTAAGGGCCTACAATAAAATGGAGGGAAGAAAGGAGAAGGCAATTTAGAGATTAACAGCTAAGGCAAGAATAATGGAGCACCCTGCCATGCAGTGGTAGATTGCCATACAAATAATCAACCATCTTCAGAGCTACATTATGTCCGCACAGAATCAAGACTTTAGAAGGTCATTACTTAATTTAGAGAATATGATAATTAGATATACAATTGAAGATGAATCAAATTCAAACAGGCAATTGCTTTCATCCTTG
This sequence comes from Dromiciops gliroides, assembly GCF_019393635.1. Lineage (NCBI taxonomy): Eukaryota > Metazoa > Chordata > Mammalia > Microbiotheria > Microbiotheriidae > Dromiciops > Dromiciops gliroides. Next base: position 412,673,347 of record NC_057862.1, on the reverse strand, counting down.
AAGAAATTCTGTATGAAGATGGAGCAGAAAATGTTTTATAAATCATTACTAACTTACCTTCATAATGATTAATTCCATGGTAAGAATCTCTTCCTCTGTACAAGCTCCATCTGTCACATAAGCAAACTGGTACAACTTTGGTGGATAGATTTCCTCCAATAAAAATAAATAAAAGCATCATTAGTAACCAAAGCCAAACATTGGCCATCTCCAAGCCATAGTGTCCATTCAAATATCCTATTATCTGCTTTTGCTGAACCAAGTTTGACTGATAAAGATACAAAACCACAAAGATTCCACCTGACTCATGTATTTTGAATCCTATTATCTTTAATTGGTTAATTCATAGCAATATATTCATGGAAAAATATGAGCCCAACAGTCAAAATGCCTGTGAAATCTGAAATTAATGAACTGTGCTTGCTATCATATACCTTTAGAGCAATTTCTTTGCCCCCTCAATGTTCTTAGCTTTACATTGAAAAGTTGGGCCCTAAGTTAGCACAAGTTGCCAAGATTAAGGCTGTTCCCTACACCTAAAACATCTTCATAGTCCAAAAGTAAGGTACTTTCCATACCATGAAAATAAAAGTCAGTATTCTAAACATGAATAGAGTTCCTACCCTCACTGAAGCTAACATGTAATACTAACATAAAAACTTGAACAAGTTTTACCTCAAGCTTGGCAGCTATAAATAGTGAGGTAATCCCAATAAGCTGCAAAAGTGTTTTTGTAATATTTCGCTGGGTTGCCATATATCGATCAAAGAAGTCTTGTGCCAAGTAATACGTCTCTCTGTGAAGTTTATAGACTTCAGACACCTGAAAAAATATTTAATAAGTTTTAGTACATTTACCTGAAAGAATGTTTTTTATGGGCTTTCAATGTTTTTGCTTTTAGACAAAAAAGCAAAAACAAAAGTACTGACAAGTTTATTTTCTCCATTCTAACCTATAAGACTACTTATATAAAGAACCTGAGTCTTACTTAATATGATCCAGCTCTTCTAAGTTTCATGTGTAGGTTCTGGACTTAAGAGAATTAAGCATTTGTTTTCAAGAGAAATCCTCTTAAGAAATTCCCACAAAAAATTATCGACCCTTAAAAATCTAATCTTAAAAACATTATGACTTAGCATCATACACCAAATACCACTAGATAGTTAAAATAGCAAAATGTTTCATAAACATCAAGGTGCAGGGGCAGCTAGGTGGCGCAGTGGATAGAGCACTGGCCCTGGAGTCAGGAGGACCTGAGTTCAAATCTGAACTCAGACACTTAAGACTTACTAGCTGTGTGACCCTGGGCAAGTCACTTAACCCCAATTGCCTCACTAAAAAAAAAACCCAAAACATCAAGGTGCAGTCATTTAAAGACAGGCACAAAGTCAGGCTTCAAAGGCATCACGGTATAGTAGAAATATCAAAGGACCAGGGAGGAGACCTTGATTCTAGTCCCAGCTCTATCACTTACTAAGTGAATGGGTCTGTATTCTCATTTGCCAAATGGGGAAAACTCCCCAGCCTAACTGGTTATTGTGAGGATCATATGAGAACTCTGTGAAGGAGCTTTGTAAATTATAAACTGCTATACAAATAAATGCAAGGTATCATCACAAAAGCTAACAAAAAACACAGTCATTCTAGGAATAGCATATGCCAACATTAAAATGTTAATGTTAGGAAATTTGTTAGAATCTAAATTGTATGTAAGCAAAGGGTGGATATATTTTTTGGGGGTGGGATGGGGAATAATTGAAAGAGTAAAGAGACAGTAATTGGTCTAAGCAAAATAAGGTTATGTAGATTCCCTACCATGCCAAACACCAATCCTAATGATTGACTGTATTGTTACTAGCTAGTATTCAAATTCAACCATTATATTTGAAAACAGAAGTAAAAACCCAACTCTGGAAGTGAAAATCTTTCGTTTGTAAGACAAACTTTCAGAGATCCTTCACTAAGTGTAAAATTTAGCACCTGCAATTAACAGTATGGGCACCTTTTTCATATACAAAAATCACAGTTGTGATAGGTATTAGGTTTCTTATCTGACTTTTAAACTGTTACTCATTATGCAAAACCCAGAAGTAGCAGAATTTGGTAACTGTTAAGAGCTTCAGTAGACCTAATTAAAAAAAAAATAAACTACTCATCAAAAAGTATATTTGATGAAACACCACTCACATAAGATTGGATATGCCAGACGAGATGAATTTACCTGTCAGAGTCACAAAATAAGGAACAACTGGGGCCAAATTACAAAAGAAAAACAGAATTACTTTGATTTCCATGTTTTGGATATGAGAAAGGAAATGAATACTCTATGGATTAAAAAAAGAACCAGAATACCAATTCAAAGAATTCTTTGGGAATGAGCAAAATATGACCACATGCTTGTTTATACCATACTGTCACAGTTAATGCCAACAATCAAACTCACCTCCATCATCCAATCCAGAAGGATGGATCGCATTCTTGGCTGTAGAGAAGGGTGTCTCTCCATAAAGTTCTTATCCCTCAGGTATACCTGTTCTTTGCTTAACATGATTTTCCAAACCTCATCTCTATTTGCCCAGCTATAAAAAATGAAACACTTATTAAAGTGCCTAAAAGTCAGAAGGAAAGCTGTAGTGAAGAGTTACAGATACATAAGTGGGTGTGGCAGGTTAAAAACTTACCCCAATAATGGTAATGGTGTAGCTCTATGTTCTGAGAAGTTGTGGGTTGGCATATTAGAATTAGGTAATGATGGTTCATCCCCTCCTTTGTCAGGTGTGAGAATCACTGACCATGGATTTCTGAGAAAAGCCTATTGAAGGAAAACATCTTTTTAAGTTATGGGTTACTCAAAATCAGTCTCAGTACAAAGTATATTCATAAAAAGTATTTTCACACCGCAGAAAGAACGATAGTGTTATTATCTCAATTAAAACAATCCTACATTTTGTGGGATAAAGGAAAATGAAGACAAATCTGGATCAGGGGTTTTAACTCTTTTGGCAGTCAGGTAAACACTATAGCCTCCTCAGGGTTTTGTTTTTTAGCACATAAAGTACATAGATTACAAAAGAAATCAATTGTATTGAAATATATGAATCAAAATATAAAAAAAACCAAAGTAATGAACCCAAAGAAACCAATTCAGAGAGCCCAGATTAAGAAGCCCTTCTCTAGATAAATGAGATTCACAGAACCTCAAAAATTCATTTTAGCCATTAGCTTTGTCTCTTATCTAGCAATCGCCTCCTATTTGCAATTTAGTTCCTAGAAACCTTCTTCATACCCTTAGGTGCCATTTCATAAAACATTTCTGGGCTTTTGCTACCTCATTTACTTAGACCTTATCTAAAATTACAGACAACTTTATAAGCATATTACCATTTTAGGTAGAGAACCAAAAGAGATAAAAAAATAAATATGCTTTGCAGCAAAACATTTGCTTTAAGTTGGCTGTCCATACTCAAAAGTATAAAAATAAGATTACCCAAACCGAGGTACCTTGGTGACTTTTGCAGCAATAAGTTTGGGATTAAAATGCATCTATTGCTGCACCTTTCAGATTCAGGATAGAAGGAACTAGCAAACCTTTTCATGTAGCTGTCTAGTATAGCTCCTTTTAATTGAAAGTCTTTTTCTGAACAGGTTGTATGAACGATGTATCTGTTTTATCTTCATTATGGTACTAAAAAGTAGAGGGATACAGCATAGAATACTTTTAACCCCCTTGAAAGAGAACCAAAATGCTTGACACATTTAAAGTATTATATTTTTAAGAAAAATAAGCAATAAATCCAGCATTGTGAGAACTAAAATTTATGCCTTCTATAAAAACCATAAAAACAGAAAATCAAAACATTTAAGACCACCTTTGCAGACCAAATGTATCCCAAATGTTATAGTGGTCTCAACTGAAGTTTTGGAATATTTGATTTCTGTTCAAATAGGAAAGTTTTGGCAAAGTTTGAGTTACACTAAGACTTATTTTGAGTTGCCATATTTAATTTCTGGCTTTACAAACAATTTTAGGAACCCCTCTCTCCACCCTCACCCCCATTTTTTAAAACAATGCAGCCATCTTGCTGAAAATGTCATTCGACTATGCCTGCATGGAAAGGTCTGAATCTATTTGCATTTCCACTGTTTTAATAAAGAGGAAGCCTATTAAGTTATAACACAGAAGACTGAAAAAATTGTAAATGAATGTAATCTAGCTTCTGGCTCAAAAGTAGTGTTGATTTAGGCAATAATAGGTCCTTTTTCAACATATTGTTCATGTATCACTCAGGGGTCACTTGTATACTTTTCAAACTGCTAAGATTATCTAAAATGGAATCAAGTCTTCTCCCCTTCCCACTCTGAAATATAAGACCACTCCTCACCCTAAGCAGAAAGAACTGTGGACATGCAAGACTTCTTATCACAACTCATGTGGTAACTTGAGGAAGAAAGGAAACCTCTTCCAATGAGTCTATGTCATTGTGCTGGTAGCATCTGCTATGATTCAATAAGAGGCATGTTAAGAGTGCCTTTTTTTTTTCCAGGGCAATGAGGTTAAGTGACTTGTTCAGGGTCACACAGTAAGAGTGCTTTAAGTTAATTTTACTCTTCTTTCAGTGTGCCCCAAATTTTGTTTTGAGGGCACAATCACAGTGCCATCTTCTCTGACAATGTGAAGCTAAGCTGGCAGCCATTTTTAAACTACAAGCTGGAGAAGAATTACAAGAGACCTAAAAACTGACTAATATTTCCCTATAGTAGGGATCTTACAGAAAAAGTGGGTAGAGCTGAATAATGCTGCACTAATCCACTGAGTACACCCTGAAGATGTACCCAGCTTTAAAAGATTAGCCCAAACTAAAGAGGAGGGCTATAGAGAGGACTTTAAAAACCATGTCTAAATCTTCAATTACTTTCAACTGAATAAGGCTCAGAAAAAAATGAATTATATAAAATGGCTTTTGGGGGTTTGGGGGTATAAACAGAAAGTTCAAGGTAATCTTTCAATGAAAAAAGTGTGACTCATGTCAGGGCTACAAATTCCTGCAGCAACATCATGTATATATCATATTAGTGTTACAATTTAATAAAATTGCTACTAATATTTACTAGGAGACCAGATCAATATTATCCTGGGACTATATATGGTCTTGATGAAGTAGTTATTCAAAGAGCATTACTAATGATTTTTAAAGATGGTTCATAGTAACCTGTCTGCTGTTCTTCTAATATACACTTACTTCAGCAGATCAATAGTTATTCACTGTTTAACAAAATGATTTTATCCACAAGTCAACCAAAAAATTTCTATTGTACTTCCAAATTCTAGCTTCACAAATTAACATCCAAGGCATTCTTCCTTAACTACACTGATAAACTCAGATATCAATATATTTAGAAAATAAATAGGAATCTGTTGTCTGTGTGTAGAAAATTAGAAGAAACCCTTAAAATAGACATGTCTAGAAATTGATATGAGTAAACTCAGTATGACTATTCACATACCAGGGCTATGTGACCAGTTGAGTTGAGAAAGAACAACTAGATTATCTCATATAAAATGTTATATTAAGTATTCTGTAATTGGAAAGTGTTATAAAAAGGCAAGCTATTATCATATTCTATTAATATGTCAAAGACAAAAGGATCTGTTTAGTCTATTCCTCATGTAAAACTTGGAAACACTTTTAAGTGTTTAATTTTTAAGATAAGCTTAATTGAATCAATATCTACTCTTGCTGCTCTCTAAGAAATGAAGTTGCACATAGTAGGTACTTAAAGATTTGTGAGAGGGAAGAAAAAATAAATTTATTTTCTAATCAAAGTATACGCAATGACATATTTTGCATTTAAGAAATGGGGTTATAATACCCACATAACCCTCATTAGTATTGATTTGATTAAAGGATTGGTTTAGAGAGGATGAGAGGAGATAAGGAAAAAGAAATAACTATTTTCTTTACTAAAATGAAATACTCCTTCCCCCCACCCCCCAATTTAGGAGGAAGTCACCAATCTTACTTTTCCATGTTCAATGAATCCTGCTTAGGAAGGACAGAATATGTCATTTATATTCAACTAAGATTACCATTTTAAACAATGCTGTCCATTTGATGTGAAGCACTTTACTCTTTAAGGTTCCAGCTGCTACCTGTTTAGATTTGTCACATTGTTCATTATCCTATGAAATGATGTACTACCCTCTTCCAAGTTTGTCACTGGCATGTAACTCATCTTAAATAAATAATCCTAATCTTGTTTTTTAGATGATGTTAGATGATGACCAGGGGTGGGGTGGGGAGAGTGAGAGATACCTTCTCTAATTCCAAGCTGTGACTATGGTGTCCAGTCATTTCTGGAGGTAAAGAAAGTATGGGTTCTTTTCATAATGAGAATCAGATACCACAATGTGTAATTTTAGTGGCTTATCCTTAAGGAAATGGTAAGACAAGTAGACTAGTCAACTGAAAATTCTATAATGAAACATATATTAATATACAATATCTTCTACAAATACTGATACCTATAAAGGTCAGTTTAAAACCCAGTTGGGAGTGACACTTCTAGTTAAATGTTAAATATATACAATAGTCATTGGCCAGAGGTAGTAAGGCAGAGTCATCAAGATACAAACTAAGCCATTTTATTTAATGTTACCACATGCTCTGAACAAAAGGAATTCAAGGATTTCAAAGATCTAAAGGGGCTTTCCAAATAGAAGGAGGTCTTCATTTAGAAACTTACTTTTTCAGAGACCACCATTAACCCACTTAGCTGAATTGTTTTTCCTTCTTCAGAAGGTGACTAAGATATGTATTCTCCATTTGGATCATATGTGAGCTTGCACACTGGACTAGGAGGCTGGATACCTTGCTTTTAGGTCTCTTGGCCAATAATTAGATTTGTTATCTTAGGCAAATCATTTTACCTCTCTAAGGCTCAGTTTCCTCCCCATTAAAGAGAAATGCTTGAAACAGATGATTGTAAGGATCTTTTTCAGTTATTATGTGAGATCTGAAATCTAAGTGTCCAGAATTTTCCTAATTGGGGCAGGGCGGAATGACAGTCTTCAGCTTGTTAAGAGCTGAGAATACATAATTAGGCAAGGATTACCTTTAACTACAAAGAGTGAGGAAGAATAAAAGAATATTAAGGAGAGAAGAAACTAAAGAGTTTAAAATCATCTTTATCAATATCAGGAAATAACAATGATCATGCTTGCAGACTATGAAGCTTACCGGTATCCTAACCGCATTTCTTCCAATTGTTTCTCTTTTGGCCAATACTTCATCTGGATCCAGCAAAAACTAGATATAAAAAACACATCCAACAAGAGAAAAATAGCATAAAATTATGCCCATAAAGTTTGATCAAGAACTATCCCCCCAAATGCAATCCTTTCTCCCACAAGGATCCCTATAGTCCCAGAATACTTGGAATCTAAGGGAGGGAGTTCTCCATACTTTACCTCCCTTGTACTCACCACAGCTACATCTGCCTTTCTTTTCCGGGAGCGGGAGGATTCTGTAGAGCCGCTGCTGCTTTGTTCTCTTCCAGGCTCATTCCCCCTCTTCTTGTTCTCTTCCTCTTTCCCATTCCACTGATCTTCCTTTCCATCAGGGCTTCTTTCCTCTCCTTCAGAACGTTCACTGGGACTTTGATTTTTCTTCCCATCAAAGAGCTCACCAGCACTTGGATCCTGCCTGCCATCAGGATTTGGGTCTTCCCTGCCATCGGGTCTTGGATCTTCCCTGCCATCAGGGCTTCGATTTTCCCTTGCACTCTGTCTTGGCTCATCCCTCCCATCAAAAAGCTCATGGAGACTTGGATCTTGCTCCCCACAGATAAGCTCATGGAAGTTTGGATCTTCCTCCTCACAGATGAGATCAATGGGATTTGGGTCTTCCTCCTCACAAATAAAGTCATCATCATCGGGGTGTGGGATTTCCTCCTCACAGATAAGATCATTAGGGTTTGGGTCTTCCTCCTCACAGATAAGATCATCTGAGTTTGGGTCTTCCTCCTCACAGATAAGCTCATCTGCATTGGGATCTTCCTCATCACAAATAAGGTCCTCAGGACTGGCATCTTCCTCCTCATTGGCATCTTCCTCCTCACACATAAGCTCATCAGGGTTGGGATCTTCCTCTTCACAGATCAGCTCATCTGCATGGGGATCTTCTTCCTCACAGACAAGCTCATCTAAGCTCGCACCTTCTTCCTCACAGACAAGCTCATCTAAGCTCGCACCTTCTTCCTCACAGATAAGCTCATTGGGGTTTGGATCTTCCTCTTCATAGATAACTTCATCAAAGCTTGGATCATCATCCCCATAGACAAGCTCATCAATACTCGGATCTTCCTCCCCATCAAAGAGCTCATCCGGGCTTGGCTCATGTGTCCCGTTCATAAGCACATCATGGCTTTGCTCGTGAGTACCATTCATAAGCTCATCATGGCTAGGCTCTTCCTTTCCATTCACAAGGTCATCAGGGTTTGCCTCTTCCTTCTCATCAACATGATCTTCCTTCACATCCTGGGTAAATTCCTCCTTCCCCTGGCATTCCTCAGAACCACTGCAAAAATAAAGCCAATGGGGGTTGTTGGGAGGGGCTTTGCCCCTAAACCACCTTCTCCCTTTCCCTGCCACAAAGATACTCACCTTTCTCTGGACATTGTGGCAGAGCAAGGGGTAAGACCTCAGTTCTAGAGGGACAGAAAGAGGAAAGATTAAAAGGACTAAATTTCTGCCAAACAGTAGCAAAGTACCCTGCGGCCACCTAATTCCAAAGAGGACACCTCCCTTCTCCTCCTTCCTCCACTCCCCAGGGCGGTGGCAGGGAAAGCCTCTCAAGCCCCCCCCCCTTCCCCCACGGAAAATGGCAGTTTGGAAAGGGAGAAGGGCCACAGATCCACAAGACCAATCTCTAAGAGAAGACCCACCCCACCCACTCATTGAAAAGAGACTCTAAGACCTCAGAAAACAGCGGTCCACGGGGTGCACCGATCTTTCAAACTCAAGTGCAACACGGGGAGCCAGACCCGCCTCTGAGGGTTTATGAGCAAAGTCAGGGGAATGGGGGGTCGGGGTGGGAAAGTCACCTCCACCCATCTCCCGTGCTTCCTAGCAAACCATGAGGTGAGAGAAAATGAGCCAGATCCATTTCCAGCGAACCCCAACCTCAGGGCGGCGGCGGCAACTGCGGCGGCGGCCACAGTAGTGGCTACGCATCCGGGTAATCCCAGGGTCCGCAGAATCCCGCCTCACCTACACTTGCATCTCGCTCACCGCCCTTCCCCTCCCCTTACCTCCGCCGTAGCTCTGGCAGACGCCCACGCAACGGGAATCTAGGTGGCAGAGGCAATGACCGAGCAAGGCAGGAGTCTTGCCAGGGTTAACCTCGCCAACCCACTGGGTGATGGGCAGCCTGTACGGCGGACCCTCCCCGTCAAGCCAGCCAGCGAGCAAACTGACAGCATGCATTCCTCTGCCTCTACCTCCCCAGCCCGTCTGAGCCCATCTCCCGCCAGCTCGCTGCCCGCTCTGCTGGCTCCCAGGCTCCGGGCTCTGGCGGGGCTGGCCCGCCCGCCCTCAGGGGCGGTGTTTGCGGCTCCCACCCCCCCCTCCCCCTCCACCGATCTCCCGCCTCTGCTTGCAGCTCCTCCTGCCACACCACAGTATGTCGACTGTGGCCGTCACCGGCTCTGCTCGTTGCTCTTGCCCTGTGGCAGCCGAAGGACACGGAGTTCCACCACTGGCCCCAGCTGCAGCCGCTGCGCTGTTAGGCTGAGGATGCGAGGACCCGGCTGCAAGGACCCGGCTGCGAGGACCCGGCTGCAAAGATAGGCTGCAGGGTCTTGGCTGCAGGGACTTGGCCGCCGGGATTTGGTTGTCGAGACGGGGCTGCGAAGACTCGGCTGCTGGTGCTCGGCTGTTATCAGAGCTTGGCTGCAGAACTCCCTAGCTGTGGCGATGGGATGCCTACCCACAGTGCTCACCTCCCTCCTCCTCCCGCCGTCCCTCGGGAGCCCTAGGTGCATCCTTACCCGCAGTGGGCGGCGGCTGGTGGCAGCAGCAGCAGGCGCAGGTGGCGGAGGTGGCGGCACTGGAGGCTGCGGCAGCGGAGCCGGAGGCGGCGGCGGGGGCGGTGGCTGCGGCTGTGGCTGCGGCGGCGGCGGGGGTGGCAGCGGCGGCGGAGGCTGCTGATTGAGGCCCGCGGGCGGCAGCTGGTGATCGGGGTTGGCCGAGGGAGGCAGGTTGAAGAGGAGGAGAGGCAAAGGCTGGAGCCGAAGAAGAAAGAGGCCGGAGGAGGCGAAGCTCGGAGCTACTGGCCAGCTCTGGTGGGATGTGCAGGGCGTAGCGACCTTCATTTATACCCTGATTGCCCGCGCCCCCCTCCAGCGGGATATTAAAAAAATATCTAAGGCGTGCAGAGGCCCCCCCACCCCACCCCCTCATTTCTTGCCCTCCCCTCCCCCACACCTCCACTCCCCACCCCCACACCCCACCCCCCCCAGGTCAGGCCAGTCGAAGTCTCAGTGCCGGGGCCGGGCCAGGGCCAGCTCTCTCTGCCTGGGCGTCGAGCTCTGGGGGTAGGGGGCGCAGGGCCAGCAGCTCCGGATGAGAAGCTGCGTCCCCCAACCCACTTCAATGCGCAGAGAGCATGCGCACTGAGGTGCAGCTGCTGATGGAGGTGGGGGTGGGGCCTCCTGATGCTCAGAGAGAGGCGAAAGGAGGGGGTTGCTCGCAACTGAGGGCGGGGGAAGAGAGGCGGGGCTGGCCCCAGCATCTCTGTTCTCTGAGCAGCCAGAGCTGCAAAAAATAGCGTGGTCAGCTCCAGATCCTCGTAAACAAGGGGGCGATTGTGATAGCCCCTTTGGAGGGGGTGAAAATGAGTATGGGGGCCCCAGGCTGCAGGCTTGGTTCTAGCTTCAGCCTGGGGAATGGTGTCATGAGATGGGGTGAACATGGATGGCGGGGTGAAGGGAGACATTAGTGCTACGTGGCCTTTGCAATTACAGCTGTAGGTTGTGCTTGCGTCTTTCTTCATGGTGTGTCGGGGATGTCTTGGCCACTTTTCCTCCTTTTACGAGGCCATTCTGCTAGTTCTGCCTCTTTCTCTTCTCTCCTGCTCCTGGGGTAATATACCCCATACAATATAACACCAAGTTTACCTGGCCCTGCAGAAACCTATGTGATTTTGCCTTCTTCTGCCTCTCATTTATTCACAAGCCCTGATTCCAAGTCGTAGAAAACCTTTTCCAATCCAGGTTGAGCTCTTCAGCCCCTGAGGTCCCCTGCACTTACTGGCTGTAAGGGACATTCTGGCCCCTGGTTTTATTCAACTTAGCACTTCTTTGCACATGGTCTTGCAGAGATATCTGGCATGACTATAAATCGGGGTTCCTCCAAAAGAACCTTCCAAAAGACTGTAAGCTCAAGAGAGCCATGATTTATAAATGGTTCTCTTCCTGGGCCCCTCAACAACATGCCACAGCCATATTTTCTGAACCAAAAATTGGAAAGTGTGATCTGACAAGGGATGTTTCTTTGGAAAAGCATCCTTAGTTAAAAATAAGTTTTATTTTCTTAAAATGGAGAGAGCTCTGAAAAATCCCAGAGATAGAATCTCTACTCACAAACCCAACTCTAGGAGGTGTAGTAGGTACTTGATTATATTTGTGGAAGGAATGAGTGAATGAATAAAGACATAGCTGTTTCAGTGGAAAGAGTAATGGATTTGGAGTTAGAAGTCCTGGATTCATTATCAAGCTCTGCTGCTTACTGCTAGTGTGACCTTTGGCAAATCTCATATCTCTATGCCTCTGTTTCCTTATCTATTGATCATGGGTTGGAATATCCATAGAATAAGGTCTAACTGACATTCAGTGCTTCTTCAAATGAATAAGGATGGCAGGATGCTGTGAATGAATGGATGAGGATAGAGGGATTCTGCTAATTAATGAATAAAGATGGCGGTCTCCATGGTGCCTGGGGTGAGAGGGATTGCAAACTGATTACTAGGCTCCAGGTGTGTTCCGAGAAAAGAGAGGCAGGGAGGAACCTGTGGTAAGTTGATCTTGCAGTTGAACTACACTGAGTTAAGAAAATAGGCTTTTAACCCAAATCTTCTAATTGACTGATTTCTTAGGCAAGTCCCTTAATCTCTTTGGGTTTCAATTCCTAATCTGTAAAATGGAAAGGGAGTGGGTGTGGACTAGATGATTCAAGGTCCCTTCCAATAAGGAACCCCTTCCAACTCAATATTCAGTGATTGTAAGTTCATCCTGCAAAGCGAGAATTAAATTCAATTATGTGAACACCTTTCTTTCTTTCTTCCTTCCTTCCTTCCTTCCTTCCTTCCTTTCTTTCTTTCTTTCTTTCTTTCTTTCTTTCTTTCTTTCTTTCTTTCTTTCTTTCTTTCTCTCTCTCTCTCTCTCTCTCTCTCTTTCTTTCTTTCTTTCTTTCTTTCTTTCTTTCTTAGCCCTCACAAAATGCAAAGCTCTGCTAGGGGATGCAAGATAAATAAGACACATCCACTGGCCTCAAAAAGCTTATAGTTTAGTGCCCATTTGGGAAAACCAAAATTTTCTTATTCCCTTGGCTTTCTGTTTCCCCTCATCTTTTCCCATACCATTCAACAATGAAGCTTAGGGAATAACATAATAAGGATTTTAGGGAATGATATTGGCTTAGAGTAGAGGAACACATTTAGACACAGGCATGGGAAATGAAAGAAGACAAGTAAGGGCCAAATCTGAAGAGGACCATGAACCATTTTGTCCTCTGGGGAGAGGGGCCTCTGCCCCTGGAGGGGGATCTCCCTGGGAAAGAGGCAGTTTTCCCAGAGCATATCACACCTAATCCTCCCTTACAGATGTACCAATTCTTCTTCCTCTTGGGAGACATAGAAGTGATGAGACAAGGCAAGCATTTTGAGGGGTTGCTTTCTCTCTGATAGTCCGTGAAGTTTGGGCAGCTGTGTGCACAACTGGACTCTGCTGTCACTGAGGCAGCCTCTGTCCGTCTGCAGTTGGTATTGCTTGCACTCCAAGGAAGTGAGCTCTCCTTTATCCTTGGGTCTCAGTTTTCAGTTTAGGGATTATCTAGGCCCAGGGCTTCTCCTTCCTGCCAGACGTTTGGATGTTTCAAGGCTCTCATGTTTGTCGAGTGAATGAATTGGCCATTTGTTAACTGGTTTTGGGGAGTAGGGATGATAGTAAAGCAGATTGAAATTATTGCTTGAGCCAAGACTGGGTAACCTGTATCACTATTGCCAGTGAGTGCAGCCTGAGGCAACTTCTGTGGATGACACCCCCATTCCAATACCTGTCTACCTTTCAAAACTCAGTTCCAAGTGGGTCCTCTTCATGTGGTGAATGGTTCACCACACCGCACCATGCCACATCAATCTTGAAAGTTTCAGAATAATCACTCAGGCAAAAGTATGAAGTAGTGGAAATCATCTTCAACATCTCTACTTGGGACCCCTTACCAAAGGCATGGCCTCTCTTGTACTCTCAAGCCCGAGGCTAGACCCTTCTTTTTACCTCTTTCTTCCCTCCTTCCTTAAAATCAACATACTTTTGTCTTCTGCCTTGAAGGGTCTTGTTCTCCATTCATTGTCAAACTTATTATTCCCACTGGATCTTTGAAAAGTGTTGTTCTCATCTTGTTCTAGAAATCAGAACTGTAGAATGTTGGACCAGGGAGGGAGAGTACTCATTTTCTGAGGAAGAAACAGAATCCCACAGAGATAGAATGATTCACCCAAACTTCCCTTTCCAAATCATTTACTTTGTAAAAATGGGGTCCATCTTCCTATGATTCTTTTCTCCCTATATTTTTCTTTGTTAGTTTGATTTGTGGGGTAATGAGGGTTAAGTGACTTGCCCAGGGCCACACAGCTAGTAAGTGTCAAGTGTCTGAGGCTGAATTTGAACTCAGGTCCTCCTGCATCCAGGGCTGGATATTTGGGGGACTAGTGTGACTCCCCCAGTTTCCTATTTGATTCTATGAGAAGCAATTAGACTGATTTTTAAACAAACTCATATGAACTTTATACATCCAAAGACAGTTGCCTCTGATCCTGTGAGCCTTTCTTCCATCTGTCCCCTTCAATCAATCAACAAATATTTATTGATGCCTATTCTATGTCCCCCTCCCTGCAGTTCTAAATGTCAAAATGCTATCCATTCTTTAAAACCCAGCACATATCCTACCTCTTATGTGAAGCTTTGCCAGCCCACAGGCATCTGCCCTTTTCTGAACTCCTATAGCACTTTCTGTGTACCATGTAGAGAAGTGCAAACTCATCACTTTAAACCAGGGATTTGTGACTGGTCCATGAACTTGTCTTTAAAATTTTTTTTAATATGTGTGTGTGTGTATGTATACACGCATATCTATCTATCTATGATTACTTATTCCAATAGAATTGTAATCCTATGTGTTTTAAGTTTGTAAAAACAGGGTCCACAAGTTTTGCCAGACTGCCAAAAGGGTTCATGACACAAAAAAGATGAATGAACCCCTAGTTTAAAAGGAACTCAAAGGCTATCAGACCCAGAGCTGGATAAGAATTACCTCTAAATTAGAGCCAGCAAGGGCTCAAGCCTTTGCTTGGAAGATCTTTGCTGAGAGAGAAGGCACTCCCTCCTTTGCCATCCCCTCCCCCCTGTCCCCAGCAGTCCATTCCACTTTGGGATAGCTCTCATTGTTGGGAAGCTTTTCCTTACATCAAACCTAAATCTGCTTCTCTGTTAACTTCCAGTCATTCTTCCTAAGTCTGTCCTTTGGTGCCAGGCAGAACAAGCCTAATCCCCTCTGCCACATGACAGCCCTTCAAATACTTAAAGGTAGCTATCATATTCCCCCTAAGTCCTCCTTCTGTCCTCTAAACCAGGCATCAGCAGTTCCTTCAATAGATACTCACATGACGAGTTCTCATGTCCTTTCACCATCCCTGTCATTCCTTGGGCACTCATCAGATTTAGTCTTGTACTTAGATTTGTCCATACATCATAGCACTTTAATGTTTACAAAGCACTTCCCATAGGTTATCCTCACAGCAACTTTGGGAGGTAGGCGCTATTATTATTCCCCATTTTACAGATAAGGAAACTGAGGCTAAGAAAAGTTGAGTGACTTGCCCTTCATAGCAAAGGTACCAAGTATCTAATATCCCCTACTATAAGGTAAACTTCTTGAAAAAAAATCTTTCTTTCCTTAAAGGGGCTCAGCATAATAAAGTATTGGTCTTGGAGTCTGGAAGCCCTGAGTTCAAATCCCACATCATTAGCTCTTTGCGGATGGACAGGTCACTGGCTCCTTCTCAGCCTCTCAAATCCTCATCTAGAAAATGGGGATGTTGATAGTTGTAGTCTCAAGCTTTTTGCAAAATGTAGTGTATTTATAAGTATTAGTTAGAAAGCATTTTGAAAACCTAAAAGAATTACGTAAATGTCAGTTATTAAGAACTTATTACGGAAAAATAAAATACCTTATACATAAAAAAAGAACTTATTGAATACAGAAAAGTATAATACATGATACCTGACCTCAAGGAGCTCTACGCAGTCATACCTCTCTCTCCCTTCCTGCTCTCCCACAACGTAACTAAAAGTCCCCATAGCTAAGTATTGATTCCCTTTCTCACAACTTGGTCAACATTTCTATTGCTGGGAATTCCTTCCTTTTCCTCTTCCCTTTCTCTGTCAATCCATGGCTATCAATCACCCCCTTCAAGGTCCAGTTCAAATGATACTGGCTGTTGCCTACTTATACTTCATCTTCTCCAGGTTGGTAATTCCAGTTTATCCCAGGCTTTTTTTCAAAAGGTCTTAATTTCCCTGTTTAGCTTTGTTACCCTTCTCACAAAAGGTAGAGCTGATATGATAAAACCAACCCTTAGTAAGTCTATGGACCCTTAGTAAGTTCTCCATGGTCTTTAACTGTCCATCTTTATAGTCATAATGGAGCTAGGAACTTCTTAGTTGATGTTCATTTCAATCACCTCTACCTCATCCTGGCTGGAGAATAAATTAATCAAGGGCCAGGGGGACCATGTCTAGGGCTTTCTGCTTCTTCTTTATCCTTTCCCCCTCCAGTGTTTAACATAGAACTTTGCTCAGTGTTAAATTGACAGAAGAGAGAGGGAAGGAGAAATTGAGGACACAATGGAATTCATAAATGAAATTCAACAATAATCTAACAGTTGCATTTTAAACCAAAGTTGCTTACCTATCCCTAAGCCCTCTTGGTACAAGGGAGGGCCATTGGCAGACCAACTTAGGTCAACTAAGACATTCATAAATCAATCCAAAATTCTTTACTGAGCCCTTGTGTACTCTCCTAATCCTATTCTCAGCTATACTGTGTGGGAGACAAAAAAAAAATGAGTCCTGTCCTTTAGGCACTTGTACAGTTTGGTTGAGAGACATGCAAACATTCAGTTCAATTCAACCACCACTTCCTTAAGAGATAAGACAGTATATCAGATCTAGCATGATTGATTCTTTTCACAAACACTCCAGAATTTCTACACCCAAATGAATACTGTACCCTTCAGAGTAGACCCCTGGAGAGGCAACAAGTTTATTCTGACAATGTCGCCATTGCTTGGGTGTGTCTGGAAATCCTCTTGGGAACTAGCTGTCTGAGCCAGTCTTTAGGTCACACAAGAAATTTAGTCCAATTACTTTATAGCTACACCTCATTTTGGACTCAAAACCATGTTACTCAGTCTGATTCCCCATCATATTCTCCAGGTTTGGCTTCTAATTGCTTTTTATACTTTCCAGAAAGCAGAGTGGGGTATAGGATAATGGACAGAGCAGCAAGGGGGGCAAAAGTCCTGCATCTTGGTCTTGACTCTGCAACTAACCCACTCACCATGGGACTTGGGGCGTCTCACTTGTGACTTCTGTGGCCATGACTTCCTTCATCTATAAAATGGGAATAATAATTTCTCCACTTATTTCACAGGGTTACTGTGAGTCTTAAATGAGCTAATATGCATGAAAATGCTTTGTAAACTATAAAGTATTATACAAATAACAAGGGATTGAACTCCAGTCCTGTACTTCCAGTTGCCTGAGTGATACAACATGTCCAAGATGGAATGCCTCACCTTCTCCCTGAGATCTGTCCTTTCTGTTGACAGAACTGTATGGTCTCAGTTACCCAAGTCTGAAACTTGATGGTTCTCTTTTATTCTTCCTTTCCACACATCCACTACATCCACAGTCACTAAGTTCTCTGTTCTACTTTAATATTTCTTAAATCTATTTCATCCTCACCACACTCTGCTAACCCAATCCACCCCCCCTTTAATTCAGGCCCTTGTTACTGATCATGTGCTAGGTTTCCTAGAAGGTCTCCCAGTCTCTAGTCTCTCCTTGATTCAATCCATTCTCCACACTATTGCCAAAATAATGTTGCATCTGTCGTGTCACTGCCCCCGCCCCCCCCATCCACCCCACATGTGGTTTCCTACTGCCTATAAGATAAACTATGTTTTATCCTACATGGGACCCTCTATACTTTTGCTCCAATCCACCTTTCCAATCTCATTTGTCATTATGTTCCTTTACTCACTCTGTTCCATCTAAACTACAAATGACTGTGTCCAATCTCATCCTGCCTTCCTGCATTTGCACAAGCTGTCATCTCCCAAGCTTACAATACATTGCTTCTACATCTTTGGCTGTTGAAATCATTCCTTTCCTTCCAAGGTGCTATTCAGGTGCCACCTTTTGTATGAAACCTTGTCAGATTCCCCACCCCACCCAAATGAGTGATCTTTTATGCCTCAAATGGGTTTTTGTGTGTGTTTGTGTGTGTTTAGTACTTCATGTCTCTACCTTTATTCACCCTGCTTCACAGCATAGTAATTCAGTTACTTATTTTACTACCCTCCTACCCATCCTAAGTGTATTGGAAGTTCCTTGAGGGCAAGGACTCTCCTTCTTCTCCTTCTTCTCCTTCTTCTCCTTCTTCTCCTTCTCCTCCTTCTCCTTCTCCTCCTCCTCCTCCTCCTCCTCCTCCTCCTCCTCCTCCTCCTCCTCCTCCTCCTCCTCCTCCTCCTTCTTCTTCTTCTTCTTCTTCTTCTCCTTCTTCTTCTTCTTCTTCTTCTTCTTCTTCTTCTTCTTCTTCTTCTTCTTCTTCTTCTTCTTCTTCTTCTTCTTCTTCTTCTCCTTCTTCTCCTTCTCCTTCTCCTCCTTCTCCTTTTCTTTCTCCTCCTCCTCCCCTGCCTCCTCCTCCTTCTCCCTTCTTCTTCTCCTCCTCCTCCTCCTTCTGTTTTTGTATACCCAGAACCTGACATAATGTTTTGCACTTAGTAGATTCTTAGAAAGTGATTGCTGAGCTAAATTGAAATGAATTATGTCCTATAGGTAACTAAAGCGGACAAGAGGTTAGTACTAGAGATTTGACTTTGGGATATAGAGTGATACATTGTGGCAGAAGATCAGAGAGCTAAGAACTGAACCATGACGGATACCATTTTAAAAATGGAATGAGAGGACTCATTAAATAAGACAGAGAAATAGTCTTAGAGAGGTAGGAAGGATCAGGAAGATAAAGCATCAAAAAAGTTCGGAGAGAAAAGGAAGGGAGGAAAGGGCAGATAATGAATAGTATAAGGATTTTTTTAAAAAGATCATATTGTTTATAAACTCTTCTTCATCCTACCTATCTTTATCTAAAAACCTTTACAATGACTAGTGCTCACATAAACCTGGTTTCCTCTGGAAGGTACCATATCTGTGGTCATTCTCTCAGTACTGGGTGCTTCTAAGCTCATACCTCCTCCTCATACTCTACTCCAAATAGACTGGGTCAGGAGAAGCTGGAATACTCCTTACTCCTCACTGCCCCTTCCAGACCGTCACCACTGAGCAATCTCTTCTTTGAGATGGACTCCATCCATCTATCTATATCACCCTCTGCAGATTCTTGTTATAGCCATTTGCTAATGACCTAGTCCACCTCCCTCCTTTCTGGGGAAATTAAGTACTTGGCTCACAGTTATCATAGCCCTAACTTCTGCCTTTGTACCTGAAGACTTAAATACATACATGTTATCTCTTTGAACACTACTACTCATAGGGATGTTCATATCTTATAGTTTACCCTTACTTGCAGCTTTTCTACTTCCATGATCTTAAATCAGAAATTCCTCTTCTGATCATAATCTCCACATTATTCCATCTTTTGTTCTGCCTCATTCTTCCTAAATATATTTTTTATCCTAGCCAAAATCCCTCTGCCTCTCCTTGTTCTCTCGGTCTATCACCTCTGCTTTGACTTCACTTTCCTCCCTTCACAATCTTAAACCTATGGTTGATTAGTTCAACTCTTTCCTCTTTCGTTCCCCTTAAACACCTTTGTCTCTTGTCTTGTTCCTGCTCATACCTTGTTGCTAGACACCAAGTCTTGGTTATGCCCACCATTTGCCAGCTCTGCCTCTATTCAACTGCTACTGGCGAGGCATGCAACCATGCTGAATTGGTCTATTACAGTTGTGTGTCATTTAATCTCAACTCTCAGTGTTGCATGGAAATCCATTTTTTTTTCTTTCTTGATTGACACTATCATATTCCACAAAGTGGATATAACAAACCTTTTTTCTTTAAGCTTCTTTATTCTGGGATGACTTTGCCATCTACTAAGAAAATAAGAGACATCTGCTGGGAGCCCTCTTTTCCCCCATTCCATACCTTCGCAGTCCTCTATACTGTCTCCCATTTTTATTTCTTTTGCAAGGGGGACCCCTCTATTGTACACTTGATCTCATCTTCTATCTGCCTACCCTCTGGAACATATCTTCTTTGTTATCTTCAATTTCTCCTTATCTGCTGGATCCTTTTCTGCTGTCTGCAAACATAACTAAGTTTTCTCAATTCTCAAAAATGTCACGTTCAAACTATCATCCTCACAAATTATATCATCCTATATCTCTTTTTTTCCTTCAGTCATGCTCTTAGAGCTATTGATACTTATTGCCTCCAATTCTTCTGTTTCCACTCCTCAACCTCTAGCAGTTTGGCTTCTGACCTTTAACATTCTAAGGAAAGTATTCTTTTCAAGGTTACCAATGATCTTTTAACTGTTAAATCCAATTTTCTTCTTGGCTCTCATCCTACTTGACCTCTCTACACCTTTTGAAACTGTTAACCACCGCCTCCTCCTGGATATTTTATTCCTTGGCTTTATCAACTCCTTTTTCTTTTGGGTTCACCTCTTGCATCTCTTTCTAATTCCCTTTGCTGGATCATCATTCATCTCTTGCCTACTAAAAATGAATGTGCCTATAACTCTGGCCTAGATTTTTCTCTCCTTTTCTCTTTTTTCTCTATTCTCTGCCTGATTCTCATACATTTCATTGGATTAAATTATCATCTCCCTACAGATGACTTCAAAATCTACATATCCAGCCTGTTCTCTTTCCTGCACTCTGGTCCTGTTTCATTCACTGACTTCTGGACATCTCCATACAGATATCCCATCAACAACTCAAACTCAATTTGACTAAAATGGAATTCATATTGGGGCAGCTAGGTGGCACAGTGGAAAAAGCACCAGCCCTGGATTCAGGAGGACCTGAGTTCAAATCTGGCCTCAGATACTTGACACTTACTAGCTGTGTGACCTTGGACAAGTCACTTAACCCTCATTGCCCCCCCCAAAAGCAAAAAAAAATGGAATTCATATTTTCTCTTAAAATAATCCTTCTTTTGGGGACAGCTAGGTGGCACAGTGCATAAAGCACTTGCCCTGGATTCAGGAGGGCCCAAATTAAAATCTGGCCTCAGACACTTGACACTTAACTAGCTGTGTGACCCTGGGCAAGTAATTTAATCCTCATTTCCCTGCCCCAAAAAACAAATAACAACAACAACAACAACAACAACAAAAACAAAATAATCCTTCTTTCAAACTTCCTTATTTCTGATTGGGACAACAAGTTCACGACCATCTTTGACTCCTCCCTTACTTCTAGAATTGATTAAGTCACATGGGAGACACTGGCAAAGAACTGCCCAGCATGGCATACCCACATCAAAACAGGCACTGCTCTATTAGCAAAGCAGAATTGAATTAGCTCAAAAGAAACATGTGATGAATAAATTTAGAGAATCCACCCCAAATGATAACATGGACTATTTGTGTCCCACCTGTGGTAAAGCATTCTGAGATCATATTGGTCTCATCAGCCACAGTTGGACACATTGCAACTTGACTCTAAAATAGTGGTGTCATTCTGATCATCTTTGAGAACAAAAGGCAACCAACCATCTAATCAGTAACCAAATCTTACCTATTCAACATCCACAGCATCTCTTCCACCCTTCTCTCAATTCTCATGACCACTAACCTAGTTCAAGCCCTCATTGCCCCTTGCTTAGACTATTACAATAGCTTTCTAAGTGATCCTCCTGCTTCCAAACTCCCCATCTCTGATTGCATCTTCCTCAGAGCTTCCAAATTGATATTTCTATGACACAGGTATGACTATATCACCCCTTCCCTTTACTCCCCAGCTCAAAAAACTATAGTGGTGCCCTTTTGCCTCTAGGAGAAAATATGCTCTTTAAATTATCCTACAATTTGGCTTCATCCTAATTTTCCAGAATTACTTCATATTATTCCATATTCTATATTCCAACCCAACTGGTCTACTCTCCATTCTCCAAACTCATCATTACACTTTTGTTGCCATCTTTTCCCATGCCTTCCTAACTTCTTCTGTCCCTGAGAATCCTTAGCTTCCTTCAAGGTTTAGCTCAAATGACACCTCCCATAGGAAGTCTTTTTGTACATCCTCCACTCTTAACCTTCCCCAAAATTCCTTTCCTTTTGGAATTCTCCTGAATTTGCTTACTTATCTGTGTACATGCCTCATTCTGTCCTTCTGTTGCACCTCTCCCCTCACTTAAGCTACCTGAGGGCAGAGACTCTCATATTTGTCCTATGTCCCTGACATGGCACAATGCCTCCCATATAATATGAAAGGTCTTTGCTGAATTGACAGAGGGAGGTCACTGGTTACTACAAAGAGAGGAGTTCCAGTACAATAGGTAGGACTTATTGTAAAAGATTAAAGAAGAAGTAACTAGACATAGAATAATTTAACAAATATAGACCAGCCACCAAGAAAGCTCATTTGTGAAGGGGAAGAAAGAAATTGGGTGGTAGCTGAAGAAAAGAAGCCCTAGGGCTGAATGAAGGTCTTTCAATATCATGGAGACCCATGCCTGTTTTTACTGCTATGGGACAATCCTGTCCTTAGGGAAGAGGTGAACCAAACCTGTTCCACCACTATGGAATGGGGTGTGTGTGTGTGTGTGTGGGAGTTCCATATAAGGCTAGGAGCCAAGACAAGATAAAGCAAGAATAGTACCATAAACCTGTGGAAGCTTCCAGAGAGTATGCTTTAGTCCCCCTTTTTCTGAGATCAGAAAAGCGTGGGAAAAGGCCAGAGCTGCCTGCTTTTCTCTTCTGTTGCCAAACAGTCTCTGTCTGAACAAGTTGTATAGACACACCCATAACTTCAAGTCATCCTAAGTTTAGAGATACCAGGTTGCTTGGGATTTGGTTGTTGTCATATAAGGTACATATGTTACATGCACATATGAATGACTGATGAAGCAAGGAAGAATGATTAGCAGATTGATTAGTTATCCTCTTGGCAATCCAAACAAAGTAATTGTGTAGCAGCTGTGCTTTAGTTATAGTCCAGAAGTGGCCATTAATAAGCGAAACTGTGTTTGCATTTTATAAACATGTTTGAATTTTTTAAGTTTGGGATTTCATGTGCACTTTAATGTGCAAACCCAACTTACATTTAACTTTGGGATTTAGAGTACAAACAGAATCAATTAATCAGGAAATATTTAATGAGATCTTCACACACTTACTATGTTCAAGGCCCTATAAGTGCTTTAGAATCACTTTTTCTAATTATTCTTCCCTTCTATAGATAATAACCAGCATTCCTTCTTCACCATGACTGTAAACTTGTTTTTTAGCCATGACGAATATACTATAGCCCTTCTCAGGCAAGCAAGGCAGACTTTAACCTCTTTGTGTGCATCAGTCATAGCCCTGGGGGACTTACTTGCTGTGGGAGAAAAGCTTGTTTCCAGCTGTCTTCATCTTCTTATATTCCATGGATGCTCATATCTCAGTTGTTGGATAGAACTGGAAAAGTAGCCATTGTTTGTTGCCAGGACCCCAGTGGAACAAACAGCTTGACCATGAACCAAGATAGGGCTTGACACCTGCTAGGGAATGCCCCCACATTCATCATTCTCCCTTGGGGACAATAACTAAGTTACTCTTTACCTCTCTTTAAATGATTGTACTTCTTTTGTCTCCTTTTTAAAGAGCAATGAGTTATAAGACTGGTGTATCATCTCTGCTCTGGATATACTTCCAGGATACCCCACATATAATCAATCACCTTTTTGCTTCTTCACAGTGTTAATACACAAAGATCTTAAACATTTAGAATTTAGATTCAACCCTAAAGCAGTGGCATTAGACATAGTACTTACTACTGGGTGCAAATGTAAAGGGGTAGAAATAAGCAATGGATAGCTGTGTGTGTATGTGTGTTGACACAATTAGGGGTGTGGGGAAATGAGATGAGGACCAAGAGGAATCTAGCCTGGAAATAAGCAGTGGATGTATTTGTGTGCTCCCATAATTGTGTGGCTGTGTAAGAGGGGTGGGGGATGGGGAAGATAGGGTGGGAATATGGTATAAGGAGGACAAAAAGGAGCTTGACCTGCCTGAGAGGAGGTTGAAAATAAGGCTGAATAATTAGAGTGAGGCCAAATATCAACTTGTGCCTTCTCTAAGTTTCTCATCTGTGTCATTGACACACTTGTCTGAAAGTCCTTTTTGTCTATCACGTCAGTGTTGAATTTATACTTGGATCAGTCAGTCATCGAGCAAACATTATGAGTGCCTACTGTGTGTGTGTGGTTCTGTGCTGGGGGGAGGGGGAGGGTTGTTGTTAGTTAGGACTGTCCCCTATGGGGGGGTGTAGAATCTTAGAAACTTTTGTATCTTCGCCCTGCTTTCTCCTTTATAGTGAGCCTGAGAAGATATAAAAAACGCCTGGGCTGGCAGGCCTTTGCCACTCTAGTAATTCACTTTCTTGGGACCGCAGGGGCTTGGAGGGGCTGTAGCTTTCTGCATGTCCAGCTCTTTGCAGAGTTTGCAAGGATTTCATTTCTCGTAAATTAGCATTTTGATGGGGGGTGGGGGGAGGGGAGCCGAGCAGAGGAGTACAAACGCTCCTCACTCTTCCCTCAAAACCACATTCCAGCGTTTATTTTCCTGTACTGGCAAAGGCTGAACAGTAAACATTTACCAAGGGGGAATTTGCCTTCTGCCTGCTCCATGAATGTGTGAGATTAAATATTACCAACTCTCTCTTTTGGATCGACTTTTCCATGCCTTCAGACAGGCGTCTCAAAGTAACACCTGAGTGGGATTGGAAGGACTGAAAGAACGTGTTCTGCAGGCAGGAAGGCTGCTTCCCAGGGGTCCAGTAAAGAGCTGTTGAGGCTGGATGGCTGATCTTACCCAGAAGCCAAAGAAGGCTCCTACTTACTTGATATGATTTAAGGGGCACCAGGAAGATCCCCTTCCTAAAAAGTGCCCCCCCCATTGATGCCTGAAATCTCACCACTACAAACACATACCTTCATTCCCTTGGGTTAATAACATTGTCCTTTTCAGGTGTGGTAAGTCCCGCCAAAGACTTGATACTTCAGTAACCTTTATACACTTTTCTGCTATAGAAATATACTTTCTGTTAAACTTATACATTATATACTTTTATAAAACCAAACAGCATTTGCAGCTACTGCCCAGCAGAGCCTGAAACAATGCTTCTTAAAATCCGACTAGAATGTAAGCTCCTAGAAGGGCAAGCCGGGATTGTTTACATTTTTGTCTTCATCTCCCTTATGCCTGGTGCAGTGCCTTATGCATGGTAGATGTTCGACAAATGGTTGCTTAATTGAACTGAATTTGAGAACCTTTGTGATTTCTAAGAGCCCTGGGTAGGAATTCAGAAGACCTAGTTTCTAGTTCCTGTTCTATGACCTTGGAAAAGTTACTTTCCCTTTTGGGGCCTCAGAAATTTCCTCATCTGTCAGAAAAAAAAAAAAAAAAGGATAACACAACCCTCCCTACTTATCTCAGCTAGGTTGTTGTGAGGATCCAGTGAAATGAATTGGAGACTACAAAGACTACAAAATTCTCTGAGGAAGCAGAGAATTATTATTATTCTTTTGTATGAAGTCCCTA
Organism: Dromiciops gliroides; assembly: GCF_019393635.1. NCBI lineage: Eukaryota > Metazoa > Chordata > Mammalia > Microbiotheria > Microbiotheriidae > Dromiciops > Dromiciops gliroides. The sequence goes on along the minus strand of NC_057862.1, from coordinate 412,648,017 downwards.
ATACCATAGAGTGCAATGGGTTTATCAGATGCTTTTTCTCCCTCTCTAGTAGGGACTGGGGGTAGCCCTAGTAGATACCTTGAAATAGGGTTGATGAAAGAAGGGAGAGAGTGTAGACAGGAAAAGAATGTGTGCATGTGTGTGAACTAATACACATTTTGCTGACTCCACAATCTTACCCATAGCTGGCCCTATCCTCACCTTTCCTAGCTTTGTGGTCTTGGTGTGGCTTGCTCTTGTGGGCCAGGGAATTCCTAGAATGGGAGGCACGTGAGTGGATGGTCTGTCCAAGGCTTTCCCAACAATGGCTTCCTTCCTAAAACCTCCCAGTTTAGAGTTCAGCTTGCCAGAGTCTGGGTGATCTGATTTATGGGTCATGGCCTGAGGGTCCTTGGGGCAGCCACATTCCTTTTGTTTTGCCTCCTTTTTCTTAGGGTAGTCAGGACTATTTACAATAATTAACACCTGGTTCAGACACACTCCTTGAAAACGGAAAGAAATGGAATTTGTTACTTGACTACTCTTTTAAAGAGAGTTAGGGGCATCATAGGGAAATGATCGGAGCAGTCTTATCATCCTGGGAATATTCTAGAGTTGTTACACAGCACAGGACATGCCCCACAAATACTTATTGATTGAATCCATACTCCACCCAGTTTCAACCACCTCCAGGTCTGAGCAATGGTAATAACCATTCAGAATATTGACCTTGAGGTCCTGCAAGACCCTCAGTCATGAAAAAAAGATTTCACTGTGTTCACTTGAATGGGCTTTACTGAAGCAAGAAAGCAGACTCATACTTTCACCAAAGATTTTCTAACAAAAAGGGTTTTCAGGTTCACACTGAGTTACCAAGAAAATTCAATTAACCAGAACCCCTGTTCCCCCACAAACATTAGTTTCTTGAGGTTTTCATTTGAATTTCCCAAAACCTGATGCCTCCCCTTTGGAGCAACAGTCTGCTTCACCTCCTCTCCAATTCCCCCCACCCCTCCCCTCCAACACAGGTTTTCATCAGTGGGCGTAGGGCCTCCCGGGTGTGTGGCAGCCAATTCAGAAATGTACACATGTGCTCTGGAACGAAAAAGATTGGAAAGCTGTGGTCTAATCCATCCAGGACAGAGGGCTGCCTCATCAGTCCTGTGTATGCTTTCCACTCCACCTCCTCCTTAAAATCCCGGAGGTTCCAGCTGTCAAATTCCTCTGCTAGCCTGGATCCGGAGTTGGGGGGGGGGGTGAGGCTCTTTCAGGGCTGATGTTTGCACAAAGGAGTGAATTTCAAACCTCCTTGCAGTGCAAAGCTAACTTTAAAAATCAAATTTTGTTCTAAAAAGTCTTTGAATAAGCATTCAAGTCAATGACTATTTTGTAAGCATATCCTATAGATAGATAGATACCTTGCCTTCAAGAAAGGGAACAAGAAAAAGACATCCTTAAGCCTCAGTTCAAATCTCCCCTTCTCTGTGAAGCCTTCTCTGAGTATCCCAACACACCATTATCTCTCCCTTCAAACTCCAGTGGTATTTAATTTCAGCATGCTTTATTTGTATTTTACTTATCTTTCGATAGGTATATGCCCTAATCTCATCTGCTAAACTACAAGCTCCATGAGGACAGGAACAGTCTTTGTACTTCCCTTACTTCCCCACACAGTACCTAGCATAGGTTTATGAACAGAATAGATTTTAGTCTGATATTTATCTACTCTATATGATATGCTAAATGCTAGAACTACAAAAAATGAGAGTTCTTGTCCTCAGGGATCCCTGTACCCCTGTCCTAAAGTTCCACCTTCTGCAAGAAGTTTTTCCCAATCCTCCTTAACCTTCTGAGACTACCTCCAGTTTATCTTGTATAAATTTTGTTTGTCCATAGTTATTTGCATGTTGTCTCCTGCATTAGACTGTGAGCTCCTTGAGAGCAGGGACTGATTTGTTCGTTTGTTTTTGTTTTTGTTTTGTTTTTGTCTTTCTGGAAACCTTCAGTGCTTAGACATTGCAGGAGCTTAATAAGTGCTTGTTGACTGACTATTAACCAAAGTTGAATACTCTTAAGATAAGTGGTTCCTCTGTAACTCTTCCTACTTCCTATCTGCTGTGACTTAGGAAGCTGCCCCCTAAGCCATGCAGTTGGATGGACTCCATGGGATGTCTCCAGGTTGGACATGTGACTTGGCTGGTTCTTGAAGGATGAGCAGAGTTTGGAGAGAAGTATGATGTTCTCTATCACTAGAGGTCTTTGAGTACAGAATGAATGACCACTTCTTGGTGTTGTAAATGGTATTCCTATCCAGACATTGTCAGACTAGAAGATCTATGAGGTCTCTTCCAACTCTGGGATTCTAAGATTCTGTGGCTATCATTTCTCTATCTAGTCTCTTTCCCTCCCTTCAAAAATATTTCTGAGATAATCTTTTTATTCTTTTAGGCCTCACCCATTTCTGTCATCTGAAGAAATTCTCTGGGGTAACTGATGTGTGCCTGTGGGGACTGGCAGACAAGACCCTGAAATGAGGCAGGTATGCCTCAACTATTGACCCTGCCTGTAGAAAGGTCAACCACTGTCTCCTGTGGGTGGTGATCTACTTGTGTCTTTTTAACTAGTCTACACCTGGTTAGTTAATTTGCTTTGGGGAATTCTATTTTGTGTTCTTCTTGTAATGGGGAGTCCAGCTAGCCTGCCTTTCCTTTTTTTCCCCCCTCTAAAAGGGGGAAGTTTCGCCTTTAGGGGCGCTTTGGCATCTTCCTTTCTGGAAATCCTTTAGAACCAAAGTCTTTGGTCCTAGAATGCTTGTTCATTTTCCTTCTGGTGATCAGTTCTGAAGTCCCTAGAAATCTGGGATTCTTCTTTTGACAGTTGAAGAAGATCTGGTTGTCCCTGACAGCCTGAAAAAATGAGCAACATGCTCCCAAACAGGGGGGCAACTAGGTGGTGCAGTGGATAAAGCACCAGCCCTGAATTCAGGAGGACTTGAGCTTAAATTTGGCCTCAGACACTTGACACTTACTAGCTGTGTGACCCTGGGCAAGTCACTTAACCCTCATTGCCCCGGGGGTGGGGTGGGGGGACAAAACCTGCTTCCAAACAGCCTTAGCTTCCCCTAAATTCATTACATATCCTCCCTTCCTGAGTTGATGGCAGAATCACTGGATTGAGAGACAGAAGAGACCTTAAGAAAACATGTAATCCAACCTCCTCATTTTACAGAAGAAGCTGACCCAGAAGAGGGGATGTGGTTTGTCCACTATCACACATCTAGTAAGTAGCAGAGTTGAGATTCAAAGAAACCCAAAAATGGCAGTGGAAAAAGTGCTTCCCTGGGAGTAAGACTTGCTGGGTTGTGGTCCCTGCTTTGTCACTGACTCCCCATATGCCCTTGGGCAAATCCTGTTCTCTGTTCATAGGCTTTCAAAGGGGATAATAATCCCCAACGCACTTCACAGAGTTGTGAGAATAAAAATAATGTATCTCATTTTAGAAAGTTGAAAGCACTTTACAAATGTGGGAGATTATTATATTTTCAGTCTGTGTTGCTTCTCCGAGTAACGAGTTCCATAAGTTTACTCCCTGCTGTGTGAAGGAGGATGGCCTGTTATTTGTCCTAAAAACTGCCTCTTTCAAGCTTCAGGGGGTTAGGGGTTTAGGGGGAGGAGGGGAGGGCACCAGTTCTAGTATTTGGGGACTTGGTGAACAAGTCCCACATTTCCTCTCTCCACTCCCTTAATAAGTCTGGAGAATAGAGAAGAATTGATCAAGTTCTCATGTGATAGCACCTAGCCTAGCTCTAAGCTTTGCACACAGTAGGTATTCTATAAATGTCTGTTGAATGAATGCATACATATATCCATATTTCCCATGAGGCCATGTATAAGGCCAAAGCAGATGCAGTCATGTAACTGTAGATTTTCATACCAATAGCTCATGTTCCAAGAACTTTAATTTGCCATAACTGTTTTTTTTTCCACCACCCTTCCTCCCCTGTTCCCCCCAACCCACCCATGGGTTGGCTTATAACACTAGAGTCTGTTTTACTTACATATAGATAGATATTCAGTAAACATAAAAATATGTGGTAAATAATGTTGCATTTTAAAAAATTATTATTAACACCCAAAAGCAAGAAAGCTCCGAGTTAGAGCAGCTGCAATTCAGCCCAGTGTGTGGCAAACCATATGGTCTAAAAAATTAAACAGAAGACAACACATGAGTGCAACATACAGGCCTTTATCTGACAGTGCCAAGAACAACCCTTCCCCTTGGAAAAAGCCATTCTCAGCATGGGGTCGTGGGTGGATTTTCTCAGTTATTTGTAATCATGAACAATAATGAGACCTTGCAGTCTCATCAGCTTTTACTCGAAAGTATTCTCACATCTATTATCTCATTTTATCTTTATAACAAAACTATGAGTTACATAAAGCAAGTAATATTTCCCTCTTTGATTAGTTAGTAGATACAATGAGGCTGTCACCTGTCCAAGGTGACATATAGAATCAGTGGTGGACCAGGGTCATTTATCATCTTCTCCAGACCCCTTTTCACTTGACTACTCTGCCCTGCCTAGTATAGCCTATTTATCTTTCTAGCCTTATATCTCCCTGTTCCCCTCTTCTATTTTATACTCTAATTCCTCCTCATCTTCCTAAGCCCATTACTCTCTACCTTATATTTATACTCATCTTTGTGTAGATTTTATTCCTCAAACCTCCTCTTAGTACCAGTGGAATGTAAGTATTTTGAGGACAGGAGTTATTGTATTTTTTGTCTTTATATCTCAGATGCCTAGCACTGTTCTTGCACATAATAAAGACTTTATAAATATTGTATGAATTGTTAATAGTTAAACTATACTACTTGCTATTATTCCTCAAAGAAAATTTGTTTTCTGTTCTTCCACTGTGACTTCCAGCTGGAATACTCCTCCCCCTATTCCTTTCTCAAGGCAGTTCACATGCTACCTATGTAAAGCCTTCTTTGATTCTCTCTCTTCTCTCCCCAACCAAATCAGATGTTTCTTCACTAAACCTTCACAAGCAATGGTTTTCTTTTGTATGGTCTTTAGCAAAATCTCTCATGTCTTGTAGTTATGCATGAATTGATTATCTCTCAACCACTAGACTGAGAGCTTGTTGGTTTGGACTGACTTAAGGCCAATGACATTTGTCTAATCTTTGTGTCAACTACCCCCACCTCCAATCTAGTACATTGTAGGCTTTTAATAGATGTTTGTTGAATTGAATTGCTTCTCAGTTATTCCTTTTCTAATCCTAGAGATCTAGGTCAGCACAACCCCCATTTTGTACCAAGAATTGGAGACAGGGCTATATTTACACCACTGTATTCATTTATTTTCACCAACAGGCATTTTCACTTTTAGAATATGAAAGCATCTCTGCCTTTTGCTACTTTTTATATAGAGTGTACCTGATCTGAAATGGTGGAAATTTAGAGAGCAGCTGGTCTTAGATTTACCTTTTCATTTTCTAGGAAGAAAGGGCTTGCTTCAACAAACTGTCATTTCTTTTCTGACAGCTCCCACTGAGTATAGACTTAGGGGAAACGAAATTTGACAAAACATAATAGTGCAAACGAGCTAATAAATAGAAGGATATTTAACTTAAATAAACAAACTGATTTTAAGCATTTTAAAAGCACCCACCAATGTACTTAAAAACAATTGGCTTGTTTGTTATGAATAAGACAAATAGTCATTAAAGGACCTTCCTCCCTCCAACATACCCAACTACAAAGCAACAGTCTGATAGCTTAGTTTAGATTGCTTTATGTATTCCAGAGTGGGAAAAACCTAGGATCTGGAGATCTGGTTTTTAATCCTGGATTTGCCATGAATTTGCTATGATTTTTGGATGTCACTTCATCTCACTGTGCCTCAGTTTCCTTATCCATAAAATAAGTGTATTGGGATGCCTCAAAATGATGATCGTAAAACATGTACATGCCATTTGGCTTAAAAAAATCAACTAGTGAGTCTATTTCTGTGTTATTTTATCTCTTAAATGGGCATACTTCTTTGGTTCTAAGAACAACAATTGCTTGTCATGGAGGAAGGTGAACTCTGCCCTAGACCTGTTATACTTCTTCTCAACCCCCTTCCTCCAGCCCAAAGAACACTCCCTCCTCCTCCAGGCCAGGTCTCACTTGGACCTGCCATTCTTAGTCTTTGACCCTATTTGTCAACCTCCCTTTTTCCCCCCACACTGTCCCTATTTGTCAACCCCACCTTCGCCTCTCACCTTTACTGCCTCCTGTGCCATACCTCATCCCTTCAAGGTCTCCCTGCCTTTCAAGGTGACACTTAGTTAATCTGATAAACTCATTGTTTATGAGCACCTTATGTGCTAATGGAAGAAGGCCATGGGAGTTTTTCAGGGTCCTCCCTCCAGATCTTGGGCCACACATGTGCATTGTAATAAGGGCTTTCTGGAAGACAATAAATAATTATTATTCAGTCTTTCTATTGTGTTATATAAACTTGTATAAATTAAAAGAAATAATTACAATGTGTAAACCAGTACAGATGAATTTTGTGTAAAACATTCCTGGCATTAATTGAGGAAAATATAAACTATCATGTGGCTCTTCAAAAAAGTTATATTCTAAAAATGTCATCCCAAAATGGCTCTTTTCTCTTAAAAGGTTGCCAACCCCTGGACCAGATGATCACTGAGGTCCCTTCTGGAAGTTCTAAGCTCCTCTAGAGAACCCATACTGTTCCAGCCCATACTGGTGTCCCCCTGTCTGCACTTCCATTGTACTTATTTTCTATACAGAATACAGATATGTTTTCTTTAAAGGCACTCTTCAATTTAGAGTTTTCAATAACTCAAACTGGCCTTTCCTCTCTGCACCATGTTCCCAGGTGCTTGGAGAATATGAAATATTCTTGTAGGTGGGGACCTCTGGCATGGATATGTGACGTTTGAGTGAGGGACTTTAGCAGAAGGTAGAATATGCCAGTGGAGCTCATCTTGAAGGCATATACTTTGAAACTTTGTATAACGACATGATCTTCTGGCCCAGTTCTGTATGATTTGCGGCAATAGGGAATTTTCTCCTGAACACTAATGATAGAAAGAAATGCAGTGTTCCATATAATGTCCCAAAGATTTTTCTATAAATCACACTGTAAGTTAAATCAGCAGAATATTTTTATCGCTATCCCACTGTTTGCCAAGTATGTGCCGGTGCCGAGTGAGAAATGAGATCTCAGTAGACAATAAATGGCAGAGGATTCTGTTGGAGCACATTTTAAGCCCAGCAGCTGAAGCCCTGGTTTCCAGCCCCACCTCAAAGGAAACCAAGCAGAATGTAACTGCACGAAAGTGTTTGTCTTCATCGACAAACTATCATTCCTTTCCCAACAACTCCCACTGTGTACAGATTTAAGGAAAACGAAATCTGACAAAACATAAACTTTCAATGTACTATGTCTCTGTTTTCTCTCTGACCCAAAATCAGCTACCTTGGGTCAGGTGAGGACCAGAGAACAGCTGTTGCCATCTCTTGTTTCTTGGTGGATTAACTCACCTTCGCATTTAAAATAAGGCTGAAGATAGAAACCAATCCCCTTCAGGGTACCCTTGTTCCTAGGGCTTCTGTGGCAGAATTGGGCATCTTTGGTTTCCCTGTTGATTTTCTGGTTATCTCCTCAACCATTAAAACAAAGAGAATACATCTTTAGTCTAGCATTGGGGTCCTCCATGCTCTAGACCCACTTCTCCCATATGCTGGTCTGTACTTCTTAACTTACTCACCATCATAGGATTTAGAGCTGTAAGAGACCATAAGAATCATCTACTCTACCACCTTTCTTTTACAGAAAAAAGGTTCAGAAAGGGGAAATGATTTGCCCAGGGTGACACAGGTAATAAGAGCTGGGACTTAAATGTTAGGTTCTCTGACTCGAAATCATAAGATCATAACTTTAGACTTGGAAGGAACTTTTAGAGCTCATTAGTCCAACATTCTCTTCTTTTTTTGTCAACTTTTTAATAAAAACTACAGGGAACATAAAAATAATTTTGTTTTTAGTGGGGAAAAGTCACAGGATTTCTAGAAAACTTGCCCCCCCCTTTTCAATTCAGATTTTGATTTTTTTATTCTAAAAAACTCAGTGAACAGCGGTTTTACTTGATACTGATTATTTTCATGTGTATGATTTACTCTTTTGTAATGTTTCATAAATTCTAATAATTTTTTAATTCCAAAAAAACCTTGGAAAATGAGAATCACAGAATCTAAAACCTAAGAGGAACCTTGAAAGATCATCTTATTCAATTTATTAGCAATAGGGATGCTCATACTTTTTTTTTACCTTTGCCTTGTTCTTTTAATATTCCATATTTTGTAGGTACAAGCTACATTTGAGCTGTCCATCCATTATTATTTGCTCTTTTTTCCATAAAAGTATTTTATTATTTTCCAGTTACGTGTAGAGATAATTTGCAACCCAACATTCTCTTCTTACAGATGAGACCTGTAGTGGTTAACTAACTGGTGCAAGGTCACACAGGTAGTAAATAACAGAACCCAGATCAGGAAAATCAGGTTTGCCAGCCAGTGTAGTTTCTGAGCTCTTTTAGCCTTCTGATTCTGGTGACTGGTCTGTATCTTTTCCAAGACATCATGATGAATCAAAGTATTTAATTTTGTCCATTTCTTGTTTTTCTGGAGTTGTCAACTTATTTAAACAAGTTGGGTTAGAACTGCTATAACTGGATGTGATGTCTTCTCTTGTTGCAAATCACTGTGCCTCATTTTTTTTTGCTTAGAATGCCCTTCAACCCCATGTCTACCAATCAAAAATCTTGCCCAAACTTTAAAGCCAGCCCAGGTACAACAACTACTGATTCCTCCAGAAAAGGGAGAAGTGATTATATATATATATATATATATATATATATATATGCTTATATCCATAAGTAGCAACATTACCCTTGTGTAATATGTGTGATATTTCATCTCCTCTAATAGACTATTTTAGTTCTCTGAAGACAGGATCTATGTGTCTTAATGAACCAACAAGAAGTAGTTTTTGAGGTATGTGCCCAGGCCTGAACTAGACAGAAGGAGGGGCAAAAAGATGAATCAGTTTATAATATTCTCTTGTCTTTGAAAGAAAGAGATGGAAAGGAATGGCTCATAACTCAAAAGTATGTTCCCTGTTGATTTTGCTATGGCCTGTAGGTAGAATTGTGATAATGTTGTGTTTTAAGTGCTTTCCTCACAACAAACGTGAGAGGAAGGTGATTTTACAGATGAGGAAGTTGAGATTTGCAGAGGTCAAGTACCTGTTTTCTTCTGCTTCTTTAATCATGACTGGAACCTCTTCAGTCCAGGCCCAGGTATGCCTTTTCTGCCAGGATCCTGGGATAATTTAGTCATTGTCTTCTCATACTTAGCTTCCTTCTCTCCCTAGAACCCAAAGTGGTGGAAGGATATGAGGGTGTGGTTAGGTTTGGGGAAGGAAGTCAAGTGGATAATTTCAGTTCTTACTCTCTTATCTTCTCCTTGAACTTCTTCACTTTCTCCCTCAGATGCTTTTGTAGAACCTTTTTTTCCCCTTTTCATGGGCTTTGCTGTTTGGGGGTAGCCTCAGTGTGACCAAGAGGATGAAGGGAATGTGGATGCAGTGGTATTCCTTTCAGAAAAGGTCCCAGGGATATAGGGGAGATTTCATTTTTTGCCTCTCTCAGCCATAATTCTCTATCCTCTTTTCTTACCCCACCCCTCTTCTCTCCCCTCAACCCCCTCCCAACTCAACTTCGTTTGCACAGCAGACAGGCTTGCCTTCCCAGGAGAGGGAGATAGATCTGCACCTGCATCATTAAGTTGATGTGCTCTGGGCTCCGGGGAGTGTATTTCCTGGGGTTTTTGGTATCTGATTGTGCTGCAAAGGCTGCAGAGGGAGACCAGACGTTCTGTTCAGAATGAGACAAAGCTGGATCTCACGCTAACGAGCCAACATTGTCTCCTCTTGGGCCTCCCTTTCCGGCACTTTCAGGCATGATCTTTGGGAGAAGTTTCCCAGAGACTAAATATTTCAGTAAGAAGGTTATGTTTTCCTTCCTTCCAAGGATGCCTTCATTCACCCAGAGCTCATCAGAGTTTAGAACATTTGAATGCCTTAACATGCAGGATTGCCATGTTGGAGGACTCCTGGCAAGCATAGAGCCCCCCACTCTCATTTTCCCCATCCAGAGCCTCATTGTGGGAATGAGTGATTATTGTTGCAATAAAACTGTTCAGCTTCCAGATCCGGGGAGGAGGAAGGGAGGGATGGATGGACTGATTTTCTCTTGAGCTGATTACATTTGGGTATTTTAATGTTGGCCCAAGACCTTCTTACGTGGCCACATCTGGAGCACTGTGTTCAGCCCTGGGCCCCACATTTTAGGGAAGACATTGACAAACTAGAGCATGTCCAGAGGACAGTGACAAGAGTGGTAAAGGGACTGAAGACCATGCCATGTGAGGATCAGTTGGAGGAACTGGGTATATTTAGCCTGAAGAAAAGAAGATATAAGGGGAGGGACATGATAACTGTCTTGGAATAGCTAAAGGGCTGTCCTGTAGAAGAATGATAAGATTTGTTCCAGCTTGAGAGGGGGAAAACTAGGACCAATGAATGGGTCAAAGCTACAGGGAGGAAAAATTTCTTATTTCTTTTTTTAAAAAGAATGGCTTCTTCATGAGATAGTGAGTTCTCTGTCACCGGAAATGTTCACAAGGATGCTCTGATGACCATCTATCAGAAGCAGTATAGAGAGGACTGTGTTGTATTAAATGGAAAGTAGAACTAGATGATCTCTAAGGTCCCTCCTAATACTAAGATTCTATGTTTCTAAGATTCTTCAAAACCACACACACTTTTCTTTGGAAAAACCATTTAAGGATGTCATTGAGAAGAGGGATTAAACTTGTTTTCCTTGGCCCCAGAGGGCAGAAGTAGAACCAGTAGGTGGAAGTCACGGGGAAGCATATTTGGCTTCATGTAAGGAAAAAGTTCCTAACAATCACAGATGTCCAAAAGTAGAGCTGGCTTCCTTAGGAGGTAGTGAGTTCTCCATCAATGGAAATTTTCAAGTGGAGGTTTGATCACTATTTGTCATGGATGCCATAACTGGGATGCCTATTCAAGGAAAGATCATGCTAGATAGTTTCTAAGGTTCTTTCCCATGTGATTAACTGAATTAGCTCTGTAGGTACATGGTATTTATTTTATGTATTGACAAAGTAGGTATATGATTAGAAAGGCATCAGGGGGCAGCTAGGTGGTGCAGTGGATAGAGCACTGGCCCTGGAGTCAGGAGTACCTGAGTTCAAATCCAGCCTCAGAACATTGACACTTACTAGCTGTGTGACCCTGGGCAAGTCACTTAACCCCAATTGCCTCACAAAAAAACCCAAACAAAACAAAACAAAAAAAAAGAAAGAAAGACATCAGGAAGGCTTCCCCATAGCCAAAAATATCTCTACCCACATCAAATTCTTATCCTTAGAGGATCAAAGAATCATAGAATGTTAAAGATGGACTTCATATCTATTACATACATGGAAATAGGCTAAGAGGAGTGAAATGATTTGCCCTACGTCAAATTTAATTGGTGGCTGAGTCAGGCTTAGAGTCAAGCCTCCTGAGCAGCAGGCAGTACTCTCTAAGTGGGCTTCAAGACTCAGATCACATTCTTCCTCTTCCAAGAAGCCTTCCCTGACTTTGCCATTTCAAAATAGACTTCTCAAATAAATGCTGGAGGGTCTGATTAGATGGTCTCTAAGGTCCCTTCCAGCTCCAAAACCATGATCCCCTGTCACTTGGTATGAATGACAGAAAGTGTAAGCCGGAACTCCAGGGAACTGAAATTGTTCAAACACTTTGTTTTCTGGATTTGGAATTAGTCTATAAGTTTTTTGAATATTTATATTCACTTCCCTGTAGGGCAATTGCTGCCACCTTCTGTGTGTCCCTTCATACTTTCCCTCTCGGCTTTTCTTGGAGAAGAGGTGACGTCTATCCATTTCCTCTTTCATCTTTGAGATTGTACCTTCTTCCCATTCTGCACTGGAAGGCAACCTCTTTAAGGTTCCAGACCCATTACAAATGAGCAGAGTCTGGGAACCAAACATTCTTTTGTAACCATCACCCCCATTTCAGTGTCTTTACACCTGCAGAGTTCCTTGGCTAAAATAATGTAAACAAATGTGGGTTGAATTTATTAGTGTGTGCATGCATTCATGCATGTGCCCACCAGTGCATTGAGGGAGCCAGGAGAGAACTTTCTAGCACAAAGACTGTATGCCTCTGAGACAGGAGAATTGCTCAGCAAACTTTTGAAATGATCAGAATGTCCTATCCATAAAATCCCAGTTTAAAAAATGTTAGCAGGTGCGTATACAATAGCAAGTCAGTTGGGATGGATTAGTATAGAATACCATTTCCGTTCTCACCAGATTATGCATTCAAGGCATAATTTTCCATAAATTGTCATTCTTGTCTGCTAAGAAAAGCAAAAAAAAAAAAAAATTCACATGGAGAAACCTCCCTCAGAGCCAAGCCAGTGCCTGTTTGCAATAGGATATCACTGAAGCATTTCACCCTGGACCATGGGAACTCTGGAAATGCCAGACATTAGCCACTCTGGTATGATGGAAACAGTATTGTCCAGAGGACCTGAGTTTGAATTCTGACTCTATTTCTTAACTACCTACCATGCTATGGGAAATTTACTTAATTTGTCTAGATCTCACTTTTCCCATCTATAAAACGAGGGGGTTGTATTAGACCATGGAATCATGGTTTTAGAGTTTAAAACATTCTTAGAAAAGATTTATTTTATAAATGAAGAACTCATCTCTAAGGGCTATGATCCTATGGAGTTCTCAGGCTCTTGCAGGCTTGGAGGTGAGTGTTGTGGGCTGAGATAACCACCTCCTTTAATTCAGTCTAATATGGATAATCTAGATGCTAGGCAAGGCCCAGGATGATAGAGCACATGAAAGGCTCTAATATGCAACTTGCAGATAATATCTCTAGGCTTCTAGATTGTCACATACTTGGGGGAGGGGAGAAAAAAGTGTTCAAAAACTGCGATGGCTTTCGATCATCCATAGACTAAAGACCAAACTTCCCAGCCTGACATTCATGTCCTTCCACACTCTGGCTCCACCCTATCTCTGGTAGATTTCCCTCCACTGTTCTAAGAGCCCTCTGTCATACTATTTTTCCTCTAAACAAAACAATAGTTTTTTGCCTCTGTACTTTTGCTCAGTTTACTCCCTCCTCATGGAATACCCTTCTCCCCCATCTCCAACTAGCAAAGTTTAGAATCGATCCTTCTAGATCCAACTCACTCCTTTTCAAAGTTTCCTCTTATCCTTCATTCTAATGCAATTGCCTCATCATATGTATTTAAGTAATTTGTGGATGCCTTATTTTCTGTATTCAATTGTAAGATCCCTCAGGGTAGGCAAAATGTCTTATTTTCCTTTATATACTTCCTAATAGCAAATACAGCATCTTGCATTTAGTAGGTAATCATTGAAAGTTCATTAAATTGAACGCCCATGACTTTGATTTTGCTCCTTGTGAATTTTTTTGTGGGGAGAGTAGGATGGTCAAGGTTGAATAGGGCAGCTAGGTGCTACAGTGGATAGAGCATGGGTCATGGAGTCAGCAAGACTTGAGTTCAAATCTGACCTAAGACACTTATTAGCTATGTGACCCTGGAAAAGTCACTTAACCTCTGTTTGCCTTAGTTTCCTCATCTGTAAAATGGAGATGATAATAGTATCTACCTCCCAGGATTATTGTAAGGATCAACTGTAAGCTATTATTATTAATTGTTATTACTAACAGGTAGGATAGATTCGAAGGAGTGCTTAATGGTTATTTGCAAAACTATTCTATTCACATTCATAGCATGTGTGGCAGGGTTACAGAACACAGGAATAATGAAACCAAGGTCATATAACCAGTCTCCACATGAACCACAGAACTTTGCTTTATCCTTCAGCCCAGCAGTTTCATTTATTGACCAGTCAGGCATCTGGAAAAACACAATGTTGGCTACAGATGGGCCCAGGTAAGAGAACATGGACAGGCTGAGGGCATTCTACCACTTCTTCAGCAAAACCTACTCTGAGAACTCATAGTCAGCAACAATATTTGAGGTATACTTGATGAAAATCCATGCATAAGTATACATATATTTTGTATAGACTTCCTCTCCTGCCTGACAACTTTGAAGTGCCCCTTAAATCAGTAAAACCAAGCTCCCCCAGGGCTTTCACAAGTGGTCATGCCTATCCTGAACTCTCTCTCTCCTCTTCAGCTCTGAATGTCTCCTCTGTGAGCGCATACACGACATACATTTGCGTGTGTATGCAAGCATGTTCCTCTGTGCCCCATCAGAAATCAGGACACCTCCATGAAGAGATCCACTTCCCCCAAATACATTTCCTTTTGATGAAGCAGAGTAATTGAGAACAAAGGTAGTCATGATATGGGTGGCCTGAGAGATAACCCAAGACTCTACACCCTAAAGTTTCTAAACTGTCTTTTAACCAGAATTCTGGGTTTCACTCAGTTATCCCAAGGCATAAAAGAGACATGCCTTTCTTTTCTGGGTCATCTGTTGGAATATCATATGATGTAGTGGAAAGGGCCATAGCCTGAGAGTTAGGAGACCTAGGTTCCTGGATCTGCTCTGCCTCTTATTAGTTGTTTGACTTTGGGCTAATCACTGGATTTCCACAAGCCTCAGTTTCTTCATCTGTGAAACTAGGATGTGTGTCAGAGGAAGGAGAAGGAAGGCAGGGTTGAATGGATAATATCTAAGGTTCCTGCTATGATGTTATGCAATTTTAAAGAATGCCTCCTGTGTGCCCCCTATTCTAGGTGCTCATGAGAGACACAGGGAAAGGAAGACAGGGTTCCTGACCTCAGGGACAATTAAATTCTACAAACACTTATTAGATACCTATTATGTGCAAGGTACACAACTAAAGGACTGGCTAGCAGCATTATGGAGGGCAAGGGGATGGGGTGGTCTGGAGACATGGGTCCTTGGGCTACTCCCATCAAGAACTGACTCATCACCTTGGGCAAACCATTTTCTCCTTCTAGACCTCATTTTTCTCAACTGTAATATTGGCAAACTGGATTAGATCAGTATTTCTCAAGCTGTGTTCTCTGGAACCCTGGTGTTCTGTTTGCTGTGAATTAAGGATTCTTTGAGAAAAAGTCAATGCGAGTAGTATTTGTCCCTTTGAGAAAGGGACATACTATATGCATTAAACATATTCACTAAGTTTAATTTCTTCCCCTTTCCTCCAAAGTTTCCCTGACCTTCCCTTTATCCTTGGGGGAGAATTTTGTGCCCCTAGACCAGAAGTGTGGGTTCCATCTTGGGAGTCATCCATGACCTACTGGTTTGAGCCACATTGGACTCAATGATTCAAGGTTTCTCCCGGTTTTGACATGCTAGGATTCTATGGATCCTTTGGTTTCACATTATACCTAAACCTTTGTCTTCTGCTGTGTACTTTCCCATTGACTTCAAGGCTTCAGATAAATAGGAAATTGTTTTCTAAAGGTATTCCTCATTTGAGGGGTGAGGTAAGGATGAACCATCTTATCCCTCCCCTTAAAGAGCTTACTTGTTGCCTCTTGGACTGTAATTTCAATACTGTTTTCTATGCTTTTCTCATCTGAACACAAAGTAATGCTTGCTATCTTATGGGTTGTTGAGATAATGAATAAGATGGTGTTTGTCTAATGCTGTGCTTCACAGGAGAAGGCAGATATTTTTAGTTGGGTGTGGGAAGGTATTATTACTTAAACAGTATGACTACTGTTATCAGTAGTGACCACCAAATGATGGGGAGCAGGGCAGAAATGGTTGCAGAATTTTTAGTTCTGATAGGGGCTTAATTTCCAAAACTGATTTTTTAAAAGCTTATTTTAGGAGACCTTTGAAGATAGGCAATCCCACCAGAATGAGAAGGTTTGCTTGAAGATTTCAGAAGCAGCTATTCTTGGGGCTGGGGAAAGTTTTTGATTGCCTGACATCTGTTTTTATGGAAACTTCAGGGAGTAACCAGAGGGAAATATACGTATAAACAAGGCAGCCAGTTTTGCCTTTTCACCATATTGTTAATGGGGAATTGTACACATGGCTCCCTCTGCACCCCAATGCAAATTTGGTCCTCAGTCTAAGGTAGGAGTTATTAAATTATATGTGCAGATTGAGAATTGGGCTGAGCCACAGTAGAGGAATCAATGTTTTATGTCCCTTGGTTTCATGCAGTAAAAGAAAATATTCTTGTTAAGTGTGAATTAATTTTCTCCTTTAATGGGTGCATGGAGTTAATTCTGGACATTTGGAAGGTTAAATTAAAAATATGAGGATCTGTTTTGTGGGCACAGGAAGTACTTGGGCTCTTCAAAAGTGCAGGAAGTAAAATCTAACCTATCTCATCTGATGAATTGCTTCCTGTTGATTGTGTATGGATCTCACTGAAGAACATGGATTCCCATAAAGTCCCATAAAGTCTCACATATTTTAATCCTTCAGGTTGAGTGTAAAAGCGTCCCCCTTGATTTTTCCTTCTTTTGAGAGTCTCCCCCATCCTCCTATTTTGGCTTTACTGGTTCAAAGGGCTCTTGGTTTCCTCTTGTTGCTAATGAAGGCACCATTAATGCTACCATTAATACAAGAGGCTTTTTTAGAGACTGAAGGCAACTTCAGATCTCTGCTGACATCTAAAAGAAACACAGGCCTAGGGGGAGGTGTTGAGAGTGAGCCTAGGGAGTTGTTTCATGCGGGTGTAGTTGAAATTGGGGTCAAGGACACACACTTCCTCACTTTGTTTGGGATTAGGGACCCCTAGTCATTACCATCAATAAATTTCTGACAACGATGACATAAACACAGAGATAAAGAGCCTTACTGCTATGGATCAATACAGGAGAAATGTGAATAATGCAGCCAATAATAATAACAGCTCCTGTGTACACAGCACTGCACAGAGTGCTTTCCTAACCCTAACCTTGTGGAAGGTAGATGGTACAAGGATTCCGCATTTTACAAATGAGGAAAGAGTCTGAGGCTTTAGAAGGCAAGTTAGTAATTGTCAGTAATTGACAGAACTGGGTCTTCTGACTGTAAGCCCAGTTCTTTCTATTATAGCACACAGATAGGGTTAGTTATATGGTGTACAGGCAAAGGCTTAAGGGCATGGCCCTGGGAGGGTGTGTGTGTGTGTGTGTGTAAGGAACAGACATCAGAGTGAGTTGGGAATATATATTACTTTTCCTTTTGAAGCTTCTGGCCCCGAAATGTTCTACTTATCGGCACACTGTGTTCTCCACTGCTGTTATCATCATAACTGGTTAATGTGTGTCCTTGCCACTGTTGTTATCATCATGTCTGGTTAATGGGTGTCCTTGTTCTGAGGAACTTGAAGCAGACCCCATGTATTACCTGTTTCCATCCTCACTTCCCCTGGGGCAGGTGTTATTTTCTCAATCAATTAGTCATCCAGTCTTAACTGAATGCTTCCTGTGTGCCCCCTATTCTAGGTGCCCATGAGAGGTACAAGGAAAGGATGACACAGGGTTCCTACCCTTAAGAACAATTAAATTCTACAAACACTTATTAGGTACCTACTGTGTGTAAGACACAAATGTCTATGCAAATTTTATAGCTATCTATTTTGCAGAAAGGACTTTCCAAGCACAGAGAGATACCTACTCCAGGCCATACTGACTCTCCATGTGCAAAGTCCTGGTCCTGAGATGCTTTGTCTCAATTTCCTTTTCATCAGCACCTATCTCACAAGGAAACTTGAGCACTAGAACCCCATTTCCTAAGAGGGCTGCAAAAGGCTATGGCAAATCTCCTATCCATCTCCACTTCTGCATTTGTGGCTGCCCCCATCTCCACCCCACCCCCGTGCAAGCTGAAGCGGCTGGAACTGTTGGAAATTATAGACTCTGCAATATGTTGAAAAGTGTCCAATTGTGTCTACAATGTAGCAGATGTCTTCATCACATAACACAGAAGGAGTCTGTGAAATACAGAACTTTGCTATACATCAACACAAAACTTTGAAGAGCCTTGTTTATTTAGATAGACGGCATCAGGGTGAAATAAGCACAATGAGAGCTTTAACAGGCACCAAATCCTAGAATTATGGATTCTTAGAATTGTAAGAAGCTTAAAGGTCATCTAGTCTGACCCTCCACCCAGTGCAAAAATCACAGTCATCCCGCTTCAACTGAATACCTCAGTGACAAGGGACTCACTAACCTACCATTCAAGCCCATCCCATTGCTAGGCAGTTCTCATTATTAGAGAGGTTCTCTGAGATCAAACCAAAAACTGTCTCCCTGTAATTTTCCCTCTTTTGTTCTAGTTCTCCACCCCCCACCCCCCAAGAGGAGTTCTTAACCTTTTTGGTGTCATGGACCCCTCTAGAAATCTAGTCAGATCTATGGACCCCTTCTCAGAATAATATTTTTAAATGTATTTATAGGATTATAAAGAAAACCAATTGTAGTAAAATACCATTAATAAAATTTTTTTTAAAAATAAAAAGTTCAAAGTCCCCAGGTTAAAAACCTTTGCCCTAGAATTTACTCTCTTCCAAGGGAGTGTCTATTCCATTATCCAATCAAAGAAGAATAACAGAGTCCTCCTGTTATAATTTATGGAACTAGGAGAATGTGCCTGACAAGTGACAGATAACTAGAAGTGATTAAACCTTACCTCTCTTAAGTCTTGAGATAGGAACAGCTAATGAATGCTTTTTCCTTTAGGAGGGGGTGATAGGAAAGGAAAAAGCAAGAGTTGAAGATTAATATTTGAAGGAAGAAATTTAAAATCACCAATGAGCAACTGAAGTAGAAAGTAGTCTTAAACATGTCCATAAGAAAAACTCTGGTTTTATGAAGTGGAAGTGTTAGATAAAGATTTAAATAATGTTGGACTCTTTGGCTTTTGTTGTTATTGTAGTTGTTTAACTAACCTAATGGAGAGGTGACAGATTAAGGATGCAAATAAAACATGCATTTTTGGACATGGCCAATTTGGGAATTTAACTTGCTTATTTATATATATACATACATACACACACATATATTTGTTACAAAGGTTTTATTTTTTTCCAGTGGGAGATGGGAAGAGAAAATAGATTTTTCTTAATTGAAAAAAAAGTAACAAAATATTTAAATAAACTATGTATCTATGTATTCTACTTAATAATGGTAATACCAAATGGAATTTTCTCCCCTCTTCACTTCCTTTCATCTTTTTCTTAAACATAGCCATAATATGGAACTGAAGTATTTTATTTTTATTTATTATATTTATTTAGTGGAGTTGTGTGCTCTCTGATCTTAATTTTTTAAATGAACAAGTAGAGCATTTTATATTCTCTATACAAAGAAGCTAATTTGAATTGCTTTTTTACTTATGTCAGCCTTGATTGCTTTCCTCCTATGAGTTAGTGTATCTCAGAATAAATTCTTGCCTAACCCTTATCTATATACTTTATCTGTATTTTCAAAAAAATTTAAAATACAATAAAATATACACCCCCAAAATGATCCTGAATATAATTCAACCTATATATACATATAAATACACATGTATACTTTATATATATATACATACTTTTATATATACATACATGCATACACACACACACACATATGTGTGTGTGTGTGTGTGTGTGTGTGTGTGTGTGAGGGGGCAATGAGGGTTAAGTGACTTGCCCAGAGTCACACAGCTAGTAAGTGTCTGAGGCCAGATCTGAACTCAGGTCCTCCTGAATTCGGGGCCAGTGCTTTATCCACTGTGCCACTTAGCTGCCCCTAATTCAACCTTTTATTGCCATTAATAATGACTCTGAGACACTGCTGTACCCTGAATTGACTTCTAAATCCTCAATTACAAATGTATCCTATATGCCAAAGACATATGGAAATATTATGTAATAGATGACTGCTTAATAGTGCCAAATAATAGAAAATACAGAGTGTCCTAAAAGTCTTAGTGCAGTAAAAGTCTCAGCTTTAAACTTCATTGAGATTTTTGGGACATCCTATTTAAGGATTTATATCTTTTCAAGGATCTATAACATTAATTATTTCACTTTTGCCTTCATAATGTCTTTGTGCTGAGAAGGGCAGGAAAGAATGTTTTCCCCTCATTTTTATCAATGGGAAAACTGAGGCTTAGAACACTGTAAGATTTCCCCAAGTTCACACACCTTGCTAATGGCAGAGAAAGGTTTCCTGATTTCTGATGCAGCTAAAAGCTGTCCAGGAGAGATAGCCCAGCTGGCTGCTCAAATTTGCCTTCTATAGTGCTGGGGGTAGGGGGGCAGTCATCTCTATTTCAGGGCCTGGTCTCCTGCTCTGCAGTCCCAGGAACTTGATCTCATCAGCCCACCCAGAGAGGACTCAACTCATGAGAGGCTGATCTCTAAACCAAAATGCCAGTTATGTCATGAAATGGATACTTGGTAGATATGGCTGATAGGATAACTAGTACCAGTTCCTCTTAGTGTGAGTAGCTCCACACCATAGACTAAATGACCGATCAGAAGGGTTTGTTTGTTTGTTTTTGGTAGGTTTAAAATTAGAGCACAATAAGTTCAATGTTCATAAGGAGAAATTTCCATTAAACTTTGATAGCCTGATAGACTGTCTTTTAACATACTGGGGCTATTTCTATCTAAAGAACCAGTCCTAGTCATTTAGGATCAAAGACCCTTCTCCCCTATGCAGTGCTAAAGGCTCATTCCCTTTCTCACTTAGCAAGTTACAAGAACCCAGCCCTTCTAGCCCCATCTCATCAACAACCCATTCATGCATCATTTCATAGGGTGGCCAGTCTCATTGACTTTATGTTAATTCTGCCTTGGAGGGTGACATTTTCCTGACCTTGTTTTCATACTCTGGTGAAGGCACTTTATGGCAGCTCCTATGGATGCATTGACTGAAAATTCTGGTCCAATCTAGTGCTTTTTCAACTCCACCACACCACCTCCCAGGTAATGCCTAGTTTATGTGAAACTTCATAAGTAAATGATTCATTCCTGCCAGAAACAAAAGTATAGAGACTGTCATATTCTAAACATTAACCCTACATAGGACCAAGCAGCAGCCCCCTCCCCCCCCCCACGGTACCCAGTGGTCCCTATACCCTCCCCTCCAAGGGTTTAGAGGCTGACCTTTTCATATTGTTTGATTGCATTTATTTATTTATTCCTCATTTTTTTTCTCCCGTAGGCTATGGTATTCAGTGTCAGGCCTTAAATCCCCACTAAGTTTAAGGTGAGTGGAATGGGGGGGGGTGATGTGTGCCTGGCATCTGTCAGGATACAGACATGAAAAGGGATGCAATCTTAGGGAGCTGATGTGGATCATCTGGTCACAGCTTTACTTAAAGGAACCTTAGATGAGGACCCCATAGGAAAGTTGGTCTTCATCATCTCTATTTACCTTCTGTAACAGATGGTGTTTGTTCGGAGATGGAAGGATCCCTTGCTGGTCTGACCTGATGAGAGCTTCACACTCAGCTCCTTGTTCGAGCACAGGGGCAGCAAATAATTAATCTTCTCTCTTAGTAGCTGAAACTTTCCTTTACAGAGTTTTCTCAGAGTGTTTTATGGTTCTAGGAATTGGGTCCAGTACATACCGATGCCCCACCTCCCCATCCATATGTAAAGTCATTTGGTTGTTTTCTGGCCTTTAAAACTCAGAGCTCTTCCTGCACTGATGTTTCTTTAAGAGGCTCCTCCAAGAAAGCTCCATTTATGTTCCTAAGTTCCCGAAATCTCTCAAAATCTCATGAATACCTCATTTATTTTATGTTGATTCTGTCTCGGAGGGTGACATTTTCCTGACCTTATTTCCAAATTTGGGAGGGGGGGGATCTTTATGGTAGCCCCTATGTATGCATTGACTGCAATACCTCGTTCAGGCCAATGTTTTTTCAACTCTACCACACCACCTCCCAGGCAACGTCTGGTTTGTATTAAACTTCATAAGTAAATGATTCATTCTTGCCAGAAACAAAAGTATAGAGACTGTCATATCTTAAACATTAACCCTACATGGGAGCAGGCAGCAATCCCCCTCCAGGGCACCCAGTGGTCCCCACACCCTCCCCTCTAAGGGCCCCTGATTTAGAGGCTGCCTCTCTCATATTACTTGACCAGGAATAAATAATCCCTCATCTGTTTTTCCTCCTGTAGGCTTTAGTACTTGGTGTCACACCTTAATCCCTACCAAATGAACAGTGGAATAAACAGCAAATCTGAGGGGTGATATGCGGTGAGCATCTGTTAGGATAGAGGCACAAAAAGGGTCACTATCTTGGGTAGCTGATGTGGATAGTCTGGTTAATAGCTTTTTAAAAAAAGGGCACTTCAGTGGAAAATTGGTTTTCAGTGCCACTTTATCAATAAAAGAAACTACATTTTTCAGCTGGTATCTTCTGGGGCAGGGGTGGAGAGAAGACAACATGGTGCCCTGGATTGGTACTAGGAGACCCGGGTTCTAGTTTCTACTCTAACACCACCTAACTGAATAACCTTGGACAAATCACTTCCCCTTTCAACCTCTTAATTTCTTTATCTGTAAAATGAAGGGGTTGAATTAGATGATCTCTATCCAGGAATTACTTTCCTCCCTCCATCTCTCTGCCTCCTTCCACCCAGGTTCCTGTGTTGCAATGGAAATACTCGAGAGGCTCATTACATCAAAGAGGAACAGTTTGGTGGGATAGAGATGCATTTAGGAGAAGGTGTAAAGGGAAAAGTCCTTTTAGCCTGAATGAGGAGATCTTTATTTGAGAGAAATCTTCCCTGTCCTATTCTCTATGTGCTGTCCGTTGCATAGCAGTCCACCCCTCCCACAGAGAACACTCAAGAACTATTGTTCTGGTCCTAGTCTTTTCAAAGCTACCTCCACTCTCATGCCCTTTGCTCACACTGAATTCTCCGGAAACAAAGTGAGGCCCATAGCTTTTTCTTTTGCTAAGGAATAGGTTCTTCAGCTGCCTCTCCACCAAGGATCTTCTTCTCATAGTCAGCAGAGCATAAATTCAGAAGTGAGATGTGGCAGAAATATATTCAAGTCCAGCCAACATTATTGTGATTTAAGCTGATGACTAAAGAATTGTAATGAGCCCAGCACTATTGAATAGATCTGCCACTTTAATAATCTCACCATAAAAAAAATCTGAGCAAGTGTGATGAATGGCACTTAGAACAGCAAGCATCTTGATCTAGTGACAGCCACACTGTAGTTTTCTTTCTTAGGTTGGTGGGTGTTTGCAGTGGATAATGGGTAAAAGGTGAGGTGTGTGTGTGTGTGTGTGTGTGTGTCTATAGTTAAAACTAAATTGCTGTCTCTCTTGTATTTCGAGTATATCAGTGTTTGAATAAAAAGTGCTTTGTCTCTATAATTTTCAATCTTTGTTTCTTTCCATGATATGGGGATGTGAGTTTCCCCTCACCCTCTTGAAAGTAAGCTGTGCAAACAACTCCTGCGTTACATGCGAGACAATATTTCAGACTTTTGCTTCCCAAACTTGCATGGAGTTTGACTTCTTCTGTCTTTACAGTCACCAGAAATCCAACCCAGGAAATTTTACAACTCTATCACAATCTTCTGTCATCCTAGGCTCTGATGGAGAAATTGTCACCACTCCAGGACCTGAAACAAATGGACAGTCTTCATCTATGACAATACTCCCTGCCTCACTGGTCATTCTTCCTTCCATGCTTAACACATCCTTGGGGCTCTAGCCTACAAGCTACCAATGAGACTACATTTGGTTGAGCTGCCTTATATGTTCACTTAGTTGATTATTTGACTTATTCATACTTTCACTTCAACACCCATCTGTTTCAGAACGCAGGTTCTCTCTTAAGTCATCATCCCTATTATTTTTTCATTAAAAAAATTCATTTAGTCACAACTAACATCCTTCTCTGGTACCCAGGATGGAGACAGCCTAGGATTCACAAAGCCTATGTCAGCATAGCACAAGTTCCAGCAGATCCCATCTTGATGAAAAAGCTTCAAATATTAGTACAGTGATAATGATGAGATATCTATTGTCTAAGGACCAGCCTTGATAAAGTTGGAGAGTATCATCACAAAGCTGGTGAGAGGGTAATGATTTAATGTCTTTTTGTCCACCTATATAAGATACTAAAGAAAGTAGTAAAAAAAAACCTATAGTTTTACTTCCCAAAAGGTGATTGCTTCTTCCCTGGTAGTTCTCTTTTACTGTTAGAGATTGCAGCAGAGAAGAATGATTGTTGGGATGACTGAAGGAAGAAAAAGAAGGTCAATTCACAACTATATTTTCAGATATGAGCATAGGCAAACTAGACTAGGGTTGGTTTTCATCAGTGGCTAAAACCCCCCAGGGAGCTAGCCAACTCAGACCAGCCCCCCTAACTCTTTTTTTTTCTAGCCCCCTAACTCTTGCCTGAAACAGAAAGAGCAGCAAAGCATTGGAGTCCCCACTCGCCTGGGAATACAGAAAACAAAACTTAACTCCCTTAAACAAGTGCCTGAGAGAAACAAAATCTCACATACATGGAGACATTTGGACCAATCCACTTTGGGAAATAATTTCTTGTATGGATTTCCGCACTAAAGCTACACAGAGATCTCATTATGTAATATTTCCCTGAACAAAGTTGGGGAATGGACTGTCAGATCACTGATACCAGACAGATCCCTGATGCTGGTTTATATAGTGTCAACCTTGCCACTTTTAGGTGGAGGCATGAGTTCATCTATGGATGTGGTTACACTTATATTTCCTGGAAGGTTTTGTAGGATTTAGTGCTGCTGGAAGGGACCTTAGAAATCATAAAGTCAAAACTCATTATTCTACAACAGATAAAACTGTCACACTGAGAAGGAAAGTGACTTGTTCACAGTCACACAGTAGCAGAGGTAGGGTTCCAATGCAGGTTCTCCAATCCCAAATCCTGGTTCTTTTCACTATACCCCATTGTCATCACTGACAGTTTGTTATTCCTCTAACTAGGGTATGTATACATTGGATTAACCAGAACACCCCTTTCCCCAACTATGCTGGATAATAAAATTTGCTATATTCAGTACACAGGTTTGCATGGATGATGCTCTATGAAATAAAAGTTTTATTATTACTAATCATTCCAAGATTACAGATCACATTTGATTTACCGGAAGAAACCATTGCTTGGTTACCCTCTGACAGAATGAATGCATGAATTGATTAAATTGTGACAAGTTAATTTATCTAACTATAAATAAAAGTATTGACTAAAGTTTGAAATAGGGCAAACTCTTAATACCCGTTAGCATGGGAGACTTTCTTCCCTGTTCAAGTAGTTGGATAGGCTCTGATTGTTTTTCTGAGGATGGCTCTGAGGCTACTTGGGAGAATGTGAAGATGTACTTGTATACAAATGTCTTTATAATGCATTCATATTTCAAGGGAGTTTATGAGACCAAAAGAATTGATATTTCTAGAATAGAGAAATTTACTAATCTTATAGCTCTTCAAGAAGGGTAAGACATAGTCAACAAATGAAAGCCAGCTGTGTACATATGTGTGCATTTGTTTGTGAATGTATAGATATAAATATGTATATGGGAGCACATCTGTGTTTCCCTATGTGTATATATAGGTCTTTGGTTGTTTGGGGCGGTCTGGGTGTGCAGTCCATGTATCTTGGTACATACTTGTGTATGTCCCTGCATGCAAATTTTTTCGTTTAAATACCTCTCACTGATACAATACTTCACAACTTCCACTCTGGTAACAGACTTTGGAAATGGCAAAGATAAACAATTTTTATTTACTAGCTTAACTTCTTCCCAGAATATTTCATGGTCAAATGTTTTTATTCTTGCATTTAGAAAGGTTCCTTCTCCCCACTTGCTCTATAGCCAGTGTAGTGTACCATTTCAAGTGGCTAGGCCTGTTATAAGCTTCCTGGCAGGGAGATTTGAGCTAGGCCTTGAAGGATGCATAAGATTTGTAAAAGTGATGACGAGACCTGAAGCAGCCTATGAAGTGGCCCATGAGTTAAGATACTGGGATAGTAAAATCCATAGTGAGTTCACATAGTGCATGTTTAGGAGCAGTGGGAAATAAGATTGATGAGGAAAAGTGAATCTAGGTCACTGAGAACCTCAAAAATCAGGCAAGAGTTTAGACATGGTATTCTAGGAAAAAGGGAATCACTGAAGGCTTTGGAGCTGGGATTTATACTACCTAAATAGTCACGGCTCCAATGGATATGTGGGACATTTTTCACTTATGGATGATGGGATGATGGGATAAAGGTAAAATTCTAGAACATGGAGTTGGAGACAGTTGTTTGTATGGGGTGTATTGGGTTATAAAGCCATTTGTTCCTGAGTGTATGAAAAATGTAGAGAAAAGTTCTAAATGGAAAGGAGCAGAGATGCTTCCTATTGCCACGTTGCAAGAAACTTTGGGGTCCTTAGTTTGGGAACTTGGATTTCAAAAACTGAAGACTTCAGGAAATCTTGTTTCCTGGGGGTTTGAGCCAAGAATATAGAGTTTGATTCCCTCCTGGATCACCCGAACAGTTCTGATAGGCTTATGTTAGTTCGAGGTCTTGAGCCCAGCAAGGGAAGAGGAGAGGGAACCGCACCCTCCAGGTGCTGGGCTTGGGCAAACGCCAGGGTCCTGTTAAAATATTACGGCTGCAATCCATCACCCGGCCTTGGCCGGGACCCCTGGGGGGACACACAGCCATCACCGAACCACACGCTAGGTTCTCCATCCAAATGTTCACGCTCCAATGTCAAAGTGGAGAAGAGACTTTGGGCTGGAAGTAATTAGCATCTCTTCCCCTCTGTGGGCCCCTTCTCCTCTAAGGTCACCATCAGGGCCGGTCCATAGCAATGTGCTGAAGTCGGCCAAGTTTGTCCTCAGTGGCCTCCCACCTCCCTTTTCTGGGCCTCTCATTTCTGGCACCCCTGTTCCCCTTCTAGCCCTACCCATTCCCATAGGGTCTTGCTCTTAGCTAACTGTCACATGTATGTTGCAGACCTACATTTCTTTTTCCTGGACATCTCCACCTGGATGTTCTGCCAGCACTTCAAACTCAACATGTCTAAGAATTATCATCTTTCCCCTCCAACCTAATCTTTTTCCTGAGTTCTCTGTTTTTGTCAATGACACCATTGACACCCAGGCTCAAAATCTCAAAGCCGGTTTCTACTCTCCCCTCCACCTCCTTCATCTCCTACATCTAATCAAAGTCTAGTCACTTTGATCTTCATTGTATGTGTTTTTCCATTGCCTTATTTTCTACTCTTACCACTCTCAACTACCTTAATCCAAACCTGCATCCTTCTATTGTAAGTCTCCTAAGCAGTATCCTCTACCTTCAGTTTCTCCCCTTGCCAATCCATCCTTCACACATCCATAATGTTACTAATGTACAGAAATTATCATATCAATCCTCTGCTCAAAATTCTTTAATAGCTTCCCATTAACTACAGGATAAAACCCAATCCTTAGCCTGGCATTCAAGGCTTATCTTAATTTTTCCTCAACCCATATTTTCAACCTTGCCTATTACTTTATTTCAAACTCCAGTCTCTTTGCTGTTTCCCAAACACAATCAGTGTCACTTGAGGAGCATGCATACAATGGTACATCTGCCTGGAAGAACTTATCCTTCCCAAGCCACATATTTAATTCAAGGGGCTAGTTTAAAGAAAGTTTTCCCTGCTTCCCCCTAGGCATAAGTGATCTCTGTCACAGATATAGCTGGAAGGTAGAGTGGATAGAGCCCTGAACTTGGAGTCAGAAAGATTTAAATTCAAATCTAGCTTTAGGCACTTGCGAGATGTGTGGCCCTGGGCAAGTGACCTAATCTCTATTTGCCTCAGTTTGCTCACCTATAAAATGGAGATGATAATTCCTTCTTCTCAGGGTTGGGTGAGGATAAAATGAGGTATTTATAAAGTGCTTAGCACAGTGCCTGACACTAAGTAAACATTTAATAAATCCTTGTTTAATCAAAATCTTAAAAATATACCTCCTCCCCCCAATGTACAATTCTTAGAGCAGGACTAGGGACCTCTATCCTTGCATTTTCATATTTTACCTTGTATTACAGCTATTAGTATTCATGTCTGTAAGCTCCATGAGGGCAGAGATCGTATTTTAACCCTTTTTTGTATCCCCCATGGTGTCTATCATGACGTTCTTTACAGAGTAGATATTCAATAAGTGTTTGGTGGATGAATGAATAAACAGATGAATTTAATCCTCATAGCCCTTGTGGGAAGGGGAGTTATTTGTATTTTAATAGAGGGCTTGGGGAAAGAGAAGAGAAGAGGAAAGACACCAAGACAAAGGAAAGACTCTAATGACATTTTGGTCATCTTGATGGGCTGGAAGAAGAAATTTTTTAGATGGGGAGGTGGGGCTCCCTGTTGCTCCTTGCATCCCGTCACACAATCAGATATTTATCCCACCTACATGTAAGAGCATCTTTGCTTACCCAAGTGTTAGTTATGGTTATTACAAGAAAAAAACCCAAGTAGAATTGCTGGAGCAATCACCCCCTGTTCAACCCATTCCTAGGATTCACTGCTAGAAATAGCCCATCTGTATGCTTGTTTCTCCCATTAGAGGGGAGTTCCAAACCCCACAAGAGGTTGGAAAGTGTTAAACTCTCCATCTGCTGCTTCAGCAGGGGCCTGGCTTGATCAGAAGGTCCCTGTTAACTTCAGAGCATCAAGGAGAAGACAGAAAGAAGAGAAAAACCACAGAAGGAAATAATTGGAGTCAGCAGTCCTGTCCCCACCCCCTCACAGCTCTTCCGGTCCTTCCTCCATCTGGGAGCAAGGTGGTTTGTGGGGCTGGCCAGTGTAAACACATCCCCAGGGTAGCCCTGACCCCAAATCATTACCATCTGAAAGTTGGCTGCAGGAAGGCGGGGTGGTAGTGGGGAGAGGGAGAATGTCAGAACAGAACAAAACCCTACCAGAGGAGCTGATGTTAATTGGTTTTATTGTTGGTTGACCTCTTGCCAGTTAATAGACCCACAGACAGCAGCATTTTCCCCACCCCCATCCAGAGAGTCCCTTTGGGGTCATGGTAGTGGGGGGGTGGGGAAGAGGAGAGAGAGAGAGAGAGAGAGAGAGAGAGAGAATGGTGTGGTCACCTGTCCTATAGCTTCTGCACATGATGATGATTTGGATTCCTGCTATAGTGGTGAAAACCTGGTACAAGAGTGAGTAAAACTAGGCTTCCTGTGTGCCCAACCATAGGCAAGTCACTTCAACCCTCGAAGACTCAGTTTTCCCATATGTCAAATTGGAATAAGAAGATGTGCTCTACTCTGCCCACCTCATGGGGCTTTTATGAGAATTAGACGAGATAATGCATGTGAAATCTCTTTGGAAAGTATAAAATGCTCTATAATTAGAAGTGACCATTATTGTTTTCTGGACTGACCATAAGGTTCAATGATTGATTATATGGAAGGGGAAGCTAGACCCTTTTAAAACCATCAAGTCAAATACCTTTGTTTCTTTTAGTTTTTCTCAACTTTTGAATTTTACTGATGACTTCCAGATCTATAACTTCTGAGCATTTTGAAGATAATCCTCCTCTGAGATACTAATTTGTCTTTCATATAAATAATTTTCACCCAGTCCTCCAGGGGTTCCTGGTGTATAAGGTGACATTTGTAATTCAGTGTTCTAAAGACATAGGCAGAGTTCTGAAGTGACATGTTTGGAATTTGCTGAGACAAAGAATTTCCCAGTCAGCAGAGAGAGTTTTATAAATGATACATCCTTGTTCCACACCTCCCCCCAAACTTATTTCCTCAGCAGTTCCCTTATAGTGATGATCATACCATACACCTATTAGTTAGTTTTTCTGGCATGTTAAAAGTATGTTTCTTATCTATTAGCTCACAACAACCCTTTGAGGTGGACAGGTCTGGTATTGTTAGCACCTCTTCTACTGATGGGGAAACCAAGCTTTAGAAAGGTAAGTAGCTTACCCAAGATTGGTCACATTGTCAGTGAGTTAGTGGTAAATATGGGACTAGAGCCCAAGTCTTCTGACTCATTGCTCTTTCTATCACACTATGATGCCTCAAGGCATGTGTTTCATACCTACTTAAATTGTAGAGAAAATTCTCATTTTAATGCCACAAGTGTTTTAATGGAACCATAAATGTCACTAATTTCTAAATTAATTGTCAGGAGAATTATACTTGAACCAAGGACAAACCACTTTGTATCCATGCTGAAAGTGTTACTTTGTAGGTATTTTTTTCCATTTGGAAACTGTAACAAATACATTGATAATGACTCTTTGGTGAAGAGGGTTGTTTTTTAAAAACACTCATTACAGTTGCTAAAAGTCACATTCATTACTGTGAAGGTGAAAAACTAATATGTTACTAGTGGCTGGGGATAATAAAGCTGCAGGATTTAATAATGCGCCGGAGGGAGTTGGGGGGAAACAAAGCCCCTCCAAGTCCTGAAATCTCATTTCTTTGGGTCAAGGAACAGACCTGGAGTGGGGGAGTGGAGTATAAGGGCGGCTAGAAAGGAAACCTTAATGTAAATCTATTTCCCACCTTCCCACACACTCCTTATAGCCAACAGCTACTCGAATGCAAAACAAGTCAGTGAAGTGTGTCAGAAGCCCACTCCTCTTCCCTCTCTGTGTCCTTTCCTCCCCTTTGAGGGCCTGAACACAACATCTCCCACCTTCTACTCCTATTTATTGGGAGTACCCCATTCCAAAACTCTAATAGAGAGAAATTTTGGATTATCACTATAATTGATTATTCATAATAATGGATAGTTCACTAGTGTGGGTAATTGAGAGTTAATTCTATATTCCAGCTTGCTTCCAGAAGTATTTATTGGGCACTTACTGTTCAACTCAACAAGCATTTACTGGACATCTATTGTGTTTAGGATCCAGTGCTAGTCACTGGAGGCAGGAGTAGGGCAGCAGAGGGGAATATGAGAATAAATGAGCCATGTTCCCTGCACTCAGGGAGCTTACAGTCTAGTTGAAGAGAAAAGACTAACACAAGAAAAAGGGGATAATAAAATAATATTTTTAATACCGAAATTGGCATATAGAAATTGCCATAGGAGTTTGTTAACTGAATAATTTCCTATGTCTTTAGTATCTCTATATTGGCTTTATGTTCCTTGGTCTCCCAGTCCCCCATTAGCTCCCTGGGATGTGACAAGGACAAACAGAAAATATTTTATAGATATAAAATGAGTAACTAAGGCTAGCTATAAGCAAAGACAGTACAGATAAGCACCTGCATCTTGTACTATTTGAGGGGTTCAGGAAAGATCCCAAAGTTTAATGCCCACAGTTGTTTGTATCTGAATGGACGTTAGTTTCTCAAATTACTTTCCAGGAGAAGAAAATCATGCATAGGACAGGGATGTTTAAATGATGGAGGCATAAAGGGAAAAATTCCAAGCATGAGCTACTTCTAAAAGAGAATGTCTGAGTGGGGAACCATGTGAGGGAATGGGGAACATGGTTGGGAGCAGGGATAGATACCAAGAGTAGGGAGAGATTTTATTCAAGAAGAAGTGGGAGATGTCAGAGGCAAAAGATTCCAACTCTACAACTTCTCTTAAGGTTTGTCCTAAACAGAACATCCCCACCATGACTGAAAACATTGACTACATAGTCTGTCATCTGTGGACAGACAATAAGTAACCATCTTTGTGATGGTGGTGATGAAGAGATAGAATGGAAGAAGAAAGAGTAAAGTAAAGCAGAGAAGAAAAAGAGCAAGGTGAAATGGAGGAAGAAGAAGAAAAGAAATTGAGGAAGAAGTAGAAAGTAGCAAAAAAAAAGTTGGAACAACAAGAGCAGCTAAAAGGAGAAGTATTAAAAGGAGGAAGAGGAAAAGAAAGAGGATAAGCAAGTAGACAGGAGAAGGGAATGCAATAGGAAAACAAAGAAGGTCAAGAAGGGGGAAAGAATAGCAAGGCAAATTTAGGAGAAGTTTAAGAAAAGAACAGGAAGGGAATGAAAAACCCATGGAGAAGAAAGAGCATGAGAAGTAGAAGCAGAAGATGGAGGAAGAGGGAAAGAGAAGGAGGAGGAGAGAGGGGAGGAGGAGATGTAGGAGAAGGAGGTGGTGGGAAAAGAGATGAAATGGACCCGGCGTCAATCCATAATTGGAGCCACATTTTGGTATCCCAAACAGCTGGACAGTGTTACTGTCACTGTGACTAAACAGGAAGGAGCTGAATGGGACAAGCAGGTTAATGGCTTCCAAGGCTAGTTGGCACTGATACTTTCTTGTACAATTTACTAATTTTCTCAAATGAGAAGGATGGAGAGAAGTGTTCGTTTCTGAGATGCAAATTTGCTATTTAACATAGATCCTTTAAAGCCACCCAATTATAAAGAGTGCTTGACAATCTCTTTAAGAGTCTTTCATTTGCTAGGCTAGAATATTGTGTGTGTGTGTGTGTGTGTGTGTGTGTGTGTGTGTGTGTGAGAGATATGTGTGTGTGTGTGTTTAAATCCTGCTATCGTGAGCAGCAGGTAGCAAAATGTTGATCTTTAATGTGTTAGTAAAACAGCATTCAATTTGAATATTGGCTTTTTCTGCCATCTGTACCAGTTGACACTATTTTTCATACTAGCTTATTACATTTCTTGTACAAACATACTTTGGGGTATCTCTGTTGATTTGTGCTATAGCTTCTCTGGGGTTTGTGTTAAAATTTCATTTTAAACGTTATAAAAATTGCTATTTCTTCTTTCCTTGAATTCCTATCTATCATTTGACAAACTCCGAAGCAATATATCTTTCTAGGGACCAAGCTAGCAACCTTGGTTCTTCTGGTAGAACTTCAAACTGACCATCCCAATGAAGTTCAGAGCTTTGTCCATAGCTGAGCAAGTATAGACATCTCATTGGGCACCCTGAAATCCCATCTATCAAAAAGGCAATCTATTAGGGCCAAAATTGTATTCTGTTTACCCCATTCCCTAAAAGTGAGCCACTTAATCACTTTGAGGAAGTTGGACCAGATGACCCAAAAGGCCCCTTTCTTCCCTTCTTTATCTCTCTGGACCTCATTTTTCTGATATGGTCAGTATGGGGGTTGGACCACGAGATGGTCTTTAAGGTCTCTTTAAGTTCTGACATTAGGATTCTATGACCTAACAATCCTGTCTTGATGTATATATTTTCTTTACATGCTCAAATCCAAAGTGCAGGGTTTTGTTTTGTTTTTTGAGAAAGTGATTTCTTGTTCTTTCTGTACCAGATGATAAACAGTTTGATTTGATGTCCCAAACCATGTCTCTTGAGCCCCCCTCCATCATCCTGGAGCCCAGCTGAACTGGATGGAGGCAGGTATAGCCAACGGCGACTGTGGGGAGGCTGCTTTTCCTCACTGACACCACAAGGAAGGTAGTTTATGTCAGCAGAGGGGCCCCACAGTGGTTTGTGCATGCCTGAGGCATTCAGCCCTTCTCCAAATCAGCATCGCCTGATACAGATGGTGGGAAGAACCAACATTCAAATTGGATTCTATTTCACCAACACATTAAAGATCAACGTGTCTTTCCTGACTGCTGTAACACTAGAATGGGATTCTTTCCCTTCCAGCTTTGACAGTCTATGATTCTCTGATCCTTTTTCCAAAATTGGTGTTAATTAGATGGGCTAGTCTTGGAGAGTGTATGACTATTGAGGAGCTAGAGAACACTGCCTTCTGGCTTGCTTTGCCTCCCTTGGCCACAGCCCCTAATGTCAGCCATATTTTGGCATCATGAACATAGAGTGCAGAATATTAAAGCTGGAAGTAGGGGTTACCAAAAGCAAAACCTTCACACACATACACCTCTACACACACACACACACACACACACACACACCCCATCATAAGATAGACCAATATGAAGCAATAAGCTTCTTTGATAAAATATCAGTTGGTGGTATCCCTAACCCTAAAAGGAACCTCAGAGATCACCAAATCCATTTCATTTTGCAAATGAGGAAACTGAGGCCCAGAGAGAAGAAATTACTTACCTGTGATTGGGTAACAAGTTTGCATTGGAGCTGGGACCAGAAGCCAGCTCTTCTGGCTCCAGATAGGTCTCTTTCCAGCACAGTTTTCCTCTTTGCTCACACTGTTCCTTTTTTTCCTGGAGTAACTGTGACCCCTAAGATCACAGGCTTTTGAGTTCAATGGCACCTCAGAGATCATCTAGCTCAATTTTCTTATCTCACAGATGAGGAAACTGAGACCCAGAAGGACTCATAGATAATCAGTAGCAGAGCCAGTATTCAAGTGGAGGTACCTGGCATCCAAATTCAATGTTGTTTTCGATACACCACCCTGTCTCCTTTCCCCCTGTAAAAGCCTACTCCACCTTCAAGGTCCTACTCAAGTCCCACTTCATCTGGGAAGCCTTTTCAATGTAACTTAAGAGAATCTTTCTCTTCTTCTGTAACACTTGTCTGTAGCACCAAATCTAGTATTTACTCAGTACTTCATAGAATATAGAATACCAATGTTGGAAGGTACCTCAGAATATAGAACATAATATGTCAGAGCCAGAAGGAGCCATAGAACATAGAATGTCAAAGGTACAAGGGACTTGGAACAAAGAACTATGAATATCAAAGCTAAAAAGGATCTTAGAACAGCGAACATAGAACACCAGAGCTAGAAGTAGAAGACTTTAGAAGGTAGAAAATAGGACAGGAGAACAAGAACAGGACTTAGAATTTAAAATGCCAAAGACTCAAGGGACTTAGATTGAAGAATGTAGAATTTCAGAGTTGAGTGGAACCTTCAAACAGACAAAATAGAATATCAAAATTAGAAAGGACCTTAGAAGGTAGAATACAAAATGTCAGAGCTGGAAAGGACCTTAGGATATATAATGGCAGAATACAATGTGAACTCAGAAGACACAATGCCAAAGCTGGAAGTAATCTTATAAACTATCTAGTCTATCTCCTTTGTCCTCATTTGAAAACTGAGGAAATTGAGGCTGAGAGAGAGGAAGAGATTTTTGCAAGATCACACAGTTAGTAGCAGATTGGTAACTAGAACCCAGGCTTTCTGAGTGCTCTTTATACCCAAAGGGGCTATAAAAACATGTTTCCCATATGTGGGTCTTGTCTCCTAAGTCCTCTGAGGCTAGAACCTTGCCTCTCCTTCTCCTTTCTCCTCCCCCCACCCCCCCAGCCCAGCCTAGTCCAAGGCTGAGCCCACAGTCCTGGCTCAATGAGTCCTTGTTGAATTGAAATGAATTGAGTTGGATTGGATTCCTGCAGAGTGGAGGTTGGTTGGAGTGATTTATTAAAAAGAAAACATTGAGTTGGTCATGAGATGGGGCCTGCCTTGGGGTACAAGTTAATGTAAAGTTAAAGCAAGTTGGGAAAGCATGGAAAACTGGAAAGAAAGAAATCTCAGCCTGAGGCCGCCTTGGCTGCCCCTGAGAGCAGCCAGCCCCCACCCACCCACCCTCTGCCTTCTACTCATAAATTCCCTTTGTTGATACTGCAATAACCAAATAGCCATTTTAGGCTGGACCCCTAGTTCCCCCTCTATCTTACTGACTCTCAGTGAGCCTAAGCAGTGCCTTGGGGAGCCCCCTGACAGTCCTGAGGCATGGGTAGGGGAGGGGAAGAGGGCATGAAGCAGAATGGGAGATAAAGGAGAGTTAGAATAACTCCTAGCAAAATGGTTGGCTGCAGAGTCTTACTTCAGATCCCCCTGCCTTTCTGTATTCTCTAAAAGCCCTTCTCTCTTCTTTCTTACTCCCCCACCCCAACTCCCAGGCCATCAGAACACTTTGTTTGTACCTAGCTTATGGCACTTTTCACAGTCTGTCTTACGTTGCGACTACTTGTATATCTTTTAAAACATATACAAATATACAAAAGGCGATGGATGTGATGGCATGAAGAGCCTTGGACCAGACTTAGAAAACCTGGATTCTCTTTCTGGCTCAGTCACTGATTAGCTGTGGGATGAGTCTGGTCCCTAACTTGGGCCTCAGTTTCCACATCTATATCATGAGGAGTTGGACCAGCTGTTCCCTCAGGTCCCTTCCAGCTGTAGCATTCTGTAATTCTATGAGTCTAAGTCCTGGACTGAAGGGGCTTCTTCTGAGCCATGAAATTGGACAGTGGTGTGTGGGTGGAGGAGACTCAGGGGCCCTCCAAGTCCCCAACAGCTGCCTGGAGCAGCTGTTAAGCACACAGACCCACCAAACAACCTAGAGATTGTTTGGTTTTATCTTCTAAAAAATTTTCCCACATTTGTTAGCTTACATTTATATAATGCTTCACAGCAATCAGGCAGGGACCGTGTCTCATTTGTCTCCTTATCCCACTCAGTTCCTGGCACAGGGCCCGTGCATAGTAGGCACTCAAAGACCTTTTGTTGAATTGAATTACATTGAATTAGTTACATTTTAGGCTATTTAGTGGGATTTCAGAAACACCCTGGACCCATCAGCAACACATTGACAAACCATCTCTTAGGGTAGCTTATTTCTGTCTCACATTAAAGGGTCACATGGCAACTTTGAATGTCAGACCTGGAAGGGACCATAGAGATCCTCTAGTCTAGTCCTTTCATTGCATAGAGTGGGAAACTGAGGCCCAGACAGAAGTGATTTTCCCAAAATAGATGGACTCAGGTCTTTTGACTCTTCATCCACTTCTCTTTCCATTATGTGGATTCAGTTCAGTGAATGTTACTAAGTTGTTAATTATCTCCTTTGTGCTAGGCACTAGAAATACAGCAATAGACAGATACAGACCTTGTTCTTGGGGTGCTTACAGTGAAGAAAAGGCAAGCACAGAAAACCCAATGATAGAGGAAGAGTGAGAAAAGTACAAAAGCAAAACCTTCTGAGAAATTTGAGGAGGATAAGATCCCTTTCAGTTGGAGGTGGGAAGGGGGGCAAACAGAAGGGCTTCATGGAAAAGGTGGCATCTCCAGGGGGCTTTGAAGGAAGGGAGGGGCTTTAATGAATAGAAATGTTGGTGGTGGTGGTGGTGTGGGTACCTTATTCTCAGCCTATTCATGAGCCTTGTCTCCCTGCTCATTCCCTGGGTGCAGAGACTGTCTTATTCACCTATGGATTCCTCACACTGATGAACATAAGATAAAATCTTGGACTCCATAGGTACTCATAAATGCTAGTGGAGCATTACTGAACCCTGTTCTGAATCTTTTCTGCATCTAATAGACTCCTCTGTATTCTAGGCATTGCCCTTCCCTTTCAGAGTTACTTGCATTTTAAAAGAGCTCTGCAGCTTGCAGGGCTAAACTAAAAGGGATAATTCTTCAATGGTGAAATTTCAGATACGGAGACATAACAGTGGTGAGATGTTTGGGGCTATCTTTCCTAGTGCCCCCAATATTAATTCCATTAGGTAGGTCTGTCACATAAGACAGCTCTGTCCACCTGGAAGGGTGAGAGGAGACTGCTGGAACTGGATCTGTTTGGAGAAGAGCCTCAAGGCAAATCCCCTCGGGTCTCATCTGAGGTGGTGGAATCATGGAAAAGAGCCTGTGCAAGCTAACCTACGTGAGGGACTGTACCCAAGTATAAACTCAGAGCAAACAAGGAAATGTTTCTGCCCACCAGCAGTTCACAATCTCCTAGATTCATGCAGAGAATGCTGGGTTTGGAAGGGATGTTAGAGCTCATCCAGTCTAACGCCCTCATTTTGCATATGTTATAGACAGTGGGAATGAGGCAAACATATAAATCCCACAAAATATGGACAAACACAGTATATTTACCCCTCTCCCTCCCTCCCTTTTTCCAACCTCCCTTTTCCAACCTCTTTTTCCTTTTAGCTTCCCCCAAACCTCACAAACAGGTTTTCTTCTCTCTCTCTCTCTCTCTCTCTCTCTCTCTCTCTCTCTCTCTCTCTCTCTCTCTCTCTCTCTCTCTCTCTCTCTCTTAAATGCAGGCATACCTCATTTTGGAGAGCAGCATTATCCCTGAAAGGCCCATAAAGTCATTTGATCTAAACCTAATCATTTCCCTTGTACTTGGGGAGTTCAGGATTAAAGGCACCCAGGAGGAACCCTTTTTCTAAACGGAAAAGTCCCTTTAGATGGACAGGGAACACCCCTTCTGTCCAGCCAATTCCTATTTATGGGGACT
This sequence comes from Dromiciops gliroides, assembly GCF_019393635.1. Lineage (NCBI taxonomy): Eukaryota > Metazoa > Chordata > Mammalia > Microbiotheria > Microbiotheriidae > Dromiciops > Dromiciops gliroides. The sequence continues at coordinate 412,609,747 of NC_057862.1, read as the reverse complement.
TGTTAGATTAGGGCTCCCCTACAAGTGTTCTGACTCTTCTCAATGACCTACAATGCTTGAAGAAGACCTTGTTGAAGCTCTGTATGGCTTCCTTCCCTTGCTGAGCAAGGTAAATCCATGTGTTGACCCATAGATGCCCCAGGGACTCTTGTAAAGCACAAGGACAGGAATGAAAAGGAAGCCGCCGTTTCCCCCACATAAGCTGGAGTTCATTCATTTACATGGTGACTTTCTCCAGATCCCCTGTCGAGGGCTAGTGAATGGGCAGCTCACCATCCCTGTTTTTCTTCCCAGCTGTTTCCAATATAGCTATGGGGGTCTCTGCTCTGGATTGGAGACAGGAGGGTGGAGGTGTGTGGGGAGGGAAGTGGTTTGCAAGGGGAGCTTTAGGACTCTCTAGAGACCTCGGTTTGAACACTGGTGGCAAATTCCAAGCAATTGGGTTTCTCCCTTGGGGTGTTCCAGGCACCTTTCCCAGCCTCCCACATCTGCTGACCTGTTGCACATGGTGATGTAGTGTGGCATGGAGTTGGGAGGGGAATGTGGCCACAGATCTCAAAGATTGAGTGTGGTTTTCTTAGGGCACCCCCACTCCAGGAATGGGGAAACATGTATTTGGGGTTCCCACATAACAGACACTCTTAAAGGCCTGCAGCCAGCACATGGACAACTTTGGAGAGGATCAAAGCAGACGGTGCTAACATGGAGAAATTCTCAAAGTAAATAACAGCTGCTCAATAAAACGATCATTAAATGTGTATTAATTAATCTAAAGAGCATTGCTATATGTGCAGAGCAGGTTCTCCTGTGCTAACTTTCATGGGACTGGGTGCAGACCATACTTGTTACCTTCATTAGAATATCCTAAGTTAAACTGAAGCCCACACAGAGCATTTTGCAGGGTGTTGATTGCTTTTGATTTGCCCTTTATAAATGTCAAATAGTAGGCTCTTTTCTTGTCAGATTGTTTTCCTCACATTCTCATAGCTTCTTAGATTTCTCCCTCTAGCACAAAAATGGATACTTTCCCTGTACTATAGAGAGAGGAGTAGGCAGACTTGGGTTACAGAAGGGATCCAGAATGTGTCTGGAGAAGAGCACTAAAAATCAACAGGAGATGGGAGAGGTTTCAGTCAATGAGATTTCAGAACCCTTCTTGACTTCCAACACCACTCACTGAATGGAACCTAATTCTTTTGACTTCAGGTTTCCCAGTGCCCCTTGGAAGGAGGGAGAAGAGCACAAATTAATTCACTTTCTCAGTTGCCTTAGTGTGGCCATGTTTGTCTAAACCTTCCAGAAAGCATGTTTGGATGGGTGAAGGAAGGCAAGAGAACATGAAGACCCAGAGTTTAGGGGTCTGGTCACTGAACTTGAAAGAAGAAAAAAGATGTATCTACTCACCATTCTTCCTGGTTTAGCATGAGTTTGCCCCAGTGCCATAGGAGAGCTTGAATATGTGACAACGGACAATTCATTTGATCTCTCAAAGCCTAATTTCACCAGGGGGTCAAACTAGATGATCTCTAAGGTTTCTTCTAGCTCTAAATTGTAAGAACCTAAAAAATTTTCAGATTGTGTCACCATGGAGAAGGACCTTGATTTCATACCATTCCTCATCCTCCAACAGACACAGTTATCCTGGGTTGTAGGGACCACAGAGCCAAATGGGGATTGTAGGTGGAAGAGGAATTTCTAGTGTTCTTTGTGTGTGTGTGTGTGTGTGTGTGTGTGTGTGTGTGTGTGTGTGTGTGAGGCAATTAGGGTTAAGAGACTTGCCCAGGGTAACACAGCTAGTAAGTGTCAAATGTCTGAGGTCAAGTTTGAACTCAGGTCCTCCTGAATCCAAGGCCCATGCTTTATCCACTGTGCCACCTAGCTGCCTTCTAGTGTTCTTAATGTTCCTGTGCTTTGAATTTCTCTCCCCTTATCTGCACAGAGAAACAGGAGTGGAAGGTGGTGGCAGTCATAAAACTAGAACTTTGGCATCTGGACCCAAAGTCCAGTATAATTTCTATTATCTTTGGGGGACCATCCTCTAGGTATAGAATTATAGAATCTTAGAATGATAGAGCTAGAAGTACTCAAGACATCATGGAGTAGTGAAAAGAATGGATTTGGAATTGAAGAACATGAGTTTGAACTTTTTATCCTCAACATACCACTTGCGTGACCATGGGCAAGTAATTTGACCTCCCTGGGACTCAGTATCCTCACCTGTAAAATAAGGGGATTATACTACATGGTTTCTAAGGTCCAGTCACAGAATTTTAGAGTTGGAAGAAACCTTTGCAGACATTTAGTCCAGTCAATCAATAAACATTTATAAAGGGTCTATCATGTGCCAATCACTGTGCTAAGTGCTTGGAATATAAAGAAATCCAAAGACACACATGAAAACAACTGTGTACAAATAAAATATAAACAGGATAAATTGGAGATAATTGAGAGAAGGAAGACACCAGCATTTCAGGGGATTGAGAAAGGCTTCATTGTGGAAGGTAAAATGTTATCTTGAACATGAAGGGAGCCAGGAAAGCCAGGAAGCAAAGAACAGCATAGAGAATGGCCAGCAAAAATGCCCAGAATTGGAATATAGAATGTCTTGTGCAAGGAACAGCAAAGAAGCCAATAATCATTGGATCATAGTGATGGTGGTAATGGTGGTGGTGGTGGTGGTGGTGAGATAATATTGTGTAAGAAAGTTAGAAAAGTAAAAGGGGGCCAGGTTTCAAAGGGCTTTGAACACCAAACAGAGTTTACATTGGATCCTGAAGGTGATAGGGAGCCATTGAAGTTTATTGAATGGGGAGCAAGCAGTGATAGTGGCAGGTGACATGGTTATTTCTCCACTCTAGTCTGCCATCCAACCTTTGCTTGAGTACCTCCAGAGAGAGGAGACCCACTGCTTCCCAAGGTCCCCTATTCCACTTTTGGATAGTTCGGATTGTTAGGAAATTTTTCCTGATATCAAGCTTCAAATTTGCTTCTTTTCAACTTCCACCCGTTACTCCTCATTATACCCTCTGGAGCCAGAGTAAGTCTAGAGTCTTTAGAGCCCCAAGCCAACAATGCTAAATAAGCTCTAAGTCTCCAATGCTATGGACGCTCTTATTTTACAGAGAAAAGAAGCAAGCCTCAGGAAACTTGACTGTCACCACCTTTCAGACTTCCCAGAAAGAAGTTTTAGGAACGTGGGATTGTATGCTATAGAGTTGAAAGCGACCTTAGAGATAAAACAAAACAAAACAAAACAAAATAATCACTATTAACGCAACCCTGACTACTTTGGTATTCAAAGACGGGAAGGAACTTGCTCAAGGTTGTGCCTTGAGTCTGTGTCAGAGTCAGGATTTTAACCTAATTTTCCTGATTCCTAGTCTGGGAGTTCCTTCCATTGTAGGTTGCAGAAGCCTCAAGGGCAACCTTGAGGGGTAAAAGAAGTTACAGACAAGCAACAGCCTTGGGATGGGGGTGAGGGAAGGGCAGTAACAGCTCACGTTTCTAGAGAGCTTTTAAATTTACAAAACCCTTTCCTCATAGCAACCCTATGATAGGAGGAATGCAAGTGATATTTATTCATGCTTTACAATTGAGAAAACTGAGGCAGCATGATGCTGTCACTTGTCTGTAGACATCCTGCAGACATACATATCAGGGCTGGGATTTAAACCCAGGTCTCCTGACTACTCTTTTCATTACAAAATTCTCTCTTGGTGGCAATTGGGGAAAGGATCTATTGGTGGTTGCTATTTCCACGTATGAGGGGAAGGAGTTAATCCTGTGCGGAAGCCGTTTTGTAAAGGACACCCCCTAATTTATTTATCTTGTAATCTGGGTGCATTGGGTTTGCTTACAACCGGTCTATTTTTGTACCAGCTAGCAGTACCTCTCTTCCTTGTCAGGCACTTCCCAGTCTTAGCAGTCTGGTAGCTGCTGCGCCCCCCCACCCCCGAAGTGTTGAACTCTAGACTCTCACCACAATTTGCCATACATTGGGGTTGACAGACACAGAGGATAAATGGAATCATGCCTGATGTCAAGTCTATTGTTCAGTGCCAAGAGATTTGTCCCCCACAATCCCAAACAGTCAGGGTCAGGCCTCCTACAGGGTGGGAAAAGAAACTACAAGTGATAAATTGATACTGGCAGATGGGGGTAGGACAAACTCAGCTTTTATTTGAAGGAATGGGGGACCTGGGTGCACAGAAATATGTGGACAACAGGATTGTACCTTCTCACTTTATATTCTGGATGCTAAACACCCTCAGAGCTGCATCTAACTTGTGCCTTAAAACCATTACTGTCCCCTACCCTTCCACCAAGGAGAACCCTGCAGGTGTTACTGAAGTGATTGGAAACACTGAATAACTTTAAGGTACCTTGTAGATGCAACTGGATAACAATAAAAATTAAAATTATTTGCCAGTGATTAGCATCATTGTTATAGTTATTTGAGGATTATGCACTTTTTTTAACCTCAAAGAGCTATCATATAGGGGAGAGAGGAAGATGGGCTCTAGTTCTACCCTCCAGGACAAAATAGAGAAAAATGGATTGATGGAGACAGACACTGGTTCAGTGAAAAGAACTTCCTAAAAATTTGAGCTGTCCAACCTTAGCAGAATGGACTGCCTTCCAAAGTAAATCAGTTTCTTCAAGAGGGGACTTCTCAGGGAAGAAAAGGTTCTTGTTAAGTCAGGGACTGGATTATATCATCTCTGAGATCCTTTCTAGCTTCAACACTTTAAGAATCTCTGAGTTCCAGTGCAGAGGATTCCCATGGCTGGGGCCCCTTCTTGGGCTGGGGTCCTAGCTAAATGAGAGGACAAATTGTTTTGAGAAAGTTTAAGGGTGAGAGTGGGATATGGTGTGAAAGTAACAGTAGCTCTTAGTGTTTTAGTGTCCACATAAGAGGGATTCCGTGGGAAGACCTTGACAATCTCCGCCTAGGGAAGCAAGGCTCCCTTCCGTTCCCTTCTATGGGGAATTCCCCAGCCTGCCTTTGTGGAGGGAGAGATCTTTGTTTTGATCAAAAATTGATTATGTTTGTTAGGCTTTTAAAAAAAAATGTTCAAGCTGTCAAAAAAGTATGTTTGTTGAGTTCAGATGTTTATTTCACTTATTTATTTATTTATTTTCCAGGCACTAAAGAGAAAACAATTTGCATATTCTTGCAAAGTCAGTACTATGGGCAGTGAGCCACTGCCATTCATAAGATTCATGAAATTTCTTTTTCTTTCCATTCCTGAAGGCAAAGCTCCCTGGGTCCCAAGGGACTGATGTGGAGATACCCTTTGCTCAGGGAGGAAGTCTAAACTTATGGCGATCTAGGCTCAGGCCTGATTTTGAAGTGGAATGGACCATCTCAAGATATATTGCATGTTCCCTCATGGATGGTCTTCATGCAAAACCTAGCTGAATATATGTGGGTCATGTTCTAGTGTCGATTCCTTTTTGGGCATGGATTGGTTAGCCTGGATGGCCAAGGAAGTCCCTTCCAATTCTAAAAATCTGTGATTCTGTTTGACCCACCCAAGGAGGAGCTCACCAACACCATAGTGAAGACAGTGGCAAAATCTCTTTTGGTCAAGGACTCTGAAGATAGCATGTCTGTAGCTTCTGATTGATTATTAATATTAAACTTTCAGGGATTTTATATCTTTTGTAGCTGCTAAGTGAAGTGTAATTTTGCCTCTACATTTAAAAAAAAATTACCAAACACAAGCATGAATTCTGGCTGATGACTTTCTTTTACCAAAAGATAAAAACCAAACTCTCTTAGCTGTGTGACCCTGGGCAAGTCACTTAACCTCTGTTCACCTCAGTTCTCTCAGCTGTAAAATAGAAATAATAACAGAACCTACCTCACAGGATTGCTGTGAGGATCAAATGAGATATTATTTGTAAAGATTTTGGCAAAGTGTCAGACACTTTGCTACATTATTGCTTATTCCTTTCCCTACTTTCCCTCCTGCTTGGCTTTTAAGACGTTAGATAATTTGGCCCCAGTTTATTTCTCCACTGCTCCCCAACATGAGCCATCTATCCCATCAGACTGGTCTCCTGCCTGTCTCTTCTATGCACCATACTCATTCCAGCTTCAGTACCTTTTCTTACACTGTCCTCTTGCCCTTGACTAAAATAACCCTTCTCCCCCTCCCCTTTTACCCAGCCTTCCAAAATCCCCTACATGGACCATCCACCCCATCAGGCTGATATTACTATTTCTTGAATGCACCATATTCATTTCTGCTTCCATACCTTTCCTTATACTATCCCCTTCCCTTGACTAAAATAATCACCCTTTGAAAATCTACACATCCCGATTCCCATGGCACTTCCTCTGTAAGCATATCCCAACTACCTTGCCAAATACGGCCCTGTCTCTTCTGAGAATTCCTACACCCCTTTTTCTTGGAACTGCATACTGTAATTTAGCACTTGCATTTAGACTATCTTATATCATTCTTTAGATGTTCCATGTCTTGCCTGCCAAGCCAGATTGTAAGCCCCTCAAAGGCAGGTAGTATGTCTCATACTTTCCACGTTTCCTCGAGCACATTGCTGGGAGTCATAGTGAGAAAGCTTAATAAATATTTGTTGACTGACAAAGCTGAGCCAAACCTAGGGTCCTTGTGCTAAGCCAGTAAGTTCCCCCAACAGGTCTTTCAGTCCAACTGGGGAAAAAGGGACTTAAGAAGATATAAATAACTGGAACAGAAGTGAAATGATAGACCCATAGAATGTCAGGCCTGGAAAGAAATTAGAGGTCATGTAGTCCAACCCTCTCATTTTACATTCTCTCATTTAAGCCTCATAACAATCTTGTGAGGTAGATAGGGTTGATAGAATTAGCTCCATTTTCCAAAGTAGGAAACTGAGTTCTGGAGCAGGGAAGTAGCTTACTGAAAGTCACAGAGTAAGATTGTGGAAGACTTGAAACTGATGGAAGACTACTTAGGATGAAGGTAATGGGATCATAGAATTTAGAGCTTGAAGGAACCTCTGTCTCACCTCTCCATTTTACAGCTGAGGATACTGAGACCCAGAGAAAAGCAATTTATCCAAGGTCATGCACGTTGTGGACTAGATGACTGCCAGGGCCCTTCCAGCTGTAAATCTTTGATCCTAAATAGCAGAGCTGGGATTCAAACCCAGGCTTCCTGACTCCAGCTTCAGGACTCTTTCCAAGGTCTACACTTGAGGTTTTCTTTTGGAATGATGGACAAATACAGATTCTAAGAATTTCTCTGAGACCTAAATGAGCAGATGGGAAACTTGGATGAAAATCTGATGCTTTCTTTGTTCTTTGTTTTCTGGCTAGATTTACCGTGGTCAGGGAAACATTGCAGAGATGGAGAAACATTTCCAAACAAGGGCTTAACTGCAAGCCTATCTTAACCAAGAAAATATTTAGCAAACACTTTGCACTGTCTTTACAGCAAACACATTTTGACACAAATTTTCTCCTAGCAGCACCTTACATTCACTAATGGAAAATGTTTCTATAATGCTAACAAAATCTTTATACACCCTGGCCTGAAGCATTTAAACCCTAGCTACCATGTAAATTTTAAATAAGCATTTCCTAGAAATGAAAATCATGTTAAAAAGAATACATTTCATCTGGTTTCATGACCAGGTAATTTTTAAGTGGTTACCATGTCAGTGTGGATATGGACTCTGTGAAATGATGGTCAGCTTCTTGTTTGACCACTCCATGCCTTAGCTTCATTGCCCACAAACTGGAAATAACCTGAGTAATTTACCCAAAGTCACTGACAATTCAAAGCAAAATAGAAATGGGTGACTTGAGAAAGAGGGCAATACTTGGATCCCATTTAGTCATCTTCAAAGTGGTTTCACATCTATTTTTATGTTATTTCATTCTTTTATCAATCCCGTTGGGGGTAGGTAGGGTAGGACTTCTTATTCCTATTTGACAAACAAGGAAACGAAGGCTCCCAAAGGTCAGGGAATTTGCTCAGAGTCCCCCAACTGATTAGTGACCAAACATGGATTCAGACCCATGGCTACTGTATCCCAGGCTAGTGCTACATACCATATAAGTTGATTAATGTTGGAAGGGTTAGATTGCTGATATGTAGAGATAAAGCCAGAGATAGGAGCTAACATGTTATTTAATATTTTAGGATTTAGGCAGGGGAAAAAATATGTTTCTCATCCTGAACGAGTTTTCTGGCTTTTTCATGAGGGCACTTGATCCCCTTTCCTCACCATTGCTCCCCTCTCTCCCCCCTGCCCAAATCCCCATCCTGTACATGTGAAACTTGGTCTGAGTCTGGGTGTCAGCTTCAGACAGCTCAGTTGGAATCTGTGTAAGAAATGATTAATTGTCAGCAGCAGGTGCAAAGCCAGCAGGATCAATGGCAGGACAGGTGTGAGGGGAACTGAAATGGGAGCTGGAAAGGGCAACCAAAAAAAAAAAGTAAGGAGGGGGAAGAATCCAGGGGACAAATTATCATGATTAACTGTGTATTTTCCCCAAATCTATGTCTGGTGCATGATACATAATCAGTACTTAATAAATGGTTGTTTTGAAAGTTGTGAAATAAATTAAACTTTCTAGTTTAGGCATAGGTCTAACTCATTTGTGGCCTACATGCCTCTCTCTTTTCCCTGCCAATACCCCCGCCCTCCCCCCTCCCCGAGCTGTGACCTTCTCAGTTCTCAACAGGAATGGACTCAGTTTCAGCCATTGGATGGCATTGGATTGAAGAAATGCCACCCAGCTGCCTCTCTGAGTTAGTAATATGGATAATATAGCCCGGCATTTCTATCGTATTTTTATTTCCAAAGTACTTCTGCATCTGTTTTCACATTGTACCCTGGCAGGAATCATCCTGTGAGGCACAGAAGGGTAGCAGTTATTACTATCTTTATACAGGTGGAAAAATTGAGGCTATGGAATATGGAACCCAAGGGCTCTTGATTCCCAGTCCACAGCTCTTTCCACAAAGCTATATTTTATCCAAACCCCTTTTCGTTTCTTCAGAGACAACATGATGAAGTGGAATATATACCAGACTTGGAATCAGTTGGAAACTGGGATTAAATTTGAGCCCAAACACTAATTAGTTGTAGGACCCTGATTAAGTCACCTAACACCTTTGAGCCTCAGTTTGGTCATCTGGCAAAGGGGCATCCCCTTCATGGAGACATTTCCGGGAAAACCTTACAATGTGACAAACGTCAATAGTAATTGCTGGCTCTCCTTTGTTCACTGAAGCATACACACAATTAAGTGATTTATACACAGGCATGCAATTAATTAGGTACTAACCCAGGGCTAGACCTGGGACTTGATTTCAGGTCTCTTAAATCACAGGACTAAATCACACTCTTTCCCATTATGCCTCACATGATCACTTAAGAGATTCCCAGAATGAAGATATCATAAGGAAACTACAAAACTTTAGTGCTCAAATGCAACCTGTAGACTGTGGCTCAGCTGCCAGTCTCCCTGGGAAGTGTACTATAGTCTCTAGTGAAGAGGATTCCTACTTTCTCCAACAGAGAATAGAAATGTCAGCTATCCTATCTCACCCTCATTCATTTTGCTTTTCCTCTTGAAAAGAAGCTTCATGTAGTGGAAAGAGCTCCTGCCTTAAAGACTGGGACCTGGATTCTAGTCCATGCTGTGCCCCTTACTAGCCAGCCATGTGACCTTCTATAAATCACTGTCCTCATCAATCAAAAAGTGATAATAGTCCTTGTTCTGCCTAACATATAAGGCTGTTGTGATGATCAAATGATAGAACAAATTTGAAAGAGTATAGTACTTTGCTGTTTAGAGCAGAGATGTTACACATGCAGCCCAGAGGTTTAATGGGGCTGTAACACTCCCTAGAGATACCAAGCAGATTAAAATGTAATTAGGAAATATTAAACAAAATAAATAAAAATACAATGGAAAATAGATAATGTTAATATGTGGTTTTGTAAGTCATTATATGGCCTGGAGGAGTTCTTATATATGGTTTAGTGGCCCATTTCTATTTGAGTTTGACACCATTTGTTTAGAGGACAAGAATCCATGCTATTTGTCATCATGTTATATATCTAGCATTGGCCAGATGTCTCAAACTCTAGTATCCTATCAATTCACTGGACCTCCAGGGTTCCTTTTATCTCTCCATCTTCCTTTGATAGGATAGATAGATATAGATAGATAGATAGATAGATAGATAGATAGATAGATAGATAGATAGATAGATAGATAGATAGATAGACAGACAGACAGATAGACAGACAGGTAGTTAGGTAGATAGGTTGATAGAGAATTTATTAAGTACTTATTGTGTGCTTGGTGGTGTACTGAGTACAATACTGGAGACAGTAAAACTGTTGATAGAAATATAAGTAAAATTGTCCTTGCCCTCAAGGAAGACAATAGGGAGGAGTTGCAAAGGAAGGGGCTTTATGTTTCAGTGCCTTGGTAGGGAGATGGCCAGGAAGTAGTGTAAAGATTTGTTCTTGGAATGAGTACTATACCTCAGGGGTGGAAACTAAGGTTGGGAGTGGGGACAATGGCCAGATTACAGAAGGCATGGTGTAGAGATAGCCAGAAAAGAAAGACCATCATCTCTTTGAGCAGATTTCCTGAGATGCACCTTCTTTTGGCTGCCCAGTCTTTTCTTTGCAATCCTAGTGATTGTTCTACAAGTGATTGAAGGAACTGAACATATGTAGCCTGAAGAAGAAAAGTCCGGGGACTTGGGTGGAGGGGAGAAGCAACATAATAGCTATTTTCAAGTATGTGTAAAATTGTCAAGTGACAAAGAGATTAGATATATTCTATTTGTTGTCAGAAAACAGAACCAGGACCAGTGGTAGAAGTTGCAAAGAGGCAAATTTAGGCTTGACATCAGGAAAAACTTCCCAACAGTTTGAACAGTCTAAAAGGAGAAAGAGTTGTGTATTCCTTCCTCCCTGGAGGTCTTCAGGCAAAGGCTGGATGACTACTTATTAGGTGGGTTGTAGTAAGAATTAATTTTTTCAAGCAAAGGTTGGACTAGATTTCCATTGAGGTGATTTTCAACTAAAAAGTTCTATGATTGAAATCTCTCCTGTTTTAATTTAAGCACAGTGACACTGTTCTTCCCTTCCTTTGAGGTACTGCTGGGTAGTTTTAGTCATAGACAGGGTCCCAGAATAGATGACACTGATTGTCTAATTGACCTGGATCATTTCTCCATTGCTAAAAATACAGAAAGAAACTACTGGGGTGTGTGTGTGGGGGGGGGTTACTCATAGTTTGTATTTTCAATAATTTATCAAGATTCGAGAGCACAGATTTCCTTTGGGGAATATTAGTTCTTGGGTTTACAAAGTGCCTCTGTTGTAAATCCCCATAAAAATGACAATTTGGTAAGTCGTATTTATTCTTAAGCAGGTCAAAGGACATTAGTGTATTCTGACTACATAAATCTGCCAGCTACTGAATTTCTGTGTGCTCCCAAGACACAAAGGCACTCTCTTCTCACCTAGGAGAAACGCAAGAAAGTGGATCATTACCAATCAGGGATTCTACGAGGGTATTGATCTCTCTGGCCGATAACTGGGGTATGTTCACCAAGTTTTCAGTGCTTAGGGCCAGCAAAGAGATTTATAGTCATCTCTGCCACTCAGACAGGATAGATATGTGTTGTATATTAAAGGCAGTCTATTGTACCTTGGTTCAGAAGCCTATGAAAGTGTGCCTCATGTCTCATGCCATACTTCTGTGGCTTGGGGTAGACTCTCCAGTCTCCTTAGTAGAGTTCCAGAAATCATCTTTATCCAGGAAGGAGGGTGTTGGAATGCTAGGAGGGCCCCTGACCACTGGAATGTTGGCAGAAGTCTAGTCTGTTCCATGGGGCCTGAGATGGGGTATGTGCTGAGGGTCTGGGTGCCAACAGGGGAAAAAGCCTTCTTGGCCCAGGTTGAGTTCTTCCAATGATTCTCAAAAAAGGTGCAGGAAAGCATGACAAAGTTTATCTCACTGAAAGGCTCCAGGTGTCCAGGACTGGGGCTCTGCTTAATAGCTATTTAGAGACTGGGAGAAAGGAGAAAGTCTTCTAGTTTTATGTTCTCAAACATCCTCTGGAGCCTTGAAATATATTACTTTGAACCTGGCCAACTGAAGTCCAACCGCAGACCCTCTGCTTCCATAGCTGAGGCAGTCACATCCTTCTAGTTCACCAGAGGAATGCAGGAGGATTAGCCAAATAAAGTCCCCTCTAGTAATAATAATAATTCCTTACATATGCATGGCACTTTCCAGTTTATAGAGTACTTTAACATTAATCATCTCAATTGATTCTAACAAATGCCTCATGAAGTAGGCAAAGAAGTCCTTCTTGACTTTTGTGAGTCTCAGTTTCTTGATCTGTCAAATGGAGAAAAAGTTACATGTCCAAAGTCCATGAAAAAGAGCTAAGAGTTGAGTCTGTGTCTCCTGATTGTTAGGCCAGGGATCTTTCTGCCATACTGTATGAACCCCTCTTATGAAGGAGCAATTGTCTTCTTATTTAAACCTGGATTTCCCACTACTCCCCACCAAACACTTCAAGTTCATTCCTGATTACATGCCTCAGAGTCTACAATCCCTATACCTGGAACACCCTTCTTCCTCCACTTTCAAAACTCAACTCACATTTTCCCCACCTCTAAACTCCTTCAGTCTTTAAGCTACACAGCTCAGTACTTAATTCTTCTCTAATTGTGTCATGTGCTTTAGCTTCATCTACCAAATTGGTTTGTGGTGGGGTTTTGGGAAGGCAGGGCTAAGGAGGGGAAAGATCTCTTGTCTCCCAGCCAGCACCTAGCCTAGGGCTTCATACCCAGTACAGGCTCAGTCAATACTTGGGTGGTTTGAGGGTTCATTCTAATGTTGGGTCCAAATAAGCAAAGCAAAAAGAAGGCTTAAAATATTTACTTACCTAATTCAGGAAGGGAGGTGGATGTTGGAGGGAGGGCTGCTTTTGTGGAAAAGGGGTAGCTTGGGCCCCAATTTTCCAATTCATTTTGCAAGTGTGGACCTGGTTCCTTAAAGCCCATTCAACTTTGTGTCTGGATAGGGATGTTTTGTTGAAGAACTATTGAGGTAGTCATTAGAAACCTGCCTCTCCTGTTAATGGCACCTAACATAGAATTGCCTATGCAGTAGGCACCCAATGAATGCATGTTAAGCATTGAATGAATGAATGAATAAATAAATGGATTCCTAAGACTGATAATATCTTTTGGGAAAAGATATTTGAGCCCTTTATAAAAACTGGGTCTGTTCTTTTTAACAACAGGTAAATTTCCAAGTATCAAGAATGAGATTAGAATCGAAAAATAAAGTCAAGACAACAAACATCTATTAATTTAAAATTTTTTTAATTTATAGAATAAAACAAGCATTTCCATAACAGAGTACAAGAAAAAAAATGACTGCACATGAAACTGTAAATCTACTATGCATAGTTTGCTATTCCTTTTAAATATACAGCAGAATTATTATGTAAATTTCTTTTCTTCCTTTCCCACCCCCCCTTTCCACTCCCAAACCCTGCAAAGATGGCTACCATTATTGGGGTCTTTGAGTAAGATCAGAAGTTGTAGGGGTCATAGGTCAAATCCATTGGTTCCTATTCCCTGAAACATAAAAAGGGTGAAGGAGGACACTGGATGACTTTTTTCAAGGAAAAATCTCACCTTTTCAGGTAAATACAAGATCCATTTGCTAAATTAGTGATAAATCATTACCTCTTCCCCCCACAAAGACATTCTGCTTCTTCATTTCAAACGTTTAACTTGCAGAGTTGACAGAAAAGCTGTAGATTTTCCCCAAATATCCATTTACTGGGGCCATTTCTCTACTTTGATCTAAAACACAGGAGCTGATGGAGGCCCTTAGGTAAATCAAACACTTCCTGTCTGCCAAAATGGGTTTGCAAATGCCCATTTCATGCCATTCCCATTTTTCTGCTTCAAACGATAAATCAAAAAGTATCCCCCATTCATCCACTTTAAAAGTAATGCCTTTCTTTTGCATAATTACACATACCCAGTGGAGATCTGCATGCATTGTAAATCTATTCCTTTAAAAGGTTTCGCCTTAAGTACATCGGTGACATAAATTGGTGTAGAGCAAATTTATTTATTTAATAGGTTTGTTCTTTTAACTGGCCTGATAACCATTATAGTTCACTGTTTGGTTTGGGTAGTGGGGGGAGTTCTTATTAATTTATCTGATTTATTTCCATGGCAGATATTTATGTAAAAAGGTTTCTCTGGAAATGAGAGTGAATATAATTTATTGGTTTAACAGGTTTATTCTTAACTGGTATTCAGGGGGTCTTAACTGTATCCATAGAAATCAGAGGGGTTTCAAAGTAATTTTACCAAATAGAAAGACGAGAGACTCAGAGGAAGAAAATGCTCTGAAGTCTGCATTTGGACATAACTTTTTCCAAACACTAAAATAATGGAGCACAAGTCACAGAATTAAAATGATGTGAAAAACTCAGCCAAAAAAAAAAAGTGTCTCAATAATAACAGCCCCAAAAAATGTTTTGGCAAATTGAAGATAAAAGAGAATCTGTTAATCAGCCTCATGTAAACTTGTTCATTTTTGTAAATCTTGTTTGTAGCTCCTGATGGTGTTAAAGAGAAAGCAGACAGGCCCAGCTGGTGGAAGCTAGGGAGAGAAATGCTGAATTTTTAGCAGTTCAGGTTTATTTTTAGGCATTAAAGGGTATCTTTAGCTTCCCAGTAAATGAGACCAGGAGAAATCAGTATCTAGAAAAATAAAAATGTAAAAACAAGAATCAAAAACCTGAAAGCACCAGCCCCAGAAACCTGAGGCAGCCAAGTTCCTTTTTTCCCCGATTTGAAGCAGATTGGGCTATTCCACTCCCAGAAAAAGGCATTGCTGAAGAAAAATTGTGACCCACACCCTCACAGCTAAGGCTTCTTGGGTAATTACAGCTGCACACTCTGCACACTATCTAATGGGGAGTTAGTGCAAGGGGCCTGTCATTGGGCCCTTGACACTCTTCCATTAGCTATCAGAGGAAAGGGCCCGAGGACAAGCTTTTCTAAGAAAAGGTGAAGCCCTAAACTGTGAGGCCACTGAGCCCTGTCAGTCAAACCACCCAGCCTGTATTGTCAAGGGAGGATTTATCTGAGCATGTCACTGCCTGATGCTGATTTTGAGGGATAAACTGCTCTGGAAGGCCCCAAAGGCATTTAGGAAGGAAATGCTATTTTTACATTTCAGGTCCTCTTATGAAGGGAGAATGTAGTGTAATGGGAAGACCACTGGAGTGGGAGACAAAAGACCTGGGCCTTTGCCTCCCCTTTCCCACCAACTCACAGTGTACCCTTGGGCAAATCACTCCTTTCCCTTTCTGGGTCTCAGTTTCTACATCTGTGAAATGAAGGGGCTAGATTAAATGGTTGTTAAATTCCCTTCTGCCTATAAAACGATCAAAGGGCAAATGTCCAAGTTTTCTTAGAAATGAACCAGTCATGTGGCCTGTATGAGTTGACAATTTGAGGTCCTTAGGAAGAAGCTTGATTTAGTTCCTGGGGAAGGAATCATTGTTGAGGTAGCGCCCTGCCATTTATGAAAAGAGTCACTCTATTGTCATCATGGAGATGTTTCTCTTCAGAGGACTCTGAAGTGATATGAGAACTTCAGGCCATTCAGGCAAAATGAACTTTGCCAGCCTCTCAAGCACTGGTCCATTGATTCCTGCCAAGGGTAGAGTAATAGATCCTTGGCGAGTGCACCATCAACATGCCCTAGAAATGAGCTTTGCCAGTCATTACGTAGAGATGATGAAAGACCAAGAGATTCCCTCTGTGTGATCCAAGAGGAATTTACGGAGACTCTTATATACCCAGCACCCTGTTAGTCTCTGATGGAGAATCCAATGGTGTACCATTTTTAACCTTTATACTTTCCTTTTCAGTGGCATGTAAACGACAGCAACAACCTCTCCTTCTCTTCTTCCTCCTCCTCTTCCTCCTCCTCCTCTTCTTCTTCCTCCTCCTCCTCTTCTTCTTCCTCCTCCTCTTCCTTCTCTTCTTCCTCCTCCTCTTCTTCCTCCTCCTCTTCTTCTTCCTCCTCCTCTTCCTTCTCTTCTTCCTCCTCCTCTTCCTTCTCTTCTTCCTCCTCCTCTTCTTCTTCCTCCTCCTCTTCCTTCTCTTCTTCCTCCTCCTCTTCTTCTTCCTCCTCCTCTTCCTTCTCTTCTTCCTCCTCCTCTTCTTCTTCCTCCTCCTCTTCCTTCTCTTCTTCCTCCTCCTCTTCTTCTTCCTCCTCCTCTTCTTCTTCCTCCTCCTCTTCCTTCTCTTCTTCCTCCTCCTCTTCCTTCTCTTCTTCCTCCTCCTCTTCCTTCTCTTCTTCCTCCTCCTCTCCTCCTTTTTCCTCCTCTTCATTCTTATTCTTTTTATATTTCCCCTTGTTAGTATTACTATTCAAGATATATTCATAACTGTTATTTCATTGAACCCTCCTATGAGAGAGATAAGGTGGCTGTTATTCTCTCCATACTACAGATGGGAAAATTTAGACTTAGAGAATAATTAGTCCAGCTTTACACAATGAACAGGTAACAATGTCAGAAGCGTTATTCAGAACTCCATACTCTCAGTCTAGTGCCTTTTCTATTTAGACTACATAATAGGCCCTCCATGAGATGGGCAAATGTAACTAGATTTAGAGCCAGAAAAGACCTTAGAGATCATCTTATCTAACCACTTCATTTTATGGAGGAGGAGGCTGAGTCTCGGAAAAGTCAAGGGACTTGCCTAAATCATACAAATATTGAAGGGTAGAGGTTGAATTCAAACCTATATGTTAAGGCAATGTGGTAGAGAGGAAAGAACATTGGATTTGGAATCAGAGAACCTGGGTTCAAATTCTGGTCCTGTTATTTATGTGACCTATGTGACCTTGGATAAGTCACTTGACCTCTATGGACTTCAGTTTCCTTCCCTATGAAATAAGGGAATTGGATTTGATGATCTCTAAAGTTCCTTCATGTTCTATGACTTTATCATCATTCACAAATCCAACTCCATTTTGCCTATAATGCCAACTGACACTTTATGAAACAATTATAATACAGTACAAGACAGCAAGCCACAGAGAGCTTGAATACATATATCCCAATTAAAGGTCAAAAGGGCACAGGCAACAGTTCTTTTTTTCTTAAATCTTCTCACTCCATCCCAGAAAATTGACTTCCATGGTCTCTTTGCCTACTCCTGATGGAAGTGTGGTATTGCATTTTCTTTTGGATACTCTAAAAAGTACTACAAGTGCTATCAGAGACTAAAGAGTCTAACTGGCCTTGTGTTACCAGAGTACATGGATACCTACTAGAGTAATTTAAGAGTGTTGGGAAGGCCTTGTTGGTCACCCCTACCCCCAACCCCATGTAGCTCGCTTACTTTCTTATTAATATCTAAAATTCCACCATTATAATGTCATTCTTTTGACTTAAGGCTTTGTTCCATTTTCAAATGTAAATGCTCAAGGGAGTCATTGCCCTTGAAGTCTTATTTTTTTGTTTGTTTTTTGCAGGGCAATGGGGGTTAAGTGACTTGCCCAGGGTCACACAGCTAGTAAGTGTTAAGTGTCTGAGGCCAGATTTGAACTCAGGTACTCCTGAATCCAGGGCCGATGCTTTATCCACTGTGCTACTTAGCTGCCCCTCCTTGAAGTCTTATTTTTAAAGGTGGGTGGTGGGGAATGAAAATCCTATGGATATATAGCACAAAATCCATTCCTTCCATGACATCTGCCCTGTACAAATATTCATAGTAATAACTTCTAGATACCCTTTCATCCTCTATTGTCCCAGCAAAGTTATCAAAACTGAATTGAGGGAGGAAAATGTTACAGGTATGACATCAATTTAAGGCTTTTAAGCTACCTGTGTCAATTTGTTTTAGTACCAGAGAGTACATCTTTTTCTGGGTGGAGAGCATATCTTTATACTTTTCAGCTGGTAGAGGGTAAGCATTTTAAGCTGCAAATATTGTTCCTCATAATAGGTTGGCAAATATTTTCAAATTAAATTGAGCTTCAGCTACTTAGAGTTCCAAACTCTGGAATTAAGATTCTTTTGTGATCATTGTTTTTACTTTGTCCATAGAAGCATAGACTCTTAGAGCTAAAAGGGATGCCAAGTTATTTAATTCAGCCTAGTTAGTCTCCCCAGCATCTCACCCTGCCCTCTCCTTTCTCATTCCTTTTGTGCAGACTATCTCCTACACATAGAATGGAGTTTTCCCACTCCTATTCATTTTTTTTTCCATTGAGTTCTCCCCTTACCTTAAGGTGCTACCTGAAGTCTTCCCTACCAGCCCTCTCCCCACATTGAAAGTGACCTTTTCTTTCTCGCATTTTTCTTAGTGGATTGCCTGAGCCTATTCTCTGTACTTAACTCACTGTCTTTTGTATCATAATTATTTCTATATCAGTCTTTCGACCACTAGATGTAAACTCTTTGAGATGAGTATCTGTGTCCTATCCATCTGGATATCTACATATTACTTAATATAGTATTTTACACCTAGTCAGTATTTTGTGAATGCTTTTTAAATGAAAGCTATCCAATCTCTTTCTGAAGACTTCCCTATTCGCTACTTTTTTTTTTTAAAAGGCAGTCCTATCAGTTGGAGATAGCTCTGATTGTTACAAAGTGCTTCCTTATATTGAGCTGAAATACACTATTCTTAGTATATTTTCTATTTATATTGTGATTTAACTTAATGATCTTTAATTATGTAGGAAGCAAAGCTTGCCTTTTTGAGTGCCCACCTAAACTCTCTCCTAGACGTTCAGTATCCTCCCCCTGCTAGGTTCTCCTGGATGGATAGAATGGAAGCTTCTGGGGGAAGGGACTGTTTTGTTTTTCCTCTTTGTTTTTGTAGCCTTTAGACCTAGCATAGTATTAGACAAGTGAAAGGTGCTTAATAAGTGATTATTGCATCGAAATTGCCCTCTTCAAGCAACTCCCATATCCAGGACTATTCCCCACCATTCCTTTCTGCCTCCTTTTCCTCATCACATCCATCTCTCATGTGTCTATTCATCATAGGATTTAGAACTGGATGGTTCCTTAAAAGCCATCTAGTGCAACTCTCTCACTTTACAGACAAGGTAAGTGAGTCAGAGAAGTCAAGTCTGCTTTTATACACACACACACACACACACACATATACATACACATATGACTTTATACACTTCCTCTGACTGCAAATCCAGTGCTCTTTCTACCACCTCACAGTTTTCCTTAGGGCTGGGAGGTAGGTAGTTAATCTGATAAATCAGAAAAGGCTAATACGGTGGGTGATGGCATTACCCCACCCAGGTGACATCTTTGCATCTCCAGAAAGCCCCAGTTAAAAGGTGATGTCTTAATCCGAAGGGATTACTTTAATGGTGGAATTTCAGTTGGCATGTCAGGGCCAGTGTGGGGCCAGGACTGGGGTTTTGTGTTGTTTCTTGAATCCTAGTAAGTTGGCAGCCTCCCTGCTCCACTCCCCTCCATCCCCAGCACCCCCTTCACCAAGTATAGAATGAACCCAGGTTCTTTTTAATGACCAATTTCATTTTAATAACAAAATCAAACCTCCTTTGCCTAAGATTCCAAATGTGCATTAAAAATAAAAAGAACAGAATTCCATTTGTGTGAGCGACTGTATCATGATCCATTACTGAAATACACTAACCTTATGCCCCAAATGACTTCATTTCCCAAATGCATCGTAAGAATCAGGGCTGACTGCTCACAAATACTAAATGAAGAGGATGAAGAATTGCAGGCCCATAGGACAATGATTCCGTGAAATCGGTGGGATTTTTGTCTGTGTTTGGGCCAGGGGGGAATGAATGTCAGCCAGACATTTACATCTCATAAAACAATGCAGTCCCTAGTGCTTATTGCACTGGCCTTGAACCTGGAGCTCTTTCTGGGTTAGTCTTGAAATTCCACTTCAATATGGAATAGATTAATTAGCAAAGCTTAAACCTGGAGACACAGAAAATCAAATCATGTCCTCAACAAGGTGGACAGAAGTGGTTTTTAAATGGGCATCTTTGACAAAAGACTATTGCTCTCTCTTGGATCCTAATCAGCCTGAGATCAGTAGTACCTTCTAGATCTCCCAGTTGGGCTGGTACAGTTTCCTGGATTTCACGATCTACAGCACACCCTAGTGATGGCCTGACATGCAGATAAGGGACTCAAAGCGAAGATGCACAAGTCAGAATCCCTTTTGAAAACTCCGAATGAGGAACAAGGATCCCTCCAACCTTGCTTTTGTGAGATTGTTTTCATTTCTTTGAGTCAAAGAGGAGAAATACTGGTTCCTGAACCCATGGGGGAGGGGGGGAAGTCTCCACCACACACCTATGTTTAAACTAATGCATCTGTTTCCTGATTCATTCATTCCTCCCACATTTATTGAGTGCTTGCTCTGTGAAAGGCTCTGTGCTAGGCCTCGTGTCTACATGTGGTTTAAATCGAAAGCACAGCCACCTTTTCATGCTGGAACAATGGAGGAAGGTGTTAGACCTGCACCCAAGAAAGGGAAATAGTTATCAGGTTTGTGAGCCTAGGGGCAAATAAGGCTCTCTGCATCATAAGGAGCTAAATGATCTACCTGGTTCAGAAACAGGTCATTGGAGCGGGTGTTCACATTACAGGGGTCTTAATCATTATTTTAGTTGCAATGTGCACTTAACTAGATGAACTCCTGAATGTTGCTGAAAGTACTAACCCGCCTTTGCCTCCATATGGGCAGGGGTCAGCAGTTTAAAACTTAGCCAGCCTGAGGTCTTTAACCTCCTTCTAGAAGAGGATATTCTAATATGCTTCATCAATTGGGGGTGGGGTGGGGGGGATGTTCCTTTTAAAGGAAATATTAGGGAAGAATAAGATTTTAAGTGACGGGAGGAAAATAAAAGTGTGTGATTCCAGCTCCAGACCCTGCAAAGGGATGAAAGAATAATTTGTTTCTTTTTGTCTCTGACTGAGACTTTGCAAATCACTTTCTGGACTCACCACTAGGTCTGCCCTGTCTAGGGGAGGGTTAGAAATCATCTTATGGTGGTGGTGGTGGTGGTGGTGGTGGTGGTAGTGGTGGTTGGTAACAACTCTCGGAAGCAGAACTATTAACTTAAGCAAATTCTGAAAATGACAGAATTGATTACAAACAGTTCTGCAAAGCAATAGCCTGCCATGCAATAAAACATCTTGAAACAATAGCTTAAATTGCTTCTCAAGCTTTTTCCCCTGTCTTGAACCAAGAGACCTATGTGTGTGTTTATGCCTCCTTTGGTGTTCTTCATTTTCCCTAAAGATTCATGGAACTTTGGAACTAAAAGGGACTCCTGATGTTGTGTCACTCACTCAATTTTCAGAGGGGAAAAAATGAGACCCAGAGAGGGAAAGAAAGTATTTCAATGCAATTGTAAATTAATGGCATAGCCAAGACTGGAAGCCATATCTCCAAGACTTCTGATCCAGAACTCTTTCTTCTCTATTCCAATCCAAGCAGCATTTATTAAGTGGTTACTAATGCAAGGCATTGCTATGCCCCACGGATACAAAGACAAAATGAAAAACAACTCCTGTCCTCCTACTGCTTACATTCTACATCACCCTGTCTTCCTCTAGCTTTTTCTTTAGCTCAGAAGGTTGAGGATTAGTAGTTGGATATCCTTATCTGGCTTATTCAGAAACCATTTTTAGGTAGGGGGAGCAGCATTGGCTGGGAAGAGGCTGACCTGGTTTAATGGAATGTCCAAGATGATTTCACCAGGAGGTCCCATCCTTTCTTCACTGTTCTGATACTGAGTCACTTTGGGCAGTAGTAATCTTAATAAGCCAGGTAAAGAAAAGTCCCTGGTTCCAGCTATGTTGTCATGAAGTACAGTTTCAGATGAATGACCAGGAGCATTTAGAGAAATGCTTTTCCACTAGTCTAAGAAATTCCTTGGGCAACTGGTCATATTCATTTGTGCTAACTGTAAAGAGAAAACAATGAAAGTGACGTAAGTGGAAAAAGAGTAAAAGTTGATGTTTTAGTTTATTCTCTCAAACCAAGGCAAATGGAGATGAGCTTTGGCAGGGCCAGGTGCTAGGTTTCAGGGGATTCAGCTATCCTGAACCACAGAACTAAACCTGGGATTTGTGGGGAGGTGGAGAATGTCCCTTTGCTCATTGTGCATCTTGACTGGGGCTGAGTTATCTCAACAATAATAGAAATGAACACTTTATTTTATGTAAATAAAACAAAAACTCGGCAATAATTCATTTATTTTATTGAAATGAAATGCAAATTACTTGGTGAAACTTAGCAAAACAGACCAGTTAAAACACCACTATTGTTTGGGAGCACGTTTTACATTCATTTCAAATCCGCATACGATATTTCATTCATGCTTAATTATTTCCCCAATGTTCACATCGGCATTACTAGTTCCCTTTGTCTTTCTTATTTTGCATGCGGTGTGATTAGCAAAATGCTTGCGCGCAACCCACTCCCGCACATATGGGCTTTAGACTCTTTGTTTTAGGGGTGGAGCGACAAGATATATAAACACTAGAGCTGCCAAATTTGGATCACGTGAATCCTTAGAGGTGCAAAATATCACTCATTTCATTTAAATCCCCTTTCATATTCTGCCATGCTGCCTTCTCCGCTGCCCTATTGTCTGCCCCTATTATCTGAAGCGGCTTTCCTCCTATTGTTTGGGCACTGTAATCCTTCAGGTTTCTGTAGTTATTTTGAGCAGCTTACTTGAAAGAAATCACTTGGCTCTTACAGATCACTTTCTCCAAACCTGCTGGCAAAGGAGAAGGCCTTGACTAAAGCCTGGAACCTCTGATCTTCCAGGGGAAAAATCTCTTCAGTGGAGTCTATCATTTTCTTTGCTTTCAGGAGACCCCCAGTCTTAGAGTTTGTACTCATGTTATCTTTTCCCCCCTTGAGGATTTTCTAACAAAACATGACAGGAATGTTCGCTACAGAGAGTCAAAGGAAAGAAAATAAAGTTTAAGCAAAAACAAAACAAAACAAAACTCTCCACAATCCAAATTTGAACCCACATTGAGCAAGGCCTTGGCTTGCTGCTGGTTGAGTCTCTGCAGGCTCCCTGCAAAGAGAGGCATCTGCTGCTTTATCATCGAAGAAGAAGTGCTGCTCTGGGGTGTTTTGCCCTCATACTTGCCTTCACCTCTTCCCAGGACCATGACCCCACAATTTATCTTTCTAAGCATAGTGTGAATTAAACAATATGAAGGTGAATAGCTTGAAAATCAAAGGAAGCTTCTCTCTAGGGGAGGAGGGAAATTAATTGGAGTCCTGCAGTGAGTAAGCAGAAGAGACAGTAATATACTAGCAGAGCCCACATAATATGGCCCCCACCATTGTTAAGACATTGTTAACCACACCCTGTGATAACCTTGAGCTTTCTATAATATTATTAAATAATAGGATCTGGAACTGAAAGGGGTGCTACAGATCAGAGGTTGACCTCATTTTACAAATGAGGAAAGTGAGGCCCAATGAAGGAAAAGTGACTTGGTCAAGGTCGCACAGCCAGAATTCAAAAAGATCTTCTGACTCCCAGTCAATTGCTCTTACCATTATAATATGCATTATGCTCTTCAGCTCTTCCTCCCACTAGCAGGTTGAAGCCACTCTGTTCTTCCCCTCCAACCTTGTCCACTTGGAGTTTATACCATTCAGAATCTATAATATTAACTGCTCCCTGTAACTTTATTTTACTTAAAGTTGTATTTTCTTAGAACAAATTAGGTGAATGAACACAAGAATCTATCTCTCTATACATATGTCCTTCCCTTTACACACAAAGTTTGCTGTAAAGCAGATTTTTGTAAATAAGTTCTGTTTTTCATTGACTCCCATAGTAAAATCAGAGATATGTTCCCATGGAAGGAAATCTCAAACAGACTGAATTGAAACTTTTGTGGACAGTCCTGTGGCATACTGGGAGCCGTAAGACACCATTACATACCTTCAGGGACTAGTCACCACCTAGTAGTTCACTTTATTATAGGATGTGCATATTCAGCAGGCAAAGATTTTCTTCTTTTCCAGTGGGACATCCTCCCAGAAGATCTCCTGAATTTGCACTAAACATGGAGTTTTGACCTTTTTCCTCTCCCCTCGCCCCCAGAACATTAATAATGTATAATGATGAGACTTGACTGTAGGTGAAATATGAAAATTTGTCTTTGGACCACTTCCCACCTTCCCTTTGGTTATTATTCTCCCTCCACAGAGATTCAGGGTCTTCATATTGCCCTCTAGATACTGAAGGATCCCACATGGAGTTGTTTTTACTTCAGGTTTTTTCCTCCTTAATTTTCATTTCCTCCCCCTAAATCTTCCTGTGGACCCTTCTATTTCAGTCATTCAATAACCACCTATCAATGTTAATTATGTGTCATGCTCTATTCTAGGCATTGTAAGGAAGACAATGACATACAAATCATAGTCCCTGCCTTAAGCAGTCTGCAGTCTAGTAAGGGTCGAGGGTGGGGTAAGAAACAGCTTAAATCTATAACACAAGTAGAGTGGGCTAGATACAAGAGACAGGTATAAAGTGCTATAGTAGTTTTAGCAAACAACATTTTTTTTTCTGTTAGAAAACTGATAAAGAATAAGCCTGTTAATGTGATAATACCCCGAAAGATGACCTAACATGCTAGCCCTCCCAGTTAATGTATTTGCATTTCAGCATGGGGTCTTTGGGAGATAGTGATTTAACCCAAAGGGTGGATCTAAAGAGTGAGGTTTTCAGACAGTATGCAGGCTAATTGCAGGACAGGGCGGGAGAGAAAGAGGAATTAGAGGCTTTTTCATTGCTTTTCAAATCACATCACTTAAGCAGCTGCCTATTCTGGCTAAAGGTATTGGGCCATCATATCACACTTCATAGTAGGTGCCTCAGTCAAACACATGATATACTTGAGTCTGAAAAGTCTTTAAGTATGAAACTTCATGTTCTGCAAAAAGAGTTAGTTCCCTACTTTATTAATTCTATAAGTAAAAAAATGTGTGCAGCCAGTTTGCTTCAAACAAGGGAGTGTCTGTATATCTTTGGGTTATGATGTCTCTTATGGACCTAAGGGGCTCAGCAATTACACAGTACAGTACTTATGTGCCAAAATGAAAGAAATTAGGTGTTTTTCCCTCCTGAGTTGAAAAAAAAAAAAGATTGTGCTAACTCTTTCTAGAACTCACTAGTACACATAGTGGAATCCGGGGGTGGGGGTGGGGCAGTTTTCATGTATGCTAAGGGAAACAAAGGAAAACCCAATGTTAACAAATCAGTAATTGTATATACCTGAATAAGAGAAAACATACTGACATTAAACAGAATCCTTAGACGTCTAAAGCTATTCCAAAAGAAACAGCACAGCAGCGTTAAAATAAGAACCACTGGGGAGAAAGAATTTCCATCCTCTGAGTAATTTGAAGTAAAAACTCTAGTATCTTAATAGTGACTTGACCATAATTTTCTGTAATAAAACATCTATTATAATAGATATTGCAATACAATAAAAGTCCTATTGTTCCAGAAACTGTATTATAACTGAAACAGGATAATTATAGAAATACTTGCGTGAGAATTGCATGTTCAATAGAACCATTGAAAATCATTCTTCTCAGAATGAAAATAAGTCTTCAGGATACAGCAGGATTGTTCAGTAAGATTTCAAATAGAAGGGAAGGTGTATTTAAAAAAAAATCTTTTATAGCAGCTTAACCTTCTAAACTCTCGGAAGGACAATCTATAAAATACATGTCCCCATAGGCATACCAGGCTCAGAGTTCAACATTTTATTTGGAATACTAAAATCTAACAGTAGTTTTTGAAGCTAACAGTAACCCTGTATGGTATTTCAATGCACGGCTTTGCTCTGTAAGATTAAATTCATCCATTCAACTTACTTTGTAAATTCTTGTTTTAAACTTTCATAAATTTTCTTTCAGAACGGGCCCCCCTAAACAGTTTTGCAGAAATCTAATCACGTGTTACATTCATTATTCTTCATTTATCCAGTACACACACGTGTGATTTTAGCAATCATTCCAGGCGTGGGACGTGCAGAGTGTGCTGCCCAGGATGCTGGGCTAAACTGTAGTCTCTTCATAGGTTAGGCACACACTAGCCCTCTGTGCCACAACCTATCCATCAGTCCTTGAGGAAGTACCATAAATTGAAGAACAACATGTGCCCTGTGCAAGCATCATGAAGAAGAGAGGCAACACTAACTCCTTTCTATGCAATTGGCAGAAACTTCCCTACACATCATGCCTTCCATCCTGGCTATCTTAATACCAGAAAGACTGGAGACTGGAGGGAATTCAAAAAGGCAACAGTCTCAGCTAAGGGGCTAAGGGAATGAGACATGAGGAAATAACAATAATAATAGGATACACTCACAACACTACAGCAAATATGTACAACCCAACTAAGTGATGACTAGAGGGACATGATAGCCATCTACAAATATTTGAAGGGTGTCAACATAAAAAAGGAAGATGAATTATTTAGTGAAGTTGTGATAGAGGGGGATAGATCTCATCACCATTTTCCAAGCCATTTATTCCCTTGCTAAATTCTCTCAGATTTCAGCTCTCCAAGGGACCAAAGTCAGCCATTTGACAGTTTTCTAGCTGTTTCTACCCCAAATTCCTCAAGCACAGTGCAGGAGAAGATGGCTATGCTTGCACGCAGCTTAGTTGAGCTCTTCAGAAAGAAGCATCGTGCATGTACCATACAGGCTTCGTAACTCTTAAATGACATCTTAGTTTTGTGCTATGCCAATACCTTCGTAGAACCAAAGCCACAACTGAGAAACATATGTGTGCCTTATTTCACTGATATGGATGACACATTTCATGAGAGGCCACCACTGGAACTGGAGCATGTGGCCATGTGATCTAGTCATATGTGGTTTATTTCTTGTCTTTAGGTTCTCAAAACAGTCAAATGACTTCATGTCTGAAACATTGGAGAAGCCTGAGATGAAAAGTTAATGCGAACTCTTAGAAGTGGCATCCTATATTTTCATCTGGATCTGTGATGCTTCTTTTATCTTGCTAAACTTCTTTTCCTAGAATCACAAGATTTCATAGTAGGAAGGGACTTCAGAAGTCATTTCGTCAAATCCATCCCAAAAAAGAATCTCTACCTCATCACCCCAGTGATTATATAGCCTTTTCTTGAAGACCTCCAGTGAGGAAGAACTCATGATGTCATGAGACAGTCCTTTCCATCTTGAGTAGTTTCTAGTTATTAGAAAGTCCCTCCCCCTGCAACCATATCACATCTCAATTTGCCTTTTTGCAACTTCTGCTCATTGTTTCTAGTTTTCTGAAGGTATATAATGAATACTCAGGATACTTGGCTCTTTAAGGAAGCCACCAGAGGGAGCTGGGCATGCAACAGATAAAACCAAGTTCACTTACTGGATGTTGCTAAAGAGATTTAGAACAAGAGATGGATTAATCTTATTGTCATTGTTGACTCTATCCTGAAGGTTCCAGAACTATCCTGAAGGTTCCAAAATGATGGTATTATTTAACTCAGGGAAGGGGAAATTTCTGGCTCTCAATTAAATTCTCCCTTTTCTAATGTCACCCTGCAGAGGCAAATTTTCCAAAATAAAGTGTTTGCTGACTACCTTCCATCAAGATCAACAAGTTCAGGTGTGCAAATATTATAACAGAAAAGGGGGTACTATTATCAGGACCACCTTTTACTGTGAGAACTCTACTGAATGCTTAAATCATTCTCAACTGGCATTATCTGAAAAAGGATGAAGCTAGGGAGATTGCTGAAGGTAAATTCTTTAAAATTTAAAATCATCCGGAGTGGCTAAGGATAGACTATTGTATATGGTCCATTCAGTCAGCAATGGCCCATAAGAACTTCTGACTGAACTGAAAGATAAGTCTTTGTAAAGAGTAAAGACTGAGGGGGCAGCTAGATGGCGCAGTGGATAGAGTACCGGCCCTGGAGTCAGGAGTACCTGAGTTCAAATCCGGCCTCAGACACTTAACACTTACTAGCTGTGTGACCCTGGGCAAGTCACTTAACCCCAATTGCCTCACTTAAAAAAAAAAAAAAGAGTAAAGACTGAGGATCCATTTTTGCTTGTTGCCACCTTCTTTTGATTCCTTGTTTTTCTTTTCCTCCTGCTTCCTTTTCTGGTTTTTAATGGCCCTTTTCTTTCTCTGTTGCTTCTTTTCTGCTTGCTACTTTTCTACCTTAATTAATCAGTTCACCCATACTTATTGAATAGTTCCATGCATTATATTCTCAATTTTGCATGCATCTTTACTTCTATGGATCCATGATGCCATTTGTAGGGGGTTCTCCATCTTGGGCAATTCTTATCCATGTCTTTCTATGGGGTTTCCATTGAAGATCAACTAACTGTGCTAAAGGACTAGCACGCTGACATTCAATCTGATTCTATTAAATTTTTCATGAATATCAATTTAGCACACAGGCTGTCCTTGTCTTATTGGATGATACAAAGACCCACCTTTAAAAAAATCTTATTATGTTCCTGGACATTGTCTTTTATAACCCTTCTTGTGTATAAGTCATCAAGGGAAATTTGCTACAGGCTACTAACTCCTGCCATGTGTCTATTTCCTTTTGGGTCATCTGTAAGTCTAATTCTCTCAACACATGATCTTCCATGATTTGCAGTTCTATGTTATCACCAGGAAAATATTTATTTAAAAGGAAGGGCTTTTGTTTTAGAGAGCAGCTTGGAATCATTGGTAGCAGCATATAATTTCTCCAGTGTGATTCAGCCTGATTTCTTCCTTTTAATCAATTCTGAGCCTAGTTTATTGTTTATCTGAAGTGCTGGTCCATAGCCTAAATGCTGATGGACTAAATCAATGGGCTGCCCTTTCCATTACATGTCATAATTGGGGCAATAAGCATCATTATCCACTGTTTGGTTTTGTTCCCTGTCCCCGTAACTCCCATGATTGCATGGTGTTAAGAGTGGACTTGAGGTAGGCAACATGTTAGTTCAGTTTTCAAGGCTGGTATGAAAAGAGGAACTTGTAGATCATTGAATAGCTAACAAAATGAGGTTACTTACCTAAAGTATAGAAAGAGTATCATGAAGGATATAGTATCAAGTATATAGTATAGTATAGAAGACATGGGCTTCTCTCACCTTCATATAGAAATGGATCAGTTCAACAGGGCAGTGTATGGTTGCTCATGTACTACCCAGGTTGAGGGAGAAAGATCCCATATGGGTGGGCCTTTTTATGCCCATATATATATGGGCCATAAATATGGCCAGGTGCTACCAAGAAGCTACCTTAAGGAGAGGGCATAGTCTAATCAAGTCCTGGGGGAAGCTTTGTTACCTTTTAGAAAAAAAAAAAGCAAGCTTAACTCATGATGGGTAGGGAGGAGCCTTGATAGATTTTGGTCCTATCACATATAGTTATACCTGTATCTTTTGAATGACTGTGGGTCTTACTGAAGAAGTCCTATTGTTTACCAAGGCTCAATTCAATCAGCACAGTATCAATTGAGAACCAGAGCATTTGGAGAACATCACCATTTATATATGGAATCTCTTTTCTCTTTGGACTTTAAGGAAGATATTTTTATAATACTAGGGATAGGGGCAGCTAGGTGGCACAGTGGATAAAGCACTGGCCCTGGATTCAGGAAGACCTGAGTTCAAATCCAGCCTCAGACACTTGACACTTACTAGCTGTGTGACCCTAGGCAAGTCACTTAACCCCCATTGTCCCACAAAAAAAAGTAGACTATAATACTAGGGAAGACTTTTGGTTAGCCTATATGGCCCAGCTCTATACCTCAAATGATGTTGCTTCTCGTGGTAACTGAACAAAGTTATGTCCTCAGTCACATTTTTCATAGCATCCTATATGACTTTTACATACACATTAGAAAGCCTGTTTTATGGGTTGCCATGGCCAAACAATTCATCCCCCAAGACACAAGCACATTAAAGAAGGAACCCCTTAAGGAAACCCTAGAGTCCTGAGGGAATCAATGTAGCAGTCTGGCTCTCAGTCAGCCCAGAGTGCACTGGCTTCACAAGATATAAACAGAGTAGAAGCAAGGGAAGGCACTAGCAGATGGAGGGACCTCTTGTAGGAGGTGGCACTTGAGTTGCGTTTTAATGGAAGGCAATGATTCTAAGAGGAACTGAGGTGGAAAGCCATTACAAAGGGGACAACCAGTGAAATAGCAAAGAGGAAGGATTATGCATAAAAAATAGCAAGCAGGCCAGTATGGTTAGACCATAGGGTCAGTGCAAGAGATTTGTGTTTACAAGGACTAGAAAGAGACTTAAGAGATTTTGATACCAATATTCTACCAGTGTTGTATAATTATGGAATACTACAGTCTATGAAGAATCCAAAATAAGCATCACGCAGGGTGACAGAGAGGTAGGTACATGGTGTATATGAACAATGCACAACATATAACGAACAAGGAATTTCAAGGAAGAACCAGAGCAAAGTTGTCATCAAAG
Source organism: Dromiciops gliroides (assembly GCF_019393635.1). Taxonomy (NCBI): domain Eukaryota; kingdom Metazoa; phylum Chordata; class Mammalia; order Microbiotheria; family Microbiotheriidae; genus Dromiciops; species Dromiciops gliroides. The sequence goes on along the minus strand of NC_057862.1, from coordinate 412,579,139 downwards.
AGAAGCATGATTGAAAAAGATTGATTGGTCAAGTGGCAAAGAATAACTGGTGGACAGCTTGTATACTACATCGGTATCTTCATGATACTGGGAGAAAACTAGGAAGGCCTCCAATTCTTTGGACAGGCAAACTTATGGGAGGGTATGATCAAGAATCACACAGGAATAGCAGATGTATCAGCAGACAGCTTGGGATCTGCATTGTTGGAAGAACAACAATGAGCTAGATCATAGAATCATTTGCATATGGGAGATACCTTGTTTGAAAAGAACTTGTAATGCTACGTTTTGTTTTGCCAAATCAAATACTTTTGTTTATTCAATGACAATAGACACAGAAGGAGCTTATATTCTTTATATTGTATGAATGTAAAGATATGGTCAGCTCTAGAAAATTGTCCACCTGTACATTTAAAAATTATGGTTACTCTTTTTTTATATTTTAATGAAGGGAAACTTTAATGCATGTACTGCCAGTCTAAAAGATTTTGTAGATATGAGAATGTGGATGAGTCTGTAGCAACTTATGTCTTCTTATTCACCCTTTTCTGACAATTTGAATTATTTGATTTTTTTTCTCCATTCTTTTAAATCTCCTCTCTGAGGTAACTTGAAGATTGATTTTCAAGTGCTTGGGGAAAAGCTGCTATGTAAATGTGAAGTAACCTTGGAATAAGATTTTTTGTTCTCAGCTTCCCAGTGTCCTGTTTCTGGAAAATGCAATGGGCCATTGGATGCTGCTGGATTCACCTTTAGAAATAATCCCAAATATTTATGACTCTTGATCCCTGCGGCCAGAGCAGAGACAGTCTTTAGGTGAAATTTCTCTTTCAGACATAGCTCCAATCATTTCCTCCCCCCTTACCCCACCTCTAATTTAAAAACTAGACAAACTGGGAATTATATTTGTAGTTCCAGGGCTCTGAGGGAATGACTAGCTCAGCCAGAGGCAGTTAAATCATGGAGAAATACAGGGACATTCTGAAGTCCTTTTCAGGTTTTCCATTTCATCATTCATTTACCCAACAAAGATTTATTAACTGCTTGCTATATACAACGCACTTTTATTTCCTGGGGAGATATCAGGATGGATGGATGAAATAGGAGTAATAGACAGAAACATGGATAAATCTGATGCAAATTAAAATATTAAATTCAATAAACATTAAGTACCTACTATGTACAAGGAACTCTGTTAAGTGCTAAAGATATATAAAATGAAATTGGCCTACTCTTTGTTTCCCATCTGTAACAGTTTGCTTCCCATGCTTTGCACATGTGGTCCCCCATGTCTGAAATGTTCTACCACCTTCCCTCCATTCATTGGAATCCTTAATGTCTATCAAGGCACCAATCAGAAGTCATTCCTTATACTAGACATTTCCCAATTTCCTGGTTGTTAATTGCTCCTTCCCCCTTGAAAAAACTTTGTGTTGTTTTGTATATCCTTTGCATTTACTTATCTGTGTCTATGTTGTTTCTTTCCTCTCCCCATCCTTCATACCACCATTGGACTATAAGCTCCTGGAGGTCAGGGACCTTTTTTTTTTTTTTTTGTATCTGCAGGGCCCAACATGTTGCCTTGTATATTTTAAGTGTGTGTTTTTTCAATTGAATGGAATTAAAACTGTCCCTGCCATCAAGGTAATTACCTTCTACTAGGGTGAGAGGGGGGAGAGTACAATACATATACATGTAAGTAAATATAAAGTACTATGCAAAATAACATGAAGTCATTTCCAGAGTGCAGGGGCATTAATTACTGAGCTCTTGTAGGAAGTAGTACCTGAGCTATGTTTTGGAGGAAGTCAGGGATTCCAAGTGGAGGAGGGTGTAAAGAGAGTGAACTGCAGAGATAGGAGAATCCCAGTACAAAGACACAGATTTAGGAGAGGAAATGTTAACTTTAAGGAATAGTTAGTAGGCTTATTGACTGGAATGGAGAAAGTGTGAAGAGGAGTAAAATGAAGTGATTCGAAAGATATGTAGAAGCCAGATTGTGAAGGGTTTAAATAAAAAACAGAGGTATTTGTATTTTATTTTAGAGGCACTGGGAACCAATGAAGAGTTTTGAGTAAACGAATGATATGGTCCAATCTATGTTTTAAGACTGACATAAATAAGCAACTGTGTGGAAGATAAACTAGAGAGGGGAGCAAGTGGAAATAGGTTTAGTCTAGGTCAGAACTGACAAGCGCTTTTGAACTTAGGTAGATGTTATATGAGTGAAATAATGGGAAGTAAATGAGAGATATAATGGCGGTAGAATCCATAAGATTTGCCAATGGATTGAGTGAGATTTGCTAAAGGAGAGTGAGAGGGAAGAGTTAAAAATAACTCCAAGGTTAAAAATTCTGGGTGATTAGAAGATTAGTAGCACCCTCAATAGACATAGAAGAGTTAGGAGACATAATGTCTTGGGGAAGAAATATAATGAATCCTGCTTCAGAGAGGCTGAGTTTGAGATTCTGATGCTGTGTCCAGGTAGTTTTCTACAGCAGGCACTTGCAATGCAGGACTGCTGTTCAGGAGAGAAACTATGGTTAGATGTGTAGATTTAGGAACCAACTAAATTTGGGCCACCATAATTGTACACAAGGGTCACCAAAAGAGAAAATGCAATTAATGGAAAGGAGAAAGATAATGAACCAGAAAATAGACTGAGAAGAAAGAAATACATAGGGGACAGAGAAGGAAGAGGAGGAGGAAGGTTTCTAAGTCAATATTTTGCAGGCAGGAATACTTATGTATGGGTTGGTGGCTATTTTCCTTGACTTAGACACCAGTGGTCTAGAAGAAGTCTTCTGCTGAGAATCAATCCATTGATCACTCAATTGACAAGCATTTATTAAATGTCTACTATTCGCCAGAAACTTTGGGATAGAAAGAGAGAAATGAAAAAGTTCCTGTATTTATGGATCATATATTCTATTGGAGTATATATATGCATATATAAAAGTAAATACAAATATATACAGCAAAAATAGAATATAATTTTGAGGGGAAACACTATAATTTGAGGTTGGGGTGAAGTTTTAGGAAAAATGATGTAGGAGGTGGCACTTGACCTGGATTTTGAAGAAAAACAGGGATTTTAGAGGTCAAGGTGAGGGAGTACATTTCATCCATGATTTTCATCCTATGCAAAGTCATGGGGGCAGGAGATATATGATGTGTAAGAATCAACAACAAAAAAAGGCTGTTTTGACTGGTCTGCAGAGTAAGGGAAGGGAAGTAATTTGTGATAAGGCTGGAAAAGTAGGTTGGAGTCAGGTTGTGAAGGGCTTTAAATTACCACCATCAGGGTGTGGATTTGTTTCTAGAGGTAATAGGAAGATAGAGTTTAATGAGTAAAGGTGATGAGTAAGAATAAGAAGTCAAAGATGATTTTAAGGTTATGAACCTGGGAGACTGGAAGGATGATGTTGCCTTAATACAAATAGTGAATCTGGAAGAGAAGTGGGTTTAGGAGAAAAGATGAGTTCTGTTTTGGACACATGGAGTTCGAGATATCCATAGGACATCTTGTTCAAAATGTATAATAAGCTGTTGGTGATTCAGGACAAAGTTGAAGAAAGAAATAGTAGGGGAGATATAGATCTAGAATCGTCTATATACACATGATCATCAAGCCCATGGGAGGACAAAGGGAGGTCACCAAGCAAGAGAATGTAGATCTGAGGTTCTTAACCGTTTTTGTGTCATGGATCCCTTTGACAATCTGGTGAAGCCTACAGACCTCAGATCAGGACAATGTTTCTAAATACCCCAAACAAAATATATAGGATTACAAAGGAAACCAATTATATTGAAATATAGTTATCAAAATACTTACAGAACAAAAACAAGTTTATTGATCCTAGGTTAGGAACACCTGGTATAGAGGGGAGAGTCTCAGGATAGATAGAGCCTTGGAGTGTACCCAGTTAGGGAGTAGGATATGGATGATAAACCAACAAAGGATTTAGATGAACATTCAGACAGGTAGAGGACAATCAGAAGAGAACAATGTGATGAAAAACAGGGAGGAAAGGGAGAGTGTTGTGATGTTTAAAATCTAATGTGTGATCACCTTACCAGACCCCAGTGTGGAGGAGAAAATAGCTAAGATTTACTGATAAATTCAGCAACAGTTTAGGCTTTTAAGTATTTATTAAAGTTTATGAGAAGTTAGTGAAGAGAGAGAAGGTGAGAACATATATTTTAAAGAATGGAAAAATTATGGACAGAGAAAAAAACCTTGCCTTCACCTAGCAGCCCACACTTCCAAAGAGAGCAAGTCCCAGCCAGTTCTCCCAGAAGCCCCCTGTGGAATAGGTAGCAGGGCAGTCCCCACACATAGCTCCAAGCTAATTGGCTAGTCCATTGATTGACATGACTTACAGATGGTCTATGAATAGATGTAACTTCCAGATGCTAGGCAGCTTCCGGATGCTAGTCACATGTTTTCTTTTCAGTGGGGTATTGCCCTGGTTCTCACAATGTCTTTCTCAGCATGGGGTAGCACCCTGATTCTCACAGTGGAGAAGAGAATATCAAGGAAGAGAGAGTGGCTAACCATGTTAATTGCCACAGAGGATGAGGACTGATAAAAAGCCATCAAATTTGGTGATTAAGAGATTATTATTAATTTTGGAGCGTATAGTTTCAGTTGAATGATGATGTTGGGGGACTTCTGGGTTATGTGACCAAGAAGATGGCAGGCTAGACATATTCTCTGGTTCATGGAACTCTCAAACCTCTCTAAAACAGAAACTGTGCACCAACAATAAAGTGATTTTAGTTGTTTCCATGGCATAGAATACCTGCAACACAAAAGAAGATAAAAAACAAAACAAAACCAATCAACTGATGTCTACCTTGAGCATACTCAGTTACCTCCACCCTCTTCAACATCCCCCCTACCCCACCCCACCATTATCAGCAGCAAGGTTATACTAGCCAACCCCAGGACCTGATTGAAGGGTCTGCAACAAAACACCAAAACATATTTTGTTGTTCATTTACTCTTTCCAGTGCCATGGATACTGGGACTTCAGGCCACTGAAGTTTGCTGGGGCAGCTGGGGCAGAATGGGGCAGCATTCTACACTGCAAAAAACATCTCTGGAGAGCAGAGAAACAGGGAAAGGGACAGGATGTATGTTTGGGCTTGAAAAAGAGCTCAACCCTATACCCCATACCCTTCTCCTCCCAGAGCTGGAGACCTACACTCTAAACCAAGGATTCTTAAATTTTTTTTTTTAACTTATGACTCCTTTTCACCTAAGAAATTTTTTCGAGACCCCAGGTATATAGATAGATAAAATAGGTATTTTATTGTTGCCAAATTTTTAGCAATCCCCATATTTGGTTACTTGATGCCATTGAGACCAGCAGTTTAAGAAGCTAGGCTCCGGGGTGGCTAGGTGGCGCAGTGGATAAAGCACTGGCCCTGGATTCAGGAGTACCTGAGTTCAAATCCGGCCTCAGACACTTGACACTTACTAGCTGTGTGGCCCTGGGCAAGTCACTTAACCCCCATTGCCCCGCCAAAAAAAAAAAAAAAAAAAAAGAAGAAGCTAGGCTCCAGGGGGCAGCTAGGTGGTGCAGTGGATAAAGCACCAGCCCTGGATTCAGGAGGACCTGAGTTCAAATCCAGCTTCAGACATTTGACATTTACAAGAAGAAGAAGAAGAAGAGGAGGAGGAGGAGGAGGAGGAGGAGGAGGAGGAGGAGGAGGAAGAGGAGGAGAAGAAGAAGAAGAAGAAGAAGAAGAAGAAGAAGAAGAAGAAGAAAGAAAGAAAGAAAGAAAAAAGTTCGACATAAGCAGATAAATCAACAAAGAAAACTTTAATAGCAGAAGGAAATATGGCCTCCAGATCTAGTAAATGAATACAGGCATCTATGACTAAATAATGTAAAACAAAGGAAAGCTTTTTAACACTTGATGAGACAGAGGGCCTTGTAGAATCTGAGGAAAACATAGAACCACAAGAACTCTGTTCCTGAGTGATTTAGAAGAGAAATGAGAATTATGAAAGTAGAATTTATGTCTTGGACAGCAAAATAATTGTCAGAAGAGAAAAACTTGAATCTGCAATGAAAAGTCTCATCAAAGAAACAGAGAGCCTTTGATTGGGAATGCAAATATACAGAAATGAAGGACAATCTAGAAGAAGAGAAGCAAAACTCTATAAAATTAAAAGAAAATATGCTCTATATCCAAGCAAAACATATTTATCTCAAAGAAAGGATGCATAGAGATGACTTTTGTTTGTTCGTTTGTTTTGATTTTTAGTGAGGCAATTGGAGTTAAGTGATTTGCCCAGGGTCACACAGGTATTAAGTGTTTTGTGTCTGAGGCCGGATTTGAACTCAGGTACTCCTGACTCCAGGGCCAGTTCTCTATCCACTGTGCCACCTAGCTGCCCCTGAGATGACTTTTGAATTAGAAGTCTCCCCCCAAAAACTACAAATCAAAAAACAGTAACATCATAATGCAAGCAACAATATAAGAAAATCATCCAGAACTTCTGAACACAGAAAATGAAATGCCAATAGAAAGAATCTACAAATTGCTTCCAGAAAAATACTGTAAACTCCAAAACATATAATGGTTAAATTTAACAATTCAATTCAGAATGATAAATTCTGAAAGGAACCAGGAGATAGACAAATACAAAGGAAAGAAAATTTGATATATAAACAAGACTAGTCTGTACCCACCAGAAAACACAGAAGGAAATGGAATAATGTATTCTGAAGAACAGTGGAACTCAGGATACAGCCCAGAATGACCAACTTGCACATGAGTCTAATTGCAAATGGGAAAAAAGGACATAAAATAATAAAGAGGCATTAAAAATAAAACCAGAACTGAAGAGAATATTTGCTTCTAGAATACTGCAGAGAACAGACATGCAAGAAGGGTAAATGAATTCAGCAGCCAACGACAGCAATAGCAACAGAATAAAAGCAAAGAGACCAGTAAGTTTTATTTTTCCTCAATCTACACAAGGAAACATAAATAAAAGTAGAAATCAGGTGGAGGTAATAGTAGAGAGGAAGGCCTGGAGAATTATGGATAGAACTCTGCAATACCCTGCCTATAGGTGATTTTTTTTTTTTGTGGAACTATTTTAGCAATATGGGAAGCTACATGAAAGGGAGGAAGGGAGCAGAGGGATAGAGGTAAAAATAAGGGTTATCAATGAGGGGAATGTGATCCTTGAGGTCTCTCAGTAAGAGAAAGGCCTGCAAGGGAAGGGATGAGGAGGAAGGGAGAAGGTTTGTAAAAAGGGGGAAGAAGGAGGTCTTGTTTTGGTGGTGGGAGGAGGTCCCACTGATGAATGCTCTGATGGGGAACAGAAATGTTTTGTGAAGGGAGATGGGGATCTTATGTTGGGTGTTGTCTGGGGGATTTGGTACTTGAAAAGACTACTCATTACACCTCTGAATAGGGGGATCTGGAACTTCTGGGGGCAACTGGCATGTGGGGGAGTAGAAGGGCATGGACATAAGAGGAGATTTTGAGGCAAATGGGGAGAAAGGATAACAAGGGGGAGTGTATATGGAGTTTTGGTGGGTTACATAATCAGGGACATGTTGGGGAGGGTGTTTCCTTTCATGGGGGCAATGTCTTCTCTGTCCCCTGCAGGGATTGGTATATTTCTAGAAATGAGGCATAACAGAAAAGGGAAATACATAGAGATTTCCTAGGGGAGAGAACCCAGAATACATACCTCAGAAATTTTGATTTCATAGAGAATACAGAGAATAGAGAGGGACTAAGTGTCATGGTAAATAGACCAGGCCTGGAGTCAGGAAAACTGAGTTCAAATCTGAACTCAGACACTTACTAGCAGTGTGACCCTGGACAAGTCACTCAACCCTATTTGTATCAGTGTTCTCATCTGTAAAATGAGCTAGAGAAGGAAATGGCAAAATAATCGAGTATCTGTCTAGAAAACCCCAAATGGGGCCCCAAAGAGTCAGAAATGACTGAAAATGACTAAACAACAACTGAGATAATTATAGGAATCATGAACCAGAGATTGAGGGTGGACAATGAAGAGAGTAAGAGAAATCTTCTCTGGAAAGGGATACCAAAAAAAAAAAAATTAAAAAAACTAATGAACAGGTCTAGTGAAGTGAAAGAGAAGGGGGAATTTACTTGACTAAGAGGGAAAAAGAGGGAAGGTTTAAATAAATAAATAAATAAAAGCAGGAAAAAAAAAGGAATTAATGAGCAAAATTCCAAAGGGAAAGGGATAACAGATTGGGGGAGGGGGAATTGGGGAAGACATTCAGTGGAAAAAGGACCTGCTTTAAAAACATTAAGCTAAAATAACTAGAGAGACATAGTACTGTGTTTATAGTGGAAGAAGGGAAAAATCATAACTTGAAAAAATCCACTATTTGAGAAAATAGAGCAAAATATAAATCTAACTCTCGTAACATTAAATGTGAATGGATTAAAGAATCCAATAAAATGAAACAGTGACAGATTAGATAAGAAAACAAAACCCTATAATCTCCTATTTACAAGCAACACATTTAAAAAGCCAAGATATGCCCAAAATAAAACTGAGAATGGAAAAAAATTTTTAACATGTATCACATGAATCCAAAAAAGTAGGAGTTGCAATTATGCTATCTGACAAAACAAAATCAAACATTCAAGAGGATAAACAAGGAAACTACATTATACTGAAAGGAACCATAGACAACAAAGTGATATCAGAAATAAACTTATGCATTCCAAATGCTTTAGCATCCAAATTTATAAAGGAAACATTAACTGAGCTATAAGAAGACACAAAGAATAACACAATGATGCAGGAGACTTCAATATCCTTCTATCAGTTTTGGATGAATCTAATTAAAGATAAGCAAAAAATATGGAATTGAACAAATTGCTGAGAAACTATAGTTTCAGGACTTAGAACATCTAAATGTTATTGCAAAAAGAAAAGACATATTTCTCAATGCCATATGGAACTTTATAAAAAAAACCTGGTCATTTATCAGTGCATAGAGATATAGCAAAGAAATGTAAAAGGGCAGAAAAAAAATAAGTAAAAATCTCCTTTACAGAATGGAACAAAATAAAAATATTCATTGGTTCAGGGACCACAAACAAAAGGCAAGAAGCCCAAATAGAGACTTAACAATGAAATCCTAAATAACAGTGGGTCAAGGACTAAATCATAGAAATAATCATGTTAAAGAAAGTGATATTGATGAAATAACATACCCAAATTGTTGGGATGCAGCAAAAGTATTTCTTAGGGGAAAAATCATATCCCTACAAATTAACAAAATAGAAAAAGAGGTTTAAGACATTTAAGAAATTACAAAAACAACAAATACACAAACCTAAAATAAGCACAAAAGAAGAAATATTAAAAATCATAAATACATAAACATACATATTAAAATATATTAAAAATATAAAAAAATCAGAGGAGAATGATAAAGCCAGAAGTCATATTTGTGGTAAAAAGTACGCCAGTTTTTGATGGACCACCCTTTTGGGGAGGAGACCAACGGCCGTGCATGGGCTACGCACACCAGCCCGGCTGCTAAGCACTCCACTTCCGGGGTGGGAGTTTAAAAGGCAAGGAGAAAATGGAAGTGAGATCTCTTTCCTGCTCTCCTGGTCCAATGACTGGCGCTGCACAAACGGATGCTGACTAGAGTTCGACTCGGCCCGGCTCACTGTTAGCAGCACATGCTTGACTTGGCTCTACCCCCCAAAGGTGTCCTTGGGCTCTTGGTGAGTTTTATATGGAATATAGACTAAGCTTAGATTTAAGACTATTTGTTTTGTATTTCTACTTTACTATCCCTCTAATCAACATCACCTTGTAACTACCAAACAATAAAAGCTCTAACTAGAGACCAGAAGCTTCTTCCATTTACTAGTCTGGGAGATAAATTAAGAGAAAGGTTAAAGAGGGGAGATTAATGCTCTAGTATCCAATTTTAAATCTCACATATTACAGAGGTGAAAAATGAATGAGATAAAAGGGAGTAGAGGCAATGAGTATAGAAACCTTTTTCTAGGAATCTGGTAGTAGGAGAGATATAAGATGCTAGCTTGGGGGAATGGGAAGGCCAAATGAAAAAAAAATTTAAAAGAGGATATTTGGATGTATTTGAAGGGCACAGGGAAGGAGCCAGTAGACAAAGATTAAAGATTACAGAGAGAAAAAGGATGATTATGGGCGCAATCTGCAAGAAGAGCTGGGAGGTGATAGAATCAAGAATACATGCAGAGGGGCTTGGTCTAGGTGAGAAAAACTGGTTATTCATCAGATCCTGGAGTAATAGAGGTGTTAAGGGGTTTTAAAATCTAGAGAATAAAAGTAGCTCGCAGCAAATGGCCTCCATTTTTTCAGTAAAGTATGAGGTGAGGGCTTCAGCTTAAAAGTGGGGAAAGGGAGAGGCATGGGATATTTGAGTAGGTTTGAAACAGCCTTTGTAGATAGTGTGACACACACACGTGTGTGTGTATATGTATGTATGTGTGTATATACACATATATGTGTGTATATATGTAATATATGCATATATATTGTTATTTAGTTGTTTCAGTAATGTCTGACTTTTTGTGACCCCATTTTGGGGTTTTCTTGGCCTTTGAAGATTCTATTCATTTTACAAATGAGGAACTAAGGCAAACAGGGTTAAATGACTTGCCTAGGGTCACACAGCTAGAATATGTCAGAGGCTGATTTTGAACTAATGAAGATGAGTCTTCCTGATTCTAAGTCCAGTGCTCTCTCCACTACCCCACCTAACTGCCCCTTGATATAAATTAGAGAGATGTAAAAGGACTGGCTTTTTGCAGAGGGTCTAGCTGAGATTAGATAACATAAATTGAAGTGGCCTAAGCAGGCTCTTGTTGTATGATTCCTTTCAGCTCAGTCCTACAGAGGAGGTAGATGGTAGGAGTTAACTAGAGTTTGGGTTTGGCAAGGCTTGAGCAAGGATAAGATGGGGGGGAAAGAGATCTGGGAGTAGGGGACATTGTATTTAACTATGAACTGGTTAATTATAAAATTGAGACTGAGAAAGGAGGAAACTAAAGACAAAGGAGGCCTGGGAGAGGACAAGAGTGGAGGAATTGGATTTTAAAGTGAGGACAAAGACAAGGTTTGGGAGAAGTAAGGCATGGAGAGAGATGAAATGATAGGTAATGACTAGATATGGAATACTTCTAAGTAATGGCAAGATCAAGGGTGTGATTATCTTAGAGTTATGACTGGGAGTTGAAGATAATTAGGCATTGAAAGACCAGAGTAAGGGAGGAAGCATAAAATTAATGTTGAAGTCCCTTTGTTTAAGGTATAGTTGAGATAGAGATGAAGATTGAGAAAGAGGTGGGATGAAGCTGGCATAGGAGGCTGGAAGAAAGAAAATACTAACTAGGAGGTTAGTAATCAAAGTCCAGGAATTGGAAAAATATTAAAAACTTTTAATTCAAAAGAATCCTAGTGACATAACTCCAAGGAAAATTGCATCATGACCCTGGGGTTTAGGAGTGAGAATGGGAAATCCAGTAAAGATGGCGCCGAGCCTACACTTTAGCAGATTGGAAGAAAGGAATCATAGGGTAGGAAGGTATAAATGACCTTCCCAAAATAATGACCATTATCAGTTTCCCTAGCCTAGCGATCCTTCCCCACTGAGGGGCCCTCAAGATGCTCCCTCCCCAAATGACCCTCATGACACCCCTGCCTAAATGACCTCCAGAGATACATCCCCCTCCCAGTGACCCGCATAACATCCCCCATAAAAGACCCTCCCATACACAATTCTAGAGATACGTCCCTTTCCCAAATAACTCCCTTTAGCCCCATCCCTAAATGACGCCCCCCCCCCAACACGCCCCTTTCCCAAATGGCCGTTTGACACAGCTCCTCCCTAAATGACCCCAGTGACCCTCGGTGACCTCCCCGCCCCATCTGATCCTTTCCCAGTCTGCTCAGTGGGGAAACCTGCGGCTCCACGGCTCCCTCGGGACCGGAGGCTGCCCCGCCCGGCCCAGCCCCGGCCCGCCCCGGCTCCGGCTCTGGCCCCGCAAGGGGAGCGAGGACGCGGCGGCGGCGGCGGCGGGGGCGAGCCGGGCCTGGAGAGAGGAAGGAGGCCGGCTGCTCCGCTCCCCATCCCCTCACGACTTCTGGGGTTCTGCCGCGACAGGCCCAGTCTGTGACTGCGGCAGGCAGCTGCCTGGCCGGCAGGTAGGAGCGGAGTGGGGTGGGGGTGGGGGTGGGGGACTCCGGGCCCCGGCATGACGGGGAGGGCCGTGAGTCAGCACCGGCCGAGGCCCAAAGGCCGCTGCCGGGGCGCTGGGCCCGGCCCCGGCCCGTTTATGGAGCCCGTTTATGGACGGGGAGAGGGCTGGGTCCTCCCCACCGGCCCAGCCCCGGCCCCCCTTCCCGCCCCCTTCCCGCCCCAGCTATACAGGAGCTTCTCTGGAGCTGATTTTCATAAGATACCCCTACCCCACCCCCCAAGCTCTTGCTCAGGGGCCCCTCCTTAGAGGGCAGAGAAGCCCTCCTGGTTCAGGCCCCACCGAGCCTGATAATCCGTGTGCCCCGTTGTCAGCTTGTGTGTTCCACTTCTTAATTCCTGCTTAGTGTGAATAAGGCATCCTGGAACATGGTCATTCACTTTACATATTTACATTGTGGGGGAGAGGGGGGACTGACAGGCAGGAATAAGCATTTATTAAACACCTACTATGTGCCGGTCACTTGGCTAAGTGTTTGCCAGTTATCATATCATTTGAACCCTACAACAGCCCTGGGAGGAAGGTACTCTTATCCCCATTTTTCAGTTGAGGAAACGGAGACAGGCAATGTTTTAGTAACTCATCTAGGGTCACATAGCTGGTAAGTACCATAGGCATCTAGGGCTCTATCCACTCTGCCACCTTGCTGCTTCTAAGCTGGAACCAATGATTATACAATTAGACCTCCAAATATCGTGAATTTGAATAAAGCAACCACTTCACAGGATTCATTATTTGCCCTAATCGGTGCCTAGCTGTGCCTCCCACAACTATTCTGCAAATTTTAGCTGATTGCAGGATTTAGAGCTGGAAGCGACTCTAGAGATGGTCCAGTAACATTCCCTTATTTTTTAGATGAGTAAACAGGTCCCCAGGAGGGGAGTAACTTACACAAGATCACACAGGTAATAAGTAACCAAGGCAGAAGCAGAAACTACAGAACGTTGCCTTTCCATGGCTTTTGGTTGGCTGGCTGGATTTTAGTAGCATTGACTTCTTCCTTTTAGCTACTGAGAATTACTTTGTAAAAACTATAAATCAGTATTCACATAGGAATTGTTATTATGAGTATGGAATTTTTGTAGCTTTTAGTTCTCATCTTCGGATCAGGGTGATGTTTTATTTTCACCACTGTGTCATCTGTGCCTTAAAGCCGGAGAATTGGTTAGGTGACCTCTTGAGTACCTTGCCAGTACTTGAATATTAACTGAGACCTGGATAGGCAGATGATGAGCTGTCTCAAATGTTGTTTTGCATTAGAACAGTTAACACCTGCTTGGTTAGCACCTGTTTGTTCCTGGTCTCATTCTACAGAAGTAATCTTCATACTAGATACATACTAAGAGAAAATTCAGTTGAACAAACATGTATTAAACATCTTCCATGTACCTATGAACAGAACACTGTTAGGTGATTGAAGAGATAAACAAGCTTTGATAAAACACTGTTTCTGTCTTTATGAAGCATATGTGCTAGTAGTGACTATTGCATAAACATAGATCACCATGATGCATGATATTATGTTATTTTTTAAAAAATATATAAAAGGTGACATGATACTCTCAAGATTTTAAAGGTGTTTTACCTACATTATTTTATTTTATTTTTAATTTTTTGGGGGGTGAGGCAATTGGGGTTAAGTGACTTGCCTAGGGTCACACAGCTAGCAAGTGTTAAGTGTCTGAGGTCGTATTTGAATTCAGGTCTTCCTGAATCCAGGGCCAGTGCTCTATCCACTGCACCTAGCTGCCCCTACATTATTTTATTTGATCCTTAAAACAACCCTGTGAGATAGGTACTGTACTTCATATATTATTTTAACCACTTTACAGATGGCGCAAGGTAAAGGCCAGTGGATATTGTCTAGCCTCTGACATATATTGGCTGCCGACCGTAGACAGGTTTCTCAATCTCTCAAGGTTCTAAGCAATTCTCTAAGACTATCATATGTAGAAGAAATTTCCTCTTCTGGGAGTTCTATATACCAATGAAATCATAAGTCCAGGTCCCTACTCCTATCTTCTTTTACAGTGAAGTGATAAAGGTGCCCATGGGGGAGAATGATTGAACGATGGTTACACAGCTAAGTAGAAAAAGTCCAGCATTTTTTCTATTACCCCCAACACCTCTCCCTGCCTCTGCAAAAGCAGAGTAACCTCCATGAGGTCTGAGGGTGCTTATTTAGAGGAGGTGCCATTTGAGTTGAACTTTAAAGGAGAGGTTGGAATCAATAGGCAAAAGATGATATTTAGGGCAAAGGGAACAGGATGAAAAAAGGCACTGGATGGACAAACTCAGGGAATGTTTGAGGGACTTTGGCTGAAGTTCCAGAGAGAGCCAGAAAGGAAGGGTTGGTGTTACAAGAATATGGAAGGTCTTGAATGGGTGGCAGAGGTTAGAATTTTGCTCAGTAAGCAGTAGCAGGCCCCTGAGGAGTGGCATGACCCAGATGCCTGAGTAGAAGTTTGGAAGTAGTTCCATGAAATGGAATGGAGGGGAACAAATAGTAAGTAGTAGGAAAATTGAAAAGGTGACTGTTGTAATGGACCAAGTGGATTATGGAATGTAGTATTGGAATAGAATGTGTAATGATAATGACGTTGGGAATGAAAAGGAGATGATGGATATGAAAGATGCTACAGAGGTTGAATGGACAGGACTCAATAACTGGATTTTTTTCCTCTCTCTTCTTTGTCACAACCAAAATTCTCACCAAGGTTTTGCATGTGGGATCCTGGGTGAAGTCAGAGGAGAAGTAGATTTATGGGAAAGAAAAAACCCTAAATTTTAGTTATTTGGGGTATGAGGTGTTGAAGTGCATTCCTGTGGAGATTTTCAATTGCCTTGAAGAAGTAGGTGTGGACATTAACGCACTGTTGGTGGAGTTGTAAACGGATTCAAACATTCTGTAGAACAATTTGAAACTATGGCTAAAGGGCTATAAAACCATGCATACTCTTTGACCTAGTAATATTACTACTAGGTTGGTATCCCAAAACAGATAAAAAACAAAAAGTTAAAGGACCTATATGTACAAAAATATTTATGGCAGCTCTTTTCCAGTGCAAAGAATTGGAAAATGAGGGATGCCCATCAATTGGGGAATGGCTGAACAAATTGTGGGATGTGATTATTATGGAACACTATTGTGCTATAAGAAATGATGAGCAGGAAGCTCTTAGAAAAACTTGTAAAGACATATGAGCTGATGCAAAGTGAAATGTACTGTATACAAGTAACAGAAATATCGTATGAAGATCTGCTGTGAATGACTGCTTTTCTCAAGCAATAGTATGATCCAAGACAACTCTGAAGGACTTACGATGAAAAATTCGATTTATCTCCAGAGAAAAGAACGGATGATGTTTGAATACAGATTGAAGCATATATTTTTTAGTTTGTTTATCTTGAGTTTTTTGTCTGTTTTCTTTCACAACCTAATATGGAAATGTTTTGCATGACTACATGTGTATAACATATTGAATAACTTGCCATCTTAAGGGAGGGAGGAAGGAAGAGAATTTGGAGCACAAAGTTTTAAAAATGGACATTAAAATTGTTTTTACATGTAATTGAGGGAAAATAAAATTATAAATAAATTAGAAAAAAAAAGAAGTGGGTCTGGAGCTCAGAAGAGAAGACAATATTGGAGATAGTGATTCAAGAATCATGTTCACAGATGGTGGTATTTGAAGCTATGGAAGTGAGAGTGATAGCCAAGGGAGAGGGGGAGAAGACAAGGTCAAAAGTAGTCTTAATGTTAATCCAGGTCAAATGTTGTATACTTTTAAAAAATAGTATTTTATTTTTTCAATTACATGTAAAGATGGTTTTCAACATTCATTTTTGTAAGATTTTGAATTCCAAATTTTTCTCTCTCCCTCTCTTCCCTTCTCCCTCCCCAAGACAGCAAGCAATCTGATATAGGTTATATAGTACAGTCCTGTTAAACATTTCCACATTGTTATTTGTCCTTCTTTCTTGAAGAGACCCATGACATCAGGGTGATGTCATGACTTGGAATGAATGGCATTTAAGTGAGGGAGGGCTGTGCAAAGTCACCAACTTTACCCTCTCCTCCAGAGCCATCTGGGTCCAGTTGCAAGATATACATCAAGACGACTGGAAACGGCTCTGGATGTTTAAGGTAGTTGGCGTTAAGTGACTGGCCCAGGGTCACACAGCTAGTAAGTGTCTGAGGTGAGATTTGAACTCAGGTCCTCCCAACTTCAGGGCCAGTGCTCTATCCACTGCATCACCTAGAAGATCAATGCCCCTGAAGATCAATGAAAGGAGAAACAGAAGCAGTTTTTCATTTGAGCATACTACATGTCAAAGTAAAAGGAGGAAATATATGAGTTTGGGAAACAGCACAAGTGTGACACAGAGGCATGCTACGGTAGAGACTAAAGATTTCACTTTGTCAGTTATTTAGAAATCTATTCAAGTTCATTCTCTCTAATTCAAAGCAACTAAATATTTTCTTAAATGACTTACAGATAATTTCATCCTTCAAAAGGTGGAAAAACCAACAAGCAGAATGCTGTTCTCCATCTGATTCTAACAGGAAGGAACTAGTTGCTGGGGTGTAATGATGGAAACTTTAGAATATGTGACATCTCCCTTTTAGAATTTATGCTAAAGAAGGAGTAGACAGCCAGGCAAAGTCTGACATGCACCTAGTTTTGATAGAGTGGATTTCAGAGGGTTCAGAGGAAGGGATGAAAGCCAAGGAGACACTTGGAGAGCTGTGTTGGGGAAAGAAGATGAAAGAAGGGAGAGCACTACTGCTTGGGGTAGCAGGGTTGATTATAATGAACAAGGAGAGAAATCAGTATCATGCAATTCTTCATTTGCTACTATTTTCTCTGCCAAGAAGTATGCTTTTTGATCAAAGTATGCTCAAAGGTCAGAATGGAAATGGCTAATAGAGATTGATATCCAAAATAAGTAAGAGATATTAGAAGAAGCTTAATGAATCCAAGTCACTCGGTCCAAATGAACTACTTCCTTGGGTACTGAAAGAATGAATAGATTCCATTTAGTCAACAAACATTAATTAAATGCCTACTGTGTGCCAGACATTGTGCTAAGCACTGGGGATACAAAGAAAGCTGAAAAATAGCCCCTGCTCTCAAGTATGTGTTAGAAGCAGGACCCAAGCCTGGGTTGTCCTGACTCTCAGGCCAGTTCTCCAGACACTGTAAGGGTTCTTAACCTGAGATTCATAGATGGATTTCAGGAGTTCTGTGAACTTGGATGGGGAAAAACCCCACAACATCTTTCATACTGGATGTGTTCTAGAATTTTGCTAGTTTGCATGAAGAGAATAGAGCTCTAAGAGGTCTAAGAATGTAAGCTGCAGAAGAGTTATCCCTCTGCCTTGGTAGGAGTATTCTTTCCGATAAAATCACAGGTCTAGACCACACAAAATATTTTTTTAAAAAAGAAGTTCACTAATAAAGAAAAGGAATTTACAATCACAAAGAGTCAGCATGGCTTCATTAAGAACAAGTCATGCTGGACTAACCTTATTTCCTTTTTTGACAGGCTACTAGACTGGTCTCACACAGGAATGCTGTAGATATAGATTAACTGGATTTTAGCCAATTGTTTGACGCAGTCTCTCATGCTCTTCTTGTGGGAAAAAGTGGTGAGATGTGGGCCAGATAATAGTTCCAAATAGGGTGGATTTGGAACTGTTTGAACAGGTAGCTTCAAAGAACAGTCATGTTCCATGTACAGTCTCTAGTGGAGTGTCTGCTTGAGCCTGTGCTGTTGAACCTTTTTGTCAATAACTAAAACAAAGGCATCCTCATCAATTTTATAGATGACACAAAGCTGGGAGGAATAGTTGACACAATAGATGACAGTCAGGATCTAAAGATCTTTTAAAGGCTGGAACACTGGGCATGATCTAAGAAGATGAAATTTAAAAGCCATAAATGTAAAGACTTAAAAAAAGATAAACTTTACACATGTAAGAGGGTAAGACAGAGGAGGCCTGGTTATGTACCAGTTTGTCTGGAAAAGACCTATGGAGTGGACTGTATCAGTACTGTTATGTGGTATCCCAAATGTGCCCTTGATGTGATCTTAGGTCTAGGGCTGCATTAAGAGAGCATAGATTGATGCCTCCTAGGAATAAGGAGGAGTTATCCCTTTGTGCTCTGCCCTGGTCAGACCATGGCCCAAATTTTGTGTTCCATTCTGGAGGGTATCCAGAGGAGGGCTTCCAGCATGATGAGGAGCTTGGAGTGCATGTCCTGAGGAAGGGTCGAAGAACTAGGGCTGTTTAGCTTGAAGAAGAGGAATCTTAGAAAGGGAGAGGATAGAGCAATCTTCAAGGACTTGAAAGGCAGTCATATGGGACAGAGATGAAGTATTTTCTGGATTGGCCCAGAGGGCTAAACTAGGAACAATAAGTGAAAATTGCAAAGAGGCAAGTTTAGGCTCGAGGTGAGGAAAACTTTGCAAAAGATAGAGCTGTTCACAAGTAGAGTGTGCTGCCTTGTTGTATAAGTAGTTCACTCTCATTGAAAGTATTCACACCAAGGCTGGATGACCACCTATCCCATATGTTGTTGTGAGGATTCTGTTTTAGATGTGGTTTGCACTGGGCAGACCTTTGAGAGCCCTTTAAATGCTGAAATTTTGAGATTCTGATTTCATGACTTGTTTTTGTATTTACTTGGAGCTTTCTAAATTTACTGATGAGAACTTACTTTATCAGGATGAAATAAATGTGTCTCAAGTGTATTCTAGGCCTCTTTTGAATCTGACCTTGGTTATACCCCTTACTAAAACCCATGCTATTTCCTCATGCATGAGCTCTCTCTAAGCTTACAGACTTTGGAGAGATATTGATGAGTTGGTTTTAATTGAATTTTTCAGTAAACAGATTTCTACCTGAAGTAACTCTCTTAGAAGATAAATAGGAGACTATACATGGCAGAGTTCATTTTAGTCGGACATGAAAGCCTTCTTTGCCCCTTTGTAAATAAATGAAATTACATTTGAGCTCATATTTCAGGTTCTCAACAGGTTCCTTTTTATATTAGTTATTACAGGGTGCATCGAGGTAAATAGTTCTCATTAACTTAGAAGCTTTCTAAATCTCATCTCTTTTTTCACCATCACTTTCTTTTGTTCAGCACAGTAAGCCTAGTTGCCGACTGAGTGATCAGACATACAGTATTATTCTCTTTCTCTTCTATCCCCAGAGACCTAAACATTTAATTTAAGAAGACTGTAATCAAAGAGATCAGTCCAGGTTTTCACAAATAACTAAGGCTTTGGATTGGTATTTGCCTTACAGTGGGGTGGCAGGTGGGCTTTCTGTTCACTTGGCCTATCTCACAGACAAATCTAATTGTGAATTAGGTAGGAGATTAGGTAGGCACCCAGAATTTCAACTCCTTTGAGGTATGGCCACTGACAGAGTTCATGTCCCGTTACCATTTCCACACCTTTACAGTTATTGTAGGAAAAAAACAAAAACAAAAGTATGATTGACAGTCCTCTAAATAGCTAACATAGAATAGCTCATAGAATATAAGAAGGCAAAGCATATTTAATAAGACTGAAAAAGTAGTTTATTTCACACTATTCACCTTTGTATACTTTGTGTTTTGACAAAACTAGACTACTTGGCATCTATAGTTCATATCCCACTCTGTCCTTTTCCCCTGCTTTTTTACTCATGCTATCCTCTATGCCTAGAGTAGAGTTCCTTGTACCCATTGTCTTTTTCTGAGGGTGGGGCAATGAGGGTTAAATGACTTGCCCAGGGTCACACAGCTAGTAAGTGTCAAGTATTTGAGGTTCGGAATTGAACTCAGGTCCTCCTGAATCCAGGGCTGGTGCTTTATTCACTGTGCCACCCAGCTGCCCATGCCCATTGTCTTTTGATTTCTTTTCCTTCCTTCAGGGATAAGCTCTGGTATCACCTATTCCACAAAGCTTTCCCTCATTCCCCCTGCTGGAGTTGATCTATGTCTCTCTGACTTTCTCATAGCACCTGGTACGGACCTTTCCCTTGATTAATCACATTCTGCCTTGTATTATATAGTTGTCTTTGGACATGCTTTATTCCTACTATTAGGCTGTAAACTTCTTGAATGCCGGGGCTGTCTATCTTATTTCATTGTGGTATCTTCAACATTCATTATCATGCCTTGCACATAGTACATGTGCAATTTTTGCACATATACTTGCAATAGTATATATCAGTTTTTGTGTTTTTTAATTGAATTTATCAAGAAATAAGGACCAGGAGTGTTGAATAGTCTAATTTGACTGGATCATAGATTGGAAGAGACGTTAGAGGTCATTTAAACTAGTCAGTAGTCAATAACAAACATTTATTAAGTGTCTACACTGTGGTAAACATTAGGGATACAAATAGAAAAAAAGAAAGACAGTTCCTGCCCTTGAGGAACTTACAATCTAATACAGAAAGACAACACACAAAAGGAAACTGAAAAGGAGAGGCTTTGGGGAGGTAGAGTACTAAGGCTGATGGGACTTTGTAGGATGATGTCACAATAATGAGCTTCCTGGGCATGGGGGAAGAATCAGAGAAGACCCAAATTAGTATAGTCAGGTGGGAAATGAGATGTTATGAGCTGAGCTCCCTCCTTAAATGGAGGCTTTAGAGTTCCTGGCTCCACCCTCCAGTGAGAGAGTGGTGATGAGGTAGAGTATAAAGACTGATAGGATATTGCAGGATGGTAAGATTAGACCAGCATCCTCATTTTAAAGATGAGAACGAGGCCCAGAAAGGACAAATAGTGGCTTGCCCAGAGTCACATAAATAGTAAATAACAACTGGGATTTGAACCCAGGTCCTCTGACCCAAAATTCAGCATTCTTTCCACTTCGCCATACTGGAATAAATCTTTCTTCTGTGACCAAGATCTGTTATTGCTGTTAGTATTTCTGAAGTTATTCTATGAAAAATACATATTCCTCTTGGATTTAGGCAGCTGTGTTTGAGCCAGTACTGCTACTAGGAAAAGGAACTTGAATGTTCTGGGATTCCCAACGCCACTATCAGTGGTGTTTTTTGGAGTGAAGCTATTGAAATGTAGCTCCAACCCTCCAGGCTTCTTTCCTTTGACTCTTCTATGCTCCTGGATGCCAGTTGACCACCCTTCCAATATACTGAATATATTTTACTTAGTTGCCTGGTCCAGTTATGTGAGGTTGGCTCTTTCAGAAGAGAAGAGGTTGTTATCAGTTAAAAATTTTGACTAATCTGGGGATAAAATTGTTGTCAAGAACTTTTTCTTAGAAGATAAGAGATGAAATAAGCAACACATATGTTTACTATCATTTTGTATCCTTCCTTACATGGTATTAGACTGAGTTCCTAGAAAATAATTTCTCCAGAATATTTATTAACATAAGGACAGTCCAATAAGATTGCTACTTGTGAGGTTGCATTGAGTGAGGTATTTCTAGATTCCCTCCAAATCTAAGGTGTTCCAGAGTGTGATCAGAGAATCCCTGAGAATACAGGCCATTTTTTTCACTGCCCACCCCCATACACTCTTTAAGAATATCCAATACATAAAAATCTGAATTCATGAAATATGTTACAAAAATAATTCTCTTTGAAAAGGTACAGCAAAGGATTTTATGTAACAAACTCAATTCTCCTAATAGATTTGAACTATAATTTATTTTATATACACTTAGTTTACATTAAAATTTTCTGGGGGACCTCTCTTATGTAAAGTGACATATTTGTATTGTTTCTCATCCACTCTGGATACCTTCTGGGGTTTTTCGAGGTGCCTTTTCTTTCTAATGCCAGCTTCTGGTGGCTAATTAGATCAATATAGCTTTCCCATGGATGGTACACTTGTTTCCATTTGCTAATCTATCTTATAGAGAGCACATGAAGGCAGCACTCAGATTTGAGTATACCTACCTACAAAATAAGCTTGCCCCCAGTTACCTTGCCACTTGGGAACTAAGGGGTGTACCAGGTAGACCTCCGGTCATGAACCAAATGGGCAACAGCAAATTTAGTCTTAAAAGTCCTAGATCTATATTCCAACCTCCTCCTCTTCTTTTTCTTCCCTTCCCCAGCAGGTGCTAGCTTGCAACCATAAATTCCCCCATTTCACAGGAACACTTTCCTTGAGGCAAAAGAAAATACCGCCCTTTCTTGAATGACAGAATGCCTTTCAAAACGTTAGACTAACAGCAGGAAAGGGCAGGGATGATCAGGGTTGCTAACAGCTCTTAATTGGCCTTTGTACCCTTCTTCTTGGACTGAAGTTGTCAAAATGGTCATGTGATCAAAGTGAAAGCCTCCTAGAAAGCAGCTACAGTGAAACATGTGGAGCCCCACACAGTTTGACAGATCTATTGCTTCAGTGATGTCTTTTAAACATCAGGTGGGCAGATCAGTATGGAACAGGAGTTGTTAGGTATCCTTTCAATATTCAACCAGGTAGTTATTTCACAAACTTCCTTATAAACCATCCAAGAAAATCAGCTGCAGTACCATAGAATCAGTCAAACATATTGTTTCCATTCAGTTCAGTAGACATTTATTTTTTAAGTGCCTGTTATGTGCAGAATACTGGGCTATATGGTAGGGAGGTAAAGATTTAGATAGTCTTGGGCTCCTGGAGCCTACACTATAGTGTTTCCAAAGTCACAGACTTAGATCTGGAAAGAACCTTAGAGATCATCTAGTCTTTTGTAGTTATTTTGGGGTCAGAGAGGGGAAATTCACACAGTTGGTTAGTGACAGAGATGGCGCTAGAACTGAAGTCTCCTGACTGTCAGTAAAGTGCTCTTCCCACTGTCCCAAGTCATCTTAATTTTATTAAGTCCTTGCAGCAATTGAGTAGAACTTGTTCCCAGGATAGATATACCCTCTGTGTTTGGAGATGGGTTGGTTGAGTACATAAAATATGAAATCCTTAAACACATTGTTATAGAAGTGGGTGAAACGGACTATTGAGAAAATGTTCAGTGTTGGAATTGTTAGTGTATTTATCTTATGCAATAGGAGCTTAAAGAAAGATTGATGTGGAAAAAACTATTCTCTAGGAAAACAATCAGATGTCAAACCATTTTTACTTAGACTCTTGTGAAACATGTTGTAAAGAGTATTGAGGATGGGAAGCTGGGAATAGGGTTAGAGAAGAAGAAGGCAACATTATTTCTCAAGAGATGAAAAACAGAAAGTATCTTCACTTTCTGAGGTCTGTGCAGGATCATTTAGAAAACTTGATGAAGTTTTTTGGTAATACTGCGTATTTATGCATTCACTTGATAAATATTTATATATCATCTACCCTGTGTGAGGCCCAGTGCACGATGCCATGGGGGAATAATCTTGCTCCTCCTACCTTTGACCATTCCCATCCTGCAAAGGACCCTCCTCCCAACCTATCCCTCTTCGTTTGTTGAATTCTTATTCATCTTCTAGAATTCTTCTTCCCTAGGACTACTGAACAACAATGGAGAAAAATCACAAAACTGCGCTGCCTTCACCCATTGCAAATTTGTTGTGTTATCCCAACTAGACTCTTGTAGCTCTCTTGATAGTCCTTACATTCTAACCTTTTTGACTCCTCACTCATTTCCCCCACAGGATATGTTTTAAAATTTCTTTTTATTCCTTTCCCTAATCTTTTCTTCTTTCTTAGCATTGAATTCATATCATATTTCACTGAGAAAATTGAGGCTAGTCAACATGAATCTCCTCAGAATTTCTCAGCAACATCCTCCTTCTTTCCTTCTTTTCTCTGGTCACAAAAGAAAAAGGTAGTTCTCCTCCTTAATAAGGCAAATCCATTTACCAGGGTCTTCAATCATTCCTTCTTGCCTCTTCAAGGATTTTGTTCCAGAGGTCATCTCTCCTTTCTCATGCATTGCCAGTCTTTGTCTCTCCACCGACCCCTTTTCACCAGCTTACAAATATGTTCACATATCCTGTGTTAAGTAAGCTTTTTTGACCTTTCTAACCCACCGAAATTCTTTGTCTCTCTCCTCCTCTTTTCTACTAAACCTGAAAACAATATATACCCAGTGCTCTTCATTTCATCACTACTTATATTCTTCACAACTTTATATTCTTAAAATCTGGCGGCATACTTCTGATTGTTAGGAGGGTTGTCTTACATTGGACCTAAATCTACCTCTCTTCATCTTCCATCATTTTCTTTTAGAATGAAGGCCTAGCACAACATGCTTTATATCTCTTCTGTGTGATAACCCACAACTTTCATAATCCCCTTCCTCTTATGTCCCAAATTGACTCTTCTCTAGGTTAAAAATTCTTACTTCCTTCACTGAATTCGTATATGCATGGTTTTCCATCCCATTACCACCCCATTTGCCCTCTTTGATTTTGATAGCCTTCTGAAAATGGAGCATCCTCAAACCAAGTACAAGACAATAGATGCCAGCTGACCAGGTGTTGGGTGGGTGGATGGGGGGAAGTGGAACAGGATCATTGTATTTCTTGTAAATCTCCAGTGCCTTCCTATGGCTTCCCAAGGCTAGTTGAGATTCCTTTGTCTGACATTCACAACCATCCTACCTTTCCCACTTTTTTTTCCATATTATCAACCTCTATACAGGCTGTTTAAAAAGGTTGCCTTTTTGTCCCTTGACCTGCCTATGCATGCTTTCTTGCTTCTATACCTTTACTCAGGCTACAATGCTCTCCTTACCACTCATTTGTTGAGTTCTTAGCCATTCTCCAAAACGTGACAGAAATGGTAGAAAGTCTTCCCAGATACCCCTGGTGAGCAACAATAGTCTTCTTCCTTGGGTATCATATGACATTTTTTTTGTACTCCCAATGCAGTGATCATGTAGTGTTGTGCTTTCTCAGTTAGGGAAGGGACAGTGTAGTAGCTAAACTTGGTACCTCTTTCTCAGTGTCCAAAATGGGGCTCTGTATGCAGCAGGATCTTAAAAAAGATTTGTTGAATGAATGAATGCAATTATGGAACATGAGTCCCAGTAGGGCTGAAGATGTACATGAATAATCATAACACCATAGAGATTCTGGAGAGAATTGGAAGGTACCATGGAAGTAAGTCATCAATGCCACCCCCCTCATTTCTATGAGCTGAAATTGGAAGAAGTTACTTGAGTCAAATAAGTTAAAAGTATAAAATTTTGCCAAGACTCAAACCCAAGTTCCCCAACTCCAAATCTGGCATTCTTTCCATTGCAAATATAGCTATAGGATTTATATCTGATGTATCAAAGGTCTTTACATGGGCCAGAGAAGACTTATAGGTTGCTGGGAATTTTGCCTCCTGTATTATCCTGATGTCTAAAAGGTAGGAAATAAATTTAATTTCATTCTGTTTAGTCAATGTAAAGTATCAGTAATGAATGTGTTTTGACCCATCCCCTGTCATAGTGCAGGCTCTGTGAAGTTTATCTTCTGATATAGAGTACTGATAAAATCCTTTACCAAATATTTTAATGTTTTCAGCAGTAAATTTAAAAAGGAACAAGCAGTGCTAGGCACTTACTATCTGTTTAATAAATGCTTGTTTGCTGGCTTGATTAACTTTCAGAATCACAAACCTTAGAGTTGGAAGGCTGCCATCCATCCTTCTACCCAATGCTAGATGTCATATTACTTGAGCTTGTGGAGGTACTTCACCAAATCTTTCTCACGATACCCTTGTGGACAAGATGGAGAAATGGGGCTGAAAGAAAGGGCACAAAATAGAGTATTTATTGTATTTATTTAAAGCTGCAACAGTGCTGAAATCACAAGGAATCACTTCAGCAAAGACATGTTAAATGCCTACTATGCACAAGACGCTATCTTTCTTTACAAATCGCCCCCATTTAATAAGTTCTTTAACTTTTCTTTCAGCAGAAACCTTCGCACTCCTGCTGTCTCGCTTTTCACTCTGTCTCCCTATCTCCCGCTGTGACCTCTGTGACCCAACCAGACTCCGCTGGGCTGCAGAGAGTCACCTTCCTTTCTTCTTTGCCCCGTCTGACGATCATATTTGGCAGGCTCCATCCTCCTTTTAAACAGACTGCCCTTCATTCAGAGACACAGCTTTTGCTTAGAATGGGACAATGTTCCTTAGTCTATTGCAAAGTCTTTTTCTGTTTTGTTTTGTTTTTATCCTTTTTAAATGTTCCCAGCCCTTTAGTTAACATGATTCCCATCTTTTTAACAATTTCTCCTAGATCCAAACTAGAAAGTGAAGTATGCAGGTTTCCACGCAGTTGTTACCATTCCCTCACCCCAGAGCGACTGAATAGAAGAACTGCTTAAATGATAATGTCTGAACAGATGAGGAATGTGTGGAATGGCGTTCTGATAGAAATAAGCTTGCAAGTATTATTGTAGAAGGGTCAGGGAAGAGAGGCACCTTGGGTTTTAATAGAGTTAATTCGCTCTACAGCCCCAGAACCTGTCTGACCTTGTCCCTCAAAAAGAGTTGCCTGCGTTGTCATTTTGAGAAGCTTCCTAGGCAACAGAGTGTTTTCCTTCAGTTATTCTTCATACCCTTTCCCCAGTTGCTTTTTCTTGCACAAGGTTGACATGTTCTGGACCTGAGAAGGCCTGTGGGAAAACAAAAATGTAAAAACTAAGCACGAGAGGGCTGTGTTCTGGGGTAGAAAGTGCTCTGAATGTAGCAACATGTTTAAAAATGTTTGCGTAATTAGGTCCATTGTTTTCAAGCCTCAATAAGTGAGGCCCCTTCCAGCTCTAAAATTCTCTGTTTCTAGGATTCTGCAAATATAGTTAAATGCCTGAGGACTCTCTAATTCTGCTTTGTAAAGGGGCATAGAACAGTACACTCTTTTGTGGGTTAAAGTGAACCAATCATAGAGCTGGTTCTTTATCTTGCCAGTGAAAGTGTGTGTTTACCTAAGTGTGTGTTTGTATCTGGATAGTCAGGTAGCTATTGGGAATTACAGTAAAATACTTTAATTATTGCTATTTTTTTCCTTGAGAGTTACTTCATATAAGCAATCTATGTTAGTAGCGATTTTCTCTGTTGATTTTTATATTTTTTTTAAAAGCACTGCTTTCAGCAATGGTGGGTGTTTTTGTTTTTTTTTTAACGCCACCATAAAGGCAATGACCATTAAACATAAATATCCTACCTTTGTGTTCACACAGACATGAACTGTACCAGAAAGGGAAAAATGGAAACCAGAATTTTAATAATTCTGCCATTCATATGGGGGCTAAGGGATTGCCGGAGTCAGTAGAAAAATGGCTGATGCAAGAGGACAGACTTGATTTACTTGGATGAGGAAATGCTAAAATGGATGGCTGCAGTGGTTGCTTTTGAAATCTGGTCATAAATCAGCAGTCAATCAGAAAGCAAGGACGACCTTTAATCAGCTCTGTTTGTTTGCTTATTAACTAAACTCTGCTCCTCTTTATCTGAGGAGATGTTTTCACAAAAATTGATCCTTTCTGTTTTGTACCCAGGAGACTTTTCTCTTCAGAAAACAGGGTTCATTTTGTTCAGTAGCCTAGGAAGGTGAACATTTGAATTGAAATACTGTTAAATTAATTCTTTTAAAATACTCTGTTTCCAGGGAGCCCTGTGCCAGTCATAATGCCAGTCATGGTAGAAGACATTATGAAACTGCTCTGCACCATTTCAGCGGAGAGGAAAATGAAAGCTGCCTTCAAGCATTCAGGGAAGGGGGCACTGATGGCAGGGGCCGTGGCTTTTGTTGGGGGTTTGGTGGGCGGCCCCCCAGGAGTAGCTGTTGGTAAGTCCCTTTCTTTGATGTAGCCACTGAAACTAGAGAAAGACTCAATAGTATTATCCACATGTATACCTTTAATGCCACATGATAATTGAGTCAAGGTTCTCTTCTTTAAAAATAGCTTTGTGGGGCAGCTAGGTGGCGCAGTGGATAGAGCACCGGCCCTGGAGTCAGGAGTACCTGAGTTCAAATCCGGCCTCAGACACTTAACACTTACTAGCTGTGTGACCCTGGGCAAGTCACTTAACCCCAATTGCCTCACTAAAAAAAAAAAATTAAAAAAAAATAGCTTTGTACATGTAATTTAACAAATATGTATCAAGTAGCTGACATACACACTGCCCCCCCACCCCCCCCAAAATGGGGCGGGGAGATACAAAGCTTACACTTAGTAAGGGAGGCAGACACCCAACACACAAAAAATAGTATTCTAAAATTGACAATAGTAAGTGCATAAATGATGTACAGAATGTGGTTAGGGTTGAGAGAAAGGAAGGATGACTTTTCACTAGGGGAATCTGGCAAAGCTGTGTCCAGGGAGGTGGTGGTTGAGCTGGGTCAACAAATGACACTGTAGGGATGAACCATTTTAGGCATTCTGCATGAATGAATATTTTAGCACTAAAGGTGGCATTTAAAATCACAATTTTTATTCTTCACATAATGAAGAGAATTGCTCCCAGTATTAAGAAACTAAAGCAAAAAATTTAGAGAAAATGCCCATGTCCTACCACTACTCTTTCCTACCTTGAGGAGATTTGTGGCCTTGCCATTTACTCTGATGCAGCACTCTAAGGACCACTTAGTTTGATTTTCTCTGAAGCTGAACTTTCCTCCATATGTTGTCCCCCCATTATAATGTGACCTCCTTGAGAACAAGAAACATCATGATTTATTTCTTTGTCCAGTGGTTAGCACATAGTAAGGGATTAATGTTTTCTCATCCATCCATCTATCTACTCATTCATTCTTCACTCTAGTTTGTACCCAATACTAGCTTTGATGTTATCATCACTAACCACTTTAAGAGATAGAAATGCTGCTTATGGGGCAGCATTCTTACTCACACTGGATTCCAAGAACCCTACAAAGTCTTAATAATAAGACATATATTTAAAAACAAGAGTTGAAAGAAAAAAAACCCATCTCCAGGATGGTATATCTGTCCTCTTGTTTTACCATCTATTTCCAGTTTAGGACTAGGGTAAAAATGGATAAGGGGCTGGGGGGAATTGGGTGTGTTTTGTTTCACACAAACAGACACACAATTTCTAGGCAATGAATAAATATTTTGGCTGATTCCCCAAGAGTACAGTGCAGCTGGATCTGATAATTACCTTGTCAAAAGATCATCATTGCTTTGAGGCACAGAACTGAGTTTATCCCTAAGGCTTGAGAGCAGAAGAAACTCCAGTGCACCCTAGCATTGGAAGATCTGACCGTCTGACTCACAGTTGGAGCCTCAGCCACAGGCTCTGATGAAATCAGAAAATCAGCCAAGTTGTCACTCACATGTGGTTTTACAAGGCCGACTCAGTGACTGGGCCAGATAGGGCTTCCCTAGAGGTACCACTCAGATGAAGTGTTCTCCAATCTATTTTAATTGGTATTATCATGATGATTTAGTGTGCTTTATTAACTCTCATCTTCCTAACATCACTGAGTTATATTGTAGTATTCTATTTGTACAGGTGGAGAAACTAAGGCACAGGGAGTTTGAATTAGGCTATCCAGGAAGTCCAAAGCCCAGGTGGAATTGCAATCAAGTTGTGATGAGAGACAGTGATTTCTGGTGGAAAAAGTAGTGTGAACAATTAGTCCACATGTTTTCGTCTTTATTTTTCCACTTCCAAATTATGTATGAACCAATAAGTTTTGACATATGCCTTCTTGCTCACCAGAAAGTGACTCTAGAAAGAAATTGCCTTTCCTCATTCTTTGCCAAATAACATCTCATAACCCCTAGTCTCCCAACCTCTACTAGTGTTTTAGAATTAACCAAAATGAAGGGAAGGAGTTGTACAGTGAATTTAGCATGAAGCTGTGCTCAAATGTCATTGAGGGGGGGAGTTTTTTATTTTATGCAATTTGCATGAAAACTGGTAGAAAGTGGGATGTCTCATGTCCCAAAAACAAACCCAAGGGATTAGATACTTCTGTCTTTTCATGGGTGGGTAGATAATTCTAGTTAGAAAAACAAAAGGAATTTTTTCTTCTTCAGAGAGCTAGTAACTCGTTGGTCGATATTCCTTGTGACTTTTTGCATTAAGTGCTGCTCTAAATCAAATATTGATGTTCTCATAAAGGTTTAGTGTAGATGAGTGCAATTCTTGTCGGCTTTAAGCGTTTCACTATCATCCTGGGGAAAAGTTCAGTAAAACTTGTAAATTAGCCATTTTTACTCTTTGGAATGCTTTGTCTTGCTGGGAAAGAGATGAGCATTGTATGCTTGTTACTGCAGCAGTGTTCAGCCTTCAGACATGGGGCAGGTGTTGTCCCTCTTAACAGTGAGGAGGGCAAAGAAAAAGGCTCCTGTGACCTTGCTCTTGCATGGCTTTCTATAGGGGAGCTGAGTCAGTGGTGGAATGCTGATGGGGGACTCGGGAGGCAGGCAGTGGGAGGGCTGATCTTCTGGGACCTTCCTTACATTGTATCGTCCTTTAGATTTGGCACACGGGCAAGCCTAGTTGGGTGGCACCTACCAGTGATCTAAAAAGTCATTGGCATCTCAAATTTCATTTTTTTAAATGGTACACGTTTGTTTGCCTGTTAATTTTGACCTTTAAGCTAATTTTAAAAGAAAAGTGGGTTATATTTTCCCCCTTTCCTTAAATAGAGGCAGAAGAAGAAATAATTGGTTATGTTAACTTACTGTCTTGTTTCCACATACCTTTGGGATGTTGTTTACAGCCTTCTTACCTGCTGCTGAGGGAGCATTGATAAGTATCTTTTACTGCTTTTGTTGGCTGTAATGAAGACTGTACTTAGAATCAAAAGACTTTGATTCAAATCCTGGCTCTGCCACTTAGGAGTTTTGTTATCTTGGATGAGTCACTTATCCCAGATGAAGCACAAAGAGGCACATTCTTACTTCATAAGGTTGTGAGAATCAAATGATATAATGTGTGTAAACCATAAAGTACTATATATATATATATACATATATATCTATATATGTATATATACACACATATTCTATATCTGTATATATGTATATAAAGTTATTATTGTTATTATGAGTTGAATGAAGGGGAAATCTCTAGAGTGTGAGGGCCAGAAATGATATCATTAGTCACAAGAAAGAGATGATTCAACTTCACCAGTGTGTTAGTGACTCTCACTTCCCATTTCTCTGTATCTTCTATTCTCTAGAGGAAATAGAGAGAATTTTATGACCAATCAATCAGTCCAATCAATCACTCAATTGTTAAGCATTTATTAAGTGCCTGTTATGTTCTAAGGCACTAGAGATACGAGGACAAAAGTGAAGCTGTTCTTTCCTCCTAAATCTAGCAAGGGGAGATAGCATGAACATATCTAGGTATGCACATGATAGAAGCCAGATAATTTTATGGGGAAGGCACTAATAATGGGGACATCAGGAAAGGCTTCATCTAGAAGGTAGTTCTTGAGCTGAGCCTCAAAGGGCTTGGAGGATTCCAGAAGGCAGAGGTGAGGTTGGAGCACATCCAGGGCAAAGGCACAGAGATGGGAAATGGAGGACCATGGTAGGAACAGTAAGAAGGCTAGTTTGGCTGGATCCCAGTGTGTGTGAAGGTGAATAAATGTGTAATAAGACTGGAAAGGTACATGGAGGAATTGTTTACATACACACAGACACCCCCCCCGCACCCCGAGAATTTGGGTTCACTATAATTATGGCTCTTTGTATGATCTGGCACTGGTAGAGATGTTGTTTGTACCATTTTGCATCTCTAAATTAAGAGCACTAAGACAGAATGTGTTTGAGTAATAAATTGAGTGGACCTTCTACCACATAAACCTGCCCTACAATCTAGGGACAAATATGCTTTGACTGCAGAATAGAACTACTTACTATGACGATAGATTTTTCTCATATCCCTGCCCTGATCAGTAAGAATTTAAGTATAATTTATGAGAGAATCATGACTTATTTAAATCTTTATTTGTTTTCTAGGGGCAACAGTTGGTGGCCTACTTGGAGCTTGGATGACTAGTGGACAATTTAAACCAATTCCTCAGATCATAATGGAACTGCCTCCTATTGAGCAACAGAAGCTTTTTGACGAAGCCTTTGCCATTATCAGAAACTTGGACTGGACGGATGCTGTGCAGCTGACTGCACTGGTAATGGGGAATGACGCCCTTCGGCAGAAGTTGGCATCAGTGATAGTAAATTATGTCACCCAGACGCTTCAAGCAGAAGTACAGTATGGAGACTAGCCCTCTCCAGTGAGTAGTTTTTACTATGTAATGCAGAGATTTTCATTTGGGTGATTTTGATGACTTTAGTGTAGAAAAGTAGCCAGTAATTGCTGCCACTAATGTTTGAGGTACCGGAACACCCTCACTCTGGGTGAGTTTCTCCAGAAACCCTTGATCCTTGAGCTATCCCCAAATTGGGTCAAACTACCTAATTTATATTAAGTTACTGTGAGGAAGTATTATAGCATGTTCCCAAAATGATGTATAAAACAACTGTGGTTGTGGGTCCTATTCAAAGT
The DNA here is from genome assembly GCF_019393635.1 of Dromiciops gliroides. Classification (NCBI taxonomy): domain Eukaryota; kingdom Metazoa; phylum Chordata; class Mammalia; order Microbiotheria; family Microbiotheriidae; genus Dromiciops; species Dromiciops gliroides. The sequence goes on along the minus strand of NC_057862.1, from coordinate 412,546,401 downwards.
GAGGCCCATTGACATGCTTTTGACTGTGAAGTTGTCAAAAACAAAATTGACAGGAAGTTTGCTTATTGCAAACATTAATTGTACTTTTTTCAATTCATTTCATCTCTCCCAAAGCTGTTTTAAAAGATGATCGTGCTTTTTTGTCTTTTGGACCACTTTTCTGTTTTCTTCCTTGCAATCACTTTTTTGGTAGCACGTGGGTACTGGTTTTCTGTTGGTGCCCCTTCTGTCTTCATGGTTTTTTAACAGAAAGCAGTTGTGAAAATGTGTTTCACTTCTTCCTTCTCCCTGTCATTGTATACCTCCCAGACTTAAGACTGAATCACCGTGAAATTCTCAGCAAGGGGGAAGAAGTAATCTGCTGATTTCAGCGCAGTCCCACAGTACTGAAGAAAGAAATATAATAGAGGCCGTTCAGTGTTTGTGTCGAAGTCCCTTGACCTCTTAGTGCCTCACTTTCCAACATCTATAAAACGAGGGCAATTATTATTTTGTTTAATTTTAAGTGATTATTTTCAGAGCAAACTCTTGTTAGTTCTTCTTTCCCGGGATCATGAGCCACCTCTCACAAATGGTTCTTTTGACTTGCTAATTGATGTGTTGAGCTTCAGCAATGCTCCACTTAAAACATTTAGTAAAGGGGCAGTTCTTTTAGCAAGGGAAAATGCAGATTAGTCTTTTCTGAATAAACCCTTTTTCTTATTTATTTCGTGATGACCATTTTGTAATGCTTTCCAGAACAGTTTACCAGATGAACTAGATGCCACCAGAACCTGGAATTAAGAATTGTTCTGTAGCATATAAATCATCCTTCTATATTGAAAACACACACAACAAAACTTCCCTTGAATTGGTGTGAACTTAGACACAAATTTTTCCGGAAAGTTTAGCCTTCCCCATCTGGGCTGCTGCTAGGATGTACGTGTAGTTCTCTCAGCAGCACCACCCTTAGCCCCCCAACTTCTAGCAATTGATGAGAGGCAACTGAAATTCTTTCAGAAATTCCCAGGTCCTTTGGGCAAGAACAGAAAATCCCGGTGATAACTGTGTTTAAATAGCAACATGCTGGGGAAGACACCCGTAGTCCAGGTTTATCTCTGCTAAGAACTGCTGATTAATAAGATGGTCAATTTGTGGGTGAGTATAGCTGCTTGGAGCCTCTGTTTTTCAGTTTCTGGTTTGTTTTTTTGTTTTTTAATAAAGGTTCAGGCAGACCCAAAGTCCAGGTTAATTTATATCCATGGCAAGAAAAAAGTCAGATCTGGAAAATACTAAAAATGAAACTACATTGTATTTCTGTGTTTCTCAGTGAAACCTTTCTTCAAAATGAGCTTTATCTTCCACACATTAGGATACCATATCACAGGCTATGTTCTTGCACTTTGTATTCTATTTTTTCTCACATATGTGCCACTGACATGACATAGCCATGATGACATTTAAATGTGTTTTTTATAATCATGTTGGACATTGCCTCATTTTTTCCTGTTCACTTTCAAACTCCCAAGTGCAATCAGTAAAGATTTGTATTACCTAAAGTCAGAATTTGAGCTGTATAATGTTTGGTGCTGGGTTGGTTTTTTTTTCCCCCTGATTTGTAACAAACTCGTTACAAAGTTGCTTTTTTTTCCTATGTAAAGGGAACACTTGCCATCTTGGCTTGATTTTGAAGAAACAATAAAGATCTTTTAGTGTGCATTTGAATTGGAGGACATTTATTTCATTATAGTTACAAAAATACATCACATTCTATAGTTGTAAATATAATCACCTGAAAAAATGGGAATTTATTATAATGGCTCTCTATATTTTTTTCAAAATGGGAATGGAGAATAAACATAATCTTTTAGGGTACAAAAGGGAGAGAAACACACAGAATTAACAAGCTGGAAGGGGCCTCAGGGGGGAATGTAGTCCAGCCTGAAAAGAATCTCCCTCTGCAATATGTTCAACAAAGGGTTGTCTAGTGCTTGTCTGAAGAACTCCAGTGAGAGGGAACCCCTTTCTTCCTACCAGAGCCTGTTTCAATTTGGTATAGTTCTACTTTTTAAGATGTTTCTTCTTACATCAAATTTAAATTTCCCTCTGTAATTTCCACCCAGTTCCTTGTTCTGCCCTTTTTGTGTCCAAATAGAACAAGTCTAATCTCTTTTCCACATGACAGCAATTCTAATACCTCAAGACATTGATCATATCTGCTCCCCTCCGCTCCTAAGGCTTTTCTTCCTCAGGTTAAACAGCCTGAATTGTCAGTCAGTCCATGTATGGCTTGACCTTGAGGTTCTTCCCCATCCTGGTTTTTCTTCTCTGGTGGCTCTCTAGCTTACCAATGTCCATTCTAAAATATGGCAGCCAGAATTGAACACAATACTCCAGATGTTATCTGACTGAGGCAGAGTTTAGTGGGATTATCATGTCATTACTGGGTGTTATACCTATTTTAATGTACCCTAAGATCCTGTTACCTTGCATGACTGCCACATTATACTGTAGTCTCATGTTTTGCATTTCACTAAAACCTCCAGATCTTTTAAAAATGATTACCTTGCCAATGCCTCTGCCATCTTATACTTGTGGCATAGATTTTTTAAAAACAAAATGTAAGACTGCATTAATATGTATTGTTTCATCTTATTAGATCCAATCCAATTAGATATTTTCATATGCACATTATCATCTTGGTTGGTTAGCCATCTCCTCTGGCTTTGGATGTTCAGAAAATTTGATACTTGCATTTATGCCTTTATAGAAATCATTTATAAAAATATTCAACAGCACAGGCATAAGCAGGACTCCACTTCTGCCTTCCTCCAGCTTCTTAGGATTGATCATAGGGTCCAAAGGAGTAATCATGTCCAACTTCATAATTTCATCTCAAGCCCAGACAAGTCAAATGATTTGATCAAGGTCAAGGAAATGGTAAGTGGTAGAGCCAGGATTTGAAGTTGCATCCTTTGACTGCAAAGCCAGCACACTTTGTATGGCAGTAAACCATCTGCTCTCATTGACAGAAAATAAATAATGACTAGTCTTTGGGATCTTGCCATTCAACCATTTCTGAATTTACCTAATTTTATTGTCATGTACCCAAAGGTGTCAAAATCAGACAAGCAGATGAAAATGCAAATGGAAAATGTTTAATAAAATAAATAAAATAATATAACAGATAATATTAATTTGTGTTTTTTTAAGTCAATATGCAGCCCACAGAATTGGATTTGAGTATGATATCACTCATATATATCTTTTCCACAGGAGTAACATAAAAGACTTTATAAGATGCTTTGCTATAATCTAGGTAAAATGTACCTACAACATTCCCCCAGGTGACATAGTGGATAGAGGATTGGGCCTGGAGTCAGGAAGACTTGAGTTCAAAATCAGCTTTCTACACTAGCTGTGTGACCCTGACAGTAAGTTTCCCTCAGTTTCCTCAGTCATCAAATGGGGATCATTATAGCACCTACTTCCCAGGGCTGTGGTGAATATCAAATAAGATAATATTTATAAAGTACTTAGCACATAATGGGCACTTAATAAATTCTTGTTCCCTTCTCCCTCCTACCCCTATGTATGTGTAAAAAAAAAAAAATAAAGGAAATAAGCTTAGTTTAGTGTGAACTCTTCTTGATGAAGCTGTATTCACCCTTCTTTGTGATTATTGCTTCTTTTTCTGGCTTTGTATTAGTTATTCCTGTATTCCTGCATTCTAGAATTTGTCCAGAAATGAAATCATGATCACTGACAGAGGTAGACTCTGCTCTCTTTTCTGGAATATTGGGACCTTTGCCTTTCTCCAGTCCCTGTTCCGTTCTTCATGATACCTCAGATATCACTGACAGAGACTCAGCAATCAAATCCTCCGTTCCTTTTAGTCACCTATGATATAATTTATTTGGGCCAAGTGACTTGAACTTAGCAAGGACAACAAGTTGTATACCTTAATTTTGTCCTTATCTCATTATTAGCCATTTCCCCTCCTTTGTATCCAAAGATGATTTGTCTTTGGTGGGGAAAATAAAATAAAAATAACAGTTGAGCAGCTCTGCATTCTCTCTCATCCACTTTTAGGAATGCTCTTATCTCTTTCTTGATTCTCTTCTTTTCCCTAATATATTTGCTAAAATTACACACACACACACACACACACACACACACACACACACACACACACACATTTACCATGCCAATCCCAGCTCATTCTAAATTTCAGCACTCCTGACATTGTTAATAGAGAAGTCTGCTCTCTAGCTCCCTTTAATGAAAAAAAGATCTTTATGAATCTTGATTCCCTCCATCTCTGATAAAATAGACCTGGTCCTGAGCTCCATTAGGTAGGCAAAGGGCGTTGGTCACCTCAATCAGCAATCACCCTGATACTTCATATGTTTTGGAAGAGTTGTATTAGAGCTAACAGTTAACCCCAACAGTTAATCCAGCAGTTGTACTCTGCCTAACTTCTCATCATTCTTTCATCCTGACCAACTTTGGAGAGTCCTGTTCTTGACTTTCCTTTTTCCTTGCCTTTTTCCATCCTACTATGGAAGTCTCCCCTAAGTCATGGGTTGAAAGCTAGTAGTACCAAGAAGAACTTTTTTTCAAAGTCTAGTTTTATGAAAAGACAGGCCCAATGAGACAGCATCTCTGCCTCAGAACTGATCTGACAATATGTCCAGTCCACTGAGTGTCCCAGAGCTGATCCTCTACTAAGTGTTTACTTTATAAAATCCTTCTATTTGCCCAGCTACAGGCCTGGAGGTTGACCCTCTATTCTCTACTTGGCCTAGTCAAGGAGAGAATGGAGAGGTTAGGAGAAGTCCTCTGCAAATTTGATCACTGGAGCAAAAAGGGCACTCTGTAAGACAACGCATTAGCCTCCATCTGTTGCTGTGGCGAGGTTCAGAGCTGCCTTCCCACCCTGGCCTCCCTTGTTGGGATTGGAATCAGTGGCAGGCAAGAGATGGCAACTTCAGAAATCCGCTCCAGCTGCATAATGCCTGTGCGGAGTGTAAGACACACTCATCACCTAGGAAACGAGGTAAAGTGTTGCCAGCAGTTTGAGGAAGCAGCTGAAGAAGAAGCCACTGTGGGGAGATCCGCATATTTATAAAAAGAAACCATCTGCTCCAAGGCCGGTTATTAACCTGGTTCGGTTGTAGATGTGACAGAATCGAGCTCGATTTTTCACAGGCAGATGGTGTATTTTTAGCTAAAATTATCTTCTTTATTTTTCTGTTTTTTGAGATGTCTGGCTTTAAAGTAAACATGATGGGAGAGTGTTATAATAGAGAAGACAGGGGAGGGAAATGGCTTGGTTTTTGAAATGATTAAATTCTCCTTCTGATTCGTTATTGAGAGATGCCATCTAGTGGACGAGACTGAATTTTGTTGGGTTTTTTCCCCCCTTTTCCTTCCCTGCCATTCCCTACGTACATGTGCCCTCTTCACCACATCATCCCCACTCAACAAAGAGAATCTTGACCTTGCATACTGCTCTATTCCTACTACTAACTCCAAAGCAACTTGTTTTATGAGTTCACCGTTGTGAGGAGGGAAAGACTTTACTGAGGTTTTAATAGGCAATAAACAGATCGACCATATTTCCTGCAACCTTTTTGCATATAAAACAGAATGTCTCTCAATCCTGAACAATCAACATATGGCCATTAAGAAATGCCAGGATCCGTCTAAGCCTCCTAGGGAATGGGGAATGTTTGATGCGTTTTCAGTTTCTTCTGGGGAGATAAATTGCTTTATTAGCTGAAGGAAGTTTCTCTGGCCATTATAAGAATGGCAAACGAGAAAGCTGGACTGAATCCTGACCAGCTTCGTCATAGCCTTAGGGCCAGCAAGTGTTGCCCTATCAATCTAGGGAGAAATAGATGCAAATCATTAAGATAAATACCAGGGACTTTGACAGTGCTTGTTTTTAGAGTCTTTTTTATGGTTTTACAGTGAAGGATTCCTCCCCAGACCCCCTTTCTTGATGTCCACAGACTGATCTCTGCATGTAGTGGTTGTATCATAAAATGACTGAATATTAGAGTTGGAGGGGGCTTTACAGATAACAAGAGCTGCTATTCACATAGCACTTTCTGGTATGCAAAGTACTTCACATACTCTGTCTCATCTGATCCTTAACCCTGGAAGGCAGCTACTATGATTTTCGAGATTTTTACAGAGTTGGCGGGGAAAGAACTGGCATTTATGAAGTGTCTGCTATGGGCCAAGCACTGTGCTAAGCACTTTACAAATATTTTCTCATTTGATTCTCACAACAAGGAAATCAAGACTGAGGTCACACCAAATCAGCACTTTTATCCACTGCCTCTCATCTCTCAGCTAGAGATCACCTGGTCTACTGACCTTCATTTTGCCATCACATGGATTCCATTCAGGTCAATGTACCTGCCAACACTGAACCATTTTTTTGTTTTTGTTTCCTTGAGTGATGATATAAAGTCCAGCCTCCATGATTTCTAAGAATTGGCTATATCTGGCTTAAAGATTATCCAGATTCTTCTCCTAAGCATTGGAGAGTAGAAAGGAGGACAAGAAAAAGCATTTCATTGTTCTAGACAGGAGGGATAAGAAAGAAATAGAGATGAGATACTGGTTAGATCATTGTACTCTTTTCAGCACTGATCGAAAGATTAGTGGGCCTATTAATAATAATTTGAATACTATACCTAGGATTAATGATAGCAACAAATAACATTTATATAGTGCTTTATGATTACATAATGTTTTGCCAACTAGATGGCTCAGCAGATATAGCACTGGGCCCAGAGTCAGGAAGATCTCAGTTCAAATGCAGTTTTAGGTACTAGTTGTGTGACCTTGGGCAAGTCACTTAGACTCTATCTGCCTCAATTTCCTCAACTGTAAAATGTAAACTGTAAACTGTAAACTGTAAACAAGCTTATTGTGAGGAGCAAATGAGATAGTATTTGTAAAGTGCTTATCATAGTGCTTGGCACATAGTAGACACTTAATAAATACTTGTTTCCATTTTCCCTCCCTCCCTGCCTCCCTGTCTCTCTCCCTCCCTCCTTTCTCCTCCCTCTCTCCTCTCTTCCTTCCTTCCTTCCTTCCTTCCCTCCCTCCCTCCTTCCTTCCTTCAATTGCTACATTTGTGGAGTGTTTGAGACAGTTCAAAAAATGCAGAGAGGCATCATGAATACAGACTATATATTGGCATTTCCCTATACCACTAAATCCTCAGTTCTTATGATTATCTATAAATAAATACTTTTGTAAGCACTTCTATGTTCCAGGCACCATTAGAGATGGGGAAAAAACAACAACAAAAAAGAAATAGTTCCTGCCCTCAAGGAGCTTACATTCTGTCAGGGAAAACAACATAACATGCACATATGTAAGCACAAGGCACATAAAAAACAGGTATAAGGTAACCTCTTGTCTGCTCTGTATAAGAGCTGAAGGAAATAGAATCAATCAATAAACATTTATTAAGCACCTACTGTGCTCTACACACTGAGCTAATTGCTGGGCTTTCAGAAAGGTAAAAGACAGGCCCCTGCTCTCAAGGAGCTCACAGTCTAATGGAGGAGACAGCAAACAAATATATATATATATATATATATATATATATATATATATATATATATATATATACATATATATATATACATATATATATATATATACATATATATATATATATGTATGTATGTATTATATCTATATAGGCAATATACAGGATAAATAAAAAATAATTCACAGAGGGAAAGCACAAAATTTAAGAGGGTTTGGGAAGGCTTCCTATAGAATACGGGAATGATATAAAGAGCACAGAACCAGAAAGCAGGGGACCCACTTTGAGTTCCCACGACTGCAGACTAATTGTGTGACCTTAGACAAGTCCTTTCACTTCTCTAGTTTCCCCCTCTGTAAAGTGAGGAGGTTGGAACAGCTGCCCTTGAAGGGGCTTCCCATCTCTAAATCTGTGATTTGTTGATCCCACGATTCCATGACTTCTAAAGTTTCTTTCAGCTCTAACAAGGTATGATTCTATGCAGAGTTCTGCCTAACCATGAATCTGAGTAAAGGCCTCATGTCTGACAACCAAAATCTCCCTGGGGAGTTCAGCTTTTCAAAATCTTAACAGCTCTAATTATTCTTCCCTGTGCCTTTGCAATCTGCAAGAGCCTCCATTTGAATGCAAGCTGCTGAAGGCAGGATTATTTAGGGGTTTTTATTTGTAACAGTGGTGCCAAGCATAGGGAACTCTGCAAAGAGGGAAGGGGAAGAGAACAGACATCTATTAGGCATCTACTTTGTCCCAGGTGTGACGCTAAGTGCTTCAGAAATATTATTGCATTTGAGGTCCTCAACAATGCAGTTATGATCCTCATTTTACAGTTGGAAACTGAGGCAGACTGCAATTTAAGTGACCTGCCCAATATCACACAGCTAGCAAATGTTTCTGCCTGGATTTGAACTCAGGTCTGCCTGACTCCAGGCTGGGCAGCTTTATAAAGGCACTAAATAAATGTTTGAAGGATCTGTTGTCGGTGGAGCTGAGCAGGATGCAGAAGTTCCAGGTTTCACTAGCACAGACTAATCAGGAGGGACAACGTCATAGGCAAGAGCCTCAGAGGTCATCTAGTCTAACCCCTCTATTTTATAGATGAGGGAACTGAGCCCATAGAGGTTAGTGACCTGTACAAATACACAGGTGTTAATAGTAGAACAGTGATTAGAACCCAGATCTTCTGACTCCCAAACCAGTATTCTTTCCATTGTAACTAATAAGCATGTATTTATTAAGCACCTGCTATGAGCAGGGCATTGCAATAGTCCTGTCCTCAAAAAATGCCTATCCTCAAGAAGCTTGCATTCCACCGGACCATTCCTTTAGTCCTATGAAGTTTGGTGGCTGCCCATCTGTGAACTCTCTCTAAGACTAGAAAATCTCGAGATGTATTACGTAGAAGGCCCAAATTATCCCCTAAGGGCCATGTGAGAATAAGTTAGATGGGTGTTTAGAAAGTAATATATGCCTTTGGGCTAAAAGGTCTCCGACATTAATACCCCATTTTAAGAGTAGTTATCACAGTCCATCCGCTTTAACATGTCTCCATAGAAGTCCCTGGGCTCATTTGACCTGAACAGTTCTTAGAAAATCGATACAACTCTAAGCAGTTTACTTCCTCACCTTTGGAGGAAAGATCAATGCACAGAAATACCTTTGAGTCTAATATTCAAGGACACTTGAAGCAGGCTTTATGCTCTAACAAAGTAAATCATTAGTCTTTCCCTATCTTAGGGAGAACAATGTTGCTGAGAGTGGGCTGCTTTGTTTCCCCAAATCAGGTTTGCATCTGAATTATGTTCCTTCATGTGAGTTTTGACTCATGTGATAATCAGCTTACTGTGACAGTTTCTGAATGAGACATCTCATTGTTTTCTTTATTCAAGGAAAAAATAATCAGTGTCAATTATGCTTTTGAAGGTTCTGTTTTCATATCTTGTAGCTTTACTGTTCTTGTGGAAGGTATCCCTCTACATTGTGTGGTAGATTTTTCTCTAATGGGACTCAGAGATTGTGTGGTGTATGGAACATCCCCAAGGTTGGGGGGCTGCCCTCCTAACCAAAATAGAAATGAGGTGTACTCTCTGACTTTCTTCATTACAGGATCATAGGGTTATAGCTTTGCAGTTGGAAGGGTCTCTGGAGGTCATCTTGTCCACACTCTCTCATTTTCCATTTGACATCTCTGCAAAGCCACTCCTAGGCCCTTTTGTGAAGCCAGTTGTCCAAATTTGGATCCTCTGTGCCATTCCTTGCAGACATTTAATGTCTTTTTGCCCTCTTCACAGACTCCTTTCCAATAGCTGAGAACAGTTTGAGAGAGAGTCATTCACACAGAAATGCCAATGACTGATATGGTTTAATGTTTTACCTTTTTCTAGATGTATTGGCATTTTAATATGGGACAATGCTTTAAGCTGTTAAGGGCTAAAATTCTAGCTAAACTGTTTAAAATATCTAATGAGTGGTCGCCAATAAATTATAAGCTTTAGCAAGAGTTAGGCTTTTAAGCATTTATTAAGGAGAATAAAAATTTGGTAAAGAGAGAAGAAAATGCCTAGATTCCTATCTATTAAAGGGAGAGCACATTTCTAGCTCCCTTCTCCACCAGCATCCCCAGGAAAAAAGAGCGAGACAGAGCGCCAGTCTCTTCCTTCTTCCTCCCACTAGCCAACGTCACTTCCTGATGCCAAAGAAAAGACTCCTGGTCTTGCCCTCAAAGACCTTCACTTCATGGGCAGAACTCTTCTACAGTAAGTCTCCAGCAGGTGGTGTCATTCCAATCATTACAAAGCCAAAGCTAGGAATCCTCAGTGGTAGAATTTCAGACATGGGGGAAGGTTGGTAGGTCAGGTCTTGTTTGGGGGTTGTGAATGGAAGAGTCTTCTGAGTATACCTTATATCACTATCTGCCCTGTTCTCCTATAAGGTCAGCCCTGCTCCCTGCTTCTGGAGCTAGTCTGATAATTGTCACTTTTGGCGGGTGTGTGTGTGTGTGTGTGTGTGTGTGTGTGTGTGTGTGTGTGTGTGTACAATGAGGGTTAAGTGACTTGACCAGGGTTATACAGCTAGTAAGTGTCAAGTGTCTGAGGCTGGATTTGAACTCAGGTCCTCCTGAATCCAGGGCCAGTGTTTTATCCACTGTGCCACCTAGCTGCCCCCTGATAATTGTCTCTTCTTAAAGAACTCCATGGTCTTCCTGAAGAATAATCTAAATCAAAGCTGCTTCCCCAAAATCTCCTTCTTAACTCTTTACTCTTTACCTGAAGAAGGGCCTAGAGTATTGTCTGCACAATGGCATTCACATTCTGTTTATTTGAGGTCTCACTTCTTTTAAACTTGTTTCCCCAGTGCCCAGAGCTGCAACAACATCCTTAAAGAGACACTTGGGAATTGGATCAGGCAGTGATGATGTGCTGAAAGATGCTAGAGTGGAGGCCTAGGCTAGCTGGCTCAATGAAGGTCACCGAGAAAATTCCTGTTGAGAAGTTCAGAGTCTCAGTTTTACCGAATGGAAAGAGTGTGGCATAATGTATAGGGGTTTGGAGTCCAGCTCCGGACTCTGACACGCAGCTAGTGTGAAAAGCACTTCAGAGGTCACAGTGCCTATTCTGAGACTCACTTTCTTCACTGTGGAAGTGAGGATAATATCTGTCTCACAGAGTTGTGTGAGGATTGAATGAAATAATATACGAAAAGTGCTCTGCAAAGTTTCAGGTGATACAAAGATGCCAGTTATTATTAATGAATACATTTTAAACACAGCCAGGGTCTTTTGAGGGGCAGCTAGGTGGTGCCAGAGTGCACAGAGTGCTGGGCGTGGAGTCAGGAAGACATGAGTTCAAATATAGCCTCAGACACTTCTAGCTGTGTGACCCAGGGCAAGTCCACTGCCTGGGGATCATAATAGCACCTAACTCTCAGGGTTGTTGTGAGGATCAGATGAGATAATTGTAAAGCACTTAGCACTGTGTGTGGTATATAGTAGGTGCTTAATAAATGCTTGTTTCCTTCCCTGGGAGAGTCACCTTTCTTTTCTCTGTGCTACAGTGTCCACATCTTTACAATGGGGATGATAATCTACTACCTACCTCAAGGACTGTTGTGAAGATAGCACTTTATAAAGTCCTCTGAAAGTGTGAGCTGCTAAAATGGGAATAATAAGCAATACATGCCCTCCCCACCTCAGAGGAAATGAGGAAAGTGCTCTGCCAGTCTTAAAGCACCATAGAAATCTGAGCTGATACTGTGACTAATAAACATCAGATGAAATCAATTGGAAATACTCCCAGTATTTATTGCTTTTGACTTTGGACTAATCTGTAAAAATTGAGATAATGAGGCTCTAAGAGGTAAATCCACAAACCTGGGTCTTTTGATACTGAGCTCTGATTCTCCCACTGACCAGCTCTGTGACCTTGGTCAGAAGTACAGGATTCTTCTATTCATTGTACCTGGCTGTCTCCCTGAGGGAGATGGGAAACCAGCCCTGGTCCTGCAGACCTCACAAGGTGCTTAGACCGGAAACACTTTTATTTATTTTTTTAAAGAAAAAAAAATGGAAGATTTCCCAAATGAGTAAAGAGGCAGGGAAAAAAACCCCAATTCCCTCTACTATTGAAAAAAAAGCTTTCAAATTATTTTGACCTCAAACATTCTGATAAGCTAGAGAATATCAGAGGAAGGAAACCAGGATGGTGAAGAGCCCTCAAATCAAGAAGTCATGCCCCACATCCCCAGGCTAAGAAACCCAAAACCAAAAAACCCCATCAAATATATATTCTTCCTTCCTTCCTTCCTTCCTTCCTTCCTTCCTTCCTTCCTTCCTTCCTTCCTTCCTTCCTTCCTTCCTTCCTTCCTTCCTTCCTTCCTTCCTTCCTTCCTTCCTTCCTTCCTTCCTTCCTTCCTTCCTTCCTTCCTTCCTTCCTTCCTTCCATGGGGCAATGAGGGTTAACAGACTTGCCCAGGGTCACACAGCTAGTAAGTATCAAGTGTCTGAGGCTGGATTTGAACTAAGATCCTTCTGAATCCAGGGCCAGTGCTTTATCTACTGCACCACCTAGCTGCTCCCTCTATATTTATTTCTATGTATTATATATACACATGCATATTTTATATATATATATATAGTGTATAGCTATCTATCTGTATATATAATGTATGTGTATATCTATATCTATTCTATATACGTATTTCTGTATATATTTTGGCACACATGGTGGAATGGAGAGAGAGCCAGCTTCCAAATAAGAAAGATCTCTATTCAGGTTCTTCCTTTCACATATCATGTTTCTGTGACCCTTGTCAAGTCACTTAATCTTTTGTGGTTCTAGGCTACTCTCTAAGATTAGAAATTGCAGGGCAGGTATCAATCTATTTTGGTACAAGGAGCTTCCTCTATCTCAATATCAATGAGATCGCTACTCTACTCCCTAATCCCTATGTAGGGCTACAACTGAATATAAGCTTTTATCTATCTATCTATCTATCTATCTATCTATCTATCTATCTATCTATCTATCTATCTATCTATCTATCTATCTTGAGAGATAGAGCTATATACACATAAATATAGATAGATAGAGATAGAAATATAGTCTCCCTTGATATAGAATATAAGCTCCTTGAGGACAGGGACTGCTTCATTCTTCTCTGTATTTCCAGTGCCTAGTATATGGTGAGCTCTTGATAAATAAATTATTGTCTATTAATTGAGCTGTTGAAAAAACTAGAGCTGTTTGGGTAGAGAAGAAACTTGGGAGAAACTGTCTTTAAGGACTTAAAAGGTCATCACATGAAAGAAGGGATTGGACTTGTTCTGCTTGGTCCAAGACAGCAGAACCAGGAGCATTCCATGGAAATTACAGAAAGACAGATTTAGATTTGAAGTCAGAAAAAGCTTCCTAACAGAGCCATTCAAAAGTAGGATGAGCTACTTCAGGAAGTAATGAACTCCTCTCCATTAAAGGTCTTCCAACAAGGCTAGGCTGACCACTCATTGGCAATATAGTAGAGGGAATTCTCATTCATGTAGAGCTTGATCTCAGTGGCCTCTAAGATTCCTTTCACAATTCTGAAATTCTGGTATTTCATGAAATCTGAGATGATGATAACTTGCTTTTTGGAGTCATAGTTAGGATCACCCATGATTTAGTAGCTACCACTATAAAGAAGCAGAGATCTTGAAATATGATATATAAGAATAATAATAACTTATCTAGCAAAATTGAATATAATTTTATAGGGTGAAGAAATGGACCTCTGGTCTAGGCAGCTAGGTGACTCAGTGGATAGAGCACTGGGCCTGGACTCAGCAAACCCTAAGTTCAAATCCAACCACAGACACTTAGTAGCTGTGTGACCCTGAGTAAGTCAGGTAACCTCTGTTTGCCTCAGTTTCCTTATCTGTAAAATTAGGGTAATAATAGCACCTATCTCACAGGGTTGTTGTGAGGATCAAATGAGATTATAATTTTAAAGCACTTAGTATAGTCCCCAGAACATAATAGGTGCTATATAAATTTAACTATTATTATTAATAGAGAACTTCCAAGCAATCTTGAAAAAGATCAGAGTTTTGTAGAAACTTTAAATACAAATACAGAAATCAAGAGAAACACAAAAAGGTAAAGATGAACAGATAATCATAAGGTACTAAACAAGGATAAACTGTTTATATTCTGATATGAGAAGATGATACATATGCCCCCTCTGAGCCTCATCATCATCACTGATCAAGGGGGAATTCGATTAGACAGAAGCCCTAGGGGTCATACAGTTATGTCCTGATGCTTTTAAAAAGAACAATGAATGCAAAAAAAAAAGAACAGTGGAAATGAAGAAGAGGAATATACTTGAGGGGAGTGAGAATAGGAGCTGGAGGGAAGGGAGAGGAATGTTTGAGAAAATTATCTTATATAATTGGGGTGTGCAAATAGAAGTCTATACACTTGAGGAAGTAGGGGAGTGGCTGACACTTCAATTTCACTCTCATCTAAACTGGTCAAATGGGGAAAGAATACATATACATAGGGTACAGAAATACATTTCACTCAACAGGAAAATAGAAGGGAAGGGGAAAAGAATAAGAGGAAAGATAAGTTAAAGGGAGAATTAGTCCTAAGCAAACAAACTCCAAGGATGTACAAAAATATTTACAACATCTCTTTTTTGTATTGGTAAAGAGTTGGAAACTGGTCATCAGTTGGGGAATGGATCAATGAATTATAGGATATAAATGTGATGGGATACTATTGCATTGTGAGAAATGATGAAGCGCGTCTTTCAGAGAAATTTGGTAAGACTTGTATGAAAGGAAGCAAAGTGAAGTGATCAGAACTGGGAGAGTAGCTTATATGACAACAATATTGTAAAGACAAAACAATTTTGAAAGACTAAGGAGTTCTTTGTTTCTGTTTGTTTTTTTGCCGGGCAATGAGGGTTAAGTGACTTGCTCAGGATCACACAACTAGTAAATGTCAAGTATCTGAGGCTGAATTTGAACTCAGGTCCTCTTGAATCCAGGGCTGGTGCTTTATCCATTGTGTCACCTAGCTGCCCCAGGAGTTCTTATTATAGTTATGATCATTCCAGAATGAAACAAAAAATACCATCTTTCAAAAATATTATTATTATAGTATTACCAAAAGTGAATTATTATTTTGTTTTTTTTTTTTAAATATAGTTTTCATCCAGCAAAAATTTGCCTTCTTTACAACTCCCTTCCCTTTACCAAGAAAAGAAAAAGAAAACAAAACCCCTATTAAAAACATGTATAGTCAAGCAAAACAAATTTCTGCATTGGCTACATCCAAAAAAAATGTCTCCTTCACTCTGAGTTTTCACATCTCTGTCAGGAGGTAGGTAACGTGTTTCATCAAGAGTCCTCTGGAAATGATAAAATAACAAACCATAAACAGAAACAGTCTGAGTCACCTGGGAAACTGTAGTGGTAAAGGGAAGGGAGTGCTTGGTCTCGAAGTTGAGACCTCGGCTCTCGTTTTGATTCTAAAATTCCTTAGTTGTGCAGCCTTCAGCAAATCATATGCTTTAAATGGATTTTGATTCTTCCTCTGTAAACTGAGTGGAGTTGCATGAAATTGATCTCTTAGGCATGTTCCAGATCTAACAGAATGTCCAGAAGATGGAAGTAAGGGAGGGTAAGGAAGAGTGAATGCAAGGTGTGATACAGTCCTGTAAGGATAGTATCAGGATGCCTATCCATTGGAGAATGGGTATGTAATGAACAGAGTGGATTATAATTGTGTTGTAAGCAATGACAAAAAGGATGAACATAGAGAAACCCACAAGTAAACAACAATATAGGCAATGGCTATATTGTAAATGGAAAGACCACCACCAGAAAACAATAAAAAAGGAATTTGGCAAAATTACAAAGAAACATGGTATAAAAAGACACCTCCCTCCACTACTCTGCAGAGGTGAGGGGTCCACAAATGGGGAATGTTGTATATAATATCAGATTTTTAAAAAAATTTATTGATTAGTTTTGTTCAGTTTATTCTCTTCCTCTATTCTCTTTCTCTTTAAAAATTATTTGTTATGGGGGCAGCTAGGTGGCACAGTGGATAAAGCACCGGCCCTGGATTCAGGAGTTTCTGAGTTCAAATCTGGCCTCAGACACTTGACACTTACTAGCTGTGTGACCTTGGGCAAGTCACTTAACCCCCATTGCCCCACCAAAAAAAAAATTATTTGTTATAAAGAACGGCCCTCTAGGAGGTGGATGGGGAAGTGATACAAGGGGAAATTTAGGTGATATAAAACAATAGATATCAATAAAATTTATTTTAACTAAAAGACAGCATCAATACTCAAATGAATTGAGAGAGGTGAAGAAAATGCTAAGGACAACCAAAACTCCAAAGAGTTTTAAAAATTGTTTTTATTTTAGTTATTTATTTAGCTATATGTTTGTTCTTTTTAACAATATTGAAAAAAAGAGAAGGATCAAAGCCATGGGGTAGGGGAAGACAATGATAATGGATGACATAGAGAAGGCAAACCTACTCAGCCCTTATTTTGTTGCTATTGTCTACACCAAGGAGAATGATCTGTAATGGGGAGATCACACACACACACACACACACACACACACACACACACACACACACACACACACACACCTTCCTGCCCTTGATGGAAATCAAGGGTCATCAAAAAGAGTTAGAAGGAACCTTAGCGATCATCTTGTCCAAACCCCTCATTTTGCAGGTGAGGAAACTGAAGCCCCAAGAGGTGAGCTAATTTACCTGAATCCAGAAAGGGAGTGACAGGTTCAAGATTTTAACCTAGGACCTATGATTCCAAATACCTAACTTATTCCATGGCACTGAAAGAACTGGCAGATATGATTATTGGTCTACTATCAGTGAACTCTGAAAGATTGTGGAGAATGGGAGGAACCCTGCAGGAATGGAGAAGAGTGAATATCCTGGTTTTCATAAAAGGGAAGAGAAAGGAGCCTACAAACTACAGGGCAGTGAAATTGTCTTCAATTCCTTGAAAAATTCTAAAATATATTATTATTAAGGAAATGGTTAGTGAATATCTAGAAATGAAAGCCATGCTCACAGAGCCAGCTGGGCTTGATCAAAAACAGATTATGCCATATGAACCTTATTTCTTTTCTTGAAAGGATTACTAGACTGATAGATTAGGGAGTACTGCACATTAGTGGTGTCAAACTAAAAAAAAAAGGATTCTTGTATGTCATGGACTGACTCGTTGTTGTTGTTGAGTCATTTCTTTTCTTTCTCTTTTCTTTCTTTCTTTTTTCTTTCTTTCCTTTTTCTTTCTTTCTTTCTTTCTTTCTTTCTTTCTTTCTTTCTTTCTTTCTTTCTTTTTTTGTTGAGGCAATTGGGGTCAAGCGACTTGCCCAGGGTACACAGTTAGTACGAGTCAAGTGTCTGAGGCTGAATTTGAACTCAGGTCTTCCTGATTCCAGAGCTGGTGCTCTATCCAATGTGCTACCTAGCTTCCCCTGTTCAGTCATTTCAACTGTGTCCTGCTCTTAGTGACCCCATTTGGGGTTTTCTTGGCAAAGATACTAGAGTGGCTTGCCATTTTCTTCTCCAGCTCATTTTTTCCAGATGAGGAAACTGAGGCAAACAGGGTTAAGTGACCTGCTCAGGGTCACACAGCTAGTAAGTATATGAAGCCAGATTTAAAAAACCACAAATGAACATTATTTATATTATATTGTATTTTTATTTATTTTGTTAAACATTTCCCAATTACATATTAATCTCACTTGAGTAGCACTAGGGAATTTTGTGGGCATATGTGACCTGTGGGTCATGAGTTTGATTGCTACTGAACATTAATGTTACCAAGTTTAGCAAAGCTTTGATAAAGTTTCTCTAGAAAACGTGGAAAGAAATGAACTATACAACAGTATAGATAGGGGATTTAGAACTGGCCCAATTGTCATATCCAAAGAGTGGTCATTAATGTGTAACAATTGGAATGACACCACCTGCTGGAGACTTACTGGAGAAAAGCTCCGCCATGAGGGCAAGACCATGCGTCTTTTCTTTGGCATCAGGAAGCGACGTTTGCTTGTGGGAGGAAGAAGGGGGAGGCTGGCACTCTGACTCGCTCTCTTTCATGTGGACTCTGGCAGAGAGCAGAGCTAGGAATGCTCTCTCCCTTTAATAGACAAATGAATCAGGCCTTTCTCTCTCCCTTTACCAAATTCTTATTCTCCTTAATAAATGATTAAAAGTCTTAACTCTTGCTAAAGCTTATAATTTATTGGCAACCACTCATTAGATATTTTAGACAGTTTAGCTAGAATTTTAGCCCTTACAAATGGCTCTCTTTTAACATGAAAGTCTGTCTCTACTGGAGGGCTCAAGAGATCTGTACCTGGCTCTGAGCTAGTGAATGTGTAATTAATGATAGTGATAAAGATAGAGACTGCCCACTTACCACATTTTCCGATGGATAGAACTTCAAGCTAAATCTAATAAGACAAAATCTAATAGGAAACAATGCAAATGTTTTATATGTGTGTGTTCAATCAGCTTTACATATATAACATGGCTAGAGAGTAGTTCATATAAAAATATTTGTGAAGGTCTAGTGGATTGCCAGTTAAAATGGGTTAACAACGTGATTCCTCAAGTATTCAGATAGATCTATGAGCTAATTAATGCTAATATTCCTTTCAGTGATGCAGATTTCAACCCACTCATGCCTATTCATTCTGTGTGACTTTTGTTCATATCCCCTGATAAGTTTGTCATAGGGTGGATCATTCAATTGATTGGGGACCACCCTCGATTGCTATTGGCATTGTGAAGATATTAATGGGGCACAAAGTTTTTTGCCTCATCTCTATCCCAGTTCCTTTTTAGATCATACATTGCTTTGATGACATATTTTACTCTTTTTCATTTGTTATATTGCATTTCATTTGTTATATTGTTGCAGCCTACTTCCATCTACCATTTGCTTCTCTGTTTCCCTCTGAATTACATTCAATTTTAATCCTTTGGAGATCATAGTATTTTATAACTCATAGTCAAACACCATCTCTGGGAGAATTTTAGTATTAAATAGATGAGCCTTCATTTTGGAGAGAAGTTTGGAGTCATTAAGGAAGCTCCCCAATTACCCATAGGCAATCCAGCCCATTTTTCCTCCCATGTTTCATTTTGGGACCAACTTGTTCATTTTCATTATCTGTCCAAGGTATACATAAAAGGCTCATCACTATAGATTGACCATCCATAGAACTGCATGTCATAATTTGAATAGGCATTCTTCATCCACTTGGTTTTTCTTCTGTGGATAATTGTATCAAATTAATGTGGATGGTTATATATCTTTTCCAGGAGGCCCTGTGTTTTCAAGACTTGATACAACCAAAACAATAATACTTGAAAAGAGGAGTAGCTAGAGGACATTGCCAAACACAGGGAACCCCTCTTCAACTTGTGCTCTGTGATGAATCTATTGCAAGACAGGGTTAAGCACTTTTGGTGAGTATACACCTCCCTATTTAATGCCTCATCTAATAATAATGATCAAAGATTCACTGAGTAAGTTTATGTCTATTGTTATATCTTTCAAGGAAATTCACATAATTTTGATGTATGAATGTGAGTTACCTTAATGGAAGAAAGCCTTTGTTTTTGTTTTTGTTTTTGTTTTTGTTTTTTTGCTGGGCAATGAGGGTTAAGTGACTTGCACAGGGTCACACAGCTAGTGTCAAGTGTCTGATGTAGAATTTGAACTCAGGTTCTCCTAAATCCAGGGCTGGTGCTTTATCCACTGCACCACCTAGCTGTCCCAGGAAAAAAAACCTTTATGACAATATTTTGCTCTCTGGAATCAAAAGCTTTTTAAACAAATAGTCAATAAACAATAAACACAGTAGAACCTTGGATTTTCTACATTTTTAGTCAATTATATGCTGTTGTGTACTGTGGAATATCACTTATGAAAGCCTATATTGGGGGCAGCTAGGTGGTGCAGTGGATAAAGTACTGGCCCTGGAGTCAGGAGGACCTGAGTTCAAATGTGGCCTCAGACACTTGACACTCACTAGCTGTGTGACCCTGGAAAAGTCACTTAACCCTCGTTGCCCCACAAAAAAACAAAAAATAAAACAAAAACAAAAGCCTATATATTCTCAATTAACACCCATTAAGAAGACCTTTGGTGGCAAGTATATATTATTCTAATAGTTTTATTTTTTAAGGGAAAAGTAGCATATTGGTCAGTATTAATAAGTTTGATTTTTTTCTATACCTTTGTTATATATCCTTCCTTCAGATACCTTGTTAATCCATCCTCCAAAATCATCACAATTGTTTTGGCTGTAGCACAGATTTCCTTAATGCCCATATGGTCTAATCCAGTTATTTTTTTCTGTCTTTGGTTGCCTTTTGGGCTAAAGTGGGTCTACTTTCCTTTATTTTGCAAAGAATTTGCTTTGCAAATCTTTTACTTTTCTGTCTATTTGTTGTTCAATAAATTTTAGCTTTGTCCTTAAATACATTTGGGATGACTTTTCTTAGTTGGATATTTTACCAAGTTTCCTTTAAACTGGTTTTTACAATCCATGGCTTCTCTCTGTTTTATGAGATGATAAGGCTTGTTTCTCATCATCTTCTTCCACAATATTTTACAAACGTCTCCCTCCCTTCCTTGTAGGAGTGGGAAGTACAGGCATATTATTTATACTGTCATATTCAGCTGATAGATTTAGTCAAACAATTAACATTCATTAAGTACCTACTATGTGCAAAGCACTGTAGCTTAATGAATTAATTTTGCTGAATTGCTTTTTTACCTCCTTTCCTCCCTCCCTTCTTCCTTCCTTTATTCCTTTCTCTTTCCCTTCCTTCCTTTTTCATTTTCTCCCTTCCTTCCTCTCTTTCTCTTCCATTCATTTCCCTTCCTTTCTCTACCATTCATTTTCCTTCCTTTCTTTTCATTCATTTTCTTTTTTGTTTGTTTTTGTGGGGCAATGAGGGTTAAGTGACTTGCCCAAGGTCACACAGCTAGTAAATGTCAAGTGTCTGAGTCCGGATTTGAACTCAGGTCCTCCAGGGCCAGTGCTTTATCCATTGCATAACCTAGCTGCTCCCTCTTCCATTCATTTTCTTTCTCTTTCCTTTCCCTTCCTTCCCTTCTTTCTCTATTTCTTTCTCTTTTTCTCTCCCTCCTTTCCTTCCTTCCTTCTTCCCCTCCTTTCTTTTTTTCCTTATTTTTCTTATGCCTTTTGCAAAGAATGGCTTCATGAATAAGGGAGAAAGAAGAGATATATTAAGAAATGAAGGCTCTGTAAAAGCAAAACATACCAATAACAATTTTTAAAAAGAGATTTTACAGAGAGTTTAAATATGTGTTCCCCTTGGCTGCCATCTCTCTACTTGGTAAGTAGGTCAAGAGTTCACTGACTGGGGCAGCTAGGTGGCGCAGTGGATAGAGTACCAGCCCTGGAGTCAGGAGTACCTGAGTTCAAATCCAGCCTCAGACACTTAATACTTACTAGCTGTGTGACCCTGGGCAAATCACTTAACCCCAATTGCCTCACTAAAAACAAAAAAAAGAAAAAAAAAGAAGAGTTCACTGACTAGGGCACTTTTTCAGCTCTTTTGGTTTTCTCATTGTGGCCATTGTTTTACATAGATTGAATTTCTGTATAATACTAATAAAAGTTAACATTTATATAGCATTTTCTATGTTCCAGGAACTATCCTACAATTATTATCTCACTTGATCTTTACAACAACTCCTGGGAAGCAGGTGCTATTATTATCCCCATTTTCCAGATAAGGAAACTGAGGCAAGCAGAGGTTGATTGACTTGCCCAGGATCATACTACTAGTGTTTGAAGCCATACTTGAACTCAGTTCTTCCTGAGTCTAGGCCAGCACTCTATCTACCATGCCACCTAGCTGCCCATATTAAAATGGATAAGTTATTTCTATGTCATTTCTTTTATGCATATCTCATTTTTCATCATCAATGATTTTGGGGGGGCAGGGTAATGAAGGTTAAGTGACTTGCCCAGGGTCACACAGTAAGTGTCAAGTGTCTGAAGCTGGATTTGAACTCAGGTCCTCTTGAATTCAGGGCCGGTGCTTTATCCACTGCACCACCTAGCTGCCCCCCATCAATGATTTCTTTTGGTGGGTCAGGTTAGAATTGCTTTAATTGTATATCATATCTTTTTCTCATTCTAATTTTTTCTTTGAGTGTTGTACTAATTTTGATCTTTGTCCTAATAAGTCAGTCTGTATTCAGACAGCTGATTCAGAAATGACTACCACACTAGTAATGAGTAGTTCCCAGTTGTTAAAAGGAATTCCATTTTTGTGATTTTTGCCATACTAGCCATGTCCAGTGCCTTCTGTTTTTATAGGAAGAAAATATTCCTGATGAAGAAATGTTAGGCTTCTGTGTAGCCTACAAGTCTTTGACCTCTCTTATTTTTCATTTTGGATCCATATTTTCCAACATATTTTTGACATTCTCATCTATTCCTACCTTTGATTGAAGCCACTGAATATCATAGTTTATACTGATTTAATTTGAAGGATCTTATGAAATTCTTTGCAGAATTCCTCTTCTTCTTCATCTTTTTGCCACAGTTGTTGGTGTATGAGCTATAGTAATTTTCATGTTGGTCCTTTTTCAAATATTTATCATGAGTGCTGTAATATGAAATTACCAAATATCCCACAAAATAAGAGTTTCTTTTTGCTTTTGGATGCATAATAATGTTTTTCTTCCCTCACCAAGGAGTATTTGTGACCCATCATTCCCCTATAAACCTGGGGGGGTAGCTTCACATAAATGCATAGTGCCAGTAGGAAGAATGTATACTCAGTATACCTATAGTGAGGCACAGATGTAGGAAACACTAGGGCAAAAGTGACTTGTATCTCTCCAAAAGCTACAATTCTGTAGCACCCACTCTGGGTCACCTTTCCAAGTCACCAATCACAAGTTTGCAGGTAGGGTCCTGGGGAGGTAGTGGTAGAGATCACTTCTTCCTTGAAGTTAAAGGTACTCTGTGGGTCTATGTTCCTAAAACTATAGTTCTCAAGTCCCCACCAGTGAACTTACCTTAAATAGTCAGCTGGAAGATACAGTTACTTCAAAACAAAGACATTTATTAAGACTGCTAGGTCAGAACAGTAGCTGCATTATGTATCTCATGGTGTTTTGCACCCCTGGGCTAGTATCTTTTCTGGGAAAGTCATTTAGCTAGGCTCCCCAGATCTGTTCCTCTTTGTAGGTGTGCTGCCAATGCCAGGAGCAATTTGAATCCATGATTCGTTCTTTTTTGTGCTTCCAAAGGTCAATCTCCTTGAAGGTAATTCCTGCCTCGAAGCTAATCCCTGGATGCCATCTTTCTGTGCCTGTCTCTCCCTAGAAAATGTGCATCTGTGCTCCCTTTTGGTTTCAATATCTCCTAATGGGAATGTAGCTCAGTTGTAGGATGCAATAGCTGAGAGAAAACTCCCTTCCTCGCCTCTGCTGTCTTCTGGAAGACATGCAAGGGTCACACACTACCCAGCTACTTCCTTCCTTGAATGTCTGAGGGTTGGCAGGCATAGCCTTTTAAAGGCCATTAGTGGCATGGCCCATCTTCAGCCAACCAATGCCAAATTTCCCTTCCAATTTAATCAGAGAAACCTTTTCACACCTGGTAAAGGGATATTAGAGTATTAACAATGTCTACAGTATACTCTGCTAATATTTTAATACTTTAGTACCTCTATTATCTGTTTTTTTGTTTCTGTAATTACATTAACTTAGGTATCCTTGGGGGTGGGGAGCCAAATTCCAGTTCCATCCCCCTTCTACATACACCTCCTTCTGTTTTCTGATTTTTTCTTTTTATTGTGAGAATACTAAAATGGATATGATACAATTCCCCCAGTAGTATGTTCACTCATTGGTTACTGGACAAGTATCTTTGATTTAGAATATCATTAGCTAAATTATAGATTATGGATGGTCCAAAAATTGTGTTATTCTCGGTACCTTCTTACCTCCCCTTCCCCACTTCTCTGCCTCCTCCCCGTCCCCAACTTTGCCATGGTCATAGTGCAGACAAGGAAGCTAATGTAACCTTAGGTTGCATGAAGAGGCAGAAGACTAGCAAGATGATAATCCCCACTGTACCCTGCCCTGGTGAGATGATATCTCCAGTATTTATTCGGTTCAAGAAATCATATATTAGGAAGGATATTTACAAGTTGGAGGGTGTCCAGTCCTGGGTGTTGTTTTTAATATTGAGCAGTGAGGAAAGGAATTTAGATTTTGTGTCAAAATGTATGTGGGGGCATTGAGCACATAATTTTTATTCTTACATAAGAGATTAAACTATAGTTTCTGCCTTCCAGGAATTTGTAATCTAGTTGAGGGAACTTCTTGCTATGGGTCAAATAAATACTGGGGTTCAAATAAAGGTACCAATTTCAGAGTGTGGTAATTGCTATATAATGAGTATTTTACTCAATTAGCAAAGGACAAATTCCTTTCCACCCCTTCCCTGTGGCTAACACATTCTACAAGTATATTTGGGACAGAGTATACAGAGATGACTTTGATCCTTTTCTCCAGGCACCCCCTCCCCACAACATAAGCCATAGGCAGCACTTTGGTTCACAAGTTGATTACCACTTGTCTTTTGAGAACTGTTGTCTTTATCACCTCACCCAACAGGAGCCCCATGAGAGTTGCTGAACTTTCCCAAGAATCTTAAGGTAAAGAGGAAGAAGTAGAAGCCATCAGGCCTTTTGGAATATTTCTGTAGCCTGTCCCAGAACCTCATTGCCCTCACCAGTCAGCTAGCCCAATGCCCACACATGCCACATGATGTCTTCAAGGCACTTCCTTTATAGATCATCTCTCGCCTGCGTCCTGGATATTCTCTTGAACTCTTTGGAGAGGTATACCTGTGCTTGGGGGTTCCTGTCCTAATGTCCCTACTACTTTAGAGGAGAACACCATCCTCCCAGTCCCTCAGGCTCACAACCTAGGAGTCTTCTCTGACTCCTTGCTATCTCTTACCTCCCTCCATATCCAAGGTGCCCCAAGGCCTGTTGATTTCATCTCTGCAACAGCTCTTGAGGATGCCCCATTTCTTTCCTCTGACACTGTTATCACTGTGGTTCAGACCCTTGTGACCCCACACCTGGACTACTGCAATAGCCTGCTGGTGGGTCTGCCTGCCTCAAGTCTCTCCTCACTCTCATCATCCCGTATTCACCCACCAAAGTGATTTTCCTAAAGAGCAGGTCCAACCATGTCACTCCCCTACTCAATAAACTCCAGTGGCTCCCTATTGCCTCCCAGAGCAAATACAAAATGTTCTGTTTAGCATTAAAAACCCTTCATTATCTAGCCCCCTCTTGTCTTTCCAATCTTACACCTTACTCACTGACTGGTACTCTTTGATTCAGTGACACTGGCTTCCTGGCTATTCCTCAGACAAGACACTCCATGTCTCAGCTGATCCCCTTATTCATTTCTGCTTGCAAAATAGGAACTTAAAATTTTTTTAAAAATAATTTTGAACTTAAATACAAAAAGACAAAAAAAAGAACATTACCACATACACACTACAACATAAAAAGAAGATTCAATAAAAACCATGAATTTCAACTTCACAGTTTACTTTTTTTGAAAAACAATGTAATAAATACTACATATAGTTTTTAAAGCCACCCTGCCATGTTTCTAAGTTTTCTTTTATTCTCTGCTATGCACATTTTCCCCCTCCCTCCCACCCCACCCTAGAGAAGGTTGCCATTAGATACAATTGTGTTTTTATATATACATAGTATATATAAACCTTAATATATATATATATATACATACACATATATGTAAAACCATACTGTACATACTTCTATTTATCAGTTCTTCCTCTGAAGGTAGGTAGAACCTTCCTTTATAGGTCCTTTGTACTTCATTTGAGTATTTATAATACTCAAAATGATTTAGTCATTCAAAGTAGTTCTTAGAACAAAATTACTATTACTGCGTACAATGTTCTCTTGGTTCTGCTCATTTCATTCTTCATTATTTCATGTAAGTTTTCCCATTTTTTTTCTAAAATCCAACATCTCATTATTTCTTATGGCACAGTGGTACTCCATCACAATCATATATAACAACTTGTTATACCCCAATTGATGGGTATCCCCTCAATTTCCAGTTCTTTGTCACCATAAAAATAGTTGTTATATATATTTTAGAAATATAAGTTATTTTCCTTTTTCCCCAATCACCTTGGGAAACAGAATTAATAGTAGTATTGCTGGGTTAAAGGGTATATGCAGTTTTATAACTCTTTGGGCATAATTCCAGCTTGCTCTCCACATAATAGGAACTTAATAAATTTTGTTGATTGATTATTTCAGTGTTTTCCTTTGTTGTATCAAAAATATTATCTGAACACTTTCTTCTTTTGGGGGGGTATGGCCCCACATCTGAAGGTAGCTAGGTGGCACAATGGTCAGGAAAAGCTGAATTCAATTATGACCTCAAACACTTACTATCTGTGTCACCCTAGGCATGTCACTCAACTCTGTTTGTCTAAGTTGACAAAAACAAAACCAAACCGTAGAGGGACTATGGGAAAACAGACACATTAATTTACTATTGGTGGAGCTCAGAACTGGTCCAGCCATTCTGGAAAACAATGTCCTTTAGGCTCCCTTCTAGCTTAAAAGATCCAGAATTCTGTGAGCCCAGTTGCTTCTCTGGGCAGTGTGGTTCAGTGGAAAGAGCACTGGCTCTGGAGTTAGAAGACCTGGGTTGGAATTCCCTGTCTGACTACCCTCTTACACCTATGTAACCATGAAGTTCACTGAACCTCCTTGGGTCTGAGTTTCCTCAACTGTGAAATAAAGATTTGGAATTGACGGCCCCAGAGGTCCTTTTTGGCTCTAGACCTAGGGTCCCACACGTTGCTCCTCTGGGCTTCCATTTATCTGTATACAACAAAAGGCTTGGGTTAGGCTATTGAAAAGGGGCTTTCTATCTCTAAATTGAAACTCGTATGAACCATATTTTAGGATGGGAAGGGTAGGTCTTATGAAGAAACAGAGGCCCAGAACAGCTTGTCAATGAGAAAGGCAGGATTGGATCCCAGGGCTTCAGTTCTTTGACCCATGCCACCTTTACAGTGCCAGTGTCCAGATAAGTGGGGTAAAGGAATCCTACTGCTTTCCCACTGAGAAACTCGGGGCTTCCAATGATCCGGTATTAACCACCCTCAGTATTGGCCTTGGAAACAAACCTCAGGAATGGAACTCAACAAGCTGGGGCCTGGATGCTGGCCTTGTGACCATCCAACCACTGCAGAAATAGCCCCATGGTTGCCAAATTTCCTTGGGAGAGTTTGGTAGGTCTACAAACGACTCAGATGGTGATTAGGAACCAGACCAAGTTGCTCTGGCATTTAGAGGACGTCAGTGGTTTGTGAGCAGCATAAAGTTTCCATGTGTATGTATCTGTGGGCAAAGACACAAGGAGCCACCCTCAGTTTCCAAACCACAGCATGCTGATGTGGGGAACAGGAGGGAAGTCACGTTTAAAGCACAGTTGTTGCGGCTGAAAGATTCCACAGAAATTCTATTTCCTGGTCATTTTCTTGTAGTGGGGGAGACTACGTCTTCCATATGCCCATTTTAGATGGAAGGCTAAGCCCTCTTAGATGTAGGGGTGGTGGGTGGTGTGCTCTTTGTTTCTCTTCCTAGCCATTTGGGGAACAGTACTTCACTGAGCATAATCACCCCACCTGTTCTCCTTGGACCAAGACATTTAGGTGGTATATTTGATAGAGTGCTGACTTGGAGTCAGGAAGACTTGAGTTCAAATCCAGCCTCAGACTCTTACTAGCTCAATTTTCAGCCTCATTTTTCTCATCTGTAAAACAGGGATAATAATAGCACCTACCTCACAGGGTTGTTGTGAGGATCAAATGAGAGAATGTATGTAAAGTGCTTCACCAATCTTAAAGCTCAGTCTAAATGTTAGCTAGGGGCAGTGTTGTAGAGTGGCTAGAGAGCTGGTTTTAGGGCCAGGAAGACTTGGGGTCCAGTCCTGCCTCTCACACATCCTAGCTCTGAGAACTTAGCTTAAGTCACTTAACTTGGCCATGCTCTAGGTAACTCTCTAAGACTCTCTAAGCTTCAGAGAAAGTGGTCAATGTGCTTTGTTCATCTGTATGAACTTGGGCAAGTCCCCTAACCTCCCTGGGCCTCAGTTTCCCCATCTGTAAAAATGATGAAGTTGTATTAAAGATGGCATCTGAGGTCCCCTCCAGCTCCAGCTCTATGTTCCTATGAGCCTATAAGATCTATGTTAGAGCCTAACCTTTGAGACTTACTAGTTCTGTGATGCTGGCAAGTCAGTTAACCAGTTCAGTTCTCTCACCTATAAAATGGGAATAATAAACACCAATCAGGACTACCTCACAAATTTATTGTGAGGCCCAAATAAGAAAAGATATGCAAAGTCTTTTGTAGACCTTAAAATATTGTGCAAATGTTAGCTGCCTAATCTAGGAGGGAGAGATCAATGATAGCTGGGGGGTGAGGGAAGGGTTTTAAGGCCTACCCTGAATCATCTTTTCCATGAAGGATGAGAAAAAGTTCAACTGATTGAATGTATTCATTTGAGGTATAAAAGACAGCTGAAGCAGAGGTATAGAGATAGGCGAAGGCAGACTGGGAAGGCGAGATATGGCAGCAGCTTCTTCTTTGTACTTATAACCTAATTTATGTTATAGTTATTTTTTGTATAATATCTTAACTCATTGAGGTCAGGTACCCCACAGTCTGATGGGGAGACAACTTTAGCTCTCATGACCTCTTCTCCCTCTCCATCACCCTTCATGCCCGTATCTAATGAGGTATCAAGTCCTATTGATTCCACTTCCACAACATTTTGTGTATCTTCTCTTCTCTCCTTTAGCACAGTTAATATCCTAGTTCAGATGCCAACTACTTCTCACCTAGACAATTGCAATAACTTCCTAATTGGTCTTCTTGCTTCCAGTCTCTATCCTTTCTAATTTATTTTCCACACATTCACCAAAATACTCTTCCAAAAGCATGTCTGACCATGTTACTCTATTGCTCAAAAAGCCTCAGCTCCCTATTGTCTTTAGGTTAAAGTACCAATTCCTAAGCCTTACATTTTTTTTTTTTTTAGTGAGGCAATTGGGGTTAAGTGACTTGCCCAGGGTCACACAGCCAGTAAGTGTCAAGTGTCTGAGGCCGGATCTGAACTCAGGTACTCCTGAATCCAGGGCCGGTGCTTATCCACTGCGCCACCTTGCTGCCCCCCTAAGCCTTACATTTAAAGCCTTACACAATCTGACTCCTACCTACATTTCCAGACTTATTTCATAATATTCACCTTTATACCTGCTATCATGCAGGTCAAATTGGTCTCTTGACTGTTTGGGGAACTCAACATTTCATCTCCCAACTATCTCAATGCCTTTGAAAAGGACATCCCTCGGTGCAGCTAGGTGGTGCAGTGGATAAGAGCACTGGCCCTGGAGTCAGGAGTAACTGAGTTCAAATCCGGCCTCAGACACTTAACACACACTTACTAGCTATGTGACCCTGGGCAAGTCACTTAACCCCAACTGCCTCACTTTAAAAAAAAAGAAAAGAAAAAAAAGAAAAGGGCATCCCTAATGTATAGAATGTGCTCTTTTTTGTGGTCTTTGACATTTCAGTTTGATAAGCATTTATTAAGTACCCACCGAGTGTCAGGCACTCCATCAGGCACTGGAGATACAAAGACAAAAATGAAACATTTCTTGTCCTCCAGGAACTTGCTTTCTATTGGGGAAAATAAAAAGCACATAGAAAATTGAATATAAAATATCTATAAATTAATTTCTGGGGGAGGGAGGGTTGAGCTTTGTAGTTAGCTAGGGATTCTGGGAAGTGATGGTGAGGTGAGAGTGCATTTCAGGCATTGGGGTCTATGCAAAGGCATGAGAGTGAGAAATGGGATAGAAATGGAATAGAAAGCAGGCTAGGTTGGCTAGAATATAGAGGGTAGAAAGGAAAGTAATGAGCACAGAAAGGTAGAACATGGTAGAATCACATTGTTAAGGGCTTTAAAAACTAGAGGAGTTTTTATTTATTTATTTATTTATTTATTTATTTTTTTTTTTGCAGGCAATGGGGGTTAAGTGACTTGCCCAGGGTCACACAGATAGTAAGTGTCAAGTGTCTGAGGCCGGATCCAAACTCAGGGACTCCTGAATCCAGGGCCGGTGCTTTAACCACTGCGCCATCTAGCTGCCCCCAGGAGTTTTTATTTTATCCTTAAGACAAGAGGAAACCATTGGAGCTTCCTGAGCAGGTAAATCTCACTGTCAGAACTGTGTTTTAGAAATAATTTGGCATGCCCATCAATTGGGGAATGGCTGAACAAGTTGTGGTATATGAATGTAATGGAATACTATTGTGCTATAAGAAACGATGAGCAGGAAGAGTTCAGAGAAACCTGGAAGGACTTGCATGAACTGATGATGAGTGAGATGAGCAGAACCAGGAGAACATTGTACATGGCATCATCAAAATTATGTGTTGATCAATTGTGATAGACTAGATTCTTCTCACCAATCTAATGGTACAAGAAAGTTCCAAAGGACCCATGATGGAAAAGGCTCTCCAAATCCAGAAAAAAAAAAGCAACTGTGGAATATGGATGCTGATTGGCCCCTACTATTTCTTTTGTTTTTGGTGCTGTTGTTTTTCTTTTTTGCTCTGATTCTTCTTGTATAACATGACTAATGCAGAAATATATTTTATATATATATATATATATATATAAAACCTATATCAGATTACATGCTGTCTAGGGGAGGGGAGAGGGAGGGAGAAAAATTGGAAATTGGAAATCTTATCTAAACAAATGTTGAAAATTAAAATCAATAAATACATTAAAAAAATAATTTGGCAGCTGTGTGGAAGATGGAGTGGAGATGAGAGAGATGGGAAACTGTGAGACCAATTGGAAGGCTACTGCAATAGTACAGACAAGATAAGATAGCCTAAAAAGGATTGTAGTTGTGAGAGTGGAATGAAAGGGCCACGTATGAGATATATTGTAGTAGTAGAATTGATAAGACTTAGCAACTTATGGGATATGAGGGTTAAGAAAGAGAAAGAAGTCTATGATGATCCCAAGATTGTGAATCTGGGTGACTGGAAGAATGGTGATTCCCCCCCCCCAATGGAATTAGAAAAGTGAGGTAGAGGGATGAGTGATGAGGAAAGGATGAGTTATGTTTTAGACATATTACTGCTCTCTTTTTTTGCAGGCAATAGGGGTTAAGTGACTTGCCCAGGTCAAACAGCTAGTAAGTGTTAAGTGTCTGAGGCTGAATTTGAACTCAGGTCCTCCTGAATCCAGGGTTGGTGCTCTATCCACTGCGCCATCTAGCTGCCCCCCTGTTTTAGACATATTGAGTCTGGGATATATATTGGACATCCAGTTGGAGATGTCTAAGATAAACAGTGTGTGATGTAGGATTTAGGAGAGAGACTGGGATTAGGCATCTGTATCTGAAAGTATTTTGCAAAGAGGTCAAACCCATGGATATTGATGAGAAAAAAAAGAAGACACCATAAAAGGATTGGGCTGGGGGTGGGGAGGTTCAGGATGGTGGTAATGGTGACAAGTATGATGATTTTGCAAAAGGTGACTGAGAAGAAGCAGCCAAGCGTATAGGAAAACCAGGAGTGATAAGTGCCAAGAAAACTCAGAAAAGAGACATTGTCTCAGAGAAGGAGATGGTGGTGATGCTGTCAACAGTTGTAGAGAAGCCAAGAAGGATAAGCACTGAAAAGAAGACCAAAATATATGGCAATTTGATTTTTGATGAAGAGATCAAAAAGGAAAATGATTCATATGTGTATACATATGAATATATACATATATACAAATATATATACATATACAAATATATATATATATATATATGTGTGTGTGTGTCATCTCTTTCTTGTAGTGTCAAAGAACTAGAAACTAAAGGGGTGCCCATCAACTGGGAAATGGTTGAACAACTTAAGGCAAATGAGTATGATGGAATACTATTGCACTGTAAGAAATAATAAAGGGCATAGTTTAAGAGAAACCTGAGAAGACTTGTATGAATTAAACAATTTATTGGATAGATAAACAACTTTGGAAGACTTAAGAATTCTGAACAATGCAATGACCAACCATGATGAAACTTGTTACCCACACTCTGACAGAGTTGGTGCACTCAGGGTACAGATGGAGACATACACAATGTGGGAATTTATTTTGTTTGATGATAGATAGATAGATGATAGATAGATAATCTATATCTACCATATTCACATATATATTTATTACAAAGGGGAAAAGGCATAATTGGTAACCTTAGAGAGAGAAGTTTTAGTTGAGTAACAGCATCACAAGTCAGATTACAAGGGGTTGGACAGTGAGTGTGAGGCAATGAGTAAAAGACACAATATGGAGGCTATGATTGTAGCTAGGTATTTCTAGGAGTTTGGTTGTAAAAGGGAAAGGAGATTTAGAATGAAAGTTAGAAGAGATGATGCAATCAAATTTTTTGGTCTTTGTTTTTAGGATAGGAGAGCACTGTAATAGGGAAGGAGTCCAGGGATATGGAGAAAATGAAAATTAGAGAAAAAGAAAATGACAGAAAGGGATAAGTTCCTAGAGGGCATAGGAGGAAATGGAACCCTCAGCTCCCTTTGAGGCTTAGCTGAAATGCCTTTTTTTGTTTGTTTGTTTTGCGGGGCAATGGGGGTTAAGTGACTTTCCCAGGTTCACACAGCTAGCAAGTGTTAAGTGTCTGAGGCTGAATTTGAACTCAGGTACTCCTAAATCCAGGGTCAGTGTTTTATCCACTGCGCCACCTAGCTGCCCCTTGAAATGCCTTTTATGCAAAGACTTTCCTGATCTTTTCTCACCTTGACCTCCAGCTGTTAGTGTTCTTTCTTTCCTCGAATTATTTTGTCTCTACTTACTTACCTTTGTATGTGTTGTTCTTCCCTGTTTTCAGCAGTAGTCCTTGAGGGTAGATACTACTGTCCTTAGTGGTGAGGCAGTAGTTTGTTGAACTGAAACAAGTTGAGACCTAACCTTCAGATCAGCAGATGTCAGGACTGCAGAATAGCCCTGGAGGAAGATTTGGTAGCCTTCACAATAGAGGTCCCAGTGAGTAAGGCTAATTCAAGAATCTTGTTCTTTCCTGCATTGCAAACCTGGTCACCTAAACTTCTAATTCTCTCAGAAATGTATTGAGATTCTAGAAAAGAAAGGTTAAAATAATCCACCCTAGCCTAGATGTCCTTATCCCAAGGGCACCATTCACAAAATTAACCAGTAATAATAATTAACTGGGCAAGATATATAGTTTAAATCCAGTCCTTGTGCCTGTTCCCAAAAGACTTTAGTATCACCAAGTTGTATATTCCAGCCTTTCTATGCTCAAATTTGGAAAGAGGGGACAATGTTATCTCCTCCAACTGTCCTTGCATCAAGGGAGAACACGGAACATTTGATCTAGAGGGGACCTTAGATCATTCAGCCCAATTCTTTTATTTTGTTTTTAGGGAAACTGAGGTCCAGAAAGGGAAAAATGACTTGTCTGAGGGCACAAAAGAGTTAGTGGCAGAGCCAACACTAGAACCTGGGCTTTCCATCTTCCAGGTTCATGGTCTTCACACTATAGCATGTGTGCATACATATATGTGTATATATACACTTAAATATATATATATATATATGTATATATATATATATATATGTATGTATATATAAAAACACACACTCACATATGAGGAGTAAAGAGGCATCCTGTCTCTTTAAGGGAGAACTTCAAGTCAAAGGAAGAAGTGGGTTATGTGGCCTCCTGCTTGTTCTTCTCTCCCTCTTAGAAATTGCTGTAGATACAACCTGTGGATGATTTGGTAAACATCTGTGAAATTCTGCTAGTGATGAGTGAAGACAGCAAACTTCAGCAGAATCAGCTCTTTGAGAAACATATGCTTAAGCATTGGCTGGGGCCCTCTGTCCAAGTAGAGAGGTTCTGATCAGATGTGGTGGAAATCTGTCACCCACATGGGCCAGCGATGAATGAAGGGGCACATTCCCTCTTCCTCCTCTCGTGCCTGCTTACCCTGCCACCATCAGCAGACTCAGACCTCCCCTGAGCAAAGGGAGCTTCGATCCTCTGCATAAAACCCCATGTTGCCACTGCATTGGGTAGGCTCAGGTGGAGGTTTGTTTATTGGAGACAGGAAGTTCCTATATTACTAATTTCATGCTGCAAGTTTTATGAGGTAGAGGCCATGACTTATCTGAACACTATCTCCCAAGATACTACCATAGCAGGTGCTTCCAAAATGTGTGTTGAATTGCTTTTTAAGTTTGGAAAGGGCTTTTGAACTATGGGCTAGTAGAAAGAGCACTGGATTTGGAATTAAGACTTGAGTTCAAATACCTTCCCTTCTCTGGGTCTCAGTTTACTAATCTGTAAAATGAGTAGATTGGCCAAGATGATTCGTAAAGTTACTTTCAGCTCTAAATCTATGTACCTATGATTCTTGCTGGGAATGAGAGATCTGGACAAATCATTAGCCCCATTTTAGAGAGGTGTATTAATTAGATACAGAGACTTGCCCATATCTGCAAAGGGTAGTTAAAGGTTTCTGTATGTAGTGGTGGGTGAGGGAAGGTTAAGGGGGGACTGGTGACCTATGTAATGTGCTTGCTTGCAGTTTGAGAGTTCCTTCATGACCCAATCTCAATCTGACCCAGAGAAGCCACTTCCTCAGATGTGGGGCCCACACCACTGTCTCCTTCCCCTGAGAACAAGCAGAAGCAGCAATGACCTTAGCAGCCAGAAACACGCATCCTGTAGTGAGGTGTGTGGTGGAAGAGAGGCTCGGGGCCACCATGGGAGTGTCGGGGTGGGTTAGTGAGTGGGGTGAAGGGGAGTGAGGAAGAGAGTGACCTACTTTGTGAATGTAACCCAGAAGAAAGGGCTTTGGCTAACCCCTGAAGACTACCACTTTAAACACATAACCAGCACTTCCCTCCATTCCTTACTTAGCATGATGGCTCCCAAGGTCCTAAAACTCCATGGTCTTCCATTCTTTTTAGTTTATGGGGTTCCTAATCTGTTCCTTGCCCAGTTGAGACTTGACAGGACTTGACTGAACCCAGCCATTGATCCATCCATGCCTCACATTTGTTATATCCATTCTCATTCACATATGCCAGCACATACACACACACCAGCCACTTTTATCACCCACCCCATCATGGTCACTATGAAGTTGGGCCTAGGAAAGTGGACAGGATAAAGAAAGAGGAATTAATGACTAAATCTATTAATTTCAAATCAATTATTAAGTGCTTACTACTGTGCCAAGACTGTGCAATGCACAGGGTATACAGATCCAGTAGGGAGACATTTCATGAACTATAAAGGAGCTTATATGGAAGGAAATGGAAGAGAAATACACATAGGGAAATGGTGGCCAAGGAAAGGACTTCCAGTGTGAGAAGTCACAAATATGATAAATGGAGCTATAGAGCAGTCCATTAACACCCTCTTTCCAGAGGCAATGCTAGTTGAAGAGTGGAGGATGACTCAATTAAATCACTCTGTTCAGCCCCACTTAAAGTAACAGACAAGATACCTTTGGCAGCTAATCAGCTGAATCAATCAATTGGAGCTTTGAACTAGATGTGAACAAGACATCTGTATCTGTTCAGTTAGTTCAATTGAGGCATTTAAATTAGGTGCAACAAGAAGTCCATTCAAATTGGTTGAGGGAACTTGGTAACACCCTGGTTTTTATAAACCATGTAGAGTTTAGAATCAAAGGGGTAAGTGGGTTTTTCTCTCCCTGCAGGTCTTCAGGAAGAATTCTGGCTACTTGCTAGAGATGGCGCAAAGGGAAAGCTTGTTCAGGTATGGGTTGGTTTAGATGGTGTCTGCTTTCCCTCAGAACTTGGAGAGTCTGTGATTCCGTGATTTGGAGTCCCTGAGGCACTCGGAAGCAGCAGGCACGGGGATTTCATTATCCCAGGGCTGCTCATCTCGTGACAACAGCCCTCTCATCTACAAATGGAGGCCAGGCCGGATTGTTTCCTAGAACAGGAAACATGTGTCTGGATAATCTTTCCTGGAAGTGTTGGCCAGTGTCTGGGGCCTTTGTGTCTCTCTGCTGGAGGGGATCACTCAGCAGGGAGGGCTGTTTAGTAACAATGACACCCCTGTTTGGGGCCCTCACTTCAGATCTCCCACACAACTCCCTGTGGCATTGGGAAGAGAGTAGTGAGTGAACTGTTTCCATGAAGCTCTAGGAATTGACGGCATTGGGCCCAGAAATGCTATTTGCATGATTGCTCTGAGAATGTAAAACAGCCCTGGAGATTACAGATAGGTCCACGGACACCCATCCAGACTGCTTGTCCCCACAACCTAATCCAGAATCCTCAATGCCATCCAGGAAGACCAGAAAATAGGCCCCATTGAAATAATTGGGAAATGGTTTAGTGTGTTTACTGTAGGTAGGATAGAGACAGAAATA
Source organism: Dromiciops gliroides (assembly GCF_019393635.1). Classification (NCBI taxonomy): domain Eukaryota; kingdom Metazoa; phylum Chordata; class Mammalia; order Microbiotheria; family Microbiotheriidae; genus Dromiciops; species Dromiciops gliroides. The sequence continues at coordinate 412,509,705 of NC_057862.1, read as the reverse complement.
AGAGTCTCAGATCCCTTCCACCTCTAAATCCTGTGGTCCTATGGAGAGTCAATCAAATGCTCTTGGACTCCTTACCTGATTTATTTTGGACCTTGGACCCAGTGATGCCTGGTTCTGTGGCTGATCCAATGAATTATGTTATGGAGTTCCTAAAATGGTGCCTGAAAGCCTACAACACCAGGCTTTTTGTTTGTGTACAAATCCAAAGGCAAAGCTACCTAAACTTTAAAAATGGTCTTACAGGGCCTTGTTTCATAAGGACTTGACATATAAAAAGTCCAAATTTTCAGAATGGATGAATCAGAGACTGATTGCAGATATTCAAGAGAATTCTTGGTTGGGAGGCATGATTTCCCGATTCCTACTTCTGTTAACTAGCTGTGTGTATAATCTTGAACCAGACATTTGATTTTACTGACCCTCAGTTTCTTCCTCTGACAATGAAGGGGTTTGGACCAGATGACCTCCAAAGTCATCTTTCCTAGCTTTACCCTTCATGGGAGAGAGTACAGGAAAAAACACTAGCTCTGGAATGAGATGATCTTGGCTGAAATCTCCCCTTTGATGCTTATTACTTATGTGAACTTGGGCAAACAATGGAACCTCTCTGGGCCTCAGTTTCCTAATTTGTCAAAGGAGAGAGAGATAGAATATATGGCCTCTGAATTTCTTTCCAACCCAAAAACCATGATCCTAGCATTCTACCTTGAACGTGCCTCTTTCTTCAGGACTTAGTTTCTTCCTCTGTAAAAATGAGGGGATTGGTGTTGAGGGCACCAACAATCCCTTCCAATTCTAACATTCTAGGATTCTGTGAGGTAGTTTAAGCATTGCTCATTTTTCTTTGAAAGCCTAGCCAGGACATTCCCGTGGAGACAGGAGCTTATTTCTTTGGGGACCTAAAGTCTGCAAGTCAAATCAGCTCCTGGCAGAATCATCACCAGCCTTTGCTTCCCTCGTGTTTTGTGGGGGGAACAAAGTCCTGGGGCTGGAAACATCCACAGGATGAGACAGTTCCTACTGTTCTCTGCACAGGGGCCGGTGGTTTTGGAAACCTGAAGCAGCCACAACCAATGGAGCTGCACATGGAAATTACAGTTGGCAGCTTCCCACCTCCACATAAAAAGAGGATTTCTTCCAAACCTCAAGCACTCTCTTTTTAAAAAAAGAATATTAATCTCCCCTGACATGGGGGAAGAAGGGGGGAAGGAGGAGGGGGTGGAAAGCAAGAAGAAATTCACAACCCTAAGCAGAATCCTATAGCTGTTCCCGATGTGGGTGGTGTTTTTCTATTGCCATCTTCACATTTAGAAAAAGGTGTGTGTGTGGGGGGGGGGGTAGTTTACCATCACTGAAAAGCTTCCTGGGGCACAGGGGCAGGATGCTACAAGGGGAGTCTATCCCTGAAAATGGGGATTTTCATGCTTGCTGTCCTCCAGACGCCCCATGCACCATCAGGCAGAAATGGTTGCAGATGTTTCTCAAATTATCCCTCCAAGTTCCATCCGCAAGATTCCTCGAGAAGCGACGACCGCAGACTTCAGCGGAAAGGGATCTTCGAGAAACAGAGGCCCAGGAATTAGTTGTTCCCATTCCACGTTCCCAATGAGGCCAGGCAAGACTGCTGGCTTGCCTGACCCTTTTGGCTTGGCAACTTATGATCAGAGGATCAAAAGATTTAGAACTGGAATGAGACTTTATAGATCATTTAGTCTAACCCCTTCACCCTACAGAGGAGGAAACTGAGGACCAAGGAGAAGTGACCAACCCCCTCTACACACACACACACACACACACACACACACAGAGCTAATAAGTAGCAGAGCTAAGATTTGAACCCAGATCCTCTGACCCCAATTTTAGTATTCTGTAGTCTCACCCTACCTCCTGGAACATTATCTCAGCAACAAGCCTGGCATAAGGCAAATAGCACTTGTTTTCAAGTAAGAGGACCTGAGTTTAAATCTTACCTGTGATGTTCAACACCCATGTCATCTTGGGCAAATCACTTTTCTTCCCTGGGCCTTAGTTTCTTTATCTATAAAAAGAGAGGTTGTTGGACTAGATGGCTTCTGAGGTCCCTTCCAGCTCCGGATCTCTGATTCCTCTCCCCTTGTCTCCCAGCTGCCCTTCATAACTTTGGACAGCATCAAGGGGTGAAGGGGTAAGGTCGGTTCCATGAGCTCTCAGGCAGAGCAGGTCAGCCTTAATGGATGGCAATAAGACCTACATACACACCTCAATCCCAGGGACCCTGGGACCATGAGTTAGGGAGAGGTGCGATAAATCCAGGCCTTTCTCCTTGTCTCTGGCAGGAAAAAAAAGTAAAGGTGGGCCCCATTTAATTCATAAATAGATGTTATCTTGTGAAATTTGCTTTAAGATAAGTGAGTTTGGGGTGGGGTAGGGGGAGCCTCTGTTTTACAAGAATATGCACTCTAGTGATTTGTCAAAGAATCAGTCCAAGTACAACAAAATTCAGACATAATTTTGCATTTACCTACTGCATAAAGGAAAGCCTGCCTATATCAGTCTCCCTAAATTATACAGTTTCTCTCTCCGGGAGGATTATTGGTCATCCTTCAGAACAAGGGTCAGTAAAACATAATTCCTTAAGGCTATTCCCAACCCTGGGAGGGGGAAGGGGACCAGGACTGACCTTATTAACCACAGTGCTCTATTATTAGGGGTAGTAGAGTGGTGAATACCACTATACTCATCCATTTCCTCCTAGGAGAAGGGAGAGGAAGGAAGAAGAGACAAGAGAAAAGGAAAGAGGAGAGAGGAGCTAGAGAAAGTAATAGAGGGAAAGGGAGGGGAGGGGGGAGGAAAACCAAGAGGAGAGAAGAAAGTGAGAACAACAGTCATTTATTCAGGTTCTACTGTATGCCAAGAACTGGGGATACAATGCAAAACCCAAACAGTCCCTTGCCCTCAAGGAGGGCTTGGCTAGTGAGGGAAATAATACAACACGCATACATATATACATACATACATACATACATACATACATACATACATACATACATACATACATAGTAAATGCAAAACATATGTATAATACAATATTATAATTATATTTGTAATACAGAGGTGGAATAGTTTATAAAGATAAAATATACACAAAGTGTATCTTAGGGAATTTGGTAGGAAAGAGGTACTAGGGGCTGGGGGATTAGGAAAGGCCTTCTGTTGGAGGTAATACTTGAGTAGAGATTCTAATTAGGCCAGGGATCCTTATAGGTGGGGTGGACTCCAGGCACGGGGAGAGCATAGACAAAGGCATGAAGAAGGGAAATGTGTAAGGAATGACCAGAAGACGATTTTGGCTGGAAGGTAAAGTTCACGAATGGGAGCAATGTGTAATAAGATAGTAAAGGTAGCCCGGAGTCACATTGCAAAGGGCTTTCATTGCCAAGCATGGGAGTTGTATTTTATTCTGGGGGCAATAGGAAACTCCCCTCTGCTCCCTGGGAGCAGGTTTATGACATGGTCACATATACATTTTAGGAATAGCACTTTGGCAGCTGAGTGGAGTTAGGATTGGGGGGGGGGGGTTGTGAAGACAAAGAGACCAATAGTCCAGGTGAGGGGTGATGAGGTGATCAGTGCCTTGACAAGGATGGTGGCTGTATGAATGGAGAGAGTTAATGGATGGAGGTAGGATGAACAAGATGCAAAGAATAAAATATTTGACAACTGATGAGCCCCTCCTCCTGGATACTTTCTCCTGAGTTTTTAATCACACAAGTGTCTCTTGGTTCTCTTGCTTCTTTGCTAGGCCGTCACCTATAGCCTGTGCTCGAACAAGACTGTGCTGGGTCCTCATCTATCTTTGGGTCAGGGTTTCTTAAGCTCTTTTGTGACCCCTTTGGCAGTCTTGCAAAGCCCAGGGATCCCTGCTTAGAATGTTTTAAAAGGCATAAAAATACATAGGATTGGGGCAGCTAGGTGGTGCAGTGGATAGAGCACCGGCCCTGGATTCAGGAGGACCTGAGTTCAAATTCAGCCTCAGACACTTAACACTTACTAGTTGTGTGACCCTGGGCAAGTCACTTAACCCCAACTACCCCCCCCACACACACACACTCACGCACACGCATGCACAAAATACATAGGATTATAAAGGAACCCAATTATATTGAATCTGTTATCCCAAATTTTTTTTTAAAAGTTCACAGACCCCAGGCCAAGAATTTCTGCTCTAGGTTATTTCATCAGCTTCCATGGGCTTAAATAAGCTCTCTACAGAGATGACTCCCAGATCTATATATCCAGCCTTAGTCTGTCTCCTGAGCACTAGTCTCTTTATTACCCACTGCCTATTAAACATTTACAACTGGATGTTCCATAATAATTTCAAGTCAATATGTCCAAGAGAACTCATCATCAGTCCTTTCTAACTTTCCAATTTCTTTCCCAGCATTAGTCCTGATTCCTCATTCTTGTTCACCCCACACATCCAGTCAGTTGTCAGGTCTTGTCAATTCTACCTGTAAAATATCTTTTACTCCCATTTTCCTCCCTCCGTTCATCTAGCCCTCATCACCTATCCTCTGAATGATTTCAGTAGCCTCCTAATTAGTTTCCTTGCCTAATTGGTCTCCTCTCTGGGAGCCATTCCAAACCATCCTTCATAGTTTCCAAAGTAAGATATACGCAGAGTACATGTCTAACCATGTCACTTCCCTGCTCCATTAAACTCCAGTGGTTCCCTATTATTTTTAGATTAAATATACAAACTCTTTTGCTTGGCATTTAAAGACCTTCAGCCTGGCTCTAATCTACCTTTTTAGGTTTATTTTGTTACTCCCCTTTGTACACTGTCCAGTGTAGGCACACTGGCACTGCTGTTCCTGATATAGAACAGTCCACTTCCCACCTCCAGGCTTGGAATGTACTCCTTCCTTAAGTTTATCTCTTAGAATTCCTAATTTCCTTTACTATTCATCTTTCATTCATTAATTCATTCATTTATCTATTCATTCATTCATTCATTTAAATTTATTTTATTTTTTTGCAGGGCAATGAGGGTTAAGTGATTTGCCCAGGGTCACACAGCTAGTAAGTTTCTGAGGCCGGATTTGAACTCAGGTCCTCCTGAATCCAGGGCCAGTGCTTTATTCACTGCACCACCTAGCTGGCCCCTCCCTAATTTCCTTCAAAGGTCATCTGAGTGCCATCTCCTGCATAAGGCCTTTCTTCATCCACCAGCCACTTGTGCTTCTTCCACTGAATTACCTTGTACTTATTTTGTATATACTGATATATATATGATATACTGTATATATATTTTCTATATACTGATATGTGTGTTTTCTCCTCCCAAAGAAGTCTTTGGAGGGAAGGGACTGTTTTTGGTATTATCTCTGTATCCCCACCACCCTAGCACAGTGCTTAGTGCATGGAAGACACTTAAAAAATGCCTGTTGATTGATGGTTGATTGATGAGGGAGAGTGAAGTCAAGGATGACTCCATTGTCACAAATCTAAGTGCCTGAGATGACGATGCTACTCTTAAGGAAACTAGGGAAAGAAGGAAAAGAGATGGGTTTTTTTTTTTTTTGGGGGGGGCGAAGAAAATGAGTCCTGTTTTGGACAGGTTGAGTTTGAGAAACACTAAGCTTGGATATATAGATCTGAGCATCATCTACAAAGAGATAATGAACAAGTCCGTGGGATCTGATGATGTCACCCAAAGAGAGGGTATATAAGGGGCCCAGGGCAGAGGCACTGGGCACGCCCACGATTAGAGGGTAGGACATGAAGAAAAATCCATCAAAAGAGACTGGGGAGGGGCAGCTAGGTGGATAGAGCACCAGCCCTGGATTCAGGAGTACCTGAGTTCAAATCTGGCCTCAGACACTTAACACTTACTAGCTATGTGACCCTGGGCAAGTCACTTAACCCCAATTGCCTCACTAAAAAAAAAAAAAGACTGGGGAGCAGCCAGATGGGTAGGGGGAGAACCAAGAGAGAGCAGTTTCAGGAAGGCCAGTGAGGTCGGTTGGCAATTTGGGGACAAGAGAAGGGAAGGGAAGAGAGGTGGGGAGGGGGAGTGAGATGGAAAGAAAAGGAGGGAGAAAAGGAAGGAGAGAATGAAATATAGCTGGATGGGGAGGCCAAACGACTCTGTGTGGAGCCATGTGGAACGCCCTCCAACCCACAGGCCTTCTCTGTCTGCCAAAGCAGGCCCTCTGTCTTGTGAGTTTCCCAAACCCTGAAACCTTTATCCCCATTTGGAGGTTTTTGAGTCCCAAATGGAATCTGGCTCCTGAAAGAAGTTGCTGAGGCAGCTGTTACCACGGAAACTTCCCACTCACCCTTGGGGCCCTAGGTCCTCCAGGGAAAGCACTGGACTTGGTTCTGAGGAAAAGGGGCATTGAGGTTCCCAGGGCAAGGGATTTCCACACAAGCCAGATGGTGGAGGTTGGGGGCAAATTCCACTTTGACCCCAGTCTATAAGAGAAAGGACTTTATAGCAGATTTCTAAGGGAGGGAAGAAAAATAAGGCTTTGAGAGCTGCTGCTTGTCAAGTTCTGAATGTCAACAAAATTTTTCTTTTATAAAGGTAATGAGACAACTCCTGGGCTATGTCACATTTGCCCAGTTCTCCACCTTCTCTTCTCCCTCTGCCATCCTGTATATCCCAGAGGACCAAGCCCCAGGGATCACAGCTCATTGGCCCAGACCATACAGGCCAATGATAGCTATTAATCTGGACAAGACCCCCGTGTTAGAAGAGGCAGAGGCCCAGGGAGGAGCAGGAAAGGGCTCCTTAATGATTAAGCTCCCAGTAGGGCTCCGCAATGGTAAGAGGCTGAGGAATACTAAAGACAGATGGGCATCCATTTTCTGCTGGTTTTTCTTTGCCCATCCTCTGAGGGCCCATCTCTTTTATTAAGTTCTATTCCCCTCGTGGACAAGGAGAAAAAGCAATCTTAGAAACTCATTCACACTGAGCTGTTAGGGACGAAATATTTCATTTCACCCAAGGATAGCTGTGTTTTTAAGAGGAAGATGACAATACTTAACCCAAAAGAATGAATCTTTAAAGGTAAAATTTCAGTCATCTCTTTACTCACCCATGGGGACCTGGTCCCACTTAAGGCAAGGGGAGGTTTGTACTGGTGGTGGTGAGACAAGGCTGTCCTCTCTGTGCCTTCTCCACCCTTGGGCAAGACGAGCCATATGCCTGAGCCAATGTAGACAGGAGGGAAAGAGCAGGGGTAAGATTCCCAAAACTAAATGGCCAGAAACAGTCATTCCAGACCCTCTGAGACTGTTCCCTCCAAGCCAAGAGAATATATCAAAATATGGTTTTAAAATAAAATAGCATTCAGCTGAAAGGGATGCTGAAAAATTTTCCTTCTTTCAACTCATCAATTAGACAGTTTAAACCAAATAAGACAGATTAACTGAATCCAGCCAGGAGAAAGCAGACCTTGCTGAGCTTAGGACAAGGATGGAGAGCTTTCCTTCAAAGGAGACAAGCCAAAAAAAACAGATTTCTGGTTCAACAGACAAGTATGTCTCTCCATCTGCGTCAATGCCTTATAAGCATCTCTCTCCCAATAATGCCTTTCTTGGTACACGTGGCCCCCGCTCTTGGCCCTTTCCTCCTCACTCCCCCTTCATCCCTATTCCCACCACTTCCCCTACCCAGACTGGTGCCATGAAGAGAAGGAAAGGATGAGACATGGAGGAGGTATGAGATGCATTGTGATTACTGTGAACTTTGAACATTTGGATTGATACAACTATAGGAAGTACCACAGTCATGTCAACATTGATGCAGCTTCTCTCTCAGCTCCTCCAGGATGCCATAGGGCTGCCCCTACCCTTTTCTAGACTACAGAAATGTGGCTTTTCCAGTGTTGTACTGCCCTTTGGGCTAGAGAGGTCATCATCAGGTCTAGATGTACACCCAAGGGACAGGACTGATCAAGACACTTCCAGTCTCTTTGGGTTGCAGGTTTTCTAATCAAGTGGCTCCTGAAATCTATGGGCATCTGGCTTCAGGTATCTCCAGGGTTCTTGCAGCCCACATTGGTGTCTTAGGCCTCTCCCAGTATGAAGCCTGAGCATGAGGAAGTGTTTCTGATAAGTTCCTACACACTAAGAAGCCACACTTGCAGCAGTGATGTTCCTGGGAGAGGGCAGAGACTGACACTGGAGGAACTGGGGGCCTGCATAGCCAATGCTGAGAAGTAAAGTGGGTTGTCCTTGGGACAGCTGGTTCTCTTAGATGTAGATGATCACGGACTGGAGCTCCAAAGAAGAAAATACCTGCTTCCCTTTAGTCTCCTGGGGCCTCAGGTTCTGAAAGTCTTTTGCATAATGCTCCCCTAGCTCTGCCTCTGATGAGAAGCTGAGGCTGTAGCCTGAGCCTCTGGGGGTAGGGGGGAATATCCTAATACATCCTAGTTTCCCTATCCAGCTAAATAGAAAGAACTTGACTAAATGGAGCTGGTTTCTTAGAGGATGGGCACTGGGAGTGCCAAAGGCAGCAAGGAAAATGTCCATTTTTTCCATTGCTCACTCCTTGCCTATAAAGCAGCACAATGGGGCTCTGTGGACAGAATTCAGAATCGATTCTAACCTGTCCTGTAGTGTCCAGTTTCCAAGTCCTCACCAAGGGAGTCTGAATAGGGTCAACCAGACCACCTACTTTTGTGGAAGAAGGAACCTGCTCAGGGCAACCCTGCCCCTTCAAACCAGACCCCCGGATGGTTTTTGGCCAAAGGTTAGCTGTGGAAGGACGACCATTTAACCCCAGAAGCATAGAACTCCAGCCCCATGGGCCAGGAACTAGCCGAGCCTCCATCCTTTTCTTCGTCTGACTTGTCGCTTTCATCTTCCCCACTGGATGCCCCATAGGCTGTCCCCAGTGAGTGAGCTAGGTCCTGCTGGGGTTGCCTCTGCCCTTCCTCCTCCGCTTCCCCCTCCTCTTCTTTCCGCTTCTCTGCCGCCAGCTCCCGATAGCAAAGGCCACAGACCCGAAGGGGCTTGGGTGAGAGGCGGGGCATGAGGAAGCGTTCCCGGGAGCAGTCCCCACAGACTACAAAGCCGCACTTGCGGCAGTGATGCCGCCGGGTGAGGGCAGAGAATTTGGTCTGGGTGCAGCGCATACAGATGTCCGTGGCTTTGTCTGGTATCCAGGGGGCAGCGTGCTCGGTGGTGGGTGGGCGGCCTGTGGCACGCAGTTGGCGCCTCACGCACTCCTCGATGTGCCTGATCCACTCTTCACGCTCGGTCACAGAGGCGGCTGACACCACAAATGATTTCTTGGATGTCTTGATCATCCAGCGGTTCTTGGCATGCCAGGTGTCAGGGAGGGTCTCCAGCGTCACCTCCTCCAATGGGATGATGTGCTGGCTGCTATACTTGCGTTTGTTGATCACGATGCTGCCATAGACCAGAATGTCATTAAAGAGGAAGAAGATTCGGGGCTTGGCCTTCTTGCGGCACTCCTTGGTCAGGATGCCCTCGCCAAGGAGCACCCGACCTGGCAATGCCAGAGGCTGCCCTGATGCTCCAAAGCAATTCTCCACAGCTGCGATTCTCTGGCTGTTGATCTCTGTGTTCACCAGGTGGTCCACCATCTTCTCAATCTTCCCTAGGCATAGGTGAAGAAAATAAGAAAAAAACCTAGTCAGTATTGTAGGAACAGCTTAGGTACCGCATCAAGGTCAATGCAAACAATCGATCAATCCACAAGCATTCATGGAATACCTATATATCAGGCACTGTCCTAGCTATCAGTGTGAATACTGAATGAGTGCTGGCTAGGAAACCACTTTTAGGATGCCTTCAATAGTTAGCTCATTTGGGCACGGTGGTGCCATATGACTCTCTAGGGGCCACTTCATTCATTCAACAGTCATTTATTTAGACCTACTATGCACAAAGCCCTGTGCAATCTACAAGGCACAATGATGGGGAAAAGCTAAGTAAGACTGCTGGTGACCAAGTCTATCCATTCATTCATTCCCTCACACATTCAACATATATTTAACTATTTTATGTGAGTTAGGTTTGTCTTTCCAACAAAATTGTCAGTCCTCTGAGAGTGGTATCTATGCCCTCTTCTTCTTCTGTACATCTTTTATATATGTAGTTGAATGTACATAGTTATTTGCATGTTGTCTTTCCCATTAGAATGTGAGTTCCTTGAAGGAAGAGTTCAGATTTTTTGCCTTTTTTTTTTTTTTTGTATCCCCTGCACTTAGCACAGTGCCTGGCACATAGTAAACATTCAATAAATGCTTATTGACTGAATGTATCCCCTTCAACACTGGAGATAGAGAGTTACAAAAAAACCCCAAAGTCATCCAGAACAACTTTAGCAAAGTTGCAGGATATAAGTTCACATAAATCATCAGCATTTCTATATATTACCAATAAAGTCCAGCAGGAAGAGATAGAAAGAAAAATTACATTTAAAATAAATGCATCTAATATAAAATACTTGGGAGTCTACAGGCCAAGACAAACCCAGGAACTATTTGGACACAAATAACAAAATATTTTTTACACAGATAAAGACACTTGGAGAAATATTAAGTGCTTATGGGTAGGTTGATCTAATATAATAAAAATGACAATTCTATCTAAATTAATTAATTTATTTAGTGCCATACCAATCAAACTACCAAAGAATTATTTTAGAGGCTTAGAAAAAATAATAGCAAAACTCATCTGGAAGAACAAAAGGTTAAGAATATTAAGGGAATTAATGAAAAACAAATGTGAAGGAAAGTGGTACTACCAGCACCAGATTTCAAACTATATTAAAAAGTGGTAATCATCAAAACAATCTGGTACTGGCTAAGAAAAAAAGTGGTGGATCAGTGCAATAGATTAGGTACACAATACACGGTAGTAAATCACCATAGTAAATCTAGTATTTGATAAACCCAAAGATCCAAGCTTTTGGGGGTAAGAATTTAACATGTTGACAAAAAAATTGCTGAGAAAACTGGAAAGCAGGGAGGCAGAAACTTGGCATAGAACAACATCTCACACCGTATACCAAGATAAGGTCAAAATGGATAAATGTTTAGACAGAAGGGGTATTATCATAAGTAAATGAGGAGAATGTGGACAAATGTACCTGTCAGAGCTAAGTCAAGATTAGAAGGAAAGTAGGAAGCTGGGGAAAAAATGTTTTCAGCAAGTTTCTCTGATAAAGCCTTCATTTCTCAAATATAGAAGGAACCAAGCCAAATTTATAAAAATAAGGACCATTCCCCAATTGATAAATGGCCAAAGGGTATGAAAAGGTAGTTTTTGGAAGTCAAAGCTATCTATAATAATATGAAAAATAATTCTCTAAATCACTATTAATTAGAGAAATACAGATTAAAACAACTCTGAGGTACTACCTCACACCTATTAAGTTAACTAACATGATAGAAAAAGAAGATGACAAATGTTGGAGGGAATGTGGAGAAATTGAACCACTAATGCACTGTTGGTAGAGTTATGAACTGGTTTAATCATTATGGAGAACAATTTGGAACTACACCCAAAGGGCTAGAAGACTGTGACCTAGCAGTACCACTACCAGGTCTATATCCCAAAGAGATAAAGGAAAAAGGAAAAGGACCTATATAACAACAACAACAAAAAAAAACATTTATAAGGGGCAGCTAGGTGGCACAGTGGATAAAGCACTGGCTCTGGATTCAGGAGGACCTGAGTTCAAGTCCGGCCTCAGACACTTGATACTTACTAGCTGTGTGACCCTGGGCAAGTCACTTAACCCTCATTGCCCCACAAGAAATATATATATCTCTCTATATATATATATCAGCTTTTTTATGATGCAAAGAACTGGAAATTGAGGGGATGTCCATCAGTTGGGGAATGGCCAAACAAGTTATGGTATATGATTGTGGAGGAATACCATTACCTTCCTTCACATTTTTTCATTCATTCCCTTGATATTCTTGACCTTTTATTTTTCCAGAAAAATTTTGTTATTATTTTTTGGGATGGTTTCAGAAAAACCTGAGAAGAGTTATATGAACTGATGCAAAGTAAAGGGAGCAGAACCAGGAAATCATTGTACACAGTAACAGCAACATGGTGATGATCAGCTGTGAAAGACTTAGCTACTCTGATCAATAAATACAATGATCTAATACAACTTTATAGGATTCTTGATGAACAATGCTATTTGCCTCTAGAGGGAAAACTGATGAAGTCTAATTGCATATTGAAGTATAATTTTTTCACTTTTTTTTTGCTTTTCTTTTTGCAACACGGCTAATATGTAAATATGTTTTCTATGATTTCACATGTATAATTGTTATCACATTGCTTGCTTTTTCAATGGGTGAGGGAGGGAAGGAAGTGAGAGAAAGAATACAGAACTCAGAATTTTTTTAAAAAAGAATATAAAAATAAATAAATAATGATTTTTAAAAGGCCATCTAGTCTAATACATATCTGAAAAAGAATCTTATCTATAAAAAGTTGTTATTCAGCCTTTGCATGAGAAGGGATTCACTACCTTCTGAGACAGTTCATTAAGCATTTAGATAGTCCTAATTGTTAGGCAGCTTTTCCTTCCACCAAGCCTAAATCTACCTTTCTGACAGATCTATTCTGTTTTTTTATCATGTGTCTGTTCTTAGGATGATCTGGCCTAATTGGGTCTCATGACAAGCTTTCTGCAAACTAATTTTCCCCTTCACCTTTATTTCCTGTTTTATGAGGTAATACAATTAGTAGTAAGTAGAAGACACCCATAGTCCTTGCCCTTGAAGTGTCATGGGGAGATATCTGAGATGAAATTAAATAGAGTTAAACGTAGAGCTTTATCTTTGTGAAGCTGATGTCTCTGAGCCAAAGCATAAGATAGAAGAGGAATGATTATAAAGGAATTCACCAGAAAAAGATAGAAGGCTTTGAGTGGATGGAACAAAGGCATCAACTGACATACCTTGCTCCTGGTTCTGCCCTTTGGGGCCAAGCAGAACAAAGCTAGTCCTCTTTAATAAGATAGCCCCACTGATACTTGAAGACAGGCATCACACTACTCAATCCTCTTTTCCTCTCCCCCCATTCCTCTTTTCTCCAAGCTAAAACTCCCTCCTCCCATCCTCTTATGCCATAACCTTGAAGCCCTTCACCATCCTGGCTGCTCTCCTCTGGAGGCTCTGGTTCATCCAATTTAACAAGCATTTATTAAGTACCTACTGTGTGCAAGGCACTTTACCAAGTGCTGGCATTCTCCTTGTTGTGCATGTTTGTAGAGGGAGAGGGGACAGCATGAGAAGATCTAAGTATATACTTAATAATTTGAAAAGGGAGCAAGTAGTAATGTCTGAGATCAGTATTGCCTTCCAATAGGAGGTAGCATTGAGCACTGAAGAGATTCCAAGAGGCAGTGGTGAGGAGGCAGTACCTTCAGGCATGGGGAGGGAGGGGAGGATTCTGAAAAGTCATGGAGGTGGAAGATGGCACATCAGGTTTGGGAAAGAGGCCAGTACGTCTGGAGTGTAGAACGTCTAAGAATGGAGTCTTGTACAATCAGTCTGGAAAGCTAGGCTGAAGCCAAATTGAGAGGGATTTTAGATGTCAAGCTGAGGAACTAGTGTTTTATCCTGGAGGCAATAGGAAGCCACCGAGGATGACTTGAGCAGGTCTGTGGCACGTGATTTAGATTTTAAGAAAATTATTTTGGCAGCTCTGTGAAGGATAGATTTGAAATGGGAGAGACTGGAAACTGGACATCAGTGGACATCAGTGGGCAATCAAGTGGCTGTTGAAACTGTTCAGGTGAGAGGTGATTAGGGACTGAATAGGGGGGTGGTTGTGAGAATGGAGAGAAGGAGATGTATGGGAGTAAAGATGTTATGGAAGCATGGGAGACACCTTGTTAGAGGAGCACCTTCAAGGCTATATTGTGATCTACTAAATAAAATGCTTTTTAAAAATCAACAAATAATAGTGACATAAACACAATAAATAATAAACTTGCCAACTTATTGGATATGAGTTAGCCAGGCAGGGCAGTAAATAGAGATTTGAACTTGGAGTCAGGAACACCTGAGTTCAAATCCCACCTCTGACACTTATGAGCTATATATCTCTGGGCAAGTCACTTAACCTCTCTCAGCCTCAGTTTCCTCACCTGTAAAATAAGGATAAATAATAGTACCTACCTGGGAGCAGTTAGGTGGCACAGTGGATAAAACACTGGCCCTGGATTCAGGGGGACCTAAGTTCAAATCTGGCTTCAGGCACTTGACACTTACTAGCTATGTGACTCTGGGCAAGTCACTTAACCCTCATTGCCCCCCACAAAAAAAATAATAATAGCACCTACCTCACAAAATATTGTGAAGATAAAACAAATTTTGAAGTGTTGTTGTTATTGTTATTTTTAGTATGGGATAGAGAGAGCTGAGGAACAGGCTAAGTTTTTCAAACCCAGGTGACCAGAAGCATAGCGATGCTTTTAATAGAAATAGGGACATTTAGAGGAGGAGAGTAGATTTGAAGGAAAATATACTAATTTCTCTTTTGGATATAGTGAGTTTGAAATGCATCCAGTTGGAGATGTGTAGAAGGGGTAGAACACAGGATAATGTAGGACTAGGAGGAGAGAAAGACTAGGACTGGATATTGTGGTAAAATAATGGAATTTGGCATACACCCAGAGGTCTGACTTGATTGACTTAGTAGTGTTTGAATTGGGTGTGAATGAGAAACTACTAAGTACCCACTTAAAGATGATTAGATTTTGAGCCACACTTGTCCCACCCTGTTAGACCTAGTTTAACTTGAGCAACCCTGAGAAGGAGTGTCCTCAGAGGCTGTGGACTGTGCCATCAACAGGGAACCAGTCTCAGCCACATAACTCGAAGGACCTCCCCTTTGGGGAGGGAGAAAAAAGGTAGAAAAAGGGACCCCAAGGCCTTGGAGAAGCCTTCAGAGCAGACTGGAGACAGGCTGAACACCTGACTCCCATAGAAATTACAGACCCCTGGTGGTGAGTTAATAAAATCCAGCTCTTTGAATTAGCTGAGCTGAAAGCGAGTTTGGGTTTTGAGACAGCCTTTGCTAGAGCCAGGGAGATTATCCATTTTCCTCTTTCTCTATTCCCTTGTCCTTGACTTTTTTTTTTTAAGTGAGGCAATTGGGGTTAAGTGACTTGCCCAGGGTCACACAGCTAGTAAGTGTTAAGTGTCTGAGGCCGGATTTGAACTCAGGTACTCCTGACTCCAGGGCCAGTGCTCTATCCACTGCGCCACCTAGCTGCCCCTTGTCCTTGACTTTTAATAAAAACCTTATTTGTTTGTGGAAAAGAGGCTGTTAAGTTCCTTTCTTATTGGCCTGGGAGAAATAACTAAAAAAGGCAGTTCGGAGGAGAGGAAGCTTTGAACCTAGAGGTCCCTCATTATTTTCTGAACCCCAATATTATGCCAAGCTACCCAATTAGCTCTCCCCATATTAAATTTGGTCCCTGCAATATACAGATCTGGGGATTCTCTTCATGGAGATGGTCACTGAATGCATGGGAGCAGATGTGAATACCAAGACAGGGGATGTGGACAAAGAAGAGGAGAATGTACATTCTACATTCCTAGAATGGTGTACCCAGAACTGAACATGATGCTCCATCCGTGATCTGACCAAGGCAGGGTATGGTGTGACTTAATCTCCCTTGTCTTGGACACAATGTTTCCCTTTGTGCAGCCTAAGATTGCACATGCATTTTTTCAGTGGCCAGAAAGACCACTGACTTATAGGTTGAGCTTTCAACCCACTCAAAGCCCTGTATCATTTTTCAGATGAATTTCTTTCTGACCTTGCCTCCTCTATCTTGTACTTGGGTTTAAAAATATCAACTTCACAAGTAGAAGGCTGCCCTACTCTAGTTTAGCTGGGAAACCTTCTTAGTATGCTTCAAGGCAAGAACAGCATGTCCCCTGCATATTATTCACTGTATTACCTCATAAAACATCAAGTAATGGTAGAGAGAAAAATGAATTTGCAGAAAACTTGTCATGAGACCCAATTAAGCCAGATCATCCTAAGAGCATTTAAAGATATAACTAGAAGAAGGAGAACAGACACATGAAAAATGGAACATATGTCATTTCTATAATAAACTAGGAAACTATTTTCTTCACTGATGGAAGTGGAAGCACCACTTTTCTGGATGGTAATATTTCAGGCCCCAGTGTTCCATATTAGGAAGTGGAAGTGGCACCAAAGAAAGGAATAGTAGCTGGACCAATCATACCCAGAGAAAATCTGTGCTGGAGGAACCTTGTTGGAGGGGGGTTAAGGACATTTCATGATAGCTAAGAGAAGATGATAAATGAGTGGAAGAAAAATCATAGGTAACTTTATTCTCTCTGTCTTTTAAAAAGGTATGAAGAGAATAAAAGTAGTTATTAAAGTGTGTCTACTCCTTATCTCTATAAAATCTTTATGAGAATAACACACACATATTGAAGGTATCAATGATGAAACTTTGAGAAGGAAACAAGGCTTTCACACCATTTTCTCTAGCAAACCACATCTTTACAGTTTTGCAATTCACAGAAAGGTTGGCTGAAATGTACAGAGAAAACAACATTCTACTGTGTTTTTTGTTCATTAGTCTCGAAAAAGCATTTAACTTGGCAGAAAAAAAATCTAGTCTTATATATGTTCCTCCACCATGATGTCTCCTCTGCTTAAGTTAAGCTATTAGGAGATTTCTTGCCAGACATAGCCACAGTCCTCTAAATATCAATATCAATACAATGTTTCAGTGGGATCTGTGGTCGCAACAATATGGATATTCCCTCCATCCCTGCAAATCCAGATGGAAGGACTCTTGCCATCTGGCCACCCAGACCAGCCAGTGCCACTAGACCACTGCGACTGACCCAGGTGTAAGTCTCTTTTCTCCATACCCCACCTAGCAGAGCATACCCTTTCTTGCTGCTGGAGAGGGGGTATTGAAGACTGTCCAGAAAAACACCCCTTTACTTGATCACATATTCTGATTCCTCACCCTCATCTACTTCCCTCTCCCCCTCCCTTGTCCCTATGCCTTCCCATCATACCCTCTGAAACCCTTTTTATTATTAACAAACCTTCCTTCAGGTCAGACTTCTTCTTTCTAGCTCCTTCCATCTTTTTGCCATCACAGAAACTTGGCTCCTCCCAGGAACACTGCATCTCTGGCCACTGTCTCCCAATACTAGGTTCAACTTCTCTGATTCTCCTCCTCCACACTGAGTCACATGGAAAAATAGACAAACTCCTTGCTCCTTCAGCAACTTCCAGACCCATCCCCTTCAGTCTTTACTCAACAACCTCTCCTGCTTGGAGGTTCATTCTTTCTAGATAAATCACTCTGGCAAGATCCAGGTGGTGGTTATCTATTGGCCCCTAAGTCATTCCCTCTCAGTTACAAGGAGTTTAGTTCCTAGCTCACAGACTTTATTTACTCCTGACCTTATGCTTAGGGCTTTCAATATCCATGTTGATGTCCTTTCAAACACCCTGATTTCCCAGTTCCTCAACCTCCATAATTCTCATAAGCTTCACTTTATTACACCTTATTCTCACAAAGGGATGGGAATAGCTTTGATCTCAGCATGCACAAATGCTACACCTCCACCATCCAGAACCCCTTCCTAAAACTATTCTTTGTCTCGACTTCAACCTCCAGGAGGGGGTAAACCAACCCAAGCTGGAAACAGAGCATTCTAGTTAGAACTATGCTAATCAGTACTGAGGTCAGGTCTGTGAGTGACCACTGCATTTCCAGCATGGAAAAGATAAAGAAACCTTGTCTGAAAAAAAAAAAAAGACAGAATTGTGCTGAGTCCACTACCAATTGATGTGACTTAATGTCCAGATACATCCTATTTTTTAACTCTTGCGTGATTCAAACCTCTTTTTTCTATCTCATTTCATCCCCTTCCTTTCAGAGGATTTCATCTCTTACTTTTAATATAAAAATTGAAGGTGTCATGAATTTTCTCTTCTTCCTAATTCTATACCTCACTCCCTCTCAACATTATCCTTATTCTCTATCCTTTGTACCAATCTCAGAGGAAGATGTGGTCTTTCCCCTTCCCAAAGTCAACCCTTTTACTTATGCCCTTGGTCCTATACCCTCCCATCTTGTCCACAAACATGTCACTTTAAGCTTTTGAATTTCCCATTATTATTATTTATTTATAATTAATTTTATATTATTATTGTTGTTCCTTTTATTAATTATTATTTAGGTTCCAGCTCTGTTGCTCTGTTGGGTACTGACATACCCAAATCTCTTCTATCTTTACAAAAAAGCTATTCACTTGATGCTACATGCCCTGTCCCCTTCCAGCTATCATATCTTTCCCCTCCCTTTCACAGCCAAACTCTTCTATCTACACTCATTGCCTCCGTATCCTCACCTCCCAGCTCCTAGCAATTTACTTTCTGACCTGATCACTCAACTAAGACTGCTCATTCTCTCTTAATGGCTCAATCTAGTGCCCCCCTTTTTTTTCAGTTAACCTTCTTAACCTCTCCAATGCTGGGCTATCACTTTTCTTGTGGATACTCTCTCTCCTCTTTGTTTTTATAACACTGTTCTCTCCTGTTTCTCCTGTGTGTCTGCAACTGCAGTCGTCTTTGTTGGATACGTATATAAATGCAGCATAAATATAAAGGGAATAAACATGGACAGTATTTTGTAGTAGTTAAAAATAGGTAGTTGGGGATGGGGCACTAACAGTTGAGGGGATCAGAGAAAGCTTCCACATAGAAGATGGTGTTTGACCTGCATCTGAAAGGGAAAAAAGGGACTCTGAAGCAGAAGTGAGGAGATAGTGCATCCCAGGCATGTGATATGGGCAGAGCAAAGGACCAGATATGAGAGATGGAATGTTATGTGTGAGGAATAGAGAGAAAAGGTCAGTTTGGTTGGATCCCCAAGTACAGGAAGGAGGATACTATCCAATGAGGCTGGAAAGATAGGTTGGGTCCAGATTGGGTATGGCTTAGAAAGCAAAACAGAGAAGTTTCTAGAGGCAATAGGGCACCATTAGAGTAGATCAGGTCATATAGTCAGATCTGTGCTTAAGAAAAGTTACGTTCACAGCAGTGTGTAGAATGGACTGGAGTGGTGAGAAACTTGAGGCATAGAGACCAACTAGGAGGCAGCTGCAGTGATCTAGGAGAGTGGTAAGGAGGGCCTGAACTAAAGTAGAAGCTGAGTGGTGTTAGGGGGATCCCCTGAACTTGTCTTTTTGAGCTGCCATATTTTTCAGAAACACTGGACTCAGAGCACACAGGAGGCCCTGAAAGTGCCAAAGACGAAGCTCCCCCTGAGCTGACATATTTTGTTGTTGTACCCCAAGCTGGACTCCCTGTGTGTCCTTGAGAGGCAAGATAGGTGCTAGCCATCTGTGCCAGACTGGGATACTACTTGTGCAGTTGGGGTCTTCTGCAGATAAGGGAACCCTCCTATCTTCATAGTTTAGCAGTTCCTAAGGGAAGAGAATATGGCTTTTGCTGTTGCCCTGCTCCTCCCTGTGGGGAATTTTTTTAGTGTCCTATGCCCTTGATAAACTGTTCCCCCTACCATATAATACCCCTTACCCTTGTCCTTTTGTCCTGCTATTATAAAAGCGTAAACTTCTGTAAAAACTTTGAGCCCATTGGGTTCCTATGCATGTTCATTTCTCTTGTAATAAAGTTGGCTTTCATGTAAGTCTTATGATGTTGTGATTGCCTGTTGACATTTGGTGGCAGTGGTGGGCTATGATGAAAAAGGTGACTCAGACTGGCCAAAGGGTTCAGATGCAGGGCTCCATACCAGCATGGGGAACTGTATTGGATCTCTGGTTTGGGGAGTTTCACTTCTCCGCTCATATCTTAGACTCCCCTCTCTTTGGGTTGAGTTCCTCATTACAAGAGAAAGCAGGTTGTCCATCTGTAAAGGGGACAAAGGCAAGGCCTTTTTGGTTTATGTTTAAGGTGATCCCAGCCAATATGGATTTGAGAATCCCATTTGGATAAGTGGACTGGATGTTTGGATAAAGGCTATCCTGGCTAGGACCAACTAAGGTAGCAGCTGAGTAGACAGAAGGGGTCAGACACAAGAGACAGTGTGGAGGTAGAAAAGGTAACATTTGAAAGGATTTAGATATATATTATGAGGGAGATTGAGGAGTAGGTGATCATGCCAAGGATCATGCTGTGAGATACTGGAAGAATGTATCTCAATAGGAATAGGGAGGCTTAGAAGGGAGGAGGGTTTAAGGGGAAAATTAATGATTGTTTATTACAGGTGAGGTAGAAGAAACACTAGAAAATCACTCCAAGTTTGTGAACTCAGGTGACTAGAAGGGGTAGGTTTAGGTCTGGGGAAGATAATAATAATATAGCCTCTATGGTCTTGGATTCAGAGTTGTAGGTGCTTACAAGACTTCTAGTTGGAGATATATAACAAGCAGTTGGTGAAATGGACCTAGAGTTCAGGAGAGACCAGGGGTGGATATGTGGGTCTGGGAATCATCTGCATAGAGGAGATAATTGGAGCTGGTATTATGTTGGTTGCACCAGGCCCCTATACATCGTAGAGACTTTTTAAAGGATTCAGCTTGGTAATTCACACAGGAAAAACCAAGTGGGTGAAGAATGCCTATTGTCTACATTATGATATGCAGTTGAATGGACCGTCCACAGAGTTAGTCCATTAGGATACCTATCTTGGACAGACACTGCAGAAGGATAATTAGCTGGGACTAGAACAGAACAGAAGAGAGCAGGCTAGATTGCATTTGGGAAGTTATGCAGTGCTTTCAACGATCCCAAGTTGCTCCTTGAAATAAAACCAAGTCTTTAAATACCAATAATTTTTCCAGTGATGGATGTGAATCATGGAATGCCACAATCTCTGAGGGATAAAAAAATGCTGGAGATGCAGATGGTAATAAAGAGATATATGGTGGGTGCAAATAAACTGAAGCCTATTACCAGTGATGACATGTATGCAAGAAGTTAGGTAAAAGCTAGTATACAGAATATATATGATTGGACAAGGGTGTAAGCTGGTCACTTAGCAAACGCAAGGGCTGACAGAGGGATAGTCCAGTACAAATGGTACCCACATGATGCTATAAGACCCAGAGAAGGGTCTCCCATGCATTGGAAGGCTCCTTTCCCTCTCCCCTGCCCCCAACCATGAAAGATTTATGGGAAAACATGGCCAAGAGTTATGAAGGATGAAGGGCTGGGGATAGAGGCACATTAGCAGAGTTGGAGGAAGTACCCACATTGATGAGATCTTATTACCATTAAATAACTGAAATAAGAAGTAACATTATTGTCAAAGAAGATAAAAAAGGAAAATGCCGATTGTAGGAGGAAAGAGGGAGGACACGCACAATAATCTTGCAGGAGGACAGACTCCACCATTGATAGAGCTGTGAATTGGTCCAATTGATCTGGAAATCAATTTGGGATGAGTCCCCTGTCCCACCAACACTAAATAGTTCATACCCTTTAATCCAATAAGAGCACTACTAGGCAAATGAACCAAGGGGATCAAATACAAAAGGAAAGAGCCCATGTGTGCCAAAAGTTCTATAGCAGTACTTCTTGGTATAGCAAAGAACTGGAAGCAAAATGGATGCCCATCCATTTGGGAATGGCTGAGCACATTATGGTATGTGAAAGAAATACAAAATTATTGTACTGTAAGAAATGACAAATGGGACTGATTTGGTCTGGCAAAATTTGCATGACTTGATGAGGAATGAAATATGCAGAACCAGGAGAACAATTTATGCAATGATTTCAAGAATGGAAAAGAAAATAACTTTGCAAGACTTAAGGACTGTGATCAATGCAATGACCAATAATGGCTCAATAATAAGGCATGCTTCCTACTTCTTGGCAGAGAGATGATGGACTACAAATGAAGCATGATATACATTTTCAGGCACTGTCAATGTGCAAATTTGTTTTTCTAGACTACTTAAACACAGGAGAGCTTTTCTGGAGTGTAGGGATGGGGAAGGGACTGTACAAAAGAAAAAGGAAGAAAAAAAAGAAAAATACATAAGTGAAATATTAAAAAATACAGAGAGCAGAATGAAGCTCAGAAGGGGATACAGAGAAGCAGAGAAGTTTCAGTACCATTATGTGAAATGGCAGGACGTTACTTAAAACTAGGATCACCCTATACATAATTAATAAAAAACTGTATATAATAGAAATTCAGTTTCATGTGGAATCCTTTCTTTCTGTTCTTTGTATAATGAAAGGTTGATGATGTTTGTTAAATTCATAATAAAAAGCAATATAATAACACATTTATATAGCACTTTAAAGTTTACAAAGTGTTTTACTCATAAAAACACAGTGAGATTGGTCGTTTCATACCAGGAGACTGACATTCAGAGAGGGAAAGTGATTTGTCCATGGCCATATAGCTAGTATGTAAATATGTAGTATGAGGGAGCCAAGATTTTAACCTACTATATCCTGATTCCAACTCTAGGCTTTTTCCACTATATTATATCTATCAATCAGTCAATCAACAAGCATTCATTAAACAACTGCTCTGTTATGACTCTGACATGATAGAGGCTGGGGTGACACAAAGAGAAAAAAACTGAAAGGATCCCTACTCTCAAGGAATTTACATTCTATCAATGAGCTCTTTTTTCTTTTGGATCTCACTCTCCACCCCACCCCCAAATACCTAAGGCTCTGCAAACTCTTCCCATTTGGGTTTTCATTGCCAAGACTACCAGCCACAGCCAGTTCGCCAACATTTCAATCTGAGAGAGGATCTTTGGGAACCAGTTATGTTCTAGAAAGAACTAATTTACACCTCAGGTATCTTGTGACATACAGAACAGATGAATTTGAAACAAGTTGGCTGTAAAGCAAAATTCTGTATAGCAAACCTCACTTTCTTAGAGACTTCCTTTGAAAGTGGGAGGTGAGCTCCCTGGGGGCAGCAGCAAATGCTTTCTTACCCATACTGACAGCTTATTCTACTAGGCTGTGGGTTTCCAACTTGTCAATATGTAGAGTGGGCTTAACGCCTGGAAAAGTTTCTTCAAAAAGTTAAATTAATTTACTTTTAGTGGGCTACATATACATATTAAAAGGTCAAAATGCAGCTAGGAATATAATGATCTGGCCCTCTGGTCCTATCTTTTAATTGCTTACTCAGCTTCATTTATATAACTAAAGTAATTTTGGGGTTTCCCCCAAAACTACATGGGGTGAGATCCATAAAGTTCTGTGGCATTCTCATGGCACAGTTCCCTGAAATAAGTTTGTGAGGAAGGAAAAAAACACATTTTTTAAGTATCTCCTGCATGCCAAGTACAATAACCCTGGTGGCTAGGTGCTAGTATTGTTTCCATTTTTACAGTTGAGGAAACTAAGACAAAGGTTAAGTGACTTGCCCAGGTTAATACAGCTAGTGTCTTGAGGCTGGATTTGAACTTGGGTCTTCCTGAAACCAGGCACAGGGCTAGGTTTCAACCTAGCTAGGTTTGGAGGCACAGTTTCCCAAATCAGAAATTTGGACTCACAGGGTATTTCTAACTCTAAGTCAGAGTGAGGACTTCGATAGGGGTTAACCTAACTTTGGAGAAAAAAAAAAAGGCGGGGGAGAATGTGAAAGCAATGGACTAGTTAGCTGGGACTTATTTGTGTTTTAGATGACTTAGTGACTGGATCAAGAAATCTCCCTGGGAGAAAGGAAATACCTATTTTAGCCAAGGCTCTCTAGAAAGACACACCCTTTGCTATTGGTGAAAAGCCATGGAGAGCTCTTATTTAGTCCAATAAATGGGTTTGTTAAGGTTTTGCTTCCCCAGCAAAAACTAATTTTTTAAAAGGCTTCTGTGCTTGAAGCTAAAAGAGTAGAAAGCAGAAGAGGAAGAAAGTAGCTCCAGAACCTTGCCTTCTCTGGCCCTGAGCAAGGCAGGAATCACAGGATCAGCACGAAACAGTGCCAAGCAGAGACTCTATGTCATACCTACATGCACCACATAGATTCTGCAAAGCTGGCAGAGACCTGAAACCATGAAAGACATAGTGGGATCTGCAAGGTGTTATCACCAAAAGACACCAATGGTCCTTCTTCCAGACTTTTTCCTCTTCAGGCCATTATGTCAGAAGCATGAGTTGCTTTCCTACTTGTGTGTCCTGGTCACACACATTCCCTACAAGTGTGTGGCTACTCTTCACACGGAGGGGGTTTGTATTTGTAGAAGTAAGTGTCCCAGGTCAAGGGGAGTACAGTTTTATTGTTACATTTGTTATTCCATCTCTTAATTCTGGGCATTTTCACCGATTATCCCTCATGCCTGGAAAGCCCTCCTTCCTCAATTCTGCTTCGTGATTTTCCTCACTTCTTTCACATTCCAGCTAAAATCCACCTTCTATAGGAAGCCCTTCCCAATCCCCCCAAATTCTAGTGCCTTCCCTCTGCTGATTATTTCCAGATTATCCTTTTTGTAGTCTATCTGGACATCGTTATTTGCATGTTGTCTCCCTCATTAGACTGTGAACTTGAAAACAAGGACTGTCTTTTACCTTTCTTTGTATCCTTAGCACTTAGCATTTATCCAGTTATTTTTCAGTCATGTCCAACTCTTCATCACCCCATTTGGAGTTTTCTTAGAAAAGATACTGGAGTGGTTTGCCATTTCCTTCTCCAGCTCATTTTATAGATGAGGAACTAAGGTAGACAATTAATTGACTTGCCCAGAGTCACATAGCTAGTAAGTGTCTGAAGCTGGATTTGAACTCATGAAGATGAGTCTTCCTGACTCCAGGTGCTCTATTCACTGCACCACCTGATTGCTAGCTCTTAGAAAAGTAGGCATTTAATAAAATGCTTGACTGACTGATATTTTCTTAAAGGCCTTTGATTTGAATCATGTATTCCAACTAACTAGTAAAGGTAAGCACATCCATGGAGGGCTCATGAAATATGGTTTTATGGGGGTACAGACTTACAGACTACCTTGAATCTGGGGTAGGCAGCCTTGTTAGTTGTGAGATGGGGCCCAGGTGTGCCCTCAGGTACTATAAGTCGAAATTCTCATTGAATTCTGTAAATCTTTGGGGTGTTAGGTAAGTCAATGTAGTAGATCGGAGGAGGGAGGATATAGGATTTTTGAGGTTTCAGGTCAGAGGAGGGAGGGATGGAGAAAAGGGGAGAGACAGAGGGGGAAGGAAGGGGAGAGAGGGAGGGAAAGGGACAGGGAGAGGAAAAGAGAGAAAGAGAAAGGGAGAGGGGGAGAGAAGGGGGAGAGAGGACAGAGAGAGAGAGAGAGAGGAGGGAGGGAGGGAGAAAGGGGAGAGACAGAGGGGGAAGGAAGGAGAGAGAGAGAGAGAGAGAGAGAGAGAGAGAGAGAGAGAGAGAGAGAGAGAGAGAGAGAGAGGAGGGAAGGGAGGAAAGGAGAGAGGGAGGGAGGGAGGGGGAGGAAGGAAGAGGAGAAAGAAACTTTACTGTCACTGGCCTACTTGCCTAATTTGGGTGAGAACAAACATGGCTTCTGGCTTCTGCATTCTCAGAAACCAGTGGTAGAGGAAGGCAGGGGAGGAAATGAAGCGAAATGTGTTTTACTCAAACTTTACCCACTCTGCATGACTCAGTTCCGATCTTTGAAGAGGAAGCAGGTGAACTTCCCACTCCCCTTCTCAAGCACACATACATGCAATCTCTAGCCCGACAAAAGGCACAAGCTGTATTTTGGCCATTGAGCAGTCGCTGAGTCAAGGTTCTATGGAAAGAGAATAGATCTACTTCCTGATGGAGGAGTTCATGACCACAGGGTTATGGCCTTAATTTCCATTTCCTACCTGCAGATGGAGTTCATGGTGATACTATTTCTGCTACTGTTTCTAGAAGTCACTGGTTTGGGAATGTCCACAAATGCCCGCAATATGGATATCCCCCTATTGGCCATCTGGATCCCAGGCTGCTACCCTGTCAGAAGAGGCTCACATATGAAAAGGCAGCGTAGATTAGTGTCAAGAGAAATGGGCCTGGGGACGGCTAGGTGGCGCAGTGGATAGAGCACCAGCCCTGCAGTCAGGAGGACCTGGGTTCAAATCCGACCTCAGACACTTGACAATTTATTGGCTGTGTGACCCTGGGCAAGTCACTTAGCCCCAAATGCCTTACCAAAAAGAGAGAGATAGAGATAGATAGAGAGAGAGAGAGAGAGAGAGAGAGAGAGAGAGAAATGGGCCTGGAGGCTCCCAGCTCAAACCATAACTTCTTTCTCTCTGTGTAACCCTTTACTTCTCTGGGCCTCAGTTCCCTCAACTGTAAAATGAGGGGACTGTATTAAATTGGCTCTAAGGTCCCTTCCAGCTGTACATCTATAAGCTTATGTGTATATCTCTCTCATTATGCTAAAGAGGAGTGCTTAGTAGTGCCTGGAACATGGTGGATGCTTAATAAATGTTGACTGGTTAGTTGGTTGATTGATTGAAAGCAGTGGAAAGTTGTTTTTTTTTTTAATTATAATCTAGGGGGCGGCTAGGTGGCGCAGTAGATAAAGCACTGGCCCTGGATTCAGGAGGACCTGAGTTCATTGGCCTCAGACACTTGACACTAGCTGTGTGACCTTGGGCAAGTCGCTTAACCCTCATTGCCCTACCAAAAAAAATTATAATCTATAACCTTCCTTTTCTCCCATTGACAAAGATAAAAATAATGGTATTCTTTAAAATAGTATTTCGCCATACACTTTTCAAAGTGCTTACATGTGTCTTAGTTCAAATCTGCTTAAACCTTCAGAATTTGAGAGATGGTGAATCAGACTCATGCAGATGTCCAGTTTTTATCCAGCCTTGTAGAATGAGGTCCAACAAGTCTGACAGCTGTGATGGAATGTTTGACTTTCCAAGGATGGCTGTAGAGTTCTCTGTGAAGGGCAAGATCCCACAATCTCCTCTGTGACTCCCTACTGAGTTCATGTCCAGATTATAGTGGTAACAAGGAGATGCTGGTAATAGTCACACTGGGTGGGTACTGTTCTCAGCACTGATCTCTCTCTGGATGTTATCAAGAGGGAGGAGTGGGAGAGAGAGGGGAAGAAGCATGAAATTATGGTGCAAAGGGCAGAAAAACAAGACTGGAGAGGAGATAATGACTCAGAACAAACAATGAGACAGAAGAAAATCAGCAAGGGGGAGCTGACTTGGTCTAGGGTGGAGGGGAAAGGGTGAGAAGATCAGAACATTCAAGCCTAATTCTTTGGCAGGCCCCTCTGAAAAGGTTCTGAAGTCTCCTTGAGCTCCACAGAGCAGCCCCCAGGAAGGACCATGTAGATACCTTTTTTTTTAAGCCACTGACTTGAGGGCCACAACTCCAGGGCCAGAACAATGGAGATGAGGGGTGGGGGGGAAGGGAGGTAGAGAGACATAGGGAGTAGTGTCTGGCTAATTATATGGGTCAAATACATTACCAAAAAAAAGTCTCAGTATACAGATTATTTCAAAAGCCTTAGATAATGCCTACTTATCTGAACAGTACTGGATAAAACCAAACTCCAGTACAAACAAAAGATTCCTAGAGTTAAGCAACTGGACCCTGTGATTTCA
This sequence comes from Dromiciops gliroides, assembly GCF_019393635.1. NCBI lineage: Eukaryota > Metazoa > Chordata > Mammalia > Microbiotheria > Microbiotheriidae > Dromiciops > Dromiciops gliroides. The sequence goes on along the minus strand of NC_057862.1, from coordinate 412,482,096 downwards.
CTGGAATAGGGAACTTCTTGAAAGGAAATTCTCTTTTTTCAATTCAATCAGGAACTGCTCAACAATTTATAGTCTTAGACAGTTACCTGGGGCACTGAGAGGTTTAAATGACTTGCCCAGAATCACAGGGCCATCATGATTCAGAGTCAAGACTTGAACTCAAGTCTTCTTGGCATCAAGGTTGGCTACCTATCCCCTATGCCATACTACATTCTTGACCAATGTATTGCTCCATTTTATTCTAGTACAGGTTAGATACAGATATCGAAGGCATCAGTAAGTTGATAGCTAGATAAAGCATTTAATAAGCACTATGTGCTAGGCACTGTGCTAAACATTGAAGAATATAGAAGCAATCAAACAAAATGCCACCCTCAAGGAGCTTAACTTCTAATGGGGGAAGGCCGCACAAAAGGGGTTCTGAAAGCAAGGGTGGATGTGTTAGTGCTGTGATGCCACTGCTGCTGGTAGGGAAGAAGAAAGCCCTTAGGGGGAAGGGTGCATGAGGAGAGAAGGGAATGGGCAAGGAAGACAGGAGGGACTAAGTGCCTATCTCACTCAGTGGAATGAGGTATTCCCAGCACTGTTCATTCTCCAGTGCCTGTTTTAAACCTTGGCCATGTGTCTTCTCAGAAGCTGTGACATAACTGAGTTCAAAGAGACAGTGTTGGGAAAGACATGATAATACATTGTGGAAAGTCAGGGAGATTGCTAACTTTGAACAAATAATTCAACAAGAAACACTAGTGCAGCGCACCCTCTGTGTAAGGCACCATGCTAATTAGCAAGGAGCCAATCGACTCCACTGCCTTCTAATTCAGTCATTTGCACACACTGTATACCTTATGTATACCTGTTTGAGTACATCAGGAAAGAGATTCAGGGTTGGCCCCACAGGTTTTTCTTTCTTGTTTTCAATGGCTTGAGTTTACACTGTCAAAAATGCCATTTTCCCTCTATTGCCCTAAACTCAGAGTGAGCCCAGTTTGCTAAAAGGGCTTTATGCTGCAGGTTCTCCTACTCTGTGTAAAGTGAGTGAGTTGTCTCAAGTGGTAGTGGGTACCCTGTCACTAGAAGTGAAGACAACAGGGAAGCTGTAGAGGTGGCTCCTGTTAATGTATGTGTTGCCCTCCGAGGTCCCCTCCTAACCCTGTTATTCTATGATTCTGGGGCAAGCTGTGTGTGAACTGCAGTTTCCCTTTCCTTCAGTTCTGAGTGGCTCTCTTATATGCATGATACCTATATAATACCTATATATAATAGCTATGTTCTTCCCTTAAAGGAAGAAAAGAAACTCCAGGAAGAGAAAGCAACACCATCAGCCAGAGGGCTGCCAGAAACAGAAGGGAACTCCTCCCCTAGTCGTGAGTGACCCTTGTGCCAGAGACTCACCAATTCTGTTCCCCTTGTCAGAATCCAATTTCACACTTAACATTGTCACGATTACTGTCACTTAAAGCCCTGCTCCGCTTTACTCAGTGGGTCTCAGAGTGTTTTGAAGATGTTTCTTCCTGGTAAAATGGAAAGTCTTGGAAAAATGGAAAACTCTCATTTTTCCTTACCAGTGAAGTAAAATGCCATCATTTAGGGATGGAAAAGCAAATTAAAAAGTCACCACTTAATTTGGGGTCTGATTGCCACAGGACAGAAAATAATAATAATCACTCTTTCTAGACTCTCTTCATATCACTGTTTCTTAGACTGCTGCAGGGAAAGAGGCCATCTGCTGAGATGGCAACATCTGGGCATTATCTAACCTTCCTTTCATACCAATGAAAATCTTCAGAGTGGAGAAGAAAACTCCCACATAGATATTAAATAAATGCCATTAAAAACAACTACTATAACCCTTCAGCAATTAATTTTCAATAGCACTTTCATATAGAGCCAAGGTTGATGCAGCAAGGTATAGCCATGACTTATCTAGTTCCAAAGGTGAGTGAGCAAGAAAAAGGCAAAGTGAGCATTAAGAGGGATGGAAATTTCTCAGGGAGATTTAGGTTACTTCCATCCATAAAAGGACTTCCCACAGGAAGGGTGGCTTGACAATCCCAATAGTCATCCTCAAGGACCCAGGAAGTAGCCGAAAGGACTTTTACAGAGATATTTGTAAAGTGCTTAGCACAGTGCCTGGCACATAATAAGTGCTTAATAAATGCTCATTTCCTTCCTTCCTTCCTTTCTATAGTATTTGCCACCAGAGTGGCTTAAAGCTCCTTCTTACTATTGGAAAGGATTTAGAGATGGGAGGGAAGCGAGTGAGCATTGAATAAAACCCTCTCATTTTTAGATGAGGAAACAGGCTGAGAGAGATTAGTTGACATGTTTGGCAGAATAGAGCAGCAGAATCCTTATTGGGATTTGAACTCATGGTACTCGTAATAACAATTCTATGGTTTTTCTACTACACCTAACCCTTTTTATCACATCAGTCTGGGTCATCAAATAGGTGGTGAAGAATATCACAGGCCCTCCCCAGATGTGATAAAGACCTTTAGAGCCAGGGTGGTTTTTACACCTTACTCTTTGTAAGCTACTCATCTCTCTCTCTCTCTCTCAACTTGTGCTTTGCTTCTTTTTAAAAAGAAAATTATATTTCCATCTCTAATTCCCCATTTTAAAAAGAATTATTATTGTTCAGTTGTTTTCTTGGCAAAGATACTGGAGTGGTTTGCCATTTCCTTCTCCAGCTCATTTTACAGATGAAGAAACTGAGGCAAACAAGGTTAAGTGACTTTCCCAGGCTCATTCAGCTAGTAAGTATTTGAGGCTGGATTTGAACTCATGAAGAGTTCAAAGAATGAATAAATATTAACTTTATCCACTGTGCCACTTAGCTGCCCTTTTATAATAATGGCTGGCATTTATGTAGTTATTCATGTTTTGTAAAGTACTTTATATTACTATCTCATAAGTGCTTTATATTATTAATCAATTTAATTCTCACAGTAATGATGTAAGATAGGTGTTATTATTATCCTCATTTTACTGAAGAAGAAACTGAGGTTCAGAGGGTAACTCACCTAGAGCCACATAGCTAAGAAGTATCTGAGACAGGATTCAAATGCAAGACTCTAAGTCTGAGTCCAGTTCTGAACCCATTATGTCACATGGTCTCTCCAAATGGCTTAAATTATCTTTCCCTGGCTCCAGAAATGATGACAACTATTGAAGGAATGAGATTTAGCTGAAACTCTTCAGCCTTGAGTTTCAAGGCCATCTCTAACCTGGGATGCCCTATGTGTCTATTTGCCTACCTGGCCTCTCTGATCTTGAATCCTGCCTTCTTTAGGAGAACGTTCCAGTGTCCCTTCTTTCTGAGATTCCTTTCCATTTACATGGTATATATCTTCAATGCGCATAATTAATTTGTATGTTGTCTTTCCCATTAGAAAGTGAACTCTTGGAGAGCCAGGACCTTATTTTTGCCTTTCTTTGTATCCTTGGCACTTAGCACTGTGTGCCTGACACATAGCAAGCACTTTATAGATATTAACTGATCTACTGACTGACTGATCTACTTCCGCCAGTCTCCCCACTGACTCACAAACGTGCCTTGTTTGTTTCTACCTTCTGTCCTTTGTTCATATTGCTCTTCCTGCTCTGTCCTCTTCACTCACCCAAATTCCACTCATCCTTCAAAGCTCAACTCAATCGAATCCATGAAACTTTTCCTCATCATTTCAGTCTTTATTAATAGATTATGCCAAATTGTGTGTATGTCACACAATTCAGAATTTCATTCGAATCCATCTTAGGTTGTTCCTTATCATTTCACATATACAAATTTGATCGCTGCCACTAGAGTATAAACTCCAAGGGCAGAGGAACCATGTCTTACACTTCTCTTGTATTAACTGTAGCACTTAGCACAGGGCTGGGCACTTCACTGATACTTAAAGTGTTTTTACAAAATCAGAGAATCATAGGATTCTCTAGATCATCTTATCTGGATGTGGGGAGAAACTTGTCCACAGTCAGACAAGGCAACAGATAGATCTCAGGTCCTTTGACTTGAAATCCAGCATTCTTTCCACAACATCAACTGCATGTATCACCTTCTGCCTAGGATGAGTCATTTGTGTACATGTCTTATTCTCCTTATTAGACTACAAGCTCCTTGAGGGCAGGAAATAGATAATTCATTTTTTGTTTTCTCAAAAGAGACAATGTATGGTTCACCAAACAGTACACTCAGGTAGGCTTAAGAAGAACCATAGAGATCACAAAATACTGAATTTTTTATATATGAAGGAAATTATGCCTCAGAGAGGGTTGGGCCTTGCTTGAGGTCTAAAGCACATTACCACTACATCATGCCTACTATTCAAGTATTGTCTCTAACATCATAAGCCTCTCTCAGTCTCATTTTCTTCATCTGTAGAACAGGGGTAATAATACTTGTGCAGAGGCCTTGTGGCCTTGTGGGGAGAGACTTGGTCATTGAGTTAGGAAGGCCTGGGTTCAGTTCTTGCCTCTGATACATACTGGCTGTGGGATCCTGGGAAAGACACTGTCCTGGTACCTCAAGCAGCATTGTAAGACTTGAGTTGCACAGTAGGGGCTGATCTGTATTGGGAGAAGGAGTTCTCTTTGTCAATAAGATCACAAGTCTTCCCTTCCCGTAGATAGGCGTTATTAAGCCTGAAGTCCTTAGAGAGATTTCAGGGGTCCTCTGAACTTGGTTGGAAAAAAAAAACCAACCCATCCTTATTTTCACTATGATTGGCTTCCTTTGTAATCCCGCCTATTTCATTTCATGCATTTAAAAATATTATTCTCAGAAGGGGGCCTGTAGGCTTCACCAGACAGCCAGAGGCCCACAACATAACGAAAAGTTTGGAACCCCTGCCCTTGGTTCAGAGTTCAATCCTTAAGTTCTATCCTAGAGCCAAGGAACATTTAAAACTACTCTCCACTTGGACCTGGTGGTTCTGAAAGAACAAATCATTGAGTACTAGGATACAGTTCCTCTTTCCCCTTGGCCTATCAACAAGGCTGTGCTTGCTGTGCCCCAAGGATGGCACTGTCCCAGCTTCCTTCCCTCAGTAGTCTCTCTATCCAATGCCAGGACCAGCTCATGGAGGGCAATTGGCAGGGCAGGTCATATTTACTCAGCAGACAGGACCCAAATCACAAGGTCTTGGCAGTCCCTCAGGGCTGACGTGTACAATACAATGCAATTCCAAGGGCCAGCAGGATACAACTAACTTCCCTGGCTGTTTGAGCCCAGATGGAAATCACAGGCCCTTAGATAGCCAGCCAGTGGGAAAAGCTAGAGCCAACCCTGCTCACAAATACCAACACTCAGCTTGGGGCTAGGTTTTGGGTGTGGCTAATGAGCAGTAGTCACTGGGAAAGAAGCAGCTGGGACTTGGTTCTTTTGAGGAAGACACCTGGGGTGGGGGGAATGCACTGTTTGTTTATATCTAAACAAGAAAAGTGGCAACTGAGTTAATTCAGGATACCGCAACTTGAATTACCAATGATCTGGACCTAGGGGAAGCAACATGGTGCAGTGGAAAGAGTTCTGGGTTTGGAGTCAGAGGAGCTGAGTTCAAGTTCTGAATTGACCCAAATGTAAACTATCACCATCAATGCCCTATAGACCCAGCCTGAGAAATGAGTAGGTGGCCTGGAGGATGTACACATCTTGATGAACAGAGAAGTCCTCACCTCTCTGTCTCACATCCTCCATTTGTCCAAGGGACTGTTAAGATCAGGTAGCTCAACGATCTCATTTTACAGGTAAGGAAATTGAGGTGAATTTGAAAAGTGAATCAACTTGCCCAGTGTCAGTGAATTGTAGTGAATTGGGCAGAAACTAGACTTCAAGTCCTCGGATATTCAACCTCAGGGGCTTTCTACTCTCTCTTGTTGAGGTGATCCCATCTTTCCCCTCCATCTCTCCCTGGAGGCCAGGGAAGAGAGGTAGGGCCTTATCTATTAAGAACTCTTTTCTGGGGCAGCTGGGTGGCGCAGTGGATAAAGTACTGGCCCTGGAGTCAGGAGGACCTGAGTTCAAAGCTGGCTTCAGATACTTGACACTTACTAGCTGTGTGACCCTGGGCAAGTCACTTAACCCTCATTACCCCACAAAACAAACAAACAAAACAAAACAACAACAAAAAAAGAACTCCACATGGAGGTGGTCACAGGACCACAAAGTATTAGAACTTCAGAATTCAAAAGGACCTCTTCGATAGTCCAGTTCAACTCACCCCTAAACAAGAATCCATTCTACAAGCAAAAGGACAATTGGCCATTCATCTTCTGCTTGATGACCTCTAGTGAGGGGTAAGCCATTACTTCTGAAGGCAGCTTACTGTATTCCTGCATGGTTTAAATTGTTGGGAGTTTTTCCCTCCTCCTTGCCCTATCAAGCCTCAGTTTGCCCCTTTGTAACTTCCATCTATTGCTCTTAGTTCTGTCCTCAAATGACAGCCCTTCAATAGGTAGGAACATAGCTATCGTGTCTCCCATGACCTTGTGCTCAATGCTAACAGGTGCAGATTATCCCATAAAGGCCCTGGGTTTGATTTCTCTGGGAAAACCCCTAACCTCTGCTGTATTGTCCAAACTCTGGTTATTGATCACGTTTATCCATCAGTCAACACGCATTTATTAGGCCTCTATTATACACCAGGCACCGCGCTAGGAACTGGAAATAAAAGGATAACAATGAAATGGTCCCTACTTCAAGGAGGTTATATTCTGCAAAGTGGGCCTGCCCTAAAAATGCTGTGTGACAATATAATCCTCCTTAGGCTCTACAATCTACAGGTTTGGTTTTTGACGGAAGACTAAGCATGGGGGGCAGACAGGAGTCTTATGCTGTCTGCAAATCATTTGATTCACCAGACAGGTTGTGGCATCACTGACTCATGGGGGAAGGAAGGACAATTCATTCTACAATGTGCTTTGAGACTGTAGTGGCCAAGGACTATGTTATAAATCATGGATGTTGAGTGGGAGTCACTTTTTAGCTACTACCTGGAAGGTGAGGAGGATAAATAAAAGGCCCCAGTGGTTTTCCTTTGACCCTAGACTTCCATGGCTTTGAAGTCTAGATAGAATTTGCATTTAACCATCCTATGACCAGAACATATGGAATGCAAAAGCACCCTGTACACTCCTCACTGACCAAAACTACATCCCCATGGAATGGATTACTCATCCAGGGCCAAGATAAGGTTGCCGTTTTCAGATATTTTTGCCTCAAAGCCTACAATTTTCCCCGCAAAGGGCCATGTACTAGTGCCATAGGGGTGAGTTTCTTTATCTGAAACCGGATTCCTCTTTTCTGTCTCCAAACTGTGAAGGTAGCCTTGTTCCCACATGACCTAGCCTCCCTAAACCCTTGCCTTAGGGTTGCAGGACTGGGGACTCTATCAGCTTTTCCCACTTCTCATGTAACTTAAGTCTATTAAATTACGTTAATAAGTTATAGACCCAGGCTCTCTTATTCCAAATACTGTGTTTTCCCCACTATATCATATTTCCCAGTGCTAGATACTAGAGTACAATAATTACAACCCAGACTGCTCTCAAGGAGCTTACAATCTAATGTTTGTGTGTGAGACACAAAGAATTATGATACAAGAAGAGAAAGAATCGTAAAGGAGAGGTTTAGGTTAATTGTGTTGAACATCCAACAAAGATCAAGAAAATCTGTTACAGAAATTAGGATGGTATGAGCAGAGGCCCCTGACATGAATCAGGGCAAGAACAGGAACATAGAGAAGTCCAGATTGGCTGGAACATGGAATATGTGAAGGGTTACTAGTAGGAGAAAAGACTGGGCAGGTAGGTTGGAGTCTGCTTGTGTGGGGCCTTAAATGTCAAGTGTTTATATTTATATATTATCTCTATTCCATAGACAATAGGGAGCCACAGAGGGTTTCAGAGAAGGGAAGTGACTTCATCATGATAGTAGTGCATTAAGATTAACCTACAGTGTGTGAAGGATGAATTGGAGCAGAACAGACTGGAGAGGGGAAGATGAAGGTGGAGACTGTTAGGGAAGTCAAGAAAAGAAGAGATTAGGTAGGGTCAGAAATAGGATAGCTACAGTGACACTGGAGAGGAAGAGCTAATGGGAGAGCTATTATGGGAGTAGAATCAATAGACTTGGCAAGTGATTGTATATAGGGGGTAAAGGAAAGGGAAGCATCGAAGATGACTCTAACCTCATGAAGATGGAAGGATGGTGGGGCCATCAATTGAAATGGAGAAGTTAGGGGACAAGAAAATTAAAAGAATGGGTAGCTCGGCCTGGGGAGAGGCTAGCGAGCAAAGCTGTTATGGGGGAGACACAAGGTGGGGAGCAAGGGACAGAAGAGAGGTCAAGAGGACTGGGAAGAGGGAGCAGAGGGTGGGGACTGGGGTTCGGGGAATCAGAGGACAAAGTTCAGAGGGCACACGAGGAGTGTTTCCCCAGCATTGATACAGAACCAGATCTGGGTTCAGCAGCACCCAACACAATGGCAGAGCATCTCTGGGATAGGAATGGGGACAAGAAGATTAACTTGAGGTAACTCCCTAGGGGAGAATTGTGGCAGAGACAGGGGCTTTTTACCTTATCCCTTCAGGATCCTGGATGGATTGCAATTGACCAGTGTTGGCCCCAGGCTAGGCTGGGCCGGGCTGGGCCGGGCCGGAGACAAGGAAGCACGGCGTCAGGAGCAGACCCAACTCTGGGCCGGACAGTCCCAGGGTGGAACGTTCAGACTCCCCAACATTCCACCCACCCAGGCTTCGCCTCCGCTTCCTAGCCAATCAGAGTCTCTACCCGTGGTTAATTTGAGCCCCACCCTCACTCGCCACGCCTCTTTCAGGGAGTATCGGCCAATCGGTGCTCGCGGGCCTGCTAGGGGCCTGAGTGGGGCAGGGCTAAGAGGACCTTGGGTCCGTGATAGTGCGGGGCAAAATTGGGCTGTTTGGAGGTTCGGGGCTGCATTTTTGGGAAACTGACTGGGCTCTCTCCCGTTGTCTCAGAGTTCTTCAAAGAAGACACCCCTAATTTCCTTTCTCTCGCCTTCAAAACCCCAAGGGCAGGCGCCCATGCAGAGCACACCCTGGAGTTTTTGCAGGCCGTGTAGTTTTTACCGGTATACGTATCTCCTATAAACGTCCCCTCTTAGCCTCCCTTCATCCTCCCCCGCCCCCCCAGAGGGCGGGACTGGGAGCCCAGAGAAAGGAGGCGGAGCCAATGTGATCTACGTGCATTTCGATAGTTGGGTGATGCAGGTAGATTCTTTGGCAAAACTAGGGATAGTCACTTTTAGGCTTCGAAAAAGAACTTCTCAGCCCTTGCCTCCCCTCCACACAGTATTCCTTCTCTCTGTGTGTGTCTCTGTTTCTCTCGCTGTCTGTTTCTCACTATGTGTCTTTCTCTCTGTCTCTCTTTCTCTTCCCCCCCCCCGCCCCGCCCCCGTGCCTCCAGTAATTCTGCTCAGAAGAGAAACTTACAGGCATAGTAACGTGTCCCCAAGATTTTCTGAGCTCATTCCCTCATTTCCCCCTCCAGGAGTGATTCCTGAGGTACCCATGTGGAAACCTGCTCTTTCACCCTAAATAAGGGGAATTCCCTCCCTTGAGGATAAAATGCCAGGCACTGAGTAGTGGGAAATTTAGGCAATCCTTTTAGGCTCCAGAGGGGACAGGACATAGGATCAATAGGATTTAGGGAAACACTTCGTCACAGGATCAGACGTTGAAAGTCAGAAGGGTCCTTGGAGGTCATCTAGTTCTATCCCTCCCATTGCAGACCAGGAAACTGAGGTCTAGAGAAGCTCAGTTACTTGTAAGTACATACTGTAAATGAGGCGGGGTTTGAATTCTGGTCTTCTGTTGTGCCCCATTACCTCTTGCCAATCCCCCTACACCTTTTTATAGATGTGGAACCTAAGGCCCAGGAGATTAAGTGACTCGTCCAAGATCCTAGGATAGGCCTAATTAGAGGTTAGGCCCTCTAGATTTCCACTTTCCTGTGATGCCTTAGTTCCCCGTTGGCTTTTGTCATAGACAGGGCAAAGGGGGAAAAGGAGTCAAGAGTAAAAGGGGAAAAAAGAAAAAGGAATTTCATGTCTTCTTCCCTTCAAAATTTCTCATTTATAGGATCTAGAATATTTAGAACTTCCTTTCACTTTCCTAGGGCAGCTAGGTGGCAGGATGGATAGGGTGCTGGGCCTGGTGTCAGGAAGATTCATCTTCCTGAATTCAAATCTGGCCTCAGACACTTACCAGCTGTGTGACCCTTGGCAAGTCACTTAACCCTGTTTGCCTCATTTTCCTCATCAGTAAAATGAACTGGAGAAAGAAATATCAAGCTGCTCCAGTTTCTTTGCCATGAAAATTCCAAATGGGGTTACAAAAAGTTGGATACATCTGAAAAACAACTTAACAAATGCTCTTCCTACCACATTAGATGATAAAAATCCTTGAGAGAAAGGTCTGTGTATCTTTGTATCATAGGATCAGATTTAGAACTAGGAGGGACCTTGGATACCACTGAAGGCAACTCCCTAATTTTACAGATAAAGAAATTGAGCCACAAAGGGGTCAAGTTACTCAGGGACACATAGCTAGTATCTGCGGAACCCAGCTAACCTTGACTCTAAAACCAGCACTATTGCCACAGTGCCTATCCATGGGACATAATTATATAGAGTAGACATAATAAATATGTCAAATATAAAAAAATTGTAATAAATTTGTTGAATGAATGAAAAATAGAGGGAAGTGTACTTGGCACAGAGACGTACAGAGAAGGATGGCCACCATCATCATGAACAACAATTCTTTGTTTCTGACATAATGTGTGCAGAACCTTCCCTGTGAGATGACTGAAGTGTCATGCCTTAGGAGGGAGCCCATGTTCTGTTTGGGGGATCAAGACATATATTTTAGTTATCTAAATTACTAGGCAGCTCCCATGCAAAATGTCAGTAATGCCAGTAAATGCTATAGGAGTTTGGAGGAGGCAGAGAATTCATTCTGCTAGGGGTAATCAGAGATGGCTCCACAGGAGAGTTAGCATTTGAGCTGAGACTTGAATGAATGAATAAATGAATGAAGCATTTGTTAAGTGCTTACAATGTACAAAGCACTGTGGGAAGCCCTAAGACAGTCCCTGCTCTCAAGGAGCTCACATTCTAACAGGCGAAACAACACACATGGAAGGTTTCAGCTGTAAGACAGATGTAAAAGTCCCATGGTCCTTAGGGTGCATAGGCAAAGCAGATGGTAATGCTTCTTCTTTAATGTCATTTCCACGGATAAAATTATTTCATTTTCTGATGTAGAATCATTTGACAGTGCCAAGTATCGTGGTGCCAAGAACTTTCCCTCTCCCCTTGGTCTTCACTAACTGTGACTGCAGCACCTGCAGGAGGAGTTGCCAGGTTGCATCCCTACTCTGTTGTCTCTATTGAGGTCTGAGAGGAGATAGTGGTCAAGATAGTGGTGGTTTGAACTACCTGGCACATGCTGTCTCCCATCACCCCCTCAGGGTGCCTTGTTGCTTCAGTTAGGCTAGTAGTGGATTAGCAGTTGGTGGGGATAACTGGTTACTTCTTCACAGGAGCCACATTGCTGCAAGGGCTGGCTTAGAAGCAGGACTGGTGGCCTTGGATTATGCTTAACATGAGATAATAGAGTGCCATGTGAATTGCCTGCCTGCTTTCACAGTGGGTACTGTGTGCTGGTGATTTTATGTTGCTCTTTCTCTATTTTAGGAGATGGGACCAGAGAGTCAAAGCGATCTAGAAAACTATATCTAGACATTTCATATCTGGAGATTCACCAAGAAGTATAATATCTGCCCAAGCAACGTCTGCAGTTTGGGATTTTCACAAAATGATGGAACCTCCTAAGGTATATGGACAGGATTTTTTAAAAGGGTGCTAGGTAGGGCTTAACAAAGTTTTACTTGGAGGCTTGCAATAAACACTCAGGAAGCTTCTTGCTAGAAAAGGATTGTCTATAGGTTGGGAGCAGACCTTAGTATAGAGGCTGGTGTTAGTTCCAAATTAAGGAGCAAAACCCCATGACTCCAGAAGAGACAGGGGATGAGTCAGCCTCAGCCACAAGCTATGGAAAAAGTGAAGTCTCCCAGTTTTCTTTTACCCCTTAATGTGAGAAAACCTTTATGTAGGAAAAGTTCTTAGGGACTGAGGGGCCAAAGAAAATCCTCCCAGATAGGTCCAAAAAAGGTGTCAAATTAATTCTGAGAATGCCAATTGAGAACCAGCTCAGAAGTCCCCAACAGTTACTAATTTGGGGGTAATAAATGGCAAGACTAGTGATTAGGAATAAGAAAAGGTAGCCTATGGCTATTTTTCCTCTGCTCTTCCCCTCACAAAAGTATAAAAATTAGTTTTACAAGGCTCCTGGAAACTCTGTCCCGGTGACCTTGGGTGGTTTGCTTTGTTGGGATTCAGTTTCTTCATCTGTAAAATGAGGGTCCTGAACTAGATCATTTCAAAGGCCCCTTCGAGCTGCGATATTCTGTGATTTTGTGAATCCCAGGCTACTAGGATGGACTTAAGACCATTTCTGGGTAAATTATCAGGCAGGGCTACATGAAGTGAAACTACTATTTCCAGGTAGCAACGGTTTTACCCAATTTGGAAATCTTTTTTTTTTTCCCTAACTCTACTCTAACACTGAAACTGCAACAATTTTTTCCTTCCTTCTTTTCCCTCCCCCACTGCAAAATTCCCTTTTATTGTCTTTCTACTATACCATACTGTGGAAATAATGCCAGAAAGCTGGGTTCAGTATCCTGGCTCTGGTTCTTCATAGCTATGTGACCTTAAAATGAGTCATTTCATCTTTCAAGCCTCAATCTCTTCATATATAAAATAGGTGTAATACTTGTATTAATTCACTCATTGGTCCAAGGACTATATTCATGTAAGCTATGACTATTATTACAGAGTCAATATTGATTCTTTTCTGTCAATGGAGGTACTATGTTTATCATTCTGGAGAAGAACATGGCAAACCATTCCAGTATCTTTGCTAATAAACCCCTAACTTGGGTCACAATGGCCGAACAACATGTTATGTTATCAATTATGGTTTTGTGTTTATTGACACCAAAATGTCTCCTTCCTACATGTTTTCCTTACCAGATTTCAAGGAAACCAAAATAATAAAAATATTATTGGGGAAAAAAGCTCCCCAAACTGGAAAAATAATGGGAGATATTAAATGATAGTTAAGATGAGACAAACATAGTCTTTTCATGAACAGAAATGAGGCAGTCACTGGTGGTTCCTATAGTTATGACAATAAGAGAAATCAACTTCATTCATTACTATGCTTAGCTTTTGGTATGGACTTTATTTTTCCTAGTTACTCAAATGGGAAAGGAGGAAGAATGGGGCAAATATTCCAACATTCATGACAATTCTAGCTCCCTTCCAGTCAAAAAATTTGCAGTCCCTGCAAGTTACACTAGTAGACTTTTATTTACAGAACAAATACACAAAAGTTTCAAAATATTAGACAACAATTTGACCTACAGTTCCACACCCCTAGGAAGCAAAATGGCACAACAAAAAACATTTTCTCTTGACTTTTCATGTTTATATATATATATATAAAGGAAAAACCAAATAGCTTTACAAATGTTTCTTTACACTTAGGAATACAAAGAAACTGGGGGCAGAGCCAAGATGGCAGAGAGAAGCGAGGAAGTTGCCTGAGCTCTCCCAAGTTTCCCTCAAAAATAACATTAAATCAAGCCTCTAAATGGATTCTGAAACTACGGAACCTACAAAAGACACAGACACAATCTTCCAACTTGAAATAACTTAGAAGACTTCAGGAAAGGTCAATCTCACTCAGGCAAAAGGGGAGCACAGCACAGCACAGCACATCTCAGAAAGCGCAGCACAGCACGAAGCGGGTCTGGGCAAGTCAGCAGGAAGCTCTTGGTCACAGCAGAGCAAGTGAGGCCCCTTGATCCCAGCTTAGCAAGCTGGTGGTGCAGTAGGCTAGTTGTGAGATCCACCAGCACCAGCTGAGAGGGCAGACTGCCAGCTGGAGGGTCACAGGACAGGCAAGACTGGCCCAGGCCATCCCAGTGCCTGAAGGAAGTGCAGGGAGCAAGCCCAGGGCAGTGAGAAATCCACAATCCATAGAGGCCTCAGAGTAGAAAGCCAGTGACACAGCCCCTATTCCCCAGCACAAGAAGCTCGAAACAGTGACCTTTGTGCCCCAGGAGCAGAGCTCAACTTTAAAAAAATAAACTGCAATATGAATAAGAAACAAATAAGAGCTCTTACCATTGAGAGCTTCTGTGTTGACAGGGAAGAGCTAGCTAAACACAAACTCAGATGAGGACAATACTCTCAAATTACCTATATGTGAAGCCTCAAGAGGGAAGATGAAAGCCTTCTTGGAAGAGCTCAAAAAGGATTTAAAAAATCAGTTGAGAGAGGTGGAAGAAAAAATGGGAAGAGAAATGAAAGCAACACAAGAAAATTATGAAAAAAGAATCAACAACTTGGAAAAGGAAGCACAAAGATTGACTGAAGAAAACAATTCTTTTTTTTTTTTTTAGTGAGGCATTTGGGGTTAAGTGACTTACCCAGGGTCACATAGCTAGTAAGTGTTAAGTACCTGAGGCCAGATTTGAACTCAGGTACCCCTGACTCCAGGGCCAGTGCTCTATCCACTGTGCCACCTAGCTGCCCCCTAAGAAAACAATTCTTCAAAAAATTCATTTGGCCAAATGGAAAAGGAGGTGCAAAAGCTTACTGAAGAAAAAAATGCCTTAAAAATTCGAATTATACAGATGGAAGCTAATGACTACATGAGACACCAGGAATCAGTCAAACAGAATCAAAAGAATGAAAAAATAGAAGAAAATGTGAAATACCTCATTGGAAAGAACTGACCTGGAAAATAAATCCAGTAGAGATAATTTGAGAATTATTGGACTGCCTGAAAGCCATGATCAGAAAAAGAGTTTAGAAACCATATTCCAAGAAAATATCAGTGGATAGAGCACTGGCCCTGGAGTCAGGAGTACCTGAGTTCAAATCCGGCCTCAGACACTAAACACTTACTAGCTGTGTGACCTTGGGCAAGTGACTTAACACCAATTGCCTCACTAAAAAAAAAAAAAAAGAAAGAAATTATCAAGGATAACTGCCCTGATATTATAGAATCAGAGGATAAAATCATCATTGAAAGAATCCACTGATCACCTCCAGAAAGAGACTCCCCAAAAGGAAAACTCCAAGGAATATTGTAGCCAAATTCCGGAATTATCAGATGAAGGAGAAAATGCTCCAAGCAGCCAGAAAGAAGCAATTTAAATATCATGGAGCCACAGTCAGGATTGCACAGGACCTGGCAGCTTCAACATTAAAGGATCACAAGGCTTGGAATATGATATTCCAGAAGGCAAAGGAGCTTGGATTACAACCAGTAATCAAGTACCCAGAAAAACTGATAATTCTCTTTCAGGGGAAAAGATGGATATTCAATGAAATAGGGGACTTTCAAGGTTTTCTGTTGAAAAGACCAGAACTGAACAGAAAATTCGATTTTAACATACAAGACTTAAAACAAGTTAAAAAAGGTAAACAAGGGAAAAAAGTTATTCAATAAGGTTAAACTGTTTACATCCTTATGTAATAAGAAGATAATACTTATAACTCTTGAGAACTGTATCTATCTAGGCAGACAGAAGGAATATACACAGAGTGTATAAATATAAATTGTCTTTGGTGTGATGATAAAAAGAAAATTAAGGGGTGAAAAAAGGAGTTTATGGGGAGAAGAGGAAAGGGGAGGTGGAATGGAGTTAATTACATCATATGAAGAGGTACAAAAAACCTATTAAAATAGAGGGAAAGAAGAGAGGAGTGAGCATTGTTTCAACCTTACTCTCATCAGATTTGGTTCAAAGATGGAATAGCATATATGTTCATTTGGATAAAGAATCTTAGCATATTCTTTAGGGAAGTAAAAGGGTAAGGGGAAAGGGGGGACTGATAGAAGGGAGGGCAAAAGCAAGGGAGAAAAGGGTAAAGAAAAGGGAGGGGGATGATAAAAGGGAGGGCAGATTAGGGGAGGCAGGGGTAAGAAGCAAAACGTTGGTGAGGAGGAATAGGGTGAAAGAAGGGGAAACAAGTACAAAGGGGATAAACAGAATGGAGGGAAATAGATAGTAATAATAACTGTGGATGTGAATGGGATGAACTCTGCCATAAAATGGAAGTGAATAGCAGAGTGGATTAAAAACCAGAATCCTGCAATATGCTATTTACAAGAAACACATCTGAAGCAGAGAGATACACACAGAGTAAAGGTAAAAGGCTAGAGCAGAATATATTATGCTTCTGCTGTAGTAAAAAAAGCAGGGGTAGCAATCTTTATCTCAGACAAAGCAAAGGCAAAAATAGATCTAATTAAAAGAGATAAGGAAGGAAACTACATCTTGCCAAAAGGTATGATAGATAATGAAGTAATATCAATACTAAACATGAATGCACCAAGTGGTATAGCATCCAAATTCTTAGAGAAGTTAAATGAGCTACAAGAGGAAATAGACAGCAAAACTATACTAGAGGGGGATCTGAATCTTCCCCTCTCAGAATTAGATAAATCTAGCCACAAAATAAGAAAGAAGTTAAAGAGGTGAATAGAATGTTAGAAAAGTTAGATATGATGGATGTCTGGAGAAAATTGAATGGGGATAGAAAGGAATATACCTTTTTCTCAGCTGTACATGGCACATATTAAAAAATTGACCATGTATTAGGGCATTAAAAACCTCATAATCAAATGTAGAAAGGCAGAAATAGTAAATGCATCCTTCTCAGATCATGACGCAATAATAATTACATGTGATAAAGAGCCATGGAAAGGTAGACTGAAAATTAATTAGAAACTAAATAATCTCATTCTAAAGAATGAGTGGATCAAACAACGAATCATAGAAACAATCAATAACTTCATCCATGGGATGACAATGAGAAAACATACCCAAATCTATGGGATGCAGCCAAAGCAGTGCTTAGGGGAAATTTTATATCTCTAAATGCCTACATGAATAAAAAAGAGAAGGAGGAGATCAATAAATTGGGCATGAAACTAAAAAAGCTAGAAAAAAAAGGAATACAAAGAAACTTTTCTGGTCTAGTATATAAAGACAGAGGAATCACCCCATCTGGTGTCTAAAGAAAGGAGTTTTGGTCTTGGGAGTTAAGGCGATGATGAGTGGGGCTGCTGGAAGGCAGTTGTTTTTTCCAGAAGTAATGATAGTGTTATTTGGTTACTATTCCCAGAACAAGAAATTAAAGGTGACAACAGGGGTGGAAGGGGGCGGTGTTTTGTATGGGCATAGAGTTAAATGATAAGATGTCGGGGTGGTTGACTGAAGGAAATATGAAGTATGGGGTAGAGGGAGCAGCCAGATATAGTAGGTTAGGTGAGTCTACACTCATTCACCAATCAGAACAGTTCAGCTCCAGTTCCCAGGGAAGAGGTCTTGATCTTGGGAGGGTTATAGTCCAGGTGAGGAGAAGGGGAGGGGATAGTGAGTAGGTAACAAGATTACCTACCAGTGAGAAAATGGAGAGGGAAGGGTCAAAGATTCTAGTGCACACTACATTTGTCCCTCAAATCAAAACTTATGCAGGACTTTGAAATTATTCCAGGTACTATAAATGGACTGGATAAGCCATGTCAGGTTCATTTTTTGAACTCCAGTCTTTGTTCCTATTATTTTCCCTGCCTGTAATGCTATTTCTGTCTCCTTCCTATTCTAGCCAAATGAGACCCATTCTTCAAATCTCTGCTTTAATTCCACTTCCTCTCTGCTATCATACTTGAGTCAGGAACTCTCTCATAATACAAAGTATTGAGGGCCCAAGTGCCCTTTGGGGGATTTTCTTGTCCTTATGACTCAGAGCCCCAGCTCAGGAAAGTATGCTAAGTACTGAGATCAGTACCTCACTTACAATCATAAAGTTCATGAAATTTTGGAGGAAATGTTTTATTTAAAGGAAGAAAACAGAAATCAGTCAATTCCCAAATGTGAGTAAATTGATAGTAATTTATAGTCTTGAGCTTGTAGGTGGGTAGGTGACACAGTGGATAGATCTTAGGCCTAGAGTTAGGAGGTCCTGAGTTCAAATCTGGCCTCAGAAACTTTCCCCTGGGAAAGTGTTTGCCTCAGTTTCCTCCTCTGTAAAATGAGGATAATAATAGCATCTACCTCCTAGGGTTTTTATGAAGATCAAGTGAGATAATAATTGTAAAATGCCTGACACATAGTAGGCATTATATAAACATTAGCTATTATTATTAGGTTTCCCAAGGAGAATTCCTTCCTTACAAGTTCTATCCTGGATTCCTACTTCTTACTGCTGAAGGGAAGGCTAGATGTAGTTTCTTGTTCTTTCTTCTTTCTGCTCTTCTTGGTTTCAGAGAATGACCATCAAGTCCCCAGTTTCCACAGGCCAACTATAGAATGCTTTCATCTTTCACTGGCATCTCCCCAGTGAAAGGGGAGGGCAGAAATCTCTCTGGGTCCTTATCTCTCTTTATTGCAGATCTCATAAGTGTTACCCTCAACTCCTCACTATTTCTCATCCTTTGTATCTAATCAGTTGTCAAGGCCTGTTGTTTTCACCTTCACAACATCTCTCAAATATGCCCCCTTCTTTCCTCTGACATTGCCACCATCTGGCACAGCTCCTCATCACCTCACACTTGTACTATTGTAACATAGTACTGGTGTGATATATCTGCTTCACTCCAATCCGTCCTCTATTCAGTCACCAAAGGGATTTTTCTAAAGCTCAGGCCTGACCAACTCATCAGCTCTTACTCAATTAATTACGATAACTCCCTATTGCCTCCAAGAGCAAATATAAAATGCTCTGTTTAGCATTCAAAGCTCTTCAAAACCTAGCCCCCTCCTAGCTTTCCAGTCTTCTTATACCCTACTCTTTGCACAGCCCTGCCTCACTTAAATCTGATTCACTGCAAGTCATGAAGGACAAACAACAACAGTCTTTACTCCTCTCATTACATTCTTTCTACCCTTACCTACATCCCCATCTTTCTCATCAATTTCTATGAATATTCCTTGAGGCAAACTCATTTTGTTTTACCCAGTTATTCAAATGAGAAAATGGAGAGGGAAAGGTCAAAGATTCTTTCTTGCACACACTACATTTCTCCCTCAAATCAAAGCATTTGCAGAACCTTGAAATTATTCCAAGTACTATAAAAAGAATTTATATATAATATAGTACAGCTAGGTGGCACGGTGGATATAGTGCTAGGGTTGGAGTCAGGAAGACTCATCTTCCTGATTTCAAACTGGGTCTCAGACACTTCCTAGCTGTGTAATCCTGGGCAAGTCACTTAACCCTGTTTGCTTCAGTTTCCTCATCTGTAAAATGAACTGGACAAGGGAATGACAAATCACTCCATTATCTTTGCCAAGTGTGAGAAAATGGGTAGTTGTCTCCTCTCAATGTGGATATAACAGTCAGTAATACTCCTCCTGACCTGTTTGTAGGACAAAGGTCTCAGATCCCCTCCTCCCCCTCAGGCTAGCAAGGTCACATGGTTCAAGAAGCCCTGGTCTCAATAAGGTCCACTCCAGAGTTGTGTCCATATAAGGAAGTATAAGGTCCACTCCTGGGTTATGTCCATACAAGGAAGAGGGGTGGGAACACTGCGTTCCAATTAGCTAGTTTTTGCACGTAGATTATAACCCTTGAGTAATTGGAGCAATGATGAAAAAGGGGAGGGTCCATTTGTGTTAGGGACTAGGGTATAAAACAGGGCCTGTGAACCCCCTTTCTTGGCACCCACTAGCTGCACACTAGGGTGCCTCCTTTTCATGAGAAGGAAATAAAGAGCCTTTGACACATTGCTGCTGAGTTCCTGAGAATTATTGAGAAGAGGATGGTTTTTCCCTCACACCAAGAAAATCCCAAATGGGGTTACAAAGGGTTGGATACATCTGAAACTGAAAGTATTGAACAACATGATGTGGGGAAAATGGGGTAGGGGTTTGAGGTAGGGGTAGGGGTTTGGGGTCTTTAGGTATTCTTCTTTGAAGAATTACACCCTCTTGCACACAAAAGCAATTAGAATAAGATAATAGTTTATTAGGAGCTGGGAAAGGAAAGGGAAACCAAGAGAGAAATCATTGGACTTCTTCTCATGGGGAGAAAGGCATGGCACAGAGCATGGCTCTGAGATACCAATCTCCTCGAGCAGGAGACAGGTAGATACTTTTATAGAGGACTGATGGGGGTGATCATCTGACTGTGGAAAGTTCCCTTAGTGAGGGAGGACCATCCCCCACTGGTGGTGGCTGGAGGAGTTGGGTGAGGGGTGGCTGTAGATCTCTCAAGGACACAAAGGCAGCAGTCACACCTAATCTTATCTCCCCAGGGTCAAGGAAGACTAGAATGAAGGGTGGAGGTCCCAAAACTAGCTCAGTCAAATCTGGTTCCACTTATCTCTTTAGGTGCATCTGTCCTTTGGTTTAGCTTCTCAAGGAGAAGGTTCCTTGATGCAGCCCAGAGAACTTCTGGGGTTCTCTGGGCCCATAACAAACAATAGTGTACCATATCCTTACAATAATAACAGCTAGCATTTCAATAGCATTTTAAGGTGTGCAAATATGACCTCCTTTAATCCTTTTAATAATGAGGGGCAAGGTAGATACTATGCCCCTTTTACAGATGAGAAAACTGAAGCAGATAGATTAAATGACTTGCCCAGTTTCAAAAAGCTAATAATTAATGTTTGAGTCAGGATTTGAACTTAGGTCTTCTTGTTAGCAAATCCAGCACTCTATCCACTTTGCCACCTACCTGTATATGAATAATACATAAGTATTTCACATGCTCTTCATTGTGCACAGTGACAGCAAAATTGTTTGATGAAGAACTGTGAATTACTTAACTATTCTCAGCAATACAATGATCTAAGACAGTCCCAAAAGACTAATAATGAAGCATACTAACTGATATTGGTTGAACACAGACTGAAGCATGCTATTTTTAACTTTCTTTCATCTTTTTCTTTTATTTAAGTTTTCTTATACAAAATGACTAATATGGTAATGTTTTATATAATTGCACATGTATAACCTATATCTAATTGCTTACCATCTCAGGGAAGGGGGAGGGAACGGAGGGACAAAATTTGGAACTCAGAACTTTAAATAAAGGAAAATTTACTGAAAAAAACCAACCACTTATTCTGAAATGATTTCAGAGTCTTTGTTCCATTCTATTTCATAAAACAGAAACTTGACTTGAGTGGAAGGAGCTAAAAAATGAAAACTAGGGCTCTAATTCTGACTCTGCCAAAAAACACTTGTGTGTGATCTAGGGGTAAATATATATAAAAAAAAAGTATACATGTCCTTCAACATTCAATTGCCATTCTTTTCAGGATATGCCATGCCACCTATATTGTTAGTAAACTATGTATTGTATGGAGAATAACCCCAATAATTATGCCTGGGGCATTAGATGTTAGATAGGTCAATGGCCAGATAGTTTGGGCACTTTTGTGATTTGTTGTCACTTGGTCCCTTCATTATCTGTTGTAGTTGAGAGGCTTTCAGGTACATTGAGCAATGGCCCAAGTTCTTGGCCCATGAAACCTGTGGACAAAGGACTTTCTACTGCTCTTTCATGGATAATGTAGCCTCTGATGGAGGCATAACAGGCAGAGAGACACTACCTCTGGATTTCACATGTCTCCTCAAGCTTACATTCCTCATGCCCTAATATACCCAAATACCTTTTGGTTTTTTTTGTGAGGCAGTTGGGGTTAAGTGACTTGCCCAGGGTCACACAGCTAGTAAGTGTCAAGTGTCTGAGGCCAGATTTGAACTCAGGTCCTCCTGACACCAGGGCCAGTGCTCTATCCACTGCGCCACCTAGCTTCCCTGCAAATACCTTTAATAGACTGCTTACCCACGTCACCTCCACCCTGATTCACCTCCCAAGACAGCTATATAGCTGCAACCTATATTTGGAACTTGGTAGACCCAATCTTTGACTCTTGTTATTCACTGGATAGATCAACTATTTTTTTTTCTGTTTAGAATTTTATTTTCCAAATTACATGTAAAAACAAATTTTGACATCAATTTTTAAAAACATTGTGTTCCAACTTCTCTTCCTCCCTCCCTTCCCATTTCCCACCCCCCAAGAACTCAAGCAATTCAATATAAGTTATACATGAGTAGTCATGGAAAACATCTCCACATTAGCTAGGTTGTTAGAGAAAACAGATAAAAACAAAACTTCAGATTAAGGAACTGTCAAAAAAATTATGCTTCAATCTGTTTTCAGATACCATCAGTTCTTTCTCTGTAGATGGCTTGCAATTTTCATGAGTCCTTCTGAGTTATATTGGATCATTGCCTTGCTGAAAATAACCATGTGCTTCCCAGCAGATCATCTTACACTATTGCTGTTATTTTGAATACAGTATATTTCACTCTGCTTCAGTTCATGTAGGTCTTTTCAAGTGTTTCTGATAGCATCCTGTTTATCATAAGTTTTATATAGTACCTTAAACTTGACAAAGAATTTTCTACACAACAGTCCAGCAAAGTAGGTACCATATGTTTTGCCATTATAGTCAATCATCATAACTATTTCCCTCCATTCTATTCCTTCCCATGATATTTACTCTATTTTCTATCTTCTTTTACCCTCTTCCTCTTCAAAAATGTTTTGCTTCTGACTGCTCCCTCCCCTACTCTGCCTACTCTCACCCTTCACTCCTTATTCTCTTCCCCTACTACTTTCCTTTAGGGTTAGATAGATTACTCCTCCCAATTGGGTGTGTATGTTATTTCCTCCTTGAGCCCACTCTGATGAGATTAAGGTCTTTGAGCTATTCTGTGTTCTAAATTTTCTTTCTTCCTCCCTCCTCAACCCTCCCTATGAAATCAAGCAATTCAATATAAGTCATACATGTGCAGTTATTCAGAACATCTTTATCTTCCTTGAAAGTGTTTTGCTTTTTACTGCTCCCTCCCCCAATCTGCCTTTCCTTCTTTCCCCTCTTCTCCCCCCACCCCTTTTCTCCTTCCCCTCCCACTTTTCCTCAGGGCAAAATATATTGATATACTCACTTGAGTATGTATGTTATTACCTCTTCGAGCCAATTCTAATGATAGTAAGGTTCACTCACAACTACACTCCTTCCACCTCTTCCCCTCCCCTCCATAAGCTTTTTCTTATTTCCTTCATGTGAGCTACCTCTCCCCAGTCTACCTCTCCCTTTCCTCCTCCCCCAGTGCATTCCTCCTGCCCCTCAACCCTATTTTAATTATGTCATCATAGGTTAGCTAGGTGTCACAGTGGACAAAGCACCAGCCCTGGACCCAGTAGGCCCTGAGTCCAAATCAAGCCCCAAGACAAGCCATCCCACCCTGCCTGCCTCACAAAAAACAAGGATAAACAAAAAATAAATGCTTTACAGATATCATCCCTTCATATTCAGTTCAGGCCTGTGTCCTCTGTCTAAATGTATTCCTTTCAGTTACCCTAATACTGAGAAAGTCCTTATGAGTTCAAAGATCAATCGGTTTTCTTATGGGCGACAAGTGAGTTCAAATTCATTGCCTATTTTATCAACTGGGAGGCTTCCTAATCTCACAATTACTTGATATAATGTGGCTCTCCATTGGTCACTTAGCATGTTTTATGATGGCACTAATATTGGGTAGCAGAGCAGTCTTATTTGGAGTTTCTGACAGCAAATTTGAACGAGTTGTTGTTTATTCTTTTCAGTGTTCCATTGGATGAAATGGAGTCAGGTGGTAAAGCTTCTTTCAACCAGTCTCTCATTTGCATGATATAGTGGTCATGCCTCTCTAGGTTTTTGTTGTTGTTGTTGAGTTATTTTCCAGTTGTGTCTGATTCTTCATGACTCCATTTGGGATTTTCTTGGTAAAGATACTGGAATGGTTTGTCATTTCCTTTCCCCCAGCTCATTTTATAGGTGAGAAACTGGGATAAATAGGGCTAAGTGATTTGCCCAGAGTCACGTAGCTAGCAAATATCTGAGGCTGAATTTGAACTCAGTCTTCCTGACTCCAGGCCTGGCACTCTATGCACTGAGCCATCTAGCTGCCGTCTCTAGATTATGTTTAGGTAATGGCTATCTGATAGAGAAAGGGTCTTGACTGTTTATGAATTGGGGTGTCAGCCCTTTGCATTTTTCTGCTATTAAATGAATCCTGCTATATATTTTGTCTCTTATTATCCTGGGTACTTACATGGGAGCCAAGGATCCTTTCTCTACATATTTTTAAATTTGAATTTAAAGTTTGGCATATATACTAAAAATGGTTCTGGATTTGGGGCCAAAGGACTTAAATTCAAATTCTGGCTTTGCACTTACTACCTTTGTGACCTTGGATAAGTTACTCAAACTCTCTAGGTGTCAGTTTCCTTATCTGGAAAATGAAGGGATTGGACTAGAGGGGCCTCTAAGGTTCTCCTTCTAGCTCAAAACCTATGATCCTATGATTCCATTACATAAGACAAATTCTGATGTTCTCAAGGGAAACCCAGTAAGTGCCTAACAAATATTTACTTATTGATTGATTGGTTAGCAGCAAAATGAATCAAATGATGAATTTCCCAGAGGAGATCCTAGAGGCAGTTGGGGAAAGCCAGATTCTAATGTTTTGTAGGGAGGCATGAGCCAGAGAGATACCCCAGGAAGAAGGTCCACATAATGAGCCCGGTCCTTGTGAGTGCTGGTTTACATCACCATATTTAATCCAGTATGGTTGCAGATGAGAATCTCCATGGAAGTGGAAAGGCATGGGTCTGTAGTTCTTAACTCTACCTAGGTCAAGTATTTCTCTGATTACTCACCAATGATACTGATTCCTGTAGTTGGTATCCACTATGCCCATAACCATCACTCTAACTTGGAGTGTTCTGAGAATGGAGTCTCAGCTGCTCTCCATGAAGTGTACTTGTAGCTACCACTTGCTAGTCATCAGCTACTCATTCATCCATCACTATGTGCTAATCACCACCACCACCACGGCCATCATCATCATCATCATTATCACCACCACCACCATCATCATCACTAGCACTTTAAGGTTTACAAGGGTCAGCTAAGTGGCTCAGTGGATAGAGTGCCAGGTGTGGAGTCAGGAAGACTCATCTTCCTGAGTTCAAATCTGGTTTTAGACACATATTATCTGTGTGACCATGGGCAAGTCACTCTGTTTGACTCAGTTTCCTCACCTGGAAAATGATCTGGTAAAGGAAATGGCAAACCACTCCAGTATTTTTGCCAAGAAAACCCCAAACGGGCTCATGAAGAGTCAGACATGACTGAAACAAATGAACAACAAAAAGGTTTGCAAGTCACTTTACATATCTTAATTCATTTGATCTTCACCACAACCCCAGGAAATAGGTACTGTTATTATCTTCATTTTACAGATGAGGACACTGAGACTGAGAGAAACTAAGTGACTTGCCCAGGGTCATATAGTTAAGTGTCTAAGGCAGGATTCTTCTTAATTCCATGACCTATGTTCTATCCACTGTGCCACCTAGCTACCTCATCCTAACAGTGCCTTCAGCCCTCTATCACTGCGGGGGTCCAGATAAAAGAAGGCCACCATTGCTTACTAGGGGAAGTACTCTTATGGCTGTCATCAATGATACTTCCCTGGTTTTGGCTCCAGCCTCTGCCTCTCATTGAGACTGTGGTAAGAGAGGGACAGTGGAATGTAGATTTGGGCGGTAGTGGATTAGAGGAGCCTCTTTCACAATTGAATCTCCATTGTCATCATTGCTATCCAACCTCACTGTACTGACACTGACATTTATCGAGGACTCTGATGGAGAGAGAAGATTGATGTGGCTTCTTGAAAGCCACGGTGCCCCATACCATGTGACCTGGGCTAGATTACAGTGTGTCTGAAAAACATCTTGGGGGTGAGTGGATTCTAAGCCCAAGAGTGCCTAGCCCAGCACCTGCATATAGTAGAATATTAACAAATGTTTGTTCAATGAGTTAATTAATCAATGGATTAATGTAGGTCAACAATGTGATGTGGAAGCCAAATAAATCTACTGCAACTGTAGTTTGTATAAAGAGGGGCCCAGTGCCCAGAACAGTGTACGTGATAGGCATTAGACTCTGCCTAGATCAAACCGCACCTTCAGCTTTGTACATCCCATTCAGGAGGGATGTTGTTAAGGTGGAGAACACCCATAGGAAAGGGAAAAGGAAGGGAAGGGACCTAGGGGGCATGCTATACCCGGATGTTTAGGCAAGAGAAGAATAGACTTTGTTAAGGACTTGACAGCTATCTCCAAGTATTTGAAGGACTCATGCAGATGAAAAAATACAGCTGTTTTACTTAACCTTAGAGGGCAGAACTAGGAACCAGGGAGAAGTTGCAGAAGCAGATTTCAGCCTTTATGAGGAGAAACTTCTGAATTGAGATTAGAGCAGAGGTTCTTAACTTTTTGTGTATTATGGACCCCTCTCCCCAATTTTGGCAGCTTGACAAAGCCTATGGACCCCTTCTCATAATAATAGTTTTAAATGCATAAAATAAAATACATAGTATACACAAAGGATGCCAAACAACTTGAAATAGAGCTATTAAAATTTAACAAAAAGAAATTCATTGCCCTAGGTTAAGAACCCCTGAATTAGCATTATTCAAAAATGGAACAAGTGGCTTTGGGAGAGGAGGGGGCAGTGGATTCCTCTCAGTTCATTGGACATGGGTGACATATCCATATGGGTTAGATAGAGTGAGGCATCAAGGATCACACCTAACTTGGGTGACAAAGAAAATGGTGGTACCCTCAATAGTATAATACTTTAAAGGGAGATTTCCTTACAAAAAACCCTTGAGTTTGATTATTGCAACAACAATGATAGCTAACATTTATATAGTACCTTATACCTGACAAAGAATTTTCTTCACAATAGCCCAGCAAAGTAAGTACCACCACCACCACCACTATCATCCTAATCCTAATTATCATTGTCCTCCTCATTTTACATTGCTCTTGCCTCTGCTTCATATTTTCCCCCAGTTACTATTGCTGTGTTTCCCTCCATCCTATTTGCTCCCCATGATATTTACTCAATTTTCTATCTTCTTTTACTCTATCCCTCCTCAAAATTGCTTTGCTTCTGACTGCCCCCTCCCCCAATCTGCCCTCCCTGCCTTCATCCCTCCCCCCTTATCCTCTTCCCCTCCCACTTTCCCTCAGGGCAAAAGTATATTACTATGCCCACTTGAGTGTGTATGTTATTCCTTCTTTGAGCCAATTCTGATGAGAGTAAGGTGTTCCTCTTCCCATCTTCTCTTCACTCCATAAACTTTTTCTTGGGTACCCTCAATAGTAATAGGGAAATTAGGAAGAAGGGAAGGCTTGCAGGGAAAAATGAGTTCAGTTTTACCCATGGTGAATTTAAGATGTCTATGGTACTTCCAGATCAAGATGTCCAATAGACAGTTGGAGATACAAGTCTGAAGGTTGGAGAAATGTTAGAACTGGATAAATAGATTTGAGAATCATCAACATATAATTATAATAACACATAATTATAAACCCATATATAATATGTGTATATAATCCATCTATAATAATATATAAATCCATATATAATATATATATAATCCATATAATAATTAAATCCATGAGAGCTAATGAGATCACCTAATGAAAAAGCATAGAGGGAAAAGAGAAGAGGGAACAAGGGGCCAATCATCTTTAGTTGGTGTGACCTGGACAAAAATCCAGCAAAGCAAACTGGGAAGGTGTAATCATTAAAGTAAGAGAACCAGGATAAATTAGTGTCATGGAAACACTAGGTATTAGTCCACAGTATCAAGAAGAAGAAGGTACTTAAAGTATCAAAGGCTGAAGAGAAGTCAAGAAGGATGAAGATAGAAAAAGGCCATTAGATTCGGCAATTAAGAAGTCATTTGGCAACTATGGAAAAGGTAGTTTTGGTTGAATGATGAGCTTGTAAATTAAGCTGTAGAAAATTAAGAAGAAAGTGGAAAGAAAGGAAGTAGGGGCACCAGTTGTAGATGGTCTTCTCAAAAAGTTTAGCCACAAAAGGCAGGAGAGATATGAGATGATAGTGGGATGGATGCATCAAGGGTTCTTTGATGGTGAGGGGAACATTTGTGTATTTGGACAGTAGGGAAGAAGCTAGTAGATAGGGAGAGACTGAAAATAAATGAGGAAATGGGGACAACCAAGGGGGCAATCTCTTGGAGGAGACAGGGTGGAATGGGGTCACTTGTGCATGTAGAGGGGTTTAACCTGTCACTGTGCTAGGCACTGGAAATTCAAAGACATAAATGAAACAGAAACTACTCTCAAGGAGCTAACATTCTAATGGGGGAGACAACATGAATATATGTAAGTATAATCATATAATATAAATAAAAAGCATAATAGAAATAAATGCAAGTTGATTTTGAGAGGAAGTAAAATAAAATATCACCTGGGGAGAGGGATCAGGAAAGGGTGTTTTTTGTTTTTTGTTTTTTTTGTAGAAGGCATTTGATCTGAGTCTTAACAAAAACATACTTGAGCACATACTAAAACATAAACTAAACCCATCACTTTTATGCTATTCTCCAGGGAGATAAGAAAGACTCCCAGGAGACTTGTGGGACTGTTGAACAGATTTCACTTTCCTCTCAATCTGTACTGTGTGCACAACAATCTAATTTCAGATATTTTGGCTAGCCAGGGCTTATCTTGAGCTTCCTCAGTCCTTCTAGCTACAAAAAAGGTTGAGGTCAATGGTCATTACCTCCTCTCAAAAGGTATATAGCTTTGGGGGCAGCTAGATGGTGCAGTGCTTAAAGCGCTGGCCCTGGATTCAGGAGTACCTGAGTTCAAATCCAGTCTCAGACACTTGACACTTAACTAGCTGTGTGACCCTGGGCAAGTCACTTAACCCCCATTGCCCCACACAAAAAACTCCAACCAAACAAATAAAAGGTATATAGCTTCAAGAATCATCTCTGGCTGGGCAACCATCACCCATCTTTGGAATTCCTGATCTCCTAAAATCATGAAGAAGCTTCTGAAGGTCTGGAAACATCCATTTCTCAAGCTCCCAAGAGGCAGAGATGAGGAGGGAGTATGTTTCGTGTAGGGTAGAGAGGGAAGTGAGGTGTAGTGTCATTTATGTGTAACAGGAACTAGTCCAGTATGGTTGGATTAAAGAGTAAGAGAGAATTGATGTGCAAGGAGACTAGAAAGGTAAGCAAATTAGAAAAGCAAGGAGTAAAATACCTTTTGAAACTATGGTTAGAATATGAGTTCATGCTCATACCAGGAATAAAGGGAATCATAGAAAAAAAAAGGAAAATTTTGAATACATAAAATTGAAAAGGTTTTACACAAAGACAATCAGTATAATTAAAATAAGAAGGGAAACAGTTAGCTGGGAGAAAAATCTTTGCAGCAAATTTCTATGATAAATGTCCAGTATTGAAGATAGATGAGAAACTAATTCATATACACATATTATATATATATATATATATACACACACACATATATGTATATAACATGTGTGTATATATATGTGTGAATATATGTATAAAATTCCCTGATAAATAAGGGTATAAGCTGGCAGTTTTCAAAGGAGGAAAAAATCTCTTAACAACTATTAAAAATACTCCAAATCATTAATAATTAGGGAAATGCAAATTAAAACAATCAGATTGGTAAAGATGAGAAAAAAAAGAAAATCCCAGTTGTTGGATAGACTTCAGGAATACAAGCACCATGGCACACTGTTGGTGGGGATGTGAATTTTTCTAACCATTCTGGATAGCAATTTGGAACTATACTAATCACTAAACGAAAAAATACCCTTTTGGCTCAACTATACCACATCTAGGCCTATAGCTCAAAAGGATCAAAGAAAGAAGGAAAAAAAACTCACATGTAAAAACATTATAATTTTTTGTTGTTGTTGTAGCAAAGAACTAAGAACCATGGGGGTATCCATTAATTGGGGGATGGCTAAATAAATTATGACATATTAATAATACAATGGAATATTATTTTACTGTAAGAAAATAATAAGGGAATGGTTTTTAGAGGAACCTGGGAAGATTGGTATGAACTGATAGAGAGTAAAGTGAACAGAACCAAAAGAATAATTTATATAGTTAATAACAACATTGTAAAGACAAACTTAGAAAGAATTAAGAATTTGCATCAATGCAATGACAAACCACCACTCCAGGGCCAGCTAGATGGCGCAGTGGATAGAGCACCGGCCCTGCATTCAGGAGTACCTGAGTTCAAATCCGGCCTCAGACACTTAACACTTACTAGCTGTGTGACCCTGAGCAAGTGACTTAACCCCCATTTCCCTGCAAAAAAAAAACAACAAACCAAAAAACCCCAAAAAAACCCACCACCACTCCAGAGGACTAATGATGAAGTAAACTACTCACCTCTTTTTTTTTTTTTTTAGTGAGGCAATTGGGGTTAAGTGACTTGCCCAGGGTCACACAGGTAGTAAGTGTTAAGTGTCTGAGGCCGGATTTGAACTCAGGTACTCCTGACTCCAGGGCCGGTGCTCTATCCACTGTGCCATCTAGCTGCCCCGTCACCTCTTTTTTTTCAACTTTAGCTCCAAGTTCTTTTTTTTTTTGCTTGAAGAATACTTTATTTTATACTACTGAGGTGCTTTGATGCTACATATTTTTATCTGTATCCAATACTTGTTTTTCTTTTTTTTATTCTGAACTTAAATAAAACGAGCATTTTTATAACAACAAAAAAATAAAAAAGAGGATTTCACATGAAACTATAAATCTGTTTTGTATAATTTGCCTTTCCTTTTAAGTATATAATAAAGTTATCATGTAACTTTCTTTTATCCCCCTCCCTCCCCCTCTGCCCTAGAGATGGCTACCTTTAGACACAAATATATGTGTATGTATATATGTAGATATAGATATAGATATACATACATACATGCATACATACATATATATATATATAGTGTGTATATATATATATATATATATATATATGTATGTATGTAAAAGTATACTATATAAACTTCTATCAGTCCTTCCTCTGGATTCAGATATAGTCTTCCTTCATAAATCCTTTGTAGTTAATTTGGGTATTTATAATAGTCAAAATGACTATTGCTCAAAGTTGTTCTTAAAACAATATTGCTGTTACTGTATACAATGTTCTCTTGGTTCTGTTCATTTCACTCTTTGTTTTTTTGAGCAAGTCTTTTCATGTTTTTCTAAAATCATCACTCATAATTTTTTATAGCACAGTAGTATTCCATTACAATCATATACCACAACTTGTTTAGCCATTCCCTAATTGATAGGCATCCCCACAACTTCTAGTTCTTTTCCACCACAAGGAGAGCCACTACAAATATTTTAGAACATAGAGGTTCTTTTCCTTATTCCCTAATCATCTTGGGAAATAGACCTAATTATGGTATTGCTAGGTCAAAAGGTATGGGACAACTCTTTGGACATAATTTCAGATTGATCTCCAAAATAGTTAGATTAGTTCATAAGTTCCATTAACAGTGAATTAGTAGCGCAGTTTTTCCACATCACCTCAAACATTTGTCACTTTTCCCTTCTATCATTTTAGCCAATCTTAGAGGTGTAAAAGGATATCTCAAAGTTTTAAAATTTACATTTCTCTAATCAACAATGATTTAGAACATTTTTTCATATGACTATAAACTTTTTTGGTTTCTTCATTGAAAAACTGCCTGTTCATATCCTTTGACTATATATCAACTGGAGAATGACTCATTTTCTTATAGATTTGAAAAAGTTCTTTGTATATTTGAGATATGAGACCTTTATCTAAGATATTGTCTATAAGTTCCTTTCCCCCCAATTTTCTGCTTTCCTTCTGATCTTGGCTATTTGTACAAAACCTTTTTCATTTGACATAAATTAGCCATTTTACACCTCATAATGCTCTCTATCTCTTGTTTATTCGTAAATCCTTCACCTACCCACAAGACTGATATGTTCTATGTTCTTCAAATTTTCTTTTAATATCTCCCTTTATATCTAGGTAATGTATCCATTTTGACCTTATCTTGGTTAAATGGTGTAAGGCATTGGTCTATGCCCAATTTCTGCCAGGCTGCCTTCCAGTTTTCCCAACAGAGTTGATGGAATCAAGGTGTAGGATGAGATATACATATTCAGATATGGAAAATGTGTGGATTTGTTTTGGTTGACTATGCTTATTTGTTTATAAGGGTTGTGTTTTTCTTTCTCTTTTAATTTCATGAGTATTTGGGAAGGGGAGGGGAGCCAGTGGTAGAGTTGCCAAAAAAAAAAAAAGAAGAAAGAAAAAGGAAAAAAAAAAGAGTAGTTGAAACATTTTTAAAAATGCATAGAACAGGAAGAAGTTCAAACAGAAACAGAAATAAGGAAGACAACTTTGAAAGTAACACGTTGAATTTATTGTATACTTTAAAGAACAAGTTGTAAGTAACAGAGATAATCCCCTGTTACACTTTGTAATATGGAAATGTTCTCACACTTTCTGTCTGTCTTTTTTGGTATTTATTAAATTCAGAATTAAAAAAGGAAAAATGATTTTCCAAATCATTAATAATTAGGGGAATACAAATTAAAACAATTTAGGTTCTACCTCGCACTTACCAGATTGGTACAGATGACAAAAAAAGAAGTGCCAATTATTGAAGGCCTTCAGGAAGACAAGCATCCTGGCACAGATGGGATCTCAAGGCCCTGCTGCTGCTGCCACTGCTGCTGCTGCTGCTACTGCTGCTGCTTTGTGTTTCTTTCTCTGAGCATTGGTGAATGAGTATTAATCCTGAGAAATGGATGCTTACAGATCAGAAGCTACCTCATGATTTTGAGAGGCCAAGAATTCCAGAGGTGGGTGATGGTTGTTGCCCAGCCAGAAGTGATTCTTTAAACTACACAGCTTTTTAGAGAAGGTGATGACCACTGACCTGATTCTTTTTGCAGTTAGAAGAACTAAGAAAGCCCAAGATACGGCATATGGGTCTGCAAAAGGCTGGAACTCTTTGTGGGAGAGGAGTGCTTCCTGGGTCATGAACAACACTGACAAATGCCTCTTCAACTTAAATCTCTTCTTCTCGCACTCTTTCCATCTTTTGCTCACAGAAAATTGGCTTTTTCTAGGTAATGATTCATCCTTGACTACTTTTTTTTTTTTTTTGCGGGGCAATGAGGGTTAAGTGACTTGCCCAGGGTCACACAGCTAGTAAGTGTCAAGTGTCTGAGGCCGGATTTGAACTCTGGTCCTCCTGAATCCAGGGCTGGTGTTTTATCCACTGCGCCACCTAGCTGCCCCCTTGACTACCTTTTTAAAGTAATGGTTGCTCCTTCTCTCACACCTCCTTTTCTTCCTCTAAACACACATTAGATCAGGAGAAGAAATCATCAGTCAGAAGATCTGGCTTGCAACTGTTGCTCAGACAGTACAGACTGAGAGGAAAGTGAAATCTGTTCAGCAGGCCCACAAGTCTCCTGGGAGTCTTTCCTACATCCCTGGAGAGTAGAGTAGAAGTGATGGGTTATAGTTTATGTTTTATGTATGTATTAATGCATGCTGATGAGTCTTTTGTGTTTCAAGCATTTCTTTTGTGGCGGAGAAAATAAATAACTTTCCTCTACCTGATGGCTACTATTTTGTACATTGAGTGACTTTTTTTAGAAAGGACCCTGTTCATCTCTTTTGGGGAGACTGTATATATGAAGCATTCCTGAGCTTTATTTGAGATTCTTTCTCTAGGACTTTGGGATCCAGGTATAATGAGCTGAGAAATGAGAGAAAAGGCCTGCTGTCCACTTTTTTTTGGTTTTTTGTGAGGCAATTGGGGTTAAGTGACTTGCCCAGGGTTACACAGCTAGTAAGTGTTAAGTGTCTGAGGCTCAGATTTGAACTCAGGTTCTCCTGAATCCAGGGCTGGTGCTCTATCCACTGCGCCACCTAGCTGTCCCTGCTGTCCATTTTTAAAGATCCAGCTCTTCATAAGGCTGAATCTGGGTCTGTTCAAGGTTGATTCTGCAAAGGGCTGGATCTCTTTGTTGGAGAGAGGTGCTTTCTGGGTCTTGAGTAACACTGACAAATGCCTCTTCAACTTAGATCTCTTCTTCCTGAAGTCTTTCCATCTTTTGCTCACAGGAAATTGGCTTTTTCTAGGTAATGATTCATTCTTGACTATCCTTTCCAGTAATGGTTGCTTCTTCTCTTACACCCCCTTTTCTTTCTCTAAACACACATTGGATATGGAGAAGGAATCATCAATAATGCTTGCTCCCAACTATCATTTCCTTCAGTCTACTTCAATTATGCATTATTCTCTCTTCTGTTGAGGTATGCTTCCTCAACGTGAGCCAGTTGAGGGCAGGGATTGTCTCCTTTATTCTTTGTATCTCTTGGCCCTAGTACAGTGACTGGCACATAGTAGACACTTATTTGAATAGTAGATGACAGCAACAAAAATTCTATACTATTCAAATAAGTGTCTAGCTGTGTGACTTTGGGCAAGTCACTTAACTCTGTTTGCCTCAGTTTCCTCATCTGTAAAATGAGCTGGAAAAGGAAATGGCAAACCACTCTAGTATCTTTGCCAAGAAAACCCCAAATGGGGTCATGAAAAGTCAGAGATGACTGACTGTTCCAGGTTACTCTTCTACTTTTTTTCAAGGATTCAATATCTGACTCACAGTCTTCCTCTTTATCACAATTCCTGTTCTCATCCTTGAAGACTTCAATCATTATATTAATGATGTCTCTTTGAGCATTCTTGTCATCTTAGTTGATCAATCTCCTTAGTTCCCATAAATGATCTCTACTCTACCTCATCCATGGTCATGCATTAGACCCCAAAACCATTCTACCTCAATGATCTTGAAATCTCAAGTTCTCCTCCCAGAACCTAATGTCCTGTATTTCTACCTCCTCCTCTCTCTGCTCCAGCATTCCAAAAACCTATTCATCTGCCATGAACCCTGGTCCCTCTATTCTTCCCTTTTCTTCTAGTCTATTATCCATACTCTGTCCTTATTTTTCTGCATTTGTAGGGTGGACTCTATAGTCAAATCAAGCATGAATTATCCTCCACCCTTGAATCCCTTGCTCCTTTTGCCTTCCACTCTTGACACTCTTCAATCCTAGGTCATTTCCAATATTTCCATTCCTCAATCTTACTTCTTGGTTGCTGAAAGAAGTCAAACAACTGTGTTGACTGAATCCACTAAAAAAGTCATCTTATCTCATCTCAACTGGGCTCTCAATGCCACTAAACATTTCTTTGATTCTTTTTCTGATTGCCATCCTTCAGTAGCTGTTCCAGACATTTTGATCTCTTCTCAAGCCCCACTGTATCTTACTTGATGATGATGATGAAGAAAAAGAGAAGAATAGCTAGCATTTATATGGCACTTTAAGGTTTTGCAAAGCTTTTTACAAGTATTATCTCATTTTGTTTTCACAGCAACCTGTGGGTGTAAGGGCTATTAATATCCCCATTTTACAAATGAGGAAACAGGCAGACAGATATTAAGTGACTTGCCCAGGGTCATATCTTACTTTACTATAACAATTAAAGCCATCCATCATAAGCTCTCATTATCCCTATCCCAAAGTGTCATGGTCATAGTCCCTCCTTTGCTCCAGCCTCTTAGGAAGAGTCTGTCTTTGTCCTTGCTAAAGCTAACCCCTCTATTTCTGCCCTTGATCTCAACCTTTCCCACAGAGAAGCAGCATGGCATGATGGATAGAGTGATCAGACACAACCAGAATATTGCTTAGGTTTCTCTGATGTCCTTCCAAAAACAAGAAGTATAAGAATGACAGCTTCAAAGTTTGCTCCTTATGTTCTCTAGTTAAGTTAAATAAATTTGTAGGACTTTCCTTTGAGCACATTTGGGATATGCATTGAGTTTCTTATAAAACTTACCTGTAATTGGTAGCTAGTAGAATCTGTTGCAGTCAGAGAAAAAGTCTCTTAGCTCCAGGTATTCTCTATGGCTGTCCCCTATGTCAGGAATGGTCACCATCCTCTATTCCAACTCCTGACCTCAATGGCTGATCTCTGAGGAGGATTGAGTTGGACTTAGGCATAGAAAACAAACCAAAAAACCCTCCCCCAGTCACATGCTTATTGTTGTCATTGCTTAGAACACTAACAACTTTTGAATGGTCTTTTGTCTCAGCTCTTACGCAGCCTGTAGTCATTGAATGGGCATGTCCTTAGACAAACTGAGATCTGGGAAAGACTAATTTAGAAAGGCCAAGGTGCCACCACTGCATCCTGGGTCATTGTCAGTCATCTT
This sequence comes from Dromiciops gliroides, assembly GCF_019393635.1. NCBI lineage: Eukaryota > Metazoa > Chordata > Mammalia > Microbiotheria > Microbiotheriidae > Dromiciops > Dromiciops gliroides. The sequence goes on along the minus strand of NC_057862.1, from coordinate 412,445,678 downwards.
AACCCATGTCTTGCTATTAGACTTTGATGACTCTGGAGGAGTCATCAAATATGAGCTCCTCTCATATCCAATTCATTCACAAATCAAAAGATCACCCCCATGATGCCATTGGTACTCTTTAAGAACAAAGGACAGAACAACAACAAAAACGACAACCTTTAAGTCCCAACTAAAATCCCACCTTCTACAAGAAGCCTCCCCATTCCAGTTCCTTCCCTCTTTTAATTAGTTCATATTTATCCTGTATATAGCTTACTTTGTATATGGTTGTTTGCTGTTCTCTCCCCTATTAGATTGTTGTTTGTTTTTTTTTTTTGGTGAGGCAATTGGGGTTAAGTGACTTGTCCAGGGTCACACAGCTAGTAAGTGTTAAGTATCTGAGGCCGGATTTGAATTTAGGTCCTCCTGACTCCAGGGCCGGTGCTCTATTCACTGCGCCACCTAGCTGCCCCTCCCTATTAGACTGTAAACTCTGAGGTCAGGGACTGTCTTTTGCCTCTTTTTGTATGCCCAGTTTAGCACAGTGCTTGGTACATAGTAGGCATTTAATAAATATTTATTGACTGATTTGATTGAAATCACTCTTTGACCTGTTCTGTTCCTTTTGAGTAAGGTGTAACCTTCTAGAACCACGTTTCAGTGATGACTTTCACCCTAACAAATCCCAATGTTGCCATGGAGGTTAAATTTGCTTCCTTATATTAGAATCTCTACTTCTCTATATAAGGGTGGGGTCACAAGTACTTCTACCCTTTTAAACTATGCTGCCTTAACTAGGTGAGAATGCATTTTCAATCAATCAACTCCAATCAAGGGACTTGAATTGTGTGAAAAGTTTTTGCAAGCCATGTGGTGAAGTGAAATGACTCTAGACTAGAGTTTTCTTCCACTTGTCTGGAGGATTTCCTTACCAGCCTCTGGGTCCTATATAAAAACATTAAGTTAGACATTATAAAAAAGGCCTTCCCACCTCTGAATCTATATTGTTATTGTTGTCCAGTCTTTTTAGCCATGACTGATTCTTCGTGACTCCAATTTGGGGTTTTCTTGGCAAAGATACTAAAGTGGTTTGCCATTTCCTTCTCCAGCTCATTTTACAGATGAAGAAACTGAGGCAGAGTTAAGTGACTTGCCCAAAGTCACACAGCTAACAAGTGTCTGAGGCCAGATTTGAACTTATGATGATCAGTCTTCCTGACTCCAGGACTAGCACTCTATCTATGGTGCCACCTACCTGCTTCATCTAAATCTATAACCCAAGTGAATCCCATCTAAATCTATAACCCGAGTCACCACTTGTGTGACCTTGGCTACCTTCCTTGCCCCCTCCATGCTTCATTTTCATCAGCTGTAAAATGAGAGGAACAGGGATTAGACTTGGGTGACCTATGGAAGGCACCTTTTAGTTATAATTCTTTGATCCTCTGACTCCGGGCTTTCTGTCCCCAGTTGGAGGGTGAGGCTTAATTTATTTAATATACATAAGTAGACAAAGCAGAAAATGCAATCCAATTATCTAATGAGATACACCAGCCTCATTTCACCTTGCTACTTCACCAGATGCATCCCTCTTTTTCCTTTGCCAGCTAATCTCTCTGTCCCTATTTTGGGGGAAAGGTTTAAATTATTTAGCAGACAGAAGCAGACAACGTACAAGCCTGGAGACAAAGAAACAAGATGAAACTGAATTAACTAATGAGATCTACCCACCTTTTTTTTTTCCACTTTGCTGATGCTCTTTATATCCTATCTTCTTTTTCTTAGCTGTTAGTTCCTATTAAGGACCATCTTCAGGCTGTAGCATGAATTCCAGAGAAATGGCCCAGGAAGAATCTTTGCCTGAGGCAGCCCCAGTCCCCAATCTCCCCTCACCCATCCATGATTCTTGCTACCTGTGTGTAGGACCAAAGTTTCTTTTATACTTAAGATCCGTTCCCTTCTTTAGTGACCAGAGCACAGGCACCCAACTTGACCACATGGATAACAAAGAGCAAATTGATCCCTCTTGGTGGGTTCCTTTGGTTCATTTACTGAGCTTAAGTAGCATCCTGGGGTATGACTTCCAAAGCTTGAATCAAGGTCAAATATTCTTTCCCACTGGTTATCAACACCTGAGCTACTTATCATAGTACATGGTTATCCATAGGGTCCAGGAACCTGTTGGGCTAACTTTCATCCTATAACTTTCTTCTCCAGCTTAACTTCCTTCTTTCTTGTCAACTTCTTTCTTGCCAACTTTCTTGTCAACTTTGTCAACTGTGAAGCTTGCTTTTCAAACATCTCTAGTTGCCTAGATTCTTAAATTTTTCCCACTTGCAACCCTTTTTGCCTGAGAAATGTTTATGCAACCCCAGGTACATAGGTATATAAAATAGGTATACATAAACTTTTACTGTTGTAAAATTTTTCGTGACCCCCACATTCAATTACCTGACCCCGCTCACATTTTAAGAAGCTTTGGCCTAGATAACAGATCAACATGAGAGAGAGAGAGAGAGAGAGAGAGAGAGAGAGAGAGAGAGAGAGAGAGAGATTAAATGGCACTTATCTCCTGAGGTTATTGTGAGGATCAAATGAGATAATATTTGTAAAGTGCCTGACACATAGTAGGCACTATATTAATGTTAGTTATTTTATTATTACTTGAGAGTTCTCTATACTAATGAAATAACATCTAGTCCCTCTTCCTTCCTCTCTTTTAACTCCTAATTATTAAAATGGTTTTTAATTGGATTTTATGGTCCATAAGTACCTATTGCATTTTTTTTTTTAGTGAGGCAATTGGGGTTAAGTGACTTGTCCAGGGTCACACAGCTAGTAAGTGTTAAATGTCTGAGGCCGGATTTGAACTCAGGTACTCCTGACTCCAGGGCCAGTGCTCTAGCCACTGCGCCATCTAGCTGCCCAGCCTACTGCATTTTTAAGCTTCAAATTTGAGTGATTGGACTAAACCTGGTTTAGTCTTTGCCAACAACATTTCCTCTAAGGATGCTTGGTAAAATTCCCTTCCCTCACCATGTCCCATGCCCCACTCTTTCTTCCTTGGCACTTGCGTGTCTTCTAAACTTACCTTGACTTTAGAATTTCTGGAGTTGCTGCCCCATGAGTCCCTTAGTACAGAATCCAGGCCAGGAGTAGGATCAGTTAGGTGAAGCCTTCAGACTTTCATTGGAGTAGGGCAGCTGATAAGCCTGGCAAATGGTAGCTTCTGGGCATTTCATCCTTATGAAGTCTTGCCTTCCTGTTTGTCTTGAGGACCCCACCATTCTTTGAGGACCTGATTCTGGTTTTTTTGTTTTTTTGTTTGTTTGTTTGTTGGTGAGGCAATTGGGGTTAAGTGATTTGCCTAGGGTCACATAGCTAGTAAGTGTTAAATGTCTGAGGTCGGACTTGAACTCAGGTCCTCCTGACACCTGGGCCAGTGCTTTATCCACTGCGTCACCTAGCTGCCCCCCAATTATGTTTTAAAGTCTGGATGGGGACCTTTGCTTACAGTGCACAAAGTTCTAGTGTTTAGAGCTTATGGTATTTTTCTACTCTAAAAATTTGAGAGGGCACCCAGTCCACCACCAACTCCCCATTTCATGAGTGAAGAAACCAAACACAGAGCAGTAGTGACCTTCAGGAAGGAGGTTGTTGTCTCTCCTGTATTATTAGAAAAGAATTGGGCACATCCTCATTAAGGCCCTTTGAGTTGAATGGTATTGTAGAAAGAGGACAGGATTTGGAACCAGAGGAAAAATAATCATAGTTAATATTTATAGAACACTTTAAGGTTTGCAAAACACTTCTGCAAATATCTTATCTCATTTTATCTTCACATACACTCCAGAGTTAGGTGCTATTATTATCTCCATTTTATATATGAGGAAACTGAGTCAGATAGATGTTAAGTGACTTGGCCAGAGTCACAGAGCTAATAAACATCTGAGGATGGGCTTGAACTCAGGTCTTCCTGATTCCCTACACCATTTTGCTTTCTGTAAATAGGGTTCAAGTCTTGGTTTTGTCTACTTGTATCACCCTTTTCCACTTTGGCTCCTATTTTCCTTGAATACAAAATAAAACATCTGTGACTAGATGACCTCTAAGGTATCTTTTAGTTCTAAATTCTATGAAGAGTATCTAACTAGGTCTAAAACTCTGATATCCTGACTCCAACATTGCTTCTCCTTGGAATGGGACCAACCAAAGGCACCAGACTGCACAGAGACAGAAGGAGTCTGGTGTGATTTCATAGTGATTTGGGTTAATAGCTTTATACACACACACACACACACACACACACACACACATTATTACAGGAGACATTCAAATGACAAGTATTTATAAAATTCCTACTTATGTGCTAGGCACTGATGATAAAAAGAAAAAAAAATGGAATTCGTTCCCATCTACAAGGAGCTTCCATTCTATCAGGGAAAACAACATTTGTACAAAACATACACAAATACATGGAAATTCAACAAAAGATCGAGTACAATACCTGTTGTTCAGGTGACAATATACAAAGTATAAGCAAACTGGAGATCCAAATGCAAGGCTTTAACCTCACAAGAATTGCTATTCCAAGTGGGATGGGCTTTATGACTGGAAAATGGTTCTTGGAAGGGCATTCCATATTCAAAAGAAACAGATTTTTAAAAATGGGTTGCAGAATAACATTGTATATTATGAATGTATACTTATGTGAGGAAGTATTGGAACTGAATGGGGAAACACGGTGGAGAACATATAGTTGAAGATTGATGGTGGGAAAAACAGGAGTAATATTGTTTTGGGAGTATACTATGGGCCATCTGGAAAGAAGGAGGAAATGGATGAGGAGTTCAGGAAACATGCCACATGTTGAACACAGGGGCATGATATAATAGTGATGGGGGGCACTAATTATGTGAACATTTGCTGGTGCTCACTCTTTACCAAATGAAAGCAGCTAATAAATTTTTGGCTTGTAAAAATGATTTCATTCTTCAAAAGGTCAAGAAAGTGAAGGGGGGGTAGTCCTTTTGTGGATTTACTTTTAGCTAATGAGGAAGAACCAGTTGCTAAAGTAGAAGCTAAGGGAACTTGGGGGGAAACACCTACTCCCTCTTAGATTGTTTTTTTGATAAAGGAGAAAAATACTAGCCATAGTCTGATGTTTACCATAGATTTTAGGAAACCAGATTTCAAAGGGTTCTTTGAAAGGATGCTTAGACTCCCATGGCCTAAAACTTTGTAACGAAGTCAACCCAGGAGGGATGGAAAGCTATCAAGAGTGAAATTCTGAAGACAAAAACAGTAAACAATTTTATTGAGGAACAGGACATGCTAGCTAAAGAGATTGATATTGATGCATATGGAACTCAACAACTAACTTAGAGTTTTAAAAGTTTTGTTGAGAATAAAAGAACCAATAATGGAGGAGGATGATTACTGAGAGAGACAGAGACAAAGACAGAGAGAGACAGAGACAGAGACAGAAAGAGACAGACATAGAGACGGAGAGAGACACACAGAGAAAGAGATAATGAGAGAGAGAGACAGAGACAGAGACAGAGCAAAAGTGATGGATAGACAGAGATAGACAGCGAGAATGTTTGTAAAGCATACAGGAGAGGTTGTGGTAGTGATGTTTTTAAAAAGAAAGAAGAGTCCTTTGAAGATGAGGAGTGCAGGCTGGAGTGGGAAGAAGATATCTTTGGCCTGGACCTCCTCCTTAAGTGGAAGGAATCACCCAGTCAAAGGAAAAGGCCACCTCTCTTTGGGCAGAGGGTGGAGTGGCCTTCCAGTGTGAGCTTCCAGGGTGAAGAGGTTCGTATGGCCTAGCAGAGAAAGCCCTGTGAGTTAGCACTGCAGACTAGAGAGGGATGAGGGAGGATTGAGTTTACTTCCATGCACAAAGCACTGATAAGCTTTCCAGGGTCCAGAAGAAGATGACCACATTTTGAAGGATCTTGGGAAACAAGCATTTATTAAGGCTCGGCTCTGTGCCAGGCTTTGTGTTAAGCACTTTACAAATCCCCATTTGATCCTCACAACAGCCTTGGGAGGTAGGTACTACAAGTATCACCATTTTACAGATGAGGAAACTGAGGCTGACAGAAGCCAAGTTATCCGTCTGGTGTCACACAGCTAGTAAGCAGCTGAAATTTAATTTGAACTCATCTTCCTGACTCACCTGTCTTGGCCTCTGTGCCATCTGGCTGCTCTGAGTTGGAGGAACTTGGGATGTTTGGCCTAAACACAAAAAGGCTTAGGACAGATAGCACAGCTATCCTAAAGCATTAAGTATTTGAAGCACTGCCATGTGGAAGAGGCTTTAGACTTTGCCCTATAGGGTGAAACTAGAAAAAATGGGTGAAAGTAACAGAAATACAGATTTAGCTTTGAAGGAAGTAAAAGCTTCCTAATAATTGGAGCCATTGAAAAGAGGGATAGACTACTTCAGGAGGTCTTCAGGTGAAAGCTGAAGAACCTCTTCCTGTGGGTATAGCAGAGGGAGTTTTGGGTAAGATGCTGATTGTATATCAAGGGTCCTGAATTTTGGGGTTCATGAACTTTTAAAAATATCTTGGTAACTATATTTCAATATAATGTAATATAATTTCAACTACGCACAATGATATTCGTGATCCTATGTGCTTTATTTTATGCATTTCTTTCTTTCTTTTTTCTTTTTCTTTTTTGGTGAAGCAATTGGGGTTAAGTGACTTGCCCAGGGTCACACAGCTAGTAAGTGTCAAGTGTCTGAGGTCAAATTTGAACTCAGGTCCTCCTGAATCCAGGGCCGGTACTCTATCCACTGCATCACCTAGCTGCCCTATAAAATATGAAATGCTTCATGAATTTGCGTGTCATCCTTACACAGGGACCATGCTAATCTTCTCTGTATCATTCCAATTTTAGTATATGTGCTACTGAAGCAAGCACTATGCATTTATTTCTAAAAACATTCTTCTGAGAGAGGGTCCATTGGCTTCACCAATCTGCCAAAGGGTTCATGACACAAAGAAGGTTAAGAACCCTTGGACTAGATGGACGCTGAGCTCCATTTCAAACATGTGATTCTGTGGCTAGACACAAATGACAAAAAAAATTCACAAAGACACAGTTGGGGAAGAACCAAGGGAGCATGTGCAGGGCAGGGGGCATTAGGGACTGGGGCAGCTGGGGAAGAGGAGCCAGATGATAAAGTCGTGGGGAGAGAAGGATAGGGAATGAGGTGCTGGGGAGCAAGGGACAAGAGCTGGAGAGCTTGGGGAGTTGCTGTGGTGGTGCATTGTGGGGAAGGGGCCAGAGCCCTAAGAGACAGGTGTTGGGATACTGGTGATGAAGCCCTGATGGGGGAGAGAGAAGGAATAGGGTTCTTGGTGGAAGGAGGCTAGGTTAGAGGTTTTGGAGGAAGACACAGGGGCTGAGGAGAGAGCAGCAGCAGGGACTGATGGCATTAGGGAAAGGGGGAAGGGATTGTTTTTGTCTTTCTTTGTTTCCACAGCACTTGGCATTGTGCTTGGCACATAGAGTCCCTTATACATTTTTGTTTACCAACTGAGAGACTGAAAGAGGACAGAGAATGGAACTTTAGGAAGAGGTAGGGAACTGGGAAAGGAAGGATGGGAATTTGGGCCATTTTTGCTGTTTAATCATTATCTGGTCCTGTCTGACTCTTCGTAACTCCATTTGTGTGTGTGCTTTTTTTTTTTTTTTTTTTTTGCAAAGATACTGGGATGATTTGATATTTCCTTCTCCTGCTTGTTTTATAGATAAGGAAACTGAGCCAAACAGGGTTAAGTGAACAAGCCAGGGTTAGTTACACAGCCAGTAAGTATCTGAGGTCAAATTTGAACCCAGGAAGATGAGTTTTCCTGACTTCAGGCCACACATTCTATCTACTGTCCAATCTAGCTGCCCAAGGACATTGGGCAAAAGAAGCTAGGAACTAGAGAGAGATGGACAAGGGCTTGTGGTCCTGGGAAGAGAGGGAGAGAGGATGGAATCACATTGGTTAAAAAACAGACTTTAAAGGAAATGAAAGAGGCTTGGGCTTCAATAAAGAATGGTCTGACATCTGTATTGAGAGAGATCTATCATGTGTAAAAACAGAAAAAGACAAATTGATCTAGGAAATCAACAGCAGGGAGAAGGTGGTAGAAATTTTGAGTAAAAGCATGGAATGATAAGAAATAAAATCTTCATTCTGGAAGGCACATTGATATATAGGAAAGCAAGAATAAAGGATATCTCAACCAGTAAAAAGGATTGAATTTTATAGCAAAAATAATAGCTAACATTTATATAACACTTTGTGTGCAAGATGCTTTGTATTTCATTTTATCTCCACAACATCTCAGGGAGGTAGGTGCCACTATTATTTCAGTTTTACAGATGAGAAAATAGAAACTCAGAGAGGTTAGGTGATTTGACCAAGGCCACACAGCTAGTAAGTGTCTGAGGCCAGATTTGAACTAAAATCTCCCGGACTCTAAGTCCCACACTCAAACCACTGCACCTATTTAAGAAGGATGGGAATTTGGAAGAATGGAGTGGAACCACAGAGCAAAGCTTAGAGTTATGGGATTACCATCTCCCTCCCCGCCAAAAAATGTTGAAAGAGAGGAGAGACTTTCCTACTTTTTATTATGAGGAATTACTCCCTGGGAAAAGGGATGGATACATTGGGAAATATAGGTGATGTAATAGCAAAAAATAGCAATAAAAATTACTTCAGATATATTGCCTTCTCAAGGAGGGGGCGGGGAGGGATAGGAGGGAAGGAGAGTATTTGGAACTCAAAATTTAAAAAAAAGAATGTTATATTATTTTATATATAATTGGCAATTATTTAATAAAATAAATGAAAATATATTTTCAAAATTAATTCAGAGAAAGAAAAAGAGGAAATAATTTGGACTGGAGCAGTAACTTGGGTTGAAGGGATGATTTATTAGAATGGGGATGGGGAGCTACATGGTGTAAGGGCAGCCAGTTAGAGTAATTGATAGAGCACTGGCCCTGGAGTCAGGAGAACCTGAGTTCAAATCAAGGAGGAAGGAATAGTTTGAAATAGCTGCTGTGAGCAGAGAGGTAGGGAATTCAAGAGGGCTGATTTGCAGAATGGCAGTGAGAACCCAGTTGTGATTATGCACTATGAATTGGTAGACAGTGAAGTCAGCAAGATGTGATTTCTCTAACATCTAGGGAGATGAGAAATTAAGGAATCCTAGAGGTTGAAAGAAGAGCACAAGAAATGATAGGTAAGGGAGGTAAGGAAGTGGCTCACCATAGAGTAGTGACTGTGGATGGAAGCAAATGAGGAGAGAAACTGAGCTATTGGTGAAGAGTCAGGGGAATATCACAGGAAGGACTTGGTTGGAGTAGGGGAGAGGGAAGAAGTAGAAGTATAAGAAATTGTGGTTGAAGACTGAAATTCTAGATTTCAGAATTTGAAGGTGGTACAATTCTTTGGGATGGTGACATCTGAAATGTGAGTATGCCAGTTAGAGGTTAAAGAGGGGTGGAGATAGATAGCCTGTTAATGAGGCAAAGGAAGTTCGAAGTCATAGGGTTGGAAGAATCAACAACATGAATACCGAGGTCCCCAGTGATAGCAGTAAGGGATGAAGTGAAAAGAAACTAGCTCTTCACCCTCAAGTTGTAGCCATCAGCTATACTATTAGGGCTAAAGAAAATCAAAGAATTATATAAATCAATTTCACCTTAATCTGGTTTCAGAAAAATCTTTCCTCTCTTCTCCTCTCCATCAGATTCTCTGTTTGTTTTTGTTTTTGTTTTTTGTCTTTTTGGCAGGGCAATGAGGGTTAAGTGACTTACCCACGGTCACACAGCTAGTAAGTGTCAAGTGTCTGAGGCCACATTTGAACTCAGGTCCTCCTGAATCCAGGGCCGGTGCTTTATCCACTGTGCCACCTAGGTGCCCGCTATCAAGGGAATTATTGAAAAAAAAAAAAAAAAAGATATACACGGTCACACAGCTAGTAAGTGTTAAGTGTCTGAGTCCAAATTTGAACTCAGGTCCTCTGGAATGCAGGGCCAGTGCTTTATCTCCTGCACCACCTAGCTGCCCCCTACATCAGATTCTCTGAATTCAGAGCATCTCATTCTAAATCTGACTGTGATATTCCAGTTTGAATGTGTTGGCTCTACTGTTCTTGCTGGCAAAAAATGTATTATAATAATTTTCCTGTTCTTTTCTATTTTCTTCTTTATCTGTCCTATTAGTTTGGTCTCTTGTTGAGCGTTTAAATATTGGGTTTGCCTTCAACTGCTACTCTCTAGTTTATGAGGTGATGGTGTTCATAAGCATTCATCATCTGGTTTGTTCACAATCAGTGTACAGTTGAGGCAGCATTCCGTGTGTGTGTGTGTGTGTGTGTGTGTGTGTGTGTGTGTGTGTGTGTGTGTGTGTGTAGAACACTAGACTTGGATTCAAATCATGCCTTAGAAACTTATCAGTGTGTAACCCTGGACAAATCATTTAAATTCTCTGAGCGTTGGTTTCAATCAATAATCAATCAATGCACACTTATTTTGAGGTCATAATGTTAGAAGAATCAGCATCATGAATATTGAGGTGCCAGTGATGGTAGTAGGAGATGGGATCAAAAGAAACTAGCTCCTCTCACTCTGAAGTTGCAGTCATCAGATATGCTATTGGAGGTAAAGAAAATCAAGGAATTATATTAAATAAGCTTAATATTTGAATTGACCACTAAGGTCCTTTCTAGCTCTTGATATATCATCCTATGATCTTTCTTCATAAGATTTTTACAAGCAAGTTGATACTCTAAACACATGTTCCCTTTGGCCAACACTTTTCTCTACTTGGGAAATAAGTGTTTGTTGACTAAGGGACTCATTCTTCCCTTTGGGTCTCCTTGTTATGGCAATTGATTTCCATTCGTTTAACTTCTGCATAAAATTATTTTAATTGATGTTGATGTCATTTCTGTTGTTCGTTATCCATGTTTCATTATCAATTACTTCTTTAAATAGTTCAGGATTGAGTTGTTTCAGTTGTATGCCGTATCTTTTTCTCATTATTATTCTTTCTTCTAGCTTTTTACTAATTCTGATCTTTGATCTGACAAGTTGGTGGTCTGAGTCTACACAGACAGCTGATTCAGGGGTGACTCCTAACATCAAAACCAAGTCTTTTCCTGTCTGTTAAAATGTAATCAGCTTCTTTTTACTTTTTCTTTTTTTTGGTGCTGTTATTTGGTGCCCACCATATCCAGTTTCTACCAATTCTTTATTTTCTTAAAGTATTCATGATAAATTCTTTTGAGACTGCTATAAGTCTTTGGCATCTCTAATTTTTAAATTCTTGAACTATGCTTTCTAATATGATTCTCACCATCCTTACAACATTCCTACTGAAGTCACCAAGTATCAAAGTGTTTATTAATTAATTGGAGGTTTTATTGAATTCTCCATGAAGTTTCTTTACTTTTTCATGCTCTGCTACAGATAATGAAGCAGATAGGCTGAAATTATTTTCATCGTGGTCTGTTTGTAAATACTTACCCATGAATATGTAATGTGAGATGACCAAATAGCCGGTAAAGTAATGTTTACTATAGCCCTTGGGCATACATTGAAACCAACTCTGCTGCTAAGAGATCATCCAGCCCAGGCTCCTCTTCTTACATAGAGTTTCACAGAAGTGAAGTGACTTGTTTAAAGTCATACAGAATTGGGAAATGGGGATTCAAAACCAGGTCATCTAAATCCAAATTGAGTGCCATTTCCCCCACACCAAGTTCCTTAGTTTATATCTGCCATAGATTCTGTTTCACTATTGAGTATTTTATAATCTTTCAGTTGCGTCACTCAAATATCTCTATCCATCTCTTTCTTGCTTCATCCATCCATCCATCTATCTATCTATCTATCTATCTATCTATCTATCTATCTATCTATCTATCTACCTATCTATCTACCTATCTATCTATCTATGCCTGTATTTAAAGGAGGGCTATCCTTCCTCTTGTACCATGGGGGTATTGTTGTGTGGCTTGGAGGGAGGCAGAATAGACATCTCTAGCTTCTTTCCCCCTCACCCTTCTCCAAGACAGACTTTCATTCCTTCCAGGAAGGGAAGTGGGAATTTGGGTCCAGAAGCCACCACTCTGTTCCCCTCAAAGAGAGGGACTACCGGGCTAGAATTATATTGACCCACTCCCTTAAATATTTTTAGTTTAGGGGAGATTATCAGGTTCAATATAAGTTGGAATCTCTATGTCATTATTGGGGGAAATTAGGACCCCAAACTGATTCTCTTCCCACCAAATACAAGTTCCACAATAAACATGCAGAACAAATAGCAAAGAAACCTACTTATCCAAATTATAGCAAGACAGAAATCAGAGAAGGTATACATAGGAGAATATATACCAGGCAATAGAGAGTGAAGGAGCTCTTCCACTGAGAGTGAGGTAACTCAGCTCAACCAAAAGAGATTGTTTTAAATATTAACCAAGGAGAAACTTTCCAAAATCTCTAGTATAGCAAGCTAGGGAGAGAGACATGATTAGGAGATCACCATAGAGGAGATTACCTACTATTCTCATGTCTTCCTAGAGTCTTTTCCTTCAGCAACCTGAAATAAGGTTGGCCTCTTCCATCTTATTTTCTTGAAGCTAGAAGCCAGAAGTGCCTGAAATGACTTGAAGCTTGAAGAGTCTGGAAGAAGACTAAAGAAGAATACAATTTTCATGCTCTAACTAATTCTTCTCTACCCCTTACACAGGGTAGGCCACTCATCTTTAACAAGGAGGAGAGAGTTCCATACCAATAGGCTTAGGGACTGGGGCAACATTCCTCCCCTGGATCAAAACTCTTTGTAGTTCCCTGCAAAGTTCATTGGAGGCAAGTCTAAAACCTGCAAATAATACAACATAAACACAGACATTGGCACATGAAAACAACAAGGATAATTTTCCTGGCATTCTAGGTAACCAACCTTTGGTATCATTGAAATGGAAACAAAACAACAGCATGTTAACAGTACATGCAGTAGATATGGCATTGTAAAGAGGATGCTATATGCTATGAAGGATGCTCCAGTGACAATATACCTCACTACATACATGACGTAACACATGCACATTTCAAAAATACATTACATAGTACATAGTATGGGACTGCATATACAAAAGAAAACAACTCTGCCAGCTCCTTTCTTTGCCTTTCCAAATCTTCTCTGTGAGCCATCCTTGCACTTAGCTACAATTTCCTTCTTTCTTTTGTTTTCATTCATAGTGAGAATGCCAAGATGGAAATGACTTAGCTCTGACAGAAGTGTGACCACTTGTTGGTTGTTAGACAAGGCTTCACAAGGTCCTCCCCCGATGCTTCATCATGATATGGAATCAACCCTGGGGTCTTGAAAGCTATGTTAGTGAAGCATGAACTCTGAGAGGTTTTACCATTGCTGGAAAGACTTTGGGTATGAGCTGGGCAACAGACCTAAGGACCAGACTAGTTAAATATGGAAAGGCTTATCACAGGAGATTGGTTCCTTGGCAATGGGATCTTTTACTGAATAAAGAATAATACAAAATTCTCTCACTTTGTGGACACTATTTGTGTGACCTTCTTCTTTTCTGGTAATGATGATGGCAGAGTGATGGAAACAGGGGAAGAGAATACTAAGAATCACAGTTTCTAGATCATGGATGAGCATGTAGTTGTCTGTTAGTACAACTAAATAATTGAAGTACATTGACATCAAAAATTTAAAATACACAGAGTAGAGATACAGGGACTGGCTTTATTTAAGTTAATGCCTTTAAATTTCTTTTGGATATAATACATAAGTGATCAAAGATTTTACTATAATTAAATTGAGGATGAACCCATTTTTTTTATATGACTAAGACAAAGTAAACAAAGGCAGGAAGGTTCCTTCCTAGTGGGGACAATAGCATGGGAAGATGAATTTTTAATAATGCCTCCAGATGGATAGTCCATGAATCTAATTCCTCTCTCCTGTCCTAGCCCCCTCTTTTTAGGGTTCATTGGATGTGGATTACATTCTTCAGAATTGGTTTGGGAATGTGATTGTCAGGAAGTCCAGTCTCTAATTGAATAGCAAGTATGGGGGTGGTGATGGAGGGGATGACTCGGTGGTAAAGGGGAACATGCTATGAGTTAAGCAGTTAAGGGGAGTCAGTTCAAGAAAACTGGCTTCTTGGGAAGGGGTAGAAGGGAAGGGGGTAAATGAAACTGGGGAAGGGAAGGTCTGGGATACATCAGTGGTATGAGGTAAACATAGAATAATGTGGTCAAGGCCAGAACTGAAACTGAAATAAAAGTAAATTACTCTGATTTCACTTAAGTGACTAATCCAAGAGGATTTGATTTCAGTTCCTTGTATATTTCAGAGGGCCAAATTACTATGTTTTTTGTTTGTCTCTTGGGGGGTTGTGTGGGATGGGGACTTTATTCCTGGGAAGAGGGGCTGTCACAACCTTGAATCCAATCTCTGATTCTAGGACCTTTTGCTCAGGAGGGTGGGAGGAGGAAGATCAAGGAGACAGGAATGCCTGATCAGATCTCTGGACAATATCTGTAACTCGACCTAGAGAAACATGTTTTATAAATTTCTTGTTGCCTTCAATGTGGGGGGTGGGGGGGAGGTGCAAGGGTAGGAGGGGAGTGATGCTGTCAACTCTTGTCCATTCTGGGCATTGTCTTAATGGTTCCTTCATTTCTAGGGAAGTGTTTGTTTGGTCTGGTCTCTCAACATCCCAGTTTAGCATTACTCAATTTTATTTTTTCTCCATTTTGTTTCAAATGGAATCCTTCAATAACATTTCTATGTAACAAGAAACTAAATCTGCCTTTGGAGGGAATTTTCCATTTTAAACATTTTTTAAAAAATTAAGCCTAGATTAAAATTTCACTCTAACTCTACCAGTACAATATAAGATACTTGAGGGCAGGAACCATTTTTTTCCCTTTTGTCTCTGTATGCCTAGCACTGTTTCTTATATGTGGTAGAGACTAATAAATGTTTGTTGAATTGAATTGTGTGGTAAGTCTCCCCCTATTGTTTTAACACTTTTCTCCTTTCTTAAAGGGTTGGAGAAACAGAAGACAATGAATGTTCTTGTTTGATAGACTGATCTAATTAAAAAATACAACTGTTTCTAATATTGTCCAGAAACTCAGGCTTCCTATCCTAGAATTCCCCGCAAAAGTGACTGTCCCCTAACTAGATCCCAAAGGATATAAAAATGTTTGTGAAGTTTATGCCTTAGAATACTGTTGGGGGCAATAGAATTCCATTTGCTTTTTGGTCTCCTCTCTCAGGTATAACAACAACAACCATCATTAATATAGTTCTTTAAAGTTTGTAGAATGGTATACATCTTTTATTTCTTTTGATCTAGTTTCAGGGTTCTGCAGAGGGAGGACAAGAGCCTTGCTTGGGATAAATATGTCCTATGTCAGGAAGGAGATGCAGCTGGATAAAGGTTTGAGATTGTTGAGCAATATCACAGGTTCCTTGATATTTTGAATTAAGAAAGAATCCAAGTTGGGGCAGCTAGGTGGCACAGTGGATAAAGCACCAGCTCTGGATTCAGGAGTACCTGAGTTCAAATCCCACCTCAGACACTTGACACATACTAGCTGTGTGACCCTGGGCAAGTCACTTAACCCCCATTGCCCAGCAAAACAAACAAACAAACAAACAAACAAAGAATCCAAGTAGTTTGGAGAAACGTGAAAAGACATATAAAATAAGGTACAGTGGAGAGGGAAAAACCAAGAAAATAATATACATTGTCATGACAATATTGGTCAAAACACTAAAAGACATTAGAATTCAGATGAATTTGTGTATTATGATCAATTTGGCTCCTGAGGACTGCTGACACAATGCATGTTTCCTCCTCAAGATGGTAAAGTGGTAGGCTCTAGGTGGGGAATGCTGTATGGTCTGTGGTTGATTTTGCTTAACCCTTTTTCTTTGTTTCAAGGAATGGTTGGATGAGAGATATGCTTACTGAAAAGTAGTCATAAAAAACAAAAGCCATTACAATGTTTAAAAAAGGGTATGGATAAATTGCTAAAAAAGAGAAATCTTGACAAATATTTTCCATTTTTCAACTGTATTCTTTCCAGCTTTAGCCTTATATCTCTCTAGTGATAGTCTGGCTCTCTTAACTCTGTCATAGTCAGGTGCTGGCACTATCCTTGAAGCCTTTGTAGTGGATGCTTCTTGAGTCTGCATTGTGCTGACATAGCCTTTGAGACCCCATGATCACCTCCACACCAGAATGAGGCAATACCCTAGGATTCTGGAGGTCATGGGAATGCAAAGACAAACAGGGAAAAAATAGACCCTGGCTTCAAAGAGTCTACAATTTCCTGTGTATAACATGTACACAAATAAGTAAACCCACGGTAATTTATACTAATAACCAAGGAGATCAGGAAAGGCTTCATGTAGGAGATGGCGTCTGGACTGAGAAATGAGGGAAGCTAAGGATTACAAGAGGCAGAGACATTCAGAGAGTGCATGCCAGGTGCAGGCAGACAGGTCTGGGAGGAGGAGCTGAAAGGAAATAGAATATCAGGTTCAGAGAGCATCAATGAGCCCATTTTGTTTGGAATATAGAGAACACAAAGTAGCATAATGGGAAATTAGCCTGGAAGGGTAGGTTGGAGTGTCAACAGCTCAGAACCAGCTTCTAATCTGTGAATGGCAGGAGCCGAACAGAGCAGGCCAGAGACAGGAGAGTCAGGAATCAAAGAGATGTTTGATTTTCCAAGTGAGGAAAATGGCTTGCAAGCAAGGACAAACTATGGACACATGTGCTGGGACCCTCCCCCTATTGGGGAGGCCCTGAGGCAGTGTGGGGAGATCTCAATACACTAGTGGCTGTCCAGTGAGCTGTGGCCCTAAAACAATGAGGAATAACAGCAAGAATGTGACAAGTTTGATTCATTGCAGGACTTTCTAAATTTGTCCTGTGCTTGTCCAGCTCAGAGAACACCTGGAGAATTATGTGATTTTGCCAGAGGGTGAAATCATTCAGAGGGTGGGAGCAAAGGATTATTGTTTTGCCAAGCTCAGGGCACAGCTTGCTTGCTGGGCCTTAGCTCTGGAAAACAGGGGGTCTCCTAATATTTTGTCAGGAGCAAGATTGTTTGCTTGAAATGGCAGCCTGAGGAGCTTGTATTTTATCCTAGAGGGGGGCATTGAACATGTTTGAGCTGGGAGTTGGCACAGTCAGACCTGTGCTTTAGGGATATTATGTTAACTATATAGTGGATGGATTGGAGAGGGAAGAGTCTGAAAGCAGGGATAAGTGGTAAGAAAACACATTTTTGTAGAAGAATTGTACCTAAGGGACACAATATGAAAAACTAGGCCTGGCTGGATGATAACTGGAAGGAAGGAGTGAAGGGAAAATGACTATACAAGTTGAATAAGAACTTGAACAAAGCACTCAGGAGGAAAGAGCTTCTGTAATTAAATGGGGGCTGGTCATGGGTGAAGGAAAAAGATGCAGGGGAGGGGTGTGGAGCATGAATGGTACTTTTCTTGTGTGTGTGTGTGTGTGTGTGTGTGTGTGTGTGTGTATGTGAGGCAATTGGGGTTAAGTGACTTGCCCAGGGTCACATAGCTAGTAATTGTTAAGTGTCTGAGGCCAGATTGGAACTCAGGTCCTCCTGAATCCAGGGCCAGTGCTCTATCCACTGTGCCATCTAGCTGCCCCACATGAATGGTACTTAATAGTATATGGTATTCCTCTTGGTACTCACAAAGTTGAGTTGGCTTTGGAGTGTGAAATGATTCAAACTCCTATGTGCTCATGGCACAAGCACAAGAAATATGAATACTTACTTCAGAAAGTGCTCCAATTTGTTTCCCAAGGACTTTACTACAGGAGTGGGGAAGGAGACAATGCATTATGTATTTGTGCATTGTATATTTGTATACCTTCTTAGTTCCCCTATAGGACCATGAGTGCCTCAAGGCTAAAAGGCCTGGTTTTATGCCCTTCCTTCTCAGGGCTCAGGGCAAGCTTGGCTGGGACATCCCATTCCTGACCAGCATAAGGTTGGTGGGTCAGATAAAAAAAGCCGTCAATGGAGGACAAGGGGACAGTTTTTAGAAATTCATGGAGTTTTCTTCAGAAAACCAACAAGAGCCAATGAGGTTTCTAAACAGTGGAGATGCAACAACAGCCCACCTTCCTTCTCCCCATTCCTCCTCTTCTTTCAGTTTCAAACTTCTTCTAAAAGAAGAGGTGACACGTTGATCAAGTTTGCAGATACTAAAACGTTGAAAGGGATCGCTAACCAAAGCAGGTGGCAGAGTCAGGTTTCAAAATGATCTTGACTGGCTAGTACATTGGACCGAATTGAATAAGATAAAATTTAATAGGGAAAATAATGGAAAGTCTTACAGTTGGATTTCTAAAAAATCACTTGCAGAAGTTCAAAATGGGGAAGGCATGGCTAGACAGCATTTCCTCTGAAAGAGATATAGGGGTGTAGCAGGCTGCAAACTAAACGTGTGCCAACACTGTGGTGTGGAAGATAACAAAGCTATTGCTTGTAAAGGCCACATTATGGGAAGCAGAGCTCCTAGGAATGAGGAGTTGTTGTTAGTCCTGTTCTACTATCTCTGAGTCAATCTGGAGTATTATGTCTAATTCTGGGCTCCACGTTTTAGGAAGGACAGTTGGATTCTAGGGAGGTCTAGAGGAAGGCAACCAGGGTGGGGAGAGCTCATGCCATATAAGGATCTGTTGAAAGAACTTGGGTTGGTGTAGAAAAGGAGACTTAGGGTGGGATTAGTCACCGTTTCCAGATCTTTGAAGGGTTGTTGTATATCAGAGGGATTAGTCTCATTCTGCTCAGTCCTCAAGGGCAGAACTAGGAGCAGTGGGTTCCAAAGAAGCAAATTTAGGCTTGAGGTAAGGAAACACTTCCTAACAATCAGAACCATGCAAAAGTGGAATAGGCTAGTGGATAAAGCACAGGCCCTGGATTCAGGAGGACCTGAGTTCAAATCCAGCCTCAGATACTTGATACTTACTAGCTGTGTAACCCTGAGCAAGTCACTTAACCCTCCTTGCCCTGCCAAAAAAAGTGGAATAGACTGCTTGGGAGGTCTTTTTAGAGATCTTCAAGCCAGGGCTAGATGACCATTTGTCAGATATATTATAGAGGGGCTCTCAATTCCAGTGCCTTCTCTCTTTATTTCCCATTCCTAGAAATAACTTATTTATTATAAGTATTATAATTGTCATTATCATTACTTATATATATCTTGTTTTGCATACATTTATTTGCATATTGGTTTCCCCATTTGATTGTAAGCTCTTTGAGGGCATGGACTGTCATTTGCCTCTTTTTGTATCCCCAGCATTTAGCAGGCACTTGATAAATGTTTGCTGATTCATTGATTTTTCAGGTGTGGTTTGGACTAAATGGCCACTAAAATTTCTTTCAGCTCTGAAATTCTGTGTATCTGTGAATTCCCACAGTTCCTTATACATCAGGAAAACATGAATTGCCTTTCCTCTTACACATATACAAGATCTTATACAAGATCCTCCCTCTAAACTTTTTACCTAAAATCCCTCAAGTCACTCTCTGAGAAATTTTGGATCGCCTTTCTATTCAGAAACCCCAAACTTCTTCTTTCTCCCTAAACCTCTTTCCTCTTGAAAATTCCCCAACTCTGTCTTTTCCACAGAAAATTTGACCTCTTCTCTTTTATAACTTAAAAAATTTTTTTTCTCTTATATAGCCCAGCTTTCCTCCCCTCCAACCTTAAATCTCTCCCTCATTTGATAATACCAACTCCTCAATCAGTAATTCTCTTCCCAGTCATAAAATGGCAAACTTAGATCAGGAATGGATATGAGGTAATCTATTCCAACTCCCTCTTTTTAAAGATGACAAACTGAGGTTAGGATGGAGAGGTTAGGATGGAGAGGTTAGGAAACTTGTCCAAGGTCACACAGGTTATAAGTAACAGAGCCAGAATTTGAACCCAAGATCCTCTGAGTCCAAATCTAACATTCTTTCCACTGTACTTGGCTACCCATCTTCCCCTTCACAACCTCTGACTAACCTTCCCAATTATTTGTTTCTTGATCATGTCTATGTTTCTGAGAACTGACCTTATACTGGATGCTATTTACCTACTGCTCTCAGATTCAACTCTCCTCTAAGACTGAGGGACTGGTTTGTATGAGGGATGTGCTATCTTATCAAGTACCCTCTTCTAACTGGCTTTTTTCTTTCTATAAGGAGTGTGTTCTCTAGCTTCCACCTTCTCCTTCAGAGTCTAGGGGCTCCTCTGAAGGGTTTGGAAGTATTGCTTCTAATGCCATTGTCTCAAGCACTAACCAGTTGTGCAATGCACATCTTTCCCCCATTACCATAAGCCACCGGTGACTAGCACAACTAATTACATTTAACCACTTAACATCAGTTCTTGTTCATTTTCAGTTGTATCCAATTCTGTGACCCCATTTGGAGTTTTCTTGGTAAAGATATTGGAGTGGTTTGCCATTTCTTTCTTTCATTTTACAGATGAGGAAACTAAGATAAACAGGGTGAAATGACTTGCTCAGGGTCACACAGCTACTAAATGTATGAGACTAGATTTGAACTCAGGTCTTCCTGACTCCAAACCCAGCATTTAATCCACTGCATTCATTGCCTAGCTGCCCCAGTGGTCAGCCATTCTAAGAGATGGGGTTTCTAGCTGGAAATGTGAGGTGGATCAAATCTGTTTCCTCAACCTTTCCTTGCCCCCTCTCCTTCCTGATGCAACTCTGGTTAATGGAGACACTCTCAAAGATTTAGAACAAAATAAAGGGAGGGCTCTGTAGAATCCTCTGCAAATAAGTCAGCCTCTTGAGTGACATCCCCAGAAAGAGCTGGATCCTTTCCCTCCACCCCCAACAAAGGCGAGGATTGGTGCTGGTGAAGGACATTGAAGAGAGGAGCTCATGGAGGATGGAGACATATGGACTGGAGTTAGAGGAAAAGATGGGTTTCACTGGGAAGCCAGCAGGGAAGGGTGTAGGAGAACCTCAAGAAGAAAGCAAAACTTTATTTCTGTACTGGTGACCATGGGAGCGAGAGGCCAGTCTCCTTTAGCTCCTAGGGAACACCTTCAGGATGGAAGGGTGTAGTCTTTGGGAGGATCTGGGAGGCAAAATGTCAGAGTACAGATTTCAAGAGAATGTGGGGAGACAGGGAGATTTTGTGCTGATTTAAGGCTGGGATTTTATTGCTGGCAAATAACATAATAAAGGCAGGAATGGAGTGGGTGGAGGGTAGTGGCTTCCCTTCCTTCAATAAGCCTTTTGTTCTTGCCCCTAATTCATTTGCATGCCGATCCTTTAGGACTGGGATCACCTCAGTTTGCCACCCTTCTGGGTGGTGGTGGTGGTGGGGTCTATGTAGACTTCTCCATGGCTCCTGGCCTAAAAAAAGTTACCTTCCTACCTCCCCCCACACCCCTTTAGAAGAATCCTTAGACTAGATTTTGAGGATATCAGTTCCTAATGAGGGATAAAGCAACAATTTAGAGCAACTTCCTAATCCCAAATCAAAGATTTACCTGAGCCCCATAGAAGAGATTCAGGTCTCCCTATTGGGTAGACACTTCTAGCTACAGCATCACAGTAAATGTGAGCAGAAAGCAGGTAGGTGATCCAGTCTGGTGGAGACACCCACAGAAATAAGACAGGAACCATGATGGCTAGCATTGAAGTGATGTGCCCAGTAGAGGGCAGAAGCTATGAGCAATAGAGAGCAGCAACATGATTTACATCACCAGAAGATTTTTGTATTTTTGCTACATTAAATGTGTGAGTTTCTCTGGTCACATGTGTGCCCTAGCCATATGCATCTTATGTCTATGTGTGTGCCATCCATCTGTTTGCTATGGACATAAGTATTCCTACCATTCCCTAGAAGATGCTACAAAAACATCCACTTATTGACAGTAATGGAACCCAAATATGAGTCATGGTTCCATTTCTACTGGTGGGTTAGGTAAGAGTTAGGACTTGGAGTGTGTATGTGTATATGTTCTGGGCCTTGGTCCTATTTTCTCCTGCACTAAATTGCTTAGAGCAAGGCTTCTTTAAAAGGCATTAAAATTTTTGTTTTAAATATTTAGATACTTCTATTTCAGTATAATTAGTTTCCTTTGTAAACCTGTATATTTATTTTATTTTATTTTATTTTTGGTGAGGCAATTGGGGTTAAGTGACTTGCCCAGGGTCTGAGTGTCTGAGGCTGCATTTGAACTCAGGTCCTCCTGACTCCAGGGCCAGTACTCTATCCACTGTGCCACCTAGCTACCCCAATCCTGTGTATTTTATTTTCTGCATTTAAAAATATTCTTCTGAAGAGGAATCTGTAGGCTTCACCAGAATGCCAAAAAGGTCCATGCCAAAAAAAAAAAATCAAGAAATGTATTCCTATACATCCCATCCTATTGGCCAGAAGTGGGGGTGGGCTGGGAGAGAATGGGACTCTTTTCTCTCCCTTGCATCTATCAGATAAGGAAAGTGGAAGATTCTGGAGGAACAGGAAGATGCTGACCATGAGATAAGGTCCTTAGAAAATATCCTGCTTGTTTTTCAGATTTCAGAAGCGAAGAGCCTACACCTTACCTGAGGATTCCTTATAGGAGCTCTGTTGAGGCAGGAGACTCCAGGGAGGCTACAGGCTCCCGCTGGGGAAAGGACAGCTGCTATGCTTGAGAATGAACAGAATCCAAAGCAAAGACAGCTAGGAGCAGCTAATTCTACAAACAGGTGGGTAAAATCCTTGGAGGATAGATTATAACTTTGATGGTTTTAGGTAAAGAAGAAAGACAGTTAGCACTTTTTACAGATCTTATAATACGTAAAAAACCCTAATGAGTCAGCTAAAATTAACTGAAACAATAAATTCAACAAAGTTGTAAGATATAAAATAAGTCTACATAAATCACTACAATCTACATAAAACATTCTAGTATATTAGCAGCAAAACTCAGCAGGAAGAATAACAAAGAGAAATTCTATTTAAAATACCTATAAAAGGGGGGTAGCTAGGTGGCACAGTGGATAAAGCACTGGCCTTGGATTCAGGAGTACCTGAGTTCAAATCTGGCCTCAGACACTTGACACTTACTAGCTGTGTGACCGTGGGCAAGTCACTTAACCCCCATTACCCCGCAAAAAAGAAAAAAAAAAAAAGAAAAAAAAAACCTATAAAAGTATAAACTGTTCTGGAGTATATCTACCAAGATAAATCCATGAATTATACGAATGCAACTATAAACCACTCTTTGGAGAAAGACAGGCCTAAATAATTGTTCAGTCATTTGTTAGTTGTGTATGACTCTTCATGACCCCATTTGGGGTTTTCTTGGCAAAGATACTGAAGTAGTTTACCATTGCCTACTCTGTCTCATTTTACAGATGAAGAACTGAGGCAAACTGAGTTAAGTGACTTGCCCAGGGTCACACAGTTAACAAGTGTCTGAGGACAGATTTGAACTGAGGAAGATAAGTCTTCATGATTTCATGTGTGACACTGTTCACTGTACCTCCTAACCTCCCCAAAATAATTAGAGATGTGATAATTGCCTATTAGTAGAATGAGCTAATATAACAAAAGACAATCCTACCTAAAATAATTTACTTATTGAGTGCCACACCAATCAAATTACTAAAAGATCAGGTTATAG
Source organism: Dromiciops gliroides (assembly GCF_019393635.1). NCBI lineage: Eukaryota > Metazoa > Chordata > Mammalia > Microbiotheria > Microbiotheriidae > Dromiciops > Dromiciops gliroides. Next base: position 412,421,938 of record NC_057862.1, on the reverse strand, counting down.
AGCTAGAAAAAAGATTCACATGGAGGAGAAATGGATCAAGAATCTAAAAAAAGTGGAGAGTGAGGGGGTCTGTTAATACCAGGTCTTAAACTATATGACAAAGCAGTAATTGTTGAAATGACTTGGTAATGTTTAAAAAAGAGAGAGGCTGATTAGTGGAACAGTTTAGGAACATAACATATAGAAGAAAGCAAATACACATTGTGGTGTTTGGTAAACCCAAATAACTAAAGAATCACCATTTAACAAAAACTCCTGGGAAATCTGGAAAGCATTCTGGCATTGGTATAGATCAATAACTTACACCATCTACCAGGATAATCTTTAAATGGATACATGACTTGGACTTAAAAGATGACATCATATGCAGTTCAAAAGAGCAAAGAAGAAATTGCCTTTTAGGCTAATGGATGAGGAAGAGTTCATGATTAAACAAGCAAAAGACAGCATCACAGAAAATAAAAATAAACAATTTGGATTATATAAAATTAAAGTTTTTGCACCAAGAAATCTAATGTAGTTAACATTAGAAGTGAAGCAGATAACTGAAAAAAAAATCTTTGTAGCAAGTTTCTCTGGTAAAGTTTGCACATCCAAGATATATAAAGAACTGATTACAACCTCTAAGACAAAGAGGCATTCCCGAATAGATTAGTGGTCAAAATATATGAACAGGTAATTTTCTTTTTTTTTTTTTGTGGGGCAGTAAGTGTTAAGTGACTTGCCCAGGGTCACACAGCTAGTAAGTGTCAAGGGTCTGATGCCAGATTTGAACTCAGGTACTCCTGAATCCGGGGCCAGTGCTTTATCCACTGCGCCACCTAGCTGCCCCCCTGAACAGGTAATTTTCAAAAGAAGAAAGTCAAGTTATCAACAACTATATGAAAAAAACGCTTCATATCACCAATAATTAGACAAATGCAAATTAAAGTTACTCTGAGGTTCTACCTCATACCTATCAGATTGGCAAAGATGACAAAAGAGGAGAATGACAAATGTTAGAGGAGCAGTGGGAAAACAGGCACACTAATAATGCACTGTTGGTAGAGATTTGAATTGTTCTAGCCATTCTGGAAAGCAATTTGTAGCTATGCTCCAAAAGTCGTTCAACTGTTCATGCCCTTTGACCCAAATATACCTCTACTAATACCATACATTTACCCATAAATAGAGAAATATTAATAGTAATTCTTTTTGTGGTAATCCCAAACTTGAAAGTAAGGAGGTACCCATCTATTGGGGAATGGCTAAACAAAGTATGGCACATGAAGGTCATGGAATACTATTTTCAACCAGAAGAAATAACAAGATTTTCATTTTCAGAGGAAACTAGAAAGACTTCCATGAACCATATGAAGTGAAGTGAGCAGCACTTGTAGAGCAATTTATATAATTACAACAACTTTATAAAGAAGAGCAACTTTTAAAGCCTTTAGAACTCTGATATGTGTCATCATAAACCATGATTCCAGAGGACTAAAGATGAAACACAGTACTCACTTCCTGTCAGAGTTGATGGGCATAAAACACAGAAAGAGACATACTTTTTTGGACATGGCCATTGTGGGAATGTGTTTTGCTGATTATGTAAATTTGTTTGGAAAGTTTTCTTTTTTCTTCTCTTTTAATTGTTCAATTGGGTGGGAAAGTAGGAGGGGGGAGAAAACAGTGTTTGTTAATTGGAAAAAACCCAACAAAATTAAAAAGATTGAAGCATAACAGATGGACAGTCCACATGCTGCATGGATACTCAAGTTCTGTTGAGAGATCTAAAGGAAGGCCACCAGCATTTTAAGTGAACCTCCTGGGGAATCTTTATGGGAGGTCATGAAAAAGAGGACATGGGATGAGAAGGCATGGATGGGGTTTGATCTGCCCCCTTGGCAGGAGTGCCCACATAGATGAGATCACAAATGCATTAAAATGAAACCACAGTGGGAGTAGACCCTGGGTGTCATCCCTCTGTCTGAGAACTTCACCATTGCTTTCTGTGTTCTTGCTACCATCAATTCCTGAAATTTTCTTTAGTTCTAATAAAAAGCAGCTTTAAAAAATGTCCAGCTTTTCTGTCCCTTTCTCATGTCTCATTTTCCCTTGGTCACTCCTGATAAAAGCATAGTAGACACCCACAGAGCTCAGCGCTAGCATCCCTTGACCAGAAGACTTAATAATACTTCAGCACACAATACAGCTCAGGGGTGGGTGTGATCAGAGGCCACTTAGGAGCCACATCTTAGAGAGTGGGTGTAGCAGAGTCTGTAGCTCCCCTATACACCACCCTCTTTCCCTTGACCCCAAACCAATTCTTTGTGTTTGTGGGTGGGTGGGGGAATAATAATTTTGAATGGAAAAACACAAGACACAAATACTTAGTGCCTTCTTTTCCTAGCATTTCCCAAGCAAAAGGCATCCCCACAGGACATGCACTGGAATTGGTTTGCTGTCCTGCTCACAGCCTCTGTTTGGAGAGACATTAAGCCTTAACTAAATGTCCAGATGCTTTGGCTATGTCTGAAAATGTATATGTCAGTCTGTGAGGCATGTCATCTTTACAGAACCATAGAGTACCAGAGCTGGAAGGGGCCTCAAGGTCCAGCTCTTGCAAACCACATGTAAAGGAGAATGCCCTTTACAGCAGCCGACAAGTGGTTTCAGAGCTTTTGGTGTAAGATGTCTCATGGGGTCTCCCAAAGCACTTTCTGATGGCACATGCCAAGACAGCACATGTCGCCTTTTTGATTTCTCTATAGGAAATTCCTCCCGACTTCAGACCTAGATTTGTCTTTTTGTAATATCTACCTACTGCTCCTAGTCCTGTCCCCAGGGGAAGAGCAGATCACTTGCTTTCCTCTTTCATGGGACAGCTATCATATCCCCTCCCATTTGGGCTTCTCCAAATTAAACATCCCCAGGGTCTTCAGCCATCCTCATATGACATTATCTCAAGAACCTTTATCATCTTACTTGCTTTCCTCTGGATACAGTCTTCTGTAAAGTGTGGTGCATGGTACTGAACATGATACTTGAGAGGAGTGGTCTGACAAGTGTAGAACACAATAGACCTATTATTGCCTTCCTGGTCTTGGATGCTGTATCTAAGATCTCAGTTTTTTGACTGCCTATATCTTGAAGTGGACTCATATTGATCTTATAGTCTACTGAAACTCTCATATATTCATTTTTGGATAAATTTCTGTCTAGCCACATTTATCCCATCTTGTGCTTCTGAAATTTGAATTTAAGTGTAAGTCAACATCTATTTCTATTAAATTTCATCTTATTTGACTTGGCAAAATGCTTAATCCTATCAAGGTCTTTTGGGATCCTGACTGTCACCTGGTCAGCCATCTCTCCCAGCTTTGTGTGATCTGCAAATCTGATAATCATGCCATCTGTGCCTTTATCTGAATCACTGATAATAATATTAAACAGCACAGGGACAAGCGCTTATCCCCGGGTGACTGCCATGCAGGCTTCCTTCTGAGCAAAACATAGAGCCATTAGTGATTATTTTTAATTCAATAATTCAACCTGTCCTGGATTCTCCTAATTGTACTGTTACCTAGCCTCAATTACTCCATCTTTTCCCAAAAGATTAAATGTAATTTTGACAAGTGTTTTGCTGAAATTTAGATAAACTATGTTGATAGTATTCAGTAAAAAGAAAGAAAGTAAAATAAAGGGAGAAAGAAAGAGAAAGGAAGAAGGAAGGATGGAAGGGGAGGGAAGATAAGAAAGAAAGAAAGAAAGAAAGAAAGAAAGAAAGAAAGAAAGAAAGAAAGAAAGAAAGAAAGAAAGAAAGAAAGAAAGAAAGAAAGAAAGAAAGAAAGAAAGAAAGAAAGAAGGAAGGAAGGAAGGAAGGAAGGAAGGAAAGAAAGAAAGAAGGGAGGAAGATAGAAAATGAATGAATGAATGAAAGAAAGAAAGAAAAGAAAGATAGTTGTTCTGACATGATTTTCAATAGTCTGTTGATGTTTCAACTGGTATATTCCATAGGCATCTCAAACCCAACATGTCAAAGACTGAACTCATTATCTTTTCCCTTATATTTGCCCCTCCTTGATTCCCCATTTTTGTCAAGGGCATGCCTTATGAACTAGTCTCCCAGGTCCACCACCTAGGATTCATTCCTCTCTAGTATTTTTCACATCATTATAATTTCATAGTGTTGTTTCATTTTTGTTATTTCCATTCCCATTGATGTTTATCATCATGCACAGTGTTTCCTTGTTCTGCTTACTTCACTATGTATTCATCTATATCTTTAAAATTTTAAGTGTTGATTTTATGGGTCATGGGTCTCATCCAACCAAATCTCAGTGAGACCTAGGAGATCATATTTATCTCCTTGGATTAGGGTCTCCAGTTGACTTGTATGCTTGCTGCCTATACTTTGTTCATTTATATGTACATATCTAGGGTCATGGGTTTTACTGCTGCCTTTTAAAAAAAAAAAATTGTCTCCTGTGAATTTCTGGGAACCTCTACTACTATTTTTCTTCCTAAATGATGTTATGGTGGTGAGTACATATGGACAATTTTCTTGCTCCCTTTTCTTTTTCGGTTTGAAGCTTTTAGGTTTGCAAGAGCACAGTCAGATTGGTTCTTATCAGACTTGTTAGATTATCCAGGAACCTAACAAATGTTAAGGTGTGGTCCAGATAGAAAAATTTCATTTTCAGGCACAGTATTCTTAACAAGATGTTCACTTCTTTAGTACTTGACTGGGTGTCAGGGTTTATGGTATCCCTGTCCTATCTTTTGTCACTCTCAGTTTTGTCCTGGATGAAAACTTGTTATTGATCTTTTTACCAGGTCTCTCTCCCTGTGTTTTCTCTCAGTATAAGTGTTTCATCCATGAAGTCTATGCATTTTAAGGTGATTTATTCAATTTACTTACAAAAAATGAGAGATGGAAAAGAATCAAGCCAAACCTCTCCTACTTCTATCACTCCTTACCTGCTCAGATCTCGAATTTTTCTCTTCATATTATAAGTTCAATGGAATTTTATCTCATGTACAACTTAGGAAATTAAAACAGCTACTGCATAAATAGGGGATATAACTAGCACACAAATTCATATGATTTCAATATTCTAAATAATTAATCAACTAACAAAAACACTATTAGAATTCACAAATAAAACTTTTAAAATAATGAATTATTCTCCTATCTGTCTTATCTCTCTTGTTTGTCTTCTGATCCACAGGTTAGAGAATCATACTGAATTAAAAAGTAGGTGAATAGTAAGAGTGAATGTGTATAATAAGCATTTAGGTGGTGCAGTGGGTAGAACACTGGGCCTTGAGTCAGGAAGACTGGCCTCTGATACTTCCTAGCTGTGTGACCCTGGGAAAGTCACTTAACCTTTTTTTGCCTCAGTTTCCTCATCTGAAAAAAATGAGCTAGAGAAGGAAATAGCAAACCACCCCAGTATATTTGTCGAGAGAACTCCAAATGAGGTCATGAAGACTTGTACATGACTGACACAACTGAGCAACAACAACAATAAAAGCAATGGGCCTGGGACTCAGTACTCTGCAAAACAGTTACTTCACATTTATTTGGGAACTGGCCTCAATTGTGTATGGCTGCACAGAAGATCTGACCCATTTCTGGGTTTGGTATCAACATTATCATAAATACTCCTTTCCTTTTACAATGAGACATTTACTAGCTTGGACTAGGGGAATTGCCTAATGCAATGACTCCAAAGGTCATACAGTTCCATTGTGGGTAAAGGGCAAGCCTTTGACTGTAGGTCATAGTTTTTTTCCCCAATGGCTTTGATTAAGTAAACTCTGTCCTTCCTTGAGCTCCTGAGATGAAAATCCAGGCCAGTTTCCCACCCTTTTTGTGAACAATGCCCTTGTCTAAGACAGATATGTTGCTTCTTCACATCAGCCCCAGAACTAGGTATTGGCACCCTGGACAGTTGTGGTGAGGACACAGCTATAGGATTGGGAGCAAGTAAAGGGAAGAACTGGAGAGATGGAGGGGAAGGAAATTCTCAGGGCACAGAAAATTCTAAAGTTATAGTGGAATTATTAGGATTGGGGAGCATCCAAGGAGGAATCATTTTTCCTGATGAAGGGGATGGCTGTGAGCTAGACTATGGGCATGGTGTGCTAGGATGATTGCCCCATTTTTTTCAGTCATTTAGTTTCCCCTGTGATATAGAGAGGCGGGCAGCATGTCACCCAGTCTTGGAGTCAGGACTACTTGGATTAAAGTTCTGGCCTGCCATGTGATGAATATTAACTGATGGGTAAGTCCTTTAACCTCCTAATTGCCCAGGTAACTCCCTAAACCTATAAATTGGAGTTCAGTTAAAAGTGAATTAGGGGGTAACAAGGTGGTGCAGTGGATAGACCACTGGCCCTGAATTCAGGAGTACCTGAGTTCAAATCCGGCCTCAGACACTTGACACTTACTAGCTGTGTGACCCCGGGCAAGTCACTTAGCCCTCATTGCCTCACTAAAAAAAAAAAAAGTGAATTAGAGAGATGGAGAGGTTACTTGAAGAGAGCCACAAGGAGATGGAAGGCAGAAATACAGGGTGGGCCAGAAGTTACGAAAGGTTTCAATATTTAATAACTTCTGTATTTTTTGTTTGTAATTTATAACACCTTAGCATCACATACAGTATATGATACACACACATGCACACACACACACACACACACACACATATCTGAAATAAAGAAACCAAAAAATTTATCAAAATATCAGACCCCTTCATGACTTTTGGCCCACCCTATATAAAGTTCAAAAGAGAAGCAGCACATACAGTAAATCTTAATTGTGCAAAAGAGTATATAGGTCCAGGAATCAGAGGATCAGGTTTTAGATCCTTACTCTGTCTTTACCTCCTTTTTTTCATCTGTGAAATAAGAAGTCTGGGTTAGATGACCTCTAAAGTTCCTTTTAGCTCTAAATTTATTATCCTAGATTAGAAATGAGTTGCTGAACTGTGTCAGTGGAGGGAATTTCCATACTGAGAGTTCCTTACACCAATGAAATCACAGATCTGGGCCTGAAAGAAAAAATTCCCCTTCAAATTGTCTATCTGACCCCATCATCACCCTTACCTGGGCTCCTCCTCCAAATATTCAATGACCTTTTCCCCTCAGCCCAGGAATGCCCTGGATTTCTTCTCTCATGACAGGAGGATCTACTTAAGAAGGGTTTGTTATCTGTTTATCTTGACCATAACATTTGCTGATATCTTTGCCTCTTGGAGTCAGGGCACTGGGGTAGCTACTGATGGGGAAGCCCTGTATATTTGGGTCCTCTCTTTCCAGTAGGTTCTTATAGTTGACACATGGGGACAGTTAGAGGTGAGGGGGTAAATACAGGGGACATTTTTTGGCAATCTCTCTTCCCTTCCCAACCCAGTGTAGCAGTTCCTATTCCTCTTGGTTCATTCACCCTTACTTTCCTCTGACTGCCCCCAAACTTAGTTCTTAAATGTGCAACATAGACTAGAAGTCAGAGAAAAGATTAATTATACTAAAAAAACTGGAGACCTGTAGCATCAACCTCACAGACTAGACATCTCCTGTTCCCCCAAGGTGGATTTGCCATGATAACCTCTCTCCTCTCTACCCCAAACCAAATGGCTACAGATAGAATCAGATCTGTTTTTAATGTTTGCCAAATTTCACCTTTGGCTGCTTTAGTGCAGGAGTTCATTGGCTTGAGGCAGGAGTCAATTGCCTCTCTAGCCCTAAGAGATACTCCAGGGATAAGCACTTTTCCTTGTCCCTAGGTCGGTGATGGGGAAGAGTGTAGGGAAAAGAGAGAAAAGGAGCAGGAAGAGATATGGATTAGGAGGAGAAAGAAGGGGGAACAAAATGGAGGAGGGCCTGATCTTTGTTTCTGAAACTCAGAGGAATAAATGCATTTACTCTCTACATGTTTTTGCTGGAGAAAATATGTTCAGGAATAAAAATAATCTTGCCCTACTATGTGAAATTGAGGGGATGGGAAAACCCAAGTAAAGGTAATTGGAAGATGATTTTGAATAGTTCATCTAGAATTGGCCTTACCTTAAACCCATATCACCTTTGGCCCAGAGGTTGCCCTTTTCCATAGGCAGACCAGATTGACTACTCGGGGAGCTTGGCATCAAAGTAGGGGAGTCAGTTTTTCTTGTAACTCTCTGGCTTAGTATGTTACCGCTGCAGAGTAGAATTCTAGGAAAAATCTTTAAAACAGCTAAAATATGGCTTGTATCTACAGTTTTCCCTAAAAGAGTTAAACAGAGTCCTTTCTAGAAAAAGTCCTCAGTGTATAAGTAGCTATCAAGTATAGGACTGCTATTATTCCCCCCCACCCCCGCCAAGAACTACTTAAAACATAAAAACTCACAAGCATGCACATACTTAAAACACAAACCTATACTACACAAACACACTAGCCTACCAACTATATTATCCTTTCCTGGGAGGTGGAGAACTCTTGGATCTCTACTATCTGAGTGACTCATGAGTCCAAATCTCCCCAACAGCCAGAAATGGTTTTGACTTTAACCTTTTCGACTACAGAATTTTCCTGGTGACAAGTCTCTTCCCTGGGAAGCTATTGTGTATTGTAGCCAGACCCAGGGGACCCAGAAACTCAGAAGGCTACTGCCAAGATTAGAAACAGCCATTTCTCAGGATCTCTGTTTATGACCTGGTTTTGGTGAGGAAAAAAACCAACAACCCAAAAACCAACATACAGAGAAATTGGATGCTGGCTTATATCCCATTATATATATCTTTTAGGTACATAGTTATTTGCACGTGTGCTCTCCATTAGAATGGAAACTTCTTCACTTCAGAGCCCACGTTTTGCTTTTCTTTGTTTAGCACTATATCTTTTTATTTTTAATTTTTTTTTTGGTGGGGCAATGAGGATTAAGTTACTTGCCCAGAGTCACACAGCTAGTAAGTATCAAGTGTCTGAGTCCGGATTTGAACTCAGGTCCTCCTGAATCCAGGGCCAGTGCTTTATCCACTGTGCCACCTAGCTGCCCCTTAGCATTATATCTTTTTTTTTTTTTTTTTTAGTGAGGCAATTGGGGTTAAGTGACTTGCCCAGGGTCACACAGTTAGTAAGTGTTAAGTGTCTGAGGCCGGATTTGAACTCAGGTACTCCTGAATCCAGGGCCAGTACTCTATCCACTGCACCACCTAGCTGCCCCAGCACTATATCTTAATGAATGTTTGTTGACTGACTGATTTAGTTGCCCCCAGGCAATTAAGGCTATAATTGGTAGAGAAGATGCCAACCTGAATTGGTAGAAACTCCCTATGGAGTTTCCTCTTCCAAAAGCTCCCATTATAATATCACAGGTCCAGCCCCTGTTCCTATCCCTAGTCTTATAAAAAGATTATTCTGCCAGTGGTATGAAGGATAGATTGGAAGGGAAATAGAAAGTGGGGAAGGCCTGAAGCTGAAACAATAATACAGAAGAGTTGGAATGAGGCCCACTACCAGGGTACAACTAGTGTTGGGCAAAGACAGGAGGGACACAGTCAAGAGATGCTACAGGGATTGCACCAACAGGACCTGGGAACCAATGAGATACAAGGGGGAAAGGGAAGGGTCAGAAATTATGAATATGGGAGACTAGGTGAATGGAGTCTCCATAAGCAGAAATAGTGGAATCAGGAGAAACATGCTCAGGGAAGAAAGAAAATGAGGTCAGTTTTGGATGTGTTGAATTTGAAGTGCTGGGGGAGCACCTAGGAGAAGGTGTCCAATAGGCATTTGGAGAAACAGGTCTAGGGCTCAGGAAGAGTGGCCAGAACTGGAAATAAAGATTCAGCATTGATCTACATGGAAGTAGTAGGTGATGGTGTAAGAGAATGAGATGGCCAAAGGAGAGTAGAGAGAGATAAGAGGAGGGACTCTAGAAAGAAAATGATGAGACAGGAAGCATCGGCCAGTTGTTACCCAATTAGTATTTATTAAATGTCTACTATGAGCCAGGTGCTGTATTAAGCCCTGGGGGGGGGTGTGGCTTCAAATCCTTCCTGCTCTTAAGGAGCTCATAGTCTAATGGGAGAACTACATGAAAACACCTATGCACAAACAAAATATATGTTAGTGATAATCAACAAAGAGAAGGCACTGAGATCAAAGAGGATGGGGGAAAAAGTCATCTTGCAAAAGGTGGGACTTTAGCTGAGCCATTAAGTAGGTCAGGAGGTGAAGATGAGTTTTGTTGTTGCTCAGCCTTGTCTGACTCTCCATGAGCCTATGGACCATAGCACACCAGACCCTTCTATAGTCTCCATGATCTCACAAAGTCTGTCCAAGTTCATGTTCATTGTTTCCATGATACTATCTCTCCATCTAATCCTCTGCCATCCCCTTCTTCTTTTGCCTTCAATCTTTCCCAACATGAGGGTCTTTTCCAATGAGGAAGATGAGGAGGGAGAACATTTCAAGTATGGGGGCAACCGGTAAAAATGCCTGGAGTCGGGAAGTGGGCGTATTGTATAGAACAATAAGGAAGCCAGTGTCACTAGATTGCAGACAATATAAAGGGGCTTCAGGTACAAGGAAGGTTTGTAAAAGTAGGTTATAAGTGGCCTTCAAATCAAAGAGAGGATTTTATATTGGGTACTGCAGGTAATGGGGAGCCACTGGAGCAAGAGACAGAGAGACCCGTCAGCCAGTTACTGTAATAGTCCCGACACGAGGTCATGAAAGCCTGGTGCATGGTAGTAGCAGCATTAGAGGAAAGAAGCCAACATATATAAAAAATATGATGAGGGTTGAAAGTACAGGATTTGACCATTAATCGGATATGGGAGGTGGAGCGAGATGAGAGAGAGCTAGAAGTTAAGAATGACATCTAGGTTTCAAGCTTAGGTGAATGAGAGGATAATAGTACTCTTTTTTTATTTAATTTTTTTTTTTTGGTGGGGCAATGGGGGTTAAGTGACTTGCCCAAGGTCACACAGCTAGCAAGTGTCAAGTGTCTGAGGCTGGATTTGAACTCAGGTACTCCTGAATCCAGGGCCGGTGCTTTATCCACTGCGCCACCTAGCTGCCCCCTGGATAATGGTACTCTTAACAATAATAGGGAAGTCTGGAAGATGGGAAAGTTTGGGGAGGAAAGATCATGAAGCCAGTTTCAGACATGATTTTAAGATGTCTATGGGAAATCTAGTTCTAGATACCTAATAGGTGGTTGGAGATGTGAATGGGAAGGTCAGAAGGAGGTTAGGGCTGGACAAGTAGATCTAAGAATCATTAGCATAGAGTTGATCATTGAATTTGTGGGAGCTGATGAGATCATCAGGTGAAATAATATAGAAGGGAGAGAGAAGAGGGCTCAGGACAGAACCTTGGGGGACAGAGCCAAAGGTGTTAGGTGTTGAGAAAAGAAAGAAAGAAAGAAAGAAAGAAAGAAAGAAAGAAAGAAAGAAAGAAAGAAAGAAAGAAAGAAAGAAAGAAAGAAAGAAAGAAAGAAAGGAAACAGACCCTGCCCTCAAGAATCTTATAGTGCATTTGGACAATAATTACTAACATTCATAAAGTTTGCAAAGTTCTTTACATGCATTATCTCATTTGATCCTCATAAGAATAAGCCTGTGGGGTAGGTAATACAATCATTATTATTCTCATTTTACAGATGAGGAAACAGGCCCCAAAAGTTGAATTGACTTGCTTGTGACCACTCAACGAGTGTCAGAACCCAGGTTCAGGGCCAGGTGTCTCTTGACCCTTAGATCCATTGTACTTATGCTTCCTTCTTGGCAAGAGACTAATAGAAGAAAGTTTGATTTCAGACCCTAATATACCTCAAAGGCTAAGTTGTCCAATTTTTTTTCCCCTTTGAGTGGGAGTTGGGAACTTAACTCTGGGGAAGAGAGGCTGCTCTAACTTTGGGAATAACTCTTGACTCCAGGACTTTTCAACCCAGAAGAGTAGGAGGAGGAAAAGGAAATAATCCCCAGTGTATGACCAGATCCCTTTGATACTATCAGCAACTTGGCCTGGGGAAATGCATAAAGATTTTATTGCCACTTAAGTTGATGGAAGAACTTCACTTCTGGGCATCAGCCCTGCTGGGCTGGGCATTCCCTCCTTCCCAAGGAAGGATTGGTTTGGTTTGTGGTTGGGCTCCCCACTGTGAGGATTGAGCTGCCTGAGCTTTGACCTGTGGCCCCAACAGTTGAGCTTGTTAAAATTAATAAGGTTTCAGTACAAAGAAGTACATAATAAAGTTAATATAGCTTTAATAATGGTGTAAACCAAAGTAAGCTAAAGATTCTGTCAGAAGTTAGTTGTAATATGAGGACATCGGTTGCCTCTTTAAACACAGTTAAATTGGTCTCATTCCCTTCTGAATATGGGTTTTGGGCAAGTTTCCATGTTCACTGGATACCTGTTTCCCCCATTTTATTCAGGTGGTTTCAGGGGAAAGAAAATGCCACTTTCTTTTCTAACATAATTCCCCAAATAAATATCTTCAATGGTCCCACTAGTTAGCCTCCCAGCATTGGGGCTTTCCAGCTGGAGAGTGTGAGGTGGGTTGATTGATTCCACAGGCCATTGGGCAGTTGGGAGGGAAAAGAGCTCTGTGCCACCTCTGTTCTTCTTGCTGTTATAGCTCAAACCCCCATGAAATTACCAAGAGAGACCCTTCCCATTGAGAACTGAAGATATGAGCAGAGATAGGAATGGGGCCCCAGGAAGGAAAGTTTAACAAGGAATCAACAGCCAATCTCCAAAGTTTATTTCTTAACCTTATAGTTAGCAGATTGGGAATGGTCATGTGCATGTTTGGAAGCCCACCTGGGGATTGCATCAGCCCCATGCTCCGCAGAGCTGGACTTGGCCCTATTACAAAGGTATATGAAAAGTTTAGAAATTGGAACATGCAGGATTGACTGGAAAGGTTCAGAATTGGGTGGAGGTTCAGGGCTGATGTTAGTTTCTTAATACTTCTAGAAAAATCCCCAAACAGTGAACTCCTCCATCTGTCATTTGTGAGAGCCTGATGCCTTTGGTCCAGGAGGAGAACAAGGCAGAAAGCTGGGATTGTTTCTTCTGGAATCTTAGGTTGACAACTTTGAGGTGAGAGATAAAAAGAGAAGAGAAACAAATTTTAGGGCCCAGACCCCTGTCTGACAGCGTGGTAGTTGTTGGGGGTTTTTGTTTTTTTACTCTCACTGCAATAAAGTCAGAGAAATTTCCTTTCATTCAAATAGGAAGCTGATTTCCTTTCTTTTTTAGCCCCTGTGTTCTTCTTCATTTCTCATTTCCCTTCAGTCCCTGATAGAATCAGAGCAAACTCTTCCACAGTCTGGGCCCAGGGATCCATGGTCCAGAATACTGATGCTTATTTACACTGTGCCTATCATCTTCCAAGCCAGGCTTGGTTCAAACCACAGTGCTTAAGAACCAGATTTAGTCCTTTGAAAGAAGGAGGGGGTAAAAAGCACAGGTAGCAAGGGATATATCCACTCAGAAACTCTTTCCTACCCTTCACAATCAGAAAGGATCAGGGTGTGGGAAGACTCATTGGCAAAGCAGAAGCAGCCAGAACCTTCATATCTGCCCCTCTCAGTTGTTAATCGTTTTCCATATAAATGTTTTATTGGCATTCTTTTCTTTATATCGTTTCCCCAATCATTTCCCTCTACTGGAACTCTCTTATAACTGTAGCCACACACTCATGTGGTCTATCCATCAGGGATAGCCCTGTGAAGCTCTGTCGCAATCAGACAGCCCAGTGGCTAGAATGTTGGGCTTGACATCAGGGTCAGGAATTCCTGGATTCAAACCTGCCTCAGATAATTCCTAGCTGTGTGATAATGGGCACTTCACATGAATTCTCTCAGCCTCTGTTTTCTTGCCTATAAAATGGCAATAAGAATAGCACCTACCTCATAGGGTTGTGAAAATCAAATGAGATAACATGTAAGGTACTTAAAGCACTCCATAAATTCTCATTTTTATTATGGTTATTACTTGCAGAGGAAGACAAGTCTGATTGGCAGAAAGACTGACTAGAAGGGAGAAGCAAGAAGAGAGAAGCAAAGACACTGGAGGAGAAGAGGCAAGGCTTAGCCTTTGAATGGGAGCTAGCACATCAATACACTCCTTGATTTGTAGTGCCTATACCCTCAGAGAGTGATGTTGGGGTACCGGCTTTCCCACAGACCTTCCAGAACTGTCAGAAAGAGACTCAAACTGGGTATGAGGAACAGATTGATGAAGTCAGAGTTTGGAAATATGTAGCTTCAGGCTATCACATCTCCTGTTATTTCCCCTTCTTTCTGTTGTCCCATACTCTGGAGATCCTGGACAGCCTTGGCCCCTCAAATGATAGAAGGAAAGACTAAAAAGAAGGCACTTTGCTTATTGTTTTGATGTCATTGCCCAATTTCTAGCTTGCTTTTAATGTTCTGGAACTTAGGGCAGAACATTCTCAAGGAGAGTTCAGAAGACCTACAAAACCTACACTGTCCAGAAGGAGAAAGCCAAGAGCAGAGAACATATCCAGAGACAGAGAGAGACAGAGAGACACAGAGAGACAGAGAGACACAGACAGAGACAGAGACAGAGAGCCAAGAAAGCAACCCTGGGATGGCCAAGAGTTTTATCATTTTTTGATAGAGGTGGGTCATTATACGTTGATCAAAGCTAATTGGTTAGCATCATTCAATTCCATTGGTTGACATGACTTGAGGGTGGTCTAAATTAAAATGAACTCTGCAGATGACATCAGGAGAAGACCCTCATTCAAGTTGTCCAAGGCAAAGTCCATTATGTAGGTGTGGGCCTTCACTAAGCTAGAAGAAAGAGTCCATTTCCACTTCTTTTGTTCCCTTGGGTTTGTCTCAGACAAGGAGAGCATGACTTTCTGGCTTGTGGGGGGAGAGAGAGCACCAAGAAACTGATCCCTGGGTCCCCAAGAAATCCATTATTAAGAATTATTTTTTCACAGCATCTGTAATGTTCTGGTCTGGTGGGTTTTACTTGGCTCCCATCTCAAGTCACCTAGATCTGTTTGGGTCTTCATAGTAGATTTGCTCAGAAAAGACTAGCTGAAACAGGTTGTATGGACCAGGTCTTTGTCCTCAAAAAAGAACTGGGCTTAAATCCCTGAGAACTCTCAACCTTGCTGGGAGTGAGTAGTGAAGTGATAGAGAGTCATCTATCATAGCCAAAGCCAGGAGCTCATTCACTGAAGCACAATATCTCAGATTTGGAAGGTAACTTAGAGCCTCATTGCTTGACTAAAAATGCCTTCCTTGAGCAAGTAGTCATCCAGTATCTGTTTGCAAACCTCCAATAAGAGGGCACGCACTATCTACTACCAAAGCATCTCAAGACCACTCCTTCCTGAGACAGTCAGGGGAAATGAATCTTCAAGTTGCCTGTGCTGATATTTCCAATACTTTTTAGACTCTTTGAGTCAGTCCTGATGTTATGGGAATGCAGTGGGACCCCCAAGAAACCTAAAGATCCTAACTGCCCCAAACCAAGGGAAAAGCAGCTCTCTCTCCCACCTCAGGTATGATGTGTGGCAGGGCATGGTGCCAGTATGCTGATAAGCAATACTAAGGTCTGTAAGAGGATATGCAGGATATGGTTGGATGCTGCATATTCCACTGATAGCCTGTCATCAAAGATCCCCTCTTAGTGATCCAGCCCCAGTCTTTGCATTTCCCCTTGCCTTATAATTCCCTCCCCTCCCTTTTGTTTTGTAAAGAAACAAAAGACCAGTTTTCTCTTACTCCAGTGGGACAGTCACCAAGGTGATCTGTTCCCTGGCCATATATTCCTCTCCTAAGAAAATCTCTTTTGGGGCAGCTAGGTGGCACGGTAGATAAAGCACCGGCCCTGGATTCAGGAGGACCCGAGTTCAAAGCCAGCCTCAGACACTTGATACTTACTGGCTGTGTGACCCTGGGCAAGTCACTTAACCCTCATTGCCCCGCCCCCCCCCAAAAAAAAAAAAAGAAAGAAAAAAAAAGAAAAAGAAATCTCTTTTTATTTTACAAAATTTGTGATGAGCCTCCAATTCTTTGGGTGAGCTAGCCCCCTGATCCAGGTTGCAAGTCCTGCACTGCACCGCCGCCCCCCCCCCCCAAACACTGATACCACAGGAGAGGTAGAGAGAAGTGTGGCATGGGACACTTCGAAGTATGCAAGGTCCTTTATTACCAATTTCCTTTAAAAGCCTTGACTAGATTTTAGTCAGTGCCACTCCACAGAACAGTCTTCTAGGCTTAGCAGGGGCTTTTAGAGTTTAGATATGAGGGGAGATTTATACAACTTTGACCCAGAAGGAATGGAACTTTGACCTCCAGTCATAAAGCTTGTCAAACATCTCTAGCCTTCCTCATACCTGCACTTAAGTCTGGACACGGGAAGCCCTATTAAAAGGATTGCTTTGTGATACCCCACTCTCCTCTCCAGTCCTTCCATTTTCATGGCTGTGTTGCTGGGGGCTGCATGTGGAGCATAGAGTTAATTCCAGAGCTGGAAGAGACCGCAGAGGTCATCTCATCCAGATGTGGAATCCCAATGTCTAGGGAACTCCAAATCCCTCTTTCTCTAGGCAGAATGTTGGGATTCAGGAACAGTATTCTTGAATTCCCCCCTCAGGAGTCATGTAAGGACATGTGCTTCTGTGGGAAGTTGCCAATGAGTTCCCCGAAGTCCCTCATTGCTTTCTGGGAGAGGCCTTCATAGCCAGAAGAACATAATGTGAAGAAGGGAGAGGAGAATGAACTTTATGCAGATCTCTCTTTGGCTTTTTGCTCCCATTGGAGAGGCCTATAGAATAGGACTATTCCATAAACCTACCTAAATCTGTATAGGAATTAACTTTTGTGTCTCCCCTCCCTAAAATGGTAATATAGCTTTCAGCTAAAGACCTCTAGTGAAGAAAAATTCATGACCTCTGAGGAAGTCCACAAATTCCTTGGAGAGTCAAGGATATTGGGAGCTCATCTCTCAACAAGGCCAGTCTGATCCTAATTCTAGTAGATGGAATACTTGTGTCTCCCACCCTCCTTAACTTCCCCAGACCTGTTTGAGATTGGACTTTATAGTCTCAAGGAACTGACTTGTGGTAGACAGGACGTTCTTCTAGTAGGATTCTTCTGCTCTCCCTCTCTTCTCTATTCTGTCTCCCAAGAAAAACACTTGAGTGGTGCTAGAAACCAAATCCCTGACCCTAAATCCTCCACCTGGCTTCATTATTGGGATGCTTGAATAATTTGGAGAGCAAAAGATTCCTCAGGTTGCCAGAACCTTTAAAAGTCAATGAGGGGCAGCTAGGTGGCACAGTGGATAAAGCACCGGCCCAGGATTCAGGAGGACCTGAGTTCAAATCCGGCCTCAAACACTTGATACTTACTCTCTGTGTGACCCTGGGCAAGTCACTTAACCCTCATTGCCCTGCCCCGCCCCCCAAAGTCAATGAGTCCATGCCTCTACTCTAGACAGGACAAGTCCTTATACTATTTGATGAAATATTAAGTTAATCTGTCCCTCTACACCTTTCTGGTAAAGAGAAATCTTTCTAGCCAGGAGATACCTTGAGGCAGAGATGAGATTGATCTTTATGCTAATTTCTCTGTAATCTTCACATTGACTCTTTGTTCCCCATTGGGGGAGTTCTATAGGGGGACTCTTTCACAAGCCAGGTTCCCCTGTCACCTTCTCTACCCTCAACTTTGGCTAGTCTGTTTGTGCTGCTAGGAGCTATATGGAGAGCTTAGTCACAGATTTCTGAATCAAAGCCTCCCTTTGAAGTCCTTTGAAGTCCATTCTCTTGACTCCTGGTAGTGTTGACAAGGAGGAAGTTTTCATCCCCCATCATAATCCTCTTTCCTCCATGGCTCCAAAGCAGTTAGGAGTTAGGGTGATATTATTAAACCCTCCCTACCTCCTGATTCCTTTCCCCAACTTCCTCCAGCTTCAGGATGAGCTTCATGAAAAGAACCTCCCCAATTTCCCCCCACCTCTATTCCTTTCCCCAAGGACTTCTACCCTCTTACTATGATTGTGAAGCCTCAGTTTTCTGAGAGAACTAGATTCAATTCAATGAGCATTGATCTATTAAGTGATTCCCATGTAGCAGGCATGGTGCTGTGCATTCAAGGACCTTCCATTATGGGGCAATAACATGTAACATAGATAAGTAAATATACAAGAAATGCAAGGGAACCACATAGATATTCAGGGAAAATTAGGAGGGCAAGGTAATGACTTGGAGGATCAGGAAAAATCTCCTGTTAGGAAGTGGCTTTTGAACTGGACCATGGGATCCTGAGAGAAGAAAGTTTAGTCAAATGGAACCCACTACAGGATAAGAGAAACATCAAGGTGGAAATGTTTGGGTAGATCAGAAGGCTTTACTCTTTCCTATTTGCCCACTGGTTGCCCCTTCCCCCCAGCCCTCTTCCTGAGATGGTATTTTCAAGAATTTAATTGGTATTGGGAATCTTTGTGTCTTGTCCCAACTTTGACCTGTGTGGGAAACTTTTGCTGTTGTGTCTCCTTCAAGATTTCTTTACAAGACTTTTCTCCCAATATACTCTCTTCATCACAATGAAGACAGGAGTGATCTATTCAATTTACTTTCTAAAAGTTAGTTGGTAAAGGAATGAATCAAACCTGCCCTTCAGTCTCCATCAGAGTTGAGATTCTTTGTTTTCCTCCTCACAGTCTAAGTTCAACAGAATGCACCTCAGGTACAATTAAAGAGATGCAAAAGTGGTTATTGTGTAAAATAGGGATATGAATAAGGGACAGATTCACAAAATTTAAATACTTTAAAATAAATTTCTATACAAAATGCGAAACAATGAAACAAGTAACATTCAAAAATAATAAATTATTCTCCTGTCCCTCTTGTGTGACTTCTGACCCACAGGTCAGAGAGTCAGCCTGAATAAAAGCAGGTGAACAGTAAGAATGAATGTATATAATGGGCAGGGCTAGCAATGGACCAAGGACTCAATACTCTGCAGTAGAGTCACTTTGCCTTTATTCAGGAATTGGGTTCAATTGTCTATGGCTGTACAGAGGGGGATCTGACCCATTCTTGGTCTGGTATTAGTGGTGTCCTAAAAGTTGTCTCTGAAAATACTTTTCCCCTTTAAAATGAGACATTTGCCAGATCAGACTGGGGAGAATTGCCTAATGCAGTGACTCCATAGGTCACTCTGTTCCAGAGTGGGTAAAGGGTAAACCTTTGACTATATAGGTCATGGTTTTCCCAATGGCTTTGAATAAGTAAACTCTGTCCTTTCTTAGGTCCCTGAGATGGGAATTCAGGCCAGTTTCCCACCCTCTCCCTGATCAGGGCCCCTTTTTCTGAGGAGTTGTGGTGGTCTTGGGATGGTGGGAAATGATCTGTCCTTTTCGATTTTCTCATGGGTGGAACTATCTGAGACAGATGTGCTGCTTTTTACATCAGCCTCAGAACAAGGGTGTGGACACCCTGGCCAGATGTGGTGAGAACATTGCTGAAGAAACTGGAACAAATAAAGGGAAAAATGAGAGGGAATGAGAGAAAATCCTCGGGGAAAATGGGATTCCAAAGTTATATTGAAATTGTTAGGTTTGGAGGAGATTTTTTAGGGGAAAAATTTGTCAAGTGAGGGGCCAAGGGTGGGAGAATGGGTGTGAGTTAGACTGGGGAATAAGGTAATCTGATAGAATTATTGGTTTGTTTTTTTACCCATTCCTTCTTTAAGTTGATTGACTGACATCATGGTCACTGATCCTTCACCTAAGATTGCCTCTTGTCCACTCCATCAGGCAATGATGACCTTTTTTTCCTCCCCAACAACTACGGCTTCTTATTATGTCAGGAGGATCTACAATGATAAGCACATTTGGGACATTTCTGTCCCTTGAAATGCTGGGGCAGCTATTGATGGGTGAGGATGGGAAGACCCTGTCACCTTGTACCCTCTGTCTTGAGTGGGAGCCTCACAGCATTTGTGACATCTGGGCTTGAGTGAGTGAGTATGAGGAGGGGACTGGAGGTTTCCATTCCCATTCTATCCCCAGTTGCCCTTGGTTCCTGGGCCCCTCCTATTCTCTGACCTTTCCTAAACTCACTTTTAAAATTTACCATATCATTTTACAGAATCAGAAAGAAGGCATCAATCAATCAATCAATCAATCAATCAATCAATACTTATTAAACCCCTAGTGTGACTGACCAAAGCAGTGCCTGAGATAAAGGAGCTTGCATGTTCCATTCTATCCATGCATGTTTGAATATCTCTAGCCTCAGCTTTCCAGACTGTCTTCTCTAATTCCCACACTAATCCAAATGACTGTCAATAAAATCAAATAGATTTTTAATGTGGATAGAATGCTGAGCCTAGAGTCAGGAAGACCCAAGTTCAAATGTGGCCTCTGACATTTACTACAGGGTTACTGTAAGAGAACCTTACAAACAAGGGTAAGTCTCTTAAACCTTGTTTGCTTCAGTTTCCTCAATTGTCAGATGGGGATGATGAAGGCCGTGTGCTAAGCACACAGTAATCGTGATAGAAATGATTGTTGTTGTTGATGATGATGTTATGACAGCTGTCTCTCTAACTCAGAGCAGCACTCTCTGACTAAACAATTCCCCCTGACCAAAGCCAGGGCATGAGGGTAGGAAGGGTGGAGGTAGGAAAAAAGAGGGACAGGAAGAAGAATGAAATAGAAGAAGGAGAAGCAAAGAGATCCTGGTCTGGTCAGAAATTTAGAGGGAACATTGGATTTACTATTTTCTTGTTCTTCCTTAGAGGCAGCTAGGTGGTACAGTGGGTAGAGCATCAGGCCTGGAGTCATCATGACCTGAGTTCAAGTTCAGCCTCAGACACTTACTAGTTGTGTGACCATGGCTAGGTCACTCCCTGCCTCAATTTCCTCAACTGTAATATAGGGATAATAATAGCAAAATGAGATAATATTTGAGAAGTGTTTACACATGCCTGGCATATAGTAGGTGCTTAGTAAATACTTGTTTCCTTCCTTGCTGGAGAGGAAGAAAGGGTACTCAGGAATAAAAATGATCTTCTGTTTTATCTTTTCAAAATGGAAGAGATGAGGAATCCTTGGTAAAGAAGGCAAAGGAATTCGGGTTAATGATTTTGACCCTAAAACTCACATGCCCCATGTCCCTTTCTGTTGTTTTAGGGTGAGATCCCTGGAAACATTCTCAGCCTGCTGCGATGGGCTTCTAGGAGATAGCTTGAGTTCACAAGTTGTATGGTACTTTATAGCTTTCAAAGACCTTTCCCATAGATTATCTCATTTCATCCCATCTTCCTGCTTGTGAAAAGGGTAGGGAAAACATGATTTTCCCCATTTTGCTGATAGGGAAACTGAGACTGAATTACTCAGTGTTCCATAGCTAGTTGTTTCTGCTTTGCTTCTCCAAACTTACATCTCAATATGGGGCTCCTTGCTGATTCCTGAATACCATTCTCCTTCAGGACTAAGTCTGCTGTAGCTCCCCACTAGCTCAAATCCTACCATTCCTCTATGATGTCTTCAGGCAACATGAATTTCTCACAATGCCATATAACAACTATGTAGAACCTGCTATGTGCTGGACACTGGGCTATAGTTTGGGGAATATAAAAAGTTTAGTTAAAATATGGTATCTGTTCTCAAAAATACTAGACTAGTAAAGGGATAAGATTCTTTAAAAAGGTTATTTTATTTTGTTTTCAGTTCCAAATTCTCTCTGTCTCTCCCACCCCTTCCCAATCTATTGAGAAGGCAAGAAATGCAATACCTATTATACATATGAAGTCATGCAGAACATATTTCTGTATTAGCCATGGAGGGATAAGATTCTAGCACAAATAGTTATAATATAGCACAATATTACATGGCATGTGCAGTAGATAGTTCCAAAACTAAGTGGGGCAGAGGGGAAATCATTACCAATAAGGATAGGGTAGGGGTGGTATGGAGATCAGGGAAGTCTTTGTGGAAGGGA
The DNA here is from genome assembly GCF_019393635.1 of Dromiciops gliroides. Taxonomy (NCBI): domain Eukaryota; kingdom Metazoa; phylum Chordata; class Mammalia; order Microbiotheria; family Microbiotheriidae; genus Dromiciops; species Dromiciops gliroides. The sequence goes on along the minus strand of NC_057862.1, from coordinate 412,399,952 downwards.
TGGCATTGGGTTGGATTTTAAAGGATGAGTAGGGGGGCAGCTAGATGGCGCAGTGGATAGAACACCGGCCCTGGAGTCAGGAGGACCTGAGTTCAAATCCGGCCTCAGACATTTAACACTTATTAGCTCTGTGACCCAGGGCAAGTCACTTAACCCCAATTGCCTCACCAAAAAAAAAAGAAAGAAAGAAAGAAAGAAAGAAAGAAAGAAAGAAAGAAAGAAAGAAAGAAAGAAAGAAAGAAAGAAAGAAAGAAAGAAAGAAAGAAAAAAAAAGGATGAGGAATTTACTTGGTAGAAAGGGAATGAGTTCATTCCATATACAAGAGCACTCTGAGCAAAGTTATATTTTCAGAAGAAGAGATTTGTTCAGTTTGGTCTTAGTATTGAAAGGTAAGCAAGAGTTTAAATATTTCATAAACAATAGGGAATTAGAGAAGTGTTTGACCTTAGTACCTAGCTAAACTAACAGCTTCATTTTACTGATCAGAAAAAAAGACAGAAGGACATTAAATGACTTAGCCAAGATAACTCCCAGTAGTGGCTAGTAAAGCACTTTGCCCACCCAATAGTTCACAGTGGTCAACCAGACCAAAGGAGGGGTATTCACCTTTGGTATTTATTTGGAATACCAGTCCTTTGATAGTCTCTCATCCCCTCACTTCTGAGTTCTTGGCTCCTCCAGTTCCACAGTCGATGAGAAGACTTTTCACTACACCCTCAGCAATAGCCTCCCCCCTTTCCCATCTACCCATTTACTCACAAACTGAAGTAGTCCAGGGGTGGAATGAGTTTCCAGGATAAAGAAGTTTCTATGACATAGTAGAGAAAGTCCTATGGAGATGAATCAGTAGGATGGCCTGGAGAGGTGTTTGTCAGCCTCATGGGTTCTCTATATGTGTATGCGTAACTACCTTCATATTTTAAATTTGAGCCTACTCTCCCCAGAGGCCATGATTATGTGCAGGGAAAGAATGACCCTCAGGTTTGGGGAGATTGTTTTGTAATTATTGTTCTTGCAATTCCTTTTCAGTAAATAACCCTTTGTAAAAACTAACTGATGTTAACTGGTTGATAGATACTGGAAAGCACACCATATTGGGGCTTGTTGGGTACAGTGCTAAAAATTCTAGTCCTTCAGCATTATCCCAAGGACCCTGAGGTCTTCCTTTCTAGCTACCAAAAATGCCAGTGAATGGGAGTTGGGAGAGTGACTCCTCCTTAGGCCTTCTGATGACAAATCCTAAGCACTCCAGACATGGAGAGCAGGAAAGAAAACTATCTCTCCACAGTTATTATCAAGGTAGGAGACATGAGTCCTCCTTCTGATTGAACCTGTGACATCTGCCAACTTGAAGGAAAGGGAGCTTAGCTGTTTCAAGTGAACATAACCATTATAAGATATTAGTAAACCTAACTGCATTTGCACTAAATTGAAGGAACCCAAAGACCTTTTAATATTCCAACACCCTTAAAATCCCTACACCTTTAAATATTTACAGTGGTCCCTTTCCTCCTCTGGCAGCTAGGTGGCCCAGTGGATAGAGTTGTAAAGTCTGGATATTTAGTTCCTTCTATGTCAGCAGATATCAGAAATTAAAGTCAATATTCCAGTTTACGTGCTGGTATTGCTTGTGAATAAGTTTTTAGTGGTCCTAAAGAACAGGGATATCGCTATCAGGCTTGGCATTACAAGTCACCTAGCTTAACTCTTCCAGTTTAGTGATGAGGAAATTAAATCTGAGATTTGAACTGTTTTTAATGTCATAAGGTACCCAAGGGAGTGTCTCTGTTATATGTTCTCCTCAGTGATAGTTGTGACTATAACTTATGTGAGAGTTGTTCCTAGAGAAGACCTTTTGGGAAGCAAGTTACCCCTAATGGGAACTCTGCCACCCCTACATCTAGGTCCAGTCTTTCACTGGCAACTGCCCAGGGGCACCCTACCTTGGGGAAGAGCTGCCAGACAGCAGGCTGGAGAGGTAGCTACAGAAATCAGAGTCTTGTGAACAGCCTGGAGAAGCCCTTCTGGGAGGCAGAGGATGAGGAAAGGGATAAAAACCATTATGTCCAAGGGTTATATGTCCAGCTGTTAGAGGGAAGGGAGAGGAAAAATTTCAGACTTTCATAAAAGGATCAGTTGAGAGAGAATTTGATTTCAAACTCCAAGAACTTCCTGTCCTGAAATCCTCATTTTTAATTTTTCTTCTTTTTGTCTGTGGGGAAAAAAACTGACTTTCCTTCCTTAGAGTAAACCCCTAAAGCCTGATTTTGCCAGAAAGTTCCACGTGAAGGTTGTCTTCAGGGTCTGTGACTGAGACTAGAGGTGCTTCTCAGGAAGTTTATCCTACCCACAGACCTACCCTCTGGGTAGGGAGAGGTCCAAGGAGAGGGCTTCTTCTCCATTGCTGAGCAGCAGTTTTATAATTTAAAAAGGTCCTAACCTGGACAATGACTTGCAGACACCTGAGGCTGAGTATGGCAGAAGGTTAGAATTCTATTTCTGGGAGGGGGAGGTGTGCCTAGGGCAAGTTGGATATCCACTGTGTGGAGAAGGGATCCAAAGTGAGCCTGACACTTTTGAACTCTGGTCAATTCAATGACAAATCGTGATTCCAAAGCACCAAAGGCGAAGCATGCTACCTACCTCCTGTTAGAGAGGTAGACTCAAGATGAAATTTTGGGACATAGCCAATATGAAATTTGTTTTGGCTTGACCATACATATTTGTTACAAGAGTTTTGTTTTGCCTTCCACATGAAAGTGGTGTGGGAAGGAGAGAAAATACGTGCTTGTAAATTAAAACAAACAAACAAGTATTTAGTAAAGTGCCCCTGTGTGCACATAGTAGCCGCTATATAAATGCTTATTTCTCCCTCCCTCCCTTCCCACCCTATGCTCAGTGCTAGGCACTGTGGACATAAATACAAGTAATAAAACAATCCCCACTCACAATGAGCTTACATTCTAAAGGGGGAGACAAGTACATACAGGGTGTCCCAAAAGCTTTAGTGGAGTTTTAAGTTAGTAAAACTGTATTAAAATGGTTAAAGTTTAAAACTGAACTGAGACTTTTGGGATCTCCTGTATTTAGATAGGTAGATAGATAGATAGATAGAGATATGTGTATAAGTAAACACACACATACACACATATATATATAATATACATATATATACACACATTATAAAGTGAATAAATACAAATATATGCAAAATCGTCAAATTCAAGGCAGTGGGGGGATAGGGAATGATACTAGTGATTTGCAGAGATCAAGAACAGCTTGAGTGGCATCTTTTTAAAAGATTTACAATTTAAATGTACATATATATACAAACAATTTTCAATGTAATTTCAAGATATTTAAATTTACAATTACATGTAAACATTTTTAACATACAATTTAGAAAATTTTGAGTTCCAAATTCTCTCCCTCCCTCCATACCCTCCTCTGTCTTGAGAAGGCAAGCAATTTGATATAGATTATACATGTATAGTCATGCAAAACATATTTCCATGTTAGCCATATTACAAAAGAAAACAGACCCCACCCCCCAAACCCAAGAAAAATAAAGTTTAAAAAAGTATGCTTTGATCTGCATTCAGACTCCATCAGTTCTTTGTCTGTAGAAGGATAGCGTTTTTCATCATTAGTCCTTGGAAATTGTCTTAGAACATTGATCAGAATAGGTAAGTCATTCAGAATTGATCATTGTGCAATATTGCTGTTACTGTGTACAGTGTTCTCCTGGTTCTGCCCATTTCACATTGCATCAGTTCATGTAAGCTTAAATTGCATCTTAAAGGAATTGAATAATTTAGGCAAAGATTAAGGAGAAGTTACATGTAGGGCAGCCAGTGCAAAGGGACTGAGGATAGAAATGGAAATACATGTGTGAAGAGCAGAGAGGTCAGCTTGGCTGGACCACAGAGTCCACCGAGCCTGGAAAGATAGAAAGATTCAAAGTCCCACTTAAAATCAAATATAACATGTTGCCCATTCTTCCTCCCCAGCTTAGCAGACTCTGAGAGAGCCTTATGCTCTCCAGAGATGGTAGCAAGTGACAAAATTCTTGTCTCAAGGGAGGAGGGAGACATTTTCTGTTTTCCCAGAGGAAATCCCAGAAGTCTTTCCTTCTTTAGTTCTGACCACTATAGGTTAGAGAGTAGAACTGACCCAGGCGAAGATAGTCTCCTGTTAAATAGTGATAAATAAGTAAAAACAACCTAAAGATCTTTCAGGAACCCAGCTTTCAAAACTCAACACACTTTACCCTCTTAAAATGTTAACACTGGTCTTTCTTTCTAATGAATACAATGCTCATTATTGGGAAAAACTCATCATTCCTCCAAGATCTCATTAGCCTTGGTATCTATCTCATTCATTACTACCTGCACCCTCTCTGATCACAGTATGGGGCCATGAAAACCAAAATTCTATATAAGAGAACTCATTCAGCTCAGACATCTCATTTCTCACCTGACTACACTACTGTGGGACTTCTCTGATTATTTTCTCCACCATTTCCCTCTGCTCCCCTGTTCCTCCCCTACTCTCCACTTCCTTTTGTGTTTTGTCTTCCTCCGTTAGATTGTAAGCTCCTTGAGGGCAGACACTATCTTTTTTCCTATTTGTGACCTTAGTGCTTTTCACATAGTAGGTGCTTAATAAATCTTGCTTGATTGGGATTTTTGTTTGTCCAGAGCTGTGATTTTATTGTTGTGGGAACTCTTTCCATCAAGGCAGGTCTACAAATCCTCTATAAGTAATAGCTGTAGAGGGTTGCCAGAGAAATTAAGGACATGGTTTTAACTAGTTTTGTGTCAGAGATGGGATCTAAACTCAGGCATTTCACCTTTAAATCTGGCCCTTTGTCCACTAGGCCATGAGGTTTCTCATTTCAGTATATTCCAGAATGAAAAGCCAGTGTTCTAGCTCATCATCTGACCTTGTCAATTATGTTACTGATACCCCAAAGATGTTTCCATTTAAGTGAGCCTAAAATTTAATTCAGCAAGCATTAAGTGCCTACTATGTGCTAGGCATCATGCTAAACTCTGAGGATACAAAGAAAGGCACAAAACCAAACCAAAATAATCCATGCTCTCAAGAAGCTCACAGTCTAATAGAGACAACAACAATCAATTATGTGCAAACAAGATATATACAGAATACATTGGAAATAACCTCAAAGGGAAGGTTCAAGAATTCAGGAGTTCAAGATCCAATGGATTCAGGTTGACTTGATCTAAGCAAACTATCTAAGATAGGTCTTTATAGACCTCTAACTCTACCTCATGGTAGGATTGTACTTCATCTGAGAATTTTTGATTGACTGAGAAACAACCTTTAATCTGGCCTCCCAATCTTCCAGGGCAAACCTAGGAGGGGCTTCTATACTCCAAATATCAGCAGCTCATTAACTTCGGCAGAGCCAAGGGAAATGAAGTTTTCAGGTTAGGAGGAATGGAAAATGAGTAAGTTGTTAACCTACCTCAACATTTCTTTTGGTCTGTATTCTTATCAAAGTTGTTATTCTCCAAAGTGGATGACTTTGGGCTACTCACAACTTGGTTTCTGCAGAGACTTTAGCAACATTTCTGGAAGGACATTTGTGTTTTTAAGGCAAGCTTTTGCATTGAAGCATTGAGCAATTTCCCAGATGCAATGCTACCTGTTCTCTTATGCCTGTTCAATTCAGAGTCCAATTCTTGTCCATCTTTGATACCTTTTCTAGATCAGTGTACTGATATACTAGTTTGATGCACTGACCATTGACCTGTATGTAACAGTATGGCTCAAAAGAATTTTTCATCCAACTTAATTTTTCCTGTGTGGATTGTTAGGGTGACAAGCAATCATGGAGACTCAATGTCCTTTATGGAATCAGTATAATGTCAATTGCAGACAGGAGTATCTGGAAATCTTTACCATCCATCTGGAATCCTTCTTCCATCTGGATCTTGTACAGGACAACCTTCCGGATAGTGGCAGATGTATATATTCCTGTATTCTATCTCCTTCGAAATTGGTAATTAGAACATCATTGAATATGCAGTCATCTTTGTGACTGCATAGATGAAGGGAGCTCATATGATCTCTTAAAAATAAAAGTATTTTATTATTTTCCAGTTACATGTAGTAATAGTTTTCGACATTTGTTTAATCTTATAAGATTTCCAATTTCAAATTTTTCTTCCTCCCTCCCTTCTCTCCCCCCCCACAGACAGCAAGTAATCTGATATAGGTTTTATATATATATATATACATAATAACATTAAACATATTTCTGCATTAGTCATGTTATAAGAGAAGAATCAGATCAAAAAGGACAAACCTCAAAACAGAGAACCAACAGAACCAAAAACAAAAGAAATATTATGGCCCAATCAGCATCCATATTCCACAGTTCCTTTTTTTTTCTGGATTTGGAGATCCTTTTCCATCATGAGTCCTTTGTAACTTTCTTGTACCATTGGATTGGTGAGAAGAATCTAGTCTACCACAGTTGCTCAACACATAATGTTGATGATACTGTGTATAATGTTCTTCTGGTTTTGCTCATCTCACTCATCATCAGTTCATGCAAGTCCTTCCAGGTTTCTCATTACTCATCCTGCTCATCATTTCTTACAGCACAAAAGAATTCCATTACATTCATATACCACAACTTGTTCAGCCATTCCCCAATTGATGGATATCACCTCAATTTCCAATTCCTTGCCACCACAAAAAGAGCAGATATAAATATTTTTGTATATGTGGGTCCTTTTCCCTTTTTTATGATCTCTTTGAGAAAAAGACCCAAAACTGGTATTGCTGGGTCAAAGGGTATGCACAGTTTTATAGCCCTTTGAGCATAATTCCAAATTGTGATCTTTTAAACATCTATGTTTAAACATATGTTGGACATTCCTTGTTGGAAGACAATTATTAAGGCTTCATTTTTCTCTGCCACATCAAATGCTTTTTTAAAAAAATCAACTAACAATAAACAAATGGGTTCTTGTATTCCCAACACTTTATAATCAGTAGCGTGACAATAAAAGTGTTGTCTGCTAAAAAGAATGATTTACAAAAACCTGTTTCCCTTTCCTATTTTTATCAAGGATACCCTTGATAAGTGTGTAGATCATCCTCATGAAGATTTTGTGAAGATGACAAATAGACATTTTATTGACAATTCTTTATTTATGGCCTTTTGATTGCCTTTGGGGGTAGGTAATAATATTGTCAGTCATTTTCTTTCTCTTCTTTCGCTATCATCTCCTCTTTGAGACATATTGTAAAGTGGCCTTACTCTTTTCAAATGTGTTACCAACAGTACAGGTTTACTTGGTGTGTACATGGTCCATTCAAATTTCGATGAGGTATTGCTGTATGGTTTCTGACATAAGAAAAAGGATTCAGCTTTCTCCTTCTCCATCCATCAGACCTATAAACATTAGACTTGCAGCTGAGTCTCTAAACATTAATTCAACTATAACAATACCCATTTTTTATTATTCTGAATTCAAAGGAATACACTTCAGGTACAAATAAGAAAGTATCAAAGGAGCTATTACATAAATAGGGATTACAACTAGGAGGCATATTAACACAATTTAAATAATATTAATAAAAGTAATAAATAATGTTAATTAATAAATAAAATAACAACATTAACTATTCCCCTGAGTCTCCATTATGGTCTGACCTTCAATCAGTCCACAAGTCAGAGAATCAGGCAGAATAAAAATTAGGGGAATAATAGTAAGTGTGTATAACAGTCAGAGCTAGCAATGGGTCACAACTCAGTCCCCTGCAATCAGGTCACTTTGCATTTATTTGGGAACTGGTCTCAGATGTCTTTGTTTGAGGAAACCTGACCCACTTCTGGGTTTGGTGTCAATAGCATCATTAAAGTTGCTTTTGAAAAATCGCTTTCCCTTTTAAAGTGAGACATTTCCCATTGAGCTTAGATTGGTAGAATTGTTTAATGGGTTGAGTTCTTAGGTCACAATTACAGAGGGAATAAAAAGTAGATTATTTTTAATGTAGGGCATGATTTTCCCAATGGTTTTGAGTAAGTAAATTCTGTCCTGACCTGAGTGTCTGTGAGGAAAATGCCAGCCAATTTCCTGTCTCCCCTGTGAACAGTCTCTTGTTTGAGTAGTTGATATATACATGTGAAGATCCATCCATTCAGGTTCTTACAGGTGGAGGTGGCTCAGACAGATGTGTTGATTCTTCACACAAGCCCCCAAATAGGGATTGGAGTTCTGGCTGGATGTGTGTGTAGGGGTTATGGATGTAGGCATGGAAGCAGGCACGGGAAGGAACTAGAGAAAGGAGAGGGAAAGAAAACCTTAGGAAATGGGATATTCCAAGCCTGTATTGTATATTGGATCTGGGAAAAAAGAGGGGAAGCTTCAAGAGAAGTAATGCTGACAAGTTGAAAGACCCAGTGTGTGAGACGGCTCTGAATTGGGCTTTGTGGAACTAACCAAACAGTTTATTCTCTGTTTCCCCGACCCTTTCAGATTTTTCTTTCCCACTAACTAGGTGCCCCATGGTCACTGTCCTTCCCTGGTATTGGCCCCTTTCTCACCCACCATTCAGAAGAAGTGACCTTTCCCTTTATCCAAGGACACTTGGGTTCTCCCTCTTACAAGATGGGAGGAATCTCTCTTAGAAGAATCCTGTCACTAGTCACTTTTGCCAGAATCTCTGCTTCTGGAATGAGAGGGATCAGGAAGCAGAACATTTGGGAATGAGCATTGACTACCTGCCCCTCCTTGTGCCCTCCAGTGGGTACACTGCGACAGAGACTATGGCAACCCCCTGAATACAGAAGTTATAAAGGGAGGAGGTAGATAGAGGGATAGATAGGAGACTACACCTAGTCTCCTTTCTATCCTTCTAGGAGCACCGGCTTTTACTCTCCATGGTCCATGGCCCCTCCCATTCTTAGGTCTTCACCAAATTCCCATCTCATGTGCTTTACCCACCCCATACGCCAAAGAGAAGGTAGGGAGATGACATAGTACTCACTGTTCTTAGAAAACTTAGTGCCACAGCCTGGGCAACTCCAGCTCTTCTCAGGCATCTCTAAGCAACCCACCTTATTCTTTCCATCTTGATTTCTTCATCCAAATAACTGTCAATAAAAATTTTTAAATAATGTTATTGTTTGGTTAATAGCTGATGTGTACTTAGCTCCTATGGTGTGCCAGGAACTGTGCTAAGTGTTTTGCAGTTATTTTCTCATTTGACCCTCACAAGAACCCTGGGAGGTAGTTGCTACTATTATCCCCATTTTACAGATGAGGAAAGTGAGGCAGAGGTTTAAGTGACTTGCCCAAAGTCACAGCTAGTGTCTGAGGCCAAATCTGAATTGAGAGCCTCTGATTTAGTGTCTGTTTAGCACTGGGGCTGGTTCTTAAGTTAGCCGTTTCTTTGTCCATTAAGAACACTTCTGAGTCAGCAATGTAAGGGGAAAACTAGCTTTGTTTTGGGAAGGGGGAAAAAGGAGTTGAGAATAGGAGAAGAGAACAGGATGATTGGAGGGTAGAGACTGGGAGAAAGAAGTGGAGGAGGCAGAGAAAGAACCTAGGGGTTACAGGATAATACAAATCATAGATTGAGAGTAGGAGGGGATCTCAGAGGCCAATTAGTTCAACCCCTTCATTTCACATATGAGGAAACTGAGTCCAAGAGAATGAATGAGTCAGCACCAGGTGACAGACTCGTATGGACAGTCAGTAGCACAGCCGGGATTTGAACCTGGATCTTAAGACTCTAGGTGCAGTTCTCTGAGTCGTAGAAAGGGTGAAGGGAAGGGCATAATAGCAGTCCTTCACATTTAGTTAATACCTTCCTTCCTGTTGCTATATGATCATAGGATATAAATAATATACACATACACACACATACATACATAAATATGTCTTATATTACTTATTTTTGGGATGTCATAAGTATAGCTTTGAGGCAAACTCCTGTCGCCAACGTGGATCTATATTATCTTTACAGCATTGATGAGCCACCTGGGGTATCGAGAGGTTAAGTAATTTGCTCAGGGTCACTCAGCCAGTATGTGTCAGAGTCCATAATTGAACTTGAGTCTTTTTGATCTAGAGACCAACACTCATAATATCCCCATTTTAAAGATGAGGAAACTGAGTCTCCAAGCAATTGAGTACGTATTGGGAACTGGGACCCTAACCTACTACATCTGATGCCAAGACCAATCACCTACCGGACTGGTCTTCCACCATCCACCTTACAATTGATTTCTTAGGATCCATTTTACTCTGAGGAGGCTAGCCCAGGACCCTTCCCTACTCTGCTTGCCTCCCTCATTAGACCTAGTGGTTAATGCTTGGTTCCTCTTTGCTGGAGTGGAGATCCAGCCCTGCTGTAAATATCTTAAAATCAGGTATCTCTCATCCCTCATTCCTTTCTTGAAAATCCTCCACCCCCTTTCCTGCCTAAGAGGACTTATTAATTTTGGAAGCTGTTTGTTCCTTTGCCTCCTCCTACCATGGCAAGTCACCACCCCTCCCACAAATTTAATTGTCGAACTGCTGGGGTCAGGGGAATGTGCCCACGGGATCTGAGGCATTTTAAATAGGTGGAGTGATGTATGGGAGCCATCCAGCACAGACAGGCTGTTCTGAAGACCTAAACTGCCAGCTCCATCTTCCTCAAGCACAAAAAACCCACTTATTTCCCCCCTCAATGAAGTCTTTTTATAATAGCAATAAGACAACTCTGGGGAAGATCATCTAATATTAACTCCGGGGAGTAATCATCTAATCCCATTCTGGGGGTGATTTGAGGCGCTCATCTGGACCAAATGTCTCCCCACACCCCAGGAGCGTTTTTATAGCATGGCAGCAGTACCCCATTGAGCCTTATTGCTTAATTAAAAACAAATTCCCAAGTAATTTATTTTTTAATTTTTAATTTTCTTTCTTCCTTTTTTTCTTTCTTTCTCTTTTCCTTTTGGCTTTCCTATTTAAGGAAAAAAAAAACACAACCATGCATGGGGTGGGTGAGACATGCATTAAAGGAGGGCAAGGAAGTGGAGATTTATGGGCCAGGACTCGATTGGTTGCCTTACCGCTTGGGGTTGATGTTAAATGGAAAACCATTTCACATGATTTTGTGCACTGCTGTGTTTTTAGAGGGGGATAAATATGGAAGGGAGGAAATGTCAGGGCGGGAAGCCTGGTTTTTATTAAATGATGTGATCTTTGGTCCCCTAACCTGGGGATTTATGGTTTTCCCTCTGAGCTGGGGGACAGACACTCCAAAATGCCATTTCCCTAATTGGGTCCTTAAATCCTATCTCTGAGCACCTGTGAAAGAGCTTCTGCAGAGGGTACGGCACCAGCCCTAGGGCAGCATGCTCCTGTTCTCATGCAGCTCCCTACACAGATCTCACTCTCACGTCTGTGTCTTTTCTCATTGCCTCCTTACTAGTACCAGCCATTCCCTGTGACCCGTTGGAGCCCCCTAACCTAGCCCCTCTTCTCTGGGCTCTCCATCTCTGATATTTTCCCTTTCCCAGTGGTCTTTTAAAGATGGGCAGCCCTTCCCATCTCTAGACCACACATACGTATAATTGGAGCTTCCTCTTAACCTACCAGAGATGTTCTGCCAAACCAGCTGTTTCACAATAGCAACTCTGCACACAGCTTTTTACTCTCATCTTCTTCCCTCTCCTCTATGATTCAGCCAAATTGACTTTCTTGCTGTTCCTCATGCTCAACAGTCCATCTCTAATCACTATGCCTTTGAAAAGGCTGGTGCTGTAACAGGCTCCATGTATTCCATACCTGCAATGCATTCCCTCTATCTCTTAGAATCCCTGCTTTTCTTCAAAGCTCAGCTCAAATGCCAGCCACCTCCATGAAGCCCTTCCTGCTTGTTACAGTGACTAATAATGCATCTCTCCTGCCCACCCTTATACTTGCCTAGTATATGTCATGCTCCCCTCTGGACTTTTTCCCCAACTTGTCATTTGCAGATTGGGTCTCCAGGCAGTAACTTGCTATTCTTGGTTTAAGATAAATTATAGGTCCGCACTCACAAAATCTATGAGCCCCAAGCAGTGCACTTAACTTTAATAGTAAGCCAGTAGACAAAACAAAGACATTTACTAAGATTGCAAAATACAAACAGTAACTTTAAAAACATTCCTCTCCAAGAACCTGGGGTGTACTCTCCCACAAATACACAATCTGTGAGAAGGCTATGCATAAATACATACATACATGTGTGTATGTGTCTATGTGTGTGGAAAGAGACACACACAGAGACATAGAAAAACACAGAGAGAGTATCCTAGATGTTGCCCATGTAGGAATCATATGTGGCCAAGGCGACTCATGCCTCCTGCACTAAAGGGCTCTCATTCCTTTTTCTTCTCCTAACAATTCTCACTAGTTGCAACTTCTCTCTTGGTCAGGTTGCTCAGCTGGGATCCATGGACTTGCTCTTTTCTGATGCTCAATGCCTCACTGGCAGGGCTCATTCTTTCTTGAATCCATAGCTGATTATCTTCCTGGCTCCTTAGAGCTCACTCCACTGTCTTTCTTCTGAGTACAGTGTCTTCTAATGGGCAAGTAGCTCCTCTGCAAAGTGAAATGGTCAAGAAGAGGAGGAGAATTCTGGGTGGGGAAAACTCTTTCCTCCCTGTCCTTCCATAGCTGCATGGGGGGAAAGACAAAAAGCATCCCTCTCAAGAGTCAGGTTCTTTCTCCAAAGGTGGTTCTCCCCTAGATTGCCAGGGATCATACACTCTGAAGCTGCTTCCTGTCTGCATATTTTTGTTTTGTAAACTCCATCTTAGGGTGTGGCCTATCCTCAACCCTTCAAGAGCTGGTAGGTCTCTAATTCCACACAAGAGAACTTCACCATTGGGTAACAGTGCACACAATCTTTGTACTTTGTTAAACACATTAACATCTCTGTATACTGCCCCTTTTGTGGTTTTATCAACTAGGCTCAGGGTAGAAGATTAGAGATGTCTTGGCCATTATCTACCATGTTCACAGATACCTATGCATATATATGCATATGTGTGTGTGTGTGTATATATATATATATAGAGAGAGAGAGAATGTGTATGTATATATACATATACATACATACATATATATACATATACATACATACATACATACATATATATACACACACACACACACATTTTATATTTCTTCTGATAGAAGTAAGCTCTGTGAGGGCAGGGTTCGCTTTCATTTTTGTATTTTCAGTGCTTACCATAGTTCCTGGCACTTAGTAGGCATTTAATAAGTGTTTGTTGATTAATTGATCTCCTTTCCCAACCAGGATTGTATTTAAGAACCATAGGAAAGCTAAAGAAAGTTAACTTGCTACTCAAGGCATCTTGGCCTATATTTGGATGTATATATAAAATCAATTGCCAATTTCAAAGAGTAGGTCCTTCGTGTGAGGGATTCCTAGTGTTAGGGGCCCTGAAACCTCAACTTTCTCAAAATCAGCTCTTCTGAAGTGGCCCCAGAATCCTTCTCTTTTCTTCCTTCATGTGTTTATCATTGCCTCTATCTGGTTTGGTATGAGTGAACCAACTGAAGTTCAATAATAACAGCTTAAATTTATGGTGTGGTGTATGAAATAGCACGCTGGCCTTGGCCAGAAAGACCTGGCTTTACATCCTGCCTCAGACATTTACTTTATGACCTTGAGCAAGTTGCTTCACCTGCCTCAGTTTCCTTATCTGTAAAATGGGAATAATATTCCCTGAATTACTTACCTCACAGGGGAATTTATTACAAGAGTCATCTTATCTAAGGTCATATATTTATAGCTAGACGGGACATTAGAGATCATTAGACCAACTCGTGTATTAAAAATGAAAAAATGCTGGGGGTGGGGGAGGCTTAAGGACATGAACTGACTCATCCAGGGTAACATAGCTAGTAAGAAATGGAGTCAGGACTTATAATAATAGGAATAGCTAGCATTTTGCAAAGTGCTTTACATATGTTATCTCATTTAATCCTCAAAACAATCCTGGGAGGCAAGTGCTATTACTATCAGAATTTTATAAACGAGCAAACTAAGGCTGAGAAAGGTTAAGTGACTTGCCCAGATCCACACAGGTAGTAAAAAGAAGTGTGCTGGAGCTAGCTCTAACTGGCTTTCTGATTGCTAATTTTCAGTGTGAGTGTTTACTCCTCATAAGGTTGCAATCCCTAATAATCAGGGCTTGATTTGTTGTTTTGTTCATTGTCTAGACTTGAAAAAATGTTAATAATGAAAATTAAACTTAAAAATGTGTGCCTTTTATTCTTGGAGAGCCTGGTTGTTATATATTTACCAGCACACCCCTGTATTAGCATGTATCTCTAAACGTTGCTTAAACCCAGCAAGAGTGCAGCCACAGGCTCAGAGAATACAGTCTACACCAGACTAGAGAACTGGGCTAATGACAATAATAATTAACAAACAACAACAATAATAATTGGCATTTATATGGTACCTTAAGGTTTATAAAGTGCTTTACATTCATTATCTCCATTCCTAATAAGGGTCTGAGGTATGATTTGCACTCGGGTCTTCCTGACCTCCTAGGCACAGTTGGGCCCAGCTCCAGTTCCTGACCATGTCTATTACACATCACACTTACTTGCCTTCATGACTGCACCCTGGATCTTTTGATCCCAATGCCTCGGCTCTTCTTCCCATGCCATACTGCCTCTCCTAATTCTAGAACGGAAGATTTGCACCTTCTCCAAAGCAAGCTGATCCTTCTAGGCCTGTATCTTGGTTCTCCTCTCTTTCATTTCAATCATGCATTCTGGACTTCAGAGGGCTTTTGGTTCAGACCTGCGATTTCATGGAAATTCCTTCCACCCACATTAGCAATTTACCTGTAAATTTGTGTCTTAACTTAGTTGTCGTAGGCCCTGAGAAGGTCAGTGACCTGCCGGGGTCCCCTAGCTAGCACCTGTCAGAGGTGAACCTTAGGCCTAGGTCTTCCTGACTCTAAACTGGCTGCATATCTACTGCCCCCCATTCCCTTTCACCTATCATTACCAAAATTAAAACTTCAAATAATCAAACCAAGTCAGATCTAACACATCATGTCAGTCAGAAGGGCCCTGGCTTCTGTGATCACATACACAAGTATGCTTTTCCTAGGGCTTTTATAAAGAAAAGGACTATTTGCTGAACTAGCAATTGTAAGGTTCAGATAACCAAAAGAACTTCTGAAAGATTTGAACATACAATCAAACTGAGGGCTTACCAAACTTTGGAAACTTAACAACTTATATTTCCCTAGGGCAGTTCAGTGGACTAGTTCAGTTTTCCCCTGAGCCCTAAGTATCCTGTAGCTTCTCTCACCCCCCAAAATGAATGGTGTCTTTCTCTCCAGAATAGCCTCACTCACTTGCAAAGATTGGAGGTTGGCTAGGCAGGGCCCCTGGATAAGATTGATTTCTCCAGGACTGCAATTTGAGACTTCTTTAGCCAATCAGGAACCAGTTTGATGCAGGTATCTCTTGGTGCCCCCCCAAAACACCTTTGCATTTAACCCTATCTAATGAAATAATAGACATATCCTATCTCTAAATGAGACAACACCAGCACTCAGGATTCAGTGTCATCAGAGGTAATCCCATGGATGTGGAGACACCCCCCCCCAAAAAAAAGCCAAGCAGACCCTCCTTTCATGGGCTAAGCAGGGATCAGCCTTGGAGAATACCAATTAACAAAGCTGAAAAAACAGTATTCAAAAGAATGGGGGAAAAGACTACCATAATTAAATAAAGCCTCACTCAGGAGCCCTCAGTGATTGTAACTGGTCTTTACTAATAATAGCTGATTTTTATATCTGACTTTAAGGATTGCAAAGTAGTCTGGTTTAGCAAGACCTGCATTCAAATTCTGCCCTTGATGCATCCTGCCTGTGTGACCCTGGGAATATCACTTAAACTTTTAGTGTTCCAGACAACACTCAGACAAAGGTTCTTAATCTTGGTGGGGTCTGTGAATTTAAAAATGCATATATTTTGATATTTTCAATGAAATTGGTTCCCTTTATAATGCTACATATTTTATTTTTGTGCATTTAAAACCATTCTGAGAAGGGATCCATAGGCTTCACCAGACTGCCAAAGGGTTACAGGGGAGTAAGAACCCCTGAGTAAGACAGTAAATTGCACAGCAGTCGCCAATCTGCATTGGTGGAGGGTGTTTCCCTAACAGGAGTTTCCCATAACCAATGAAATGAAATAATCACAGGACCAGTTTCAAAAAAGATCAAAGTCCTTTACATGCATTATCTTCTTCAGCCCACAACAATTTTTGGAGGGTAATAGGTATAGCTATTACTACCCCATTTTACAGATCATGAGAGAGGCTGTGACTTGCTCATGAGGAGAGAACCAATGAAAATCAGGGGGGAGATTTGAACCCAGCTTTCTTCTGATTCAACTCTTCTCTGTCTTTCTGAGAGGTGCAACCAGGAACTACCAATAAGAACAGTGGATCTCACTTCCAACAAGTGTGAAGTGTAAGGAATTTTTGCAGTGACCTATAGAGAGCACAGATGTTTGTGTTTTTATGAGTGTCAAGTAACTGCTATTAATACACAAAGTGCAGGCTGATTGGGAAGAGAAGTTGAAAGGGCTTGAGGAATACTTCTCTACTCTCCAGGTTGTTAGGAAGAATGAAGTGTTTCTTGAAGGAATGGGGAAAGGGCTTGGAGGTAAAAACAAAGATTAATGGATCTGACGAGGCAGGGGGGAATTCTGACCCGCACTAGGGGGTTTGAGGGTGAAGGAATGTGACACAGAGGAGGAAGGAAAGAAGGACCACTAACCACCTGGAGCTAGGTAATAGCTATGAGGTTCTGCCTGGACCCTCTGAGGAAAACGGAGCTTCTTTTGCTCCATGAAATGATGACATGGATTCCCCAGGTGGTATCCACTGGAGAGAGATCATACAGTGAGGTTCAGAGGAAGAAGAGATGATTAATGACAGCTGGTAACTCCCTACTGTGGAGTATTGAGGCAACTATTTGTCCGATTGACATTAATCATAGAGTGGTCTTCTGTCTTCCTGGGGCATGTAGCAGGGATGTGTCCAAGAGCATCCTATGACTTGTAAAACCTGACAAGTACTTCTATTGACTCATATGGGAACAAATGTCACTGCTGGAACAAACCTAGGGGTCATTGCTATGGATTAGGAAAGATACAAATGACTGAAGATGGATATTCTATCATAGTGGTTACAAAATAGATCCTGGAGCCAGAAAGATCTGGGTTCAAGCCCCATCTCTGACAAATACTGGATTTATGACTGCTACCCCTATGTAACTCTCTAAGATCATAAACACCTAGAAGAGGCAGTGGTCTATGCTAATGAGATCACAGGTTCAGTACCTATTCTTATGAAAGAGCGTTATGAATATTATAAAGGCCTTTACCCCCAGAAGGTCAAGAAATTGAAGCTCTTAGGAGCCAGATTGTATTTTCATCATTGCTGTTGACTAAAGGTGGGGGATTCACAAGAGAAAGTCAGATCTGAGAAGAGAACAGAAGGTTAAGAACAGCATGTAGATTTCTGGACCACAGTTTTAAAGTACAAGAATGATGGACTCTGGGCTTGCAATGCATGGCAACTAAAGAGAGTAATGATCTCAGAGAAACTTGGAAAGACTTGCATGAAATAATGAAGAGTGAAGTGAGCCAGAACCAAGGGAACATTGTATAGATTAACACCAGTATTGTTTTAAGAACAGTTTTGAGTGAATAAGTAATTTTTACTATTATAAATATCCAAATTAACTATAAAGGACCTATGAAGAAAGACAGTACATAGAGAGAAAGAAAGAAATGTATCCAGAAAAAGTATGTATAGAATAATTTTACATACATACATACATACATACATTTGTGTCTAATAGTAGCCATCTCTAAGGCCAGGGGTGGGGATGGGGGAGGAAGAAAGAAGGGTAGAAAATTTACATAATAACTTTATTATATATTTAAAAGGAATATCAAGTTGTACATAATGGATTTGCAACTTCATGTGCAATCATCTTTTTATTATATTATGTTATGGAAATGCTTTATTCCATACATTTAAAATATAGAAATAAAATTTTAAAAAGAGGACTGATGAATATGTATATACTATATAAATATTTAATATTGAAATATCTAGTAACATGTTTATAGACATACACAGACACACACATAATACACTGTATATGCACATACCATAAAACACATGTTCATGTATATATTTATTAAATATATCTTCAATCCATAAACACAGATATACAATATACATACATATATATATGTGTGTGTGTGTGTGTGTGTAAGGAGTAGACCTACAATTTTATTGGCATAGGGAACTCAAAGTCCTTCTACCACTGTAGGCCAGAGCCTTCTCTACACTTTATAGTCTTTAAGTTGCCTAGAACAGGATCACACAGCCAGTTTGTGTCCGAGGTGGACTGGAGCTCAGGTATTGCTGATTCTGAGTCTGGCTCTCTGTCTACTATACCACCCTGCCTCTCAAGTATATGTATAGCTATGTGTACACACCACACACATGTATATATGTGTACATGCCCCAACACATGAAGATCTGTGTGTACACATCACATGTATATCTATATGTACATATCACAATATACATGTATATTTGGGGCCCCAGCAATAAAACTCTGACCTCATATTATTTCTATAGAAATAATCAATAAGGCAAAAGAGAGGATCCTGACAGACACAAGGAAGTGGCTTTGACCTCCTAGATATGACTGATCGTTAGCGAGGGGGAATTCATGTTTAGAATGCAGCTGTGAGTGTGCCTCTTATTCAAAGGGAACAGCCTCCCTAAAGGGGGTCAGAAGAGCATTGTATATTATGAAGGTATACTCAGGTGAGTAAACCCAGGGACTCAGGGACGGGAGGGTGAGAACCAGTTGGGAGCATTTGGATGTAGAAACAATAGCAATATTTTTGGGGAGAGTCCACTACAGAACACCTGGACGGAAGGAAGAAATAGATTAGAAATTCAACAAACAGATCACAAACCTGGCACAGAGGTATGATATAGTAGTGATAGGGGACTTCAGCTATCCAGACATCTGCTGGGGCTTGCTCTATGCCAAGATTGCAGGGGCTGATGAATTCTTGGCTTGCTTTAATGATAATTTCATTCTTCAAAAAACAAGAAGGGAAATTGATTCTGTGCCTTGTTCTGAACAATAGGGAGGAACTAGTTGCATGAATACAAATGATGGGAACTTTAGAGGAAAGTGACCCCTTGTTCTTAGAATTCATGCTAGAGGAAAGTGAGGAAAACTAGGCAGTCAGATTAATCAACAAGTACTTTTTAAAGCACCTATAATGGTATTAGGCACTAGGGTCACAACTACCAAAGTCAGTCCTTGCAGCCTCCTGGGGGGAAACCCCATATCCATATGAATAAAATACAAAATATATGCAAGATAATTACACAATACTTGGGGAAGAGGCACTAACAGGAATCAGGAAATGCCTCTTTAAAAAAAATGGTGCTTAAGTTGTTCTTGGAGGAAATGAGGGTTTCCAAGAGGCAGAGGTGATGAGAGAAAATTCTAAGGATAGAGTACAGGCTGTGCAAAGGCATGGCAATAGGAGGAGGACTATCACATACAGAGAAGAGGGGGCAGGCCAGTTTAGTTACAGCACAAAGACAAGAAGGAGGGTAATGTATAGTGAACCTAGAAAGGGGAGCTAGAACAGATTGTGAAAGGCTTTAAATGTAAATAGAGGAGTTTGCATTTCATTCTAAAGGCAATCAGGAAACACTGAAGTATTCTGAACTAGGAATAACACAGGTTTAGACCTGGGCTTCAGGGAAATTGATTTAGCATCATAATGAAGGAAGGATGGGAGAACAGAGACTATAAGCAGGGAGACCAAGTGGAGATTTTTATAATAATTCATTCCAGAAGAAATGAGGGGTTGGATTGGCATGACTGTGGTGTGAGTAGAGAGAAGGAGATGGATGGGGGAGATATTGAAGAGGAGGAGAAGGAATTGATAATAATTGGCAATTGATGGGATATAGGTGAGAGTGAGAATGAAGAAACTGGGATAACTCCTAGGTTATGAGCCTGAACAACTAGAAGAATGCTGGTGCTCTAAACAGAAATAGGGAAGTTGGGAAGAGAGATGGCTCTAGAGGCAAAGGAATTGAGATTGAGATGCCTATGGGACCTGTAGGAAGAGATGTCTAGGGGGTGGTTTGGAGATGTGTGACTGAAATTCAGGAGAGAGCTGAATACATGGATTTGGGTATCCTATGTATAGACAAGATGGTTGAATCTATAGGAGCTGGCAAGTTCAGTATGGTAGAGAGGATAGATAGAGGAGAGGATTCAAGACAGATCCATAATACATGCCTTTGCACGGGGGCTGGGCATATAGCTATTGATACTGTAAAAGACATTGAGAGAGATCAGTCCAACAAATAGGAAGATAATTATGAAAGACTAGGGAGGGAAGAACATCCACAATAATGGACTTAGAAAAAAAACCTGGAAAACCTCAACAAAATACTGGATACCTGAAAAACAGAGTACAAGAAACTGAAATGAAAAAAAAAGTGAAGTGAAACAGCAAAATCAGAACACTGATATGTCTATATGTATTTATGTCTGCATAAGCATAAAATCACACACATATATATTATCTATATTTTAAGAGTTTATCTGAAAAAAATACAACCGGGGGAAATAATCTAAGAAACATTGGTTTGCAAGAAAAACATGATGAAACAAACAAACATAAAACCCCAAATAGTATTATTGGAGAAAATGATGAAATGAAATTGCCTAGAAATAATGGAAGTAGAGGGTCAAGTGTAGATTGATAGAAACCATAATTTACAAACAGAATAATCTCAGATTTAACTTGTTCAGAAATGCGATTGTTATGTTCCAGAATTCCCATTTTAAGGCAGAAATATAATAAGTGGAAAGGAAGAGAAAAGTCAATTATGAAAGAATTCCTATTAAAATAATTTTAGGACTTCTCATCAATGCTGAGAAAGGAAAAGAAAGATTGGTCCATGATATAATGAAAAGCAAAGGAAAATTCTTTCCATCCAAGAATACTTTATCTTGAACCTTGGGGTATATGGGGTATTCAAGGAAGACTAGCACCTCTGGAAAGAGGGCTTGCTGAGCCCTTTGCAGGGCTGCTCATCGACCTTTGGTATAGACCTGGCACTCAATTTTCAATTTTGACTCCAAGAAGCTGTAGCATATATAGCAGCCATACCCCAGTAAACCACCTCTGCAGATGGGATAAACCAGGTTGAGGCTAAGCAATGGGCTTCAAGCCCCCTGGTGAGTTGGAGGGGAGGTGTCTACTCCCAAAGCATGTGAAGGCTTCCCTGGGTGGAATGGGTGAGAGAGAACAATCTCTTCCAATATCATGAAGCTTGCTAAAGCAGGTACTGTGAAGTGTTTAAAGCTTGGTCAGACATTGAAGACATCAAGGTCATCTACTGCATCTTGGACCATTGCCAGGCATCTTGACTTTTATCTTGCCACTGGACTTTGATGATTCTGGAAGAGAAAGTGAGGTTTACAATGTTGTGCAACTTTGCCTCACTTAAATTCAATTCATGCAAAAGTCAAGATATCATTGGTCCTTTTCAAAAAGGAAGGACAAACAACAATGTCCTGAACCCTTAAGTGTAATCTTTTTTTTTTTTAAGTGAGGCAATTGGGGTTAAGTGACTTGCCCAGGGTCACACAGCTAGTAAGTGTTAAGTGTCTGAGGCTGGATTTGAACTCAGGTCCTCCTGACTCCAGGGCAGATGCCACCTAGCCACCCCACCTTAAGTGTAATCTTACAGAGAGCTTTTAACTGAATTGATGATTTCCAAACATTTCTTTTGAGAAAACCAAAGTTAAGCAGAATCTTTGAAATGCAAAAACTTAAGAAAGGTTAAAAAAATTTGAATAGCTTAAAAGTGATAAGTGATGACCTAGTAATACCAACATCCTACTGTTTACATTCTGAAGAAGGGAGAGAAGAGGATTGTCCCTTTTGAGTCCCACCTTATATAAGGGTAATTGGAGGAATCATTTTTTAACACAGAAACTCTGGGCTTCAGTGTCCAAGAAAGGAGTATATGGGCATGAGGAACATAGTATTTTTGGTGATTGGGACATCATAGGTGAGTGATGTTTGCTGAATTAATCAATAAACATTTATTAAGTGTTTCCTGTATTACAGGCAAAGGAGGTACTTAGTGTTGGCTATTTTCTCAAGGAGTTTGACCATGAAGGGTAGGAGAGTAATACGATGATAGCTAATGGGGATGGTAGAATCAAGTGAGGGTTTTTTAAGGATAGGGGAGACATGGGTGTTGTGTATAGGCAGCAGGGGAGAAATCAGTAGATAGATTGGGAGAGATTGAAGATAGTAGAGTGAGTGGGACTGATAGTGGGATAAATTTATGGCAGTGAATGGGATCAAGGGTGAATGTTGAAGGGTTTGCCTTTGCAAGGAGAAGGGCCACCTTCATCTGAAACTCAAAGGAAGGAAAACAGTGGAGGAATATGGCTGAGTGACATGAAATGAAGAAGAGGAAAGAAGTGAGAACTATTTCATGAAAACACATAGATGAGAGAGTATCCAGAAGGAGAGAATGATCCTCAGCATCAAATACTGCCTAGAGTACTACAATTAAGAGGTCACTGGTAATTTGTGGGGAGAGAAGTTTCAGTTGAGTGATGAGATTAGGAGCTAGTTTGCAGAAGATTGAAAAGTGAGTGAAAGGTCAGGAAGTAGCAGCAATGGGTGTCAATAGTTTTTTCAGGGTCTTTGGCTGTGAAAAGGAGAGAAGATCTAGGATGATAGCTTGAGGAATTATAGGGCTTATTGATGATTTTAAAGGATAAGACTTGGGCATGTTTGTAGGCAGTAGGGAAAATTGGTAAATAGAGACAGAAGATGAAAAAGGGAATGATGATTGAGGGCTGGGTGGGAATCTGCTGAAGAAAATGTGAGAGAATAGAGAGTACATATGAGGAGTTAGCCTTGGCAACATCTTTATCCAAGACTGGAGTAAAGAATGGAAGGTAATATGGAGGCATTTTGAGAGGAAAAGAAGGGAAGAAGAAGAAAAATAAATAGAAATAATTCTATTAATAATAATTCTAGGGTCAGCTAGGTGGTACAGTAGATAAAGCACCAGCCCTGGATTCAGGAGGACCTGAGTTCAAATGTGACTGCTGACACTTGACACTTACTAGCTGTATGACCCTGGGCAAGTCACTTAACCCCCATTGCCCTGAAAAATAAAAAATAAAATAAAATTTATGATAATAACAATAACAACAATAATAATAATTATATTAAAGAAAATAAGAGTATACTAAAATTTGTGTGATACAACTAAAGTAGTTCATATAGGAAAATGTGTATCACTGAAGCATTATATTAATGAAAGAAGATAACAGAAAGCCAATAAAATGAATGTACAACTAAAAGTGCATAAAATCAACAAGTACAAATAGGATTTTGAAAAACAAAAAATAAACAAAGACCATTTAACTAAAGAATGAAACTAAAACCTTTTAAAAATTAGGGGGTGGCTAGGTGGCGCAGTGGATAAAGCACCGGTCCTGGATTCAGGAGTTCCTGAGTTCAAAATCGGGCCTCAGACACTTGACACTTACTAGCTGTGTGACCGTGGGCAAGTCACTTAACCCCCATTGCCCCACAAAAAAACCAAAACAAACAAACAAACAAAAACTTTTAAAAATTAGATAAATCATTTGATTTTTTTTTAAAGAAAGGAAAACCAAAAAAGCAAAATAACAAATGAGATGGGGACATTTCAAAATGAAAGGAGAAGAAATAAACAAAATTATCAGAAACTATTGTACTAGTTTCATTACCAACAATGTTGCCAATTTAAGTGAAATGGATATTTTTTATTTTACCAGATGAATAAAACAAAAATAGAAAATATAAACAATCTAACCTCGAAATAGAAATCTAGTAAGACATAAATGAACTAGCTCCCAAAGAAAAAACTCAATGGAATTTATAAGTAAATGCTAAAAAAAATTTCAAATAGCTTCTATGCCACATAACCATTTGCAAAAAAATAGAGAAAGAAGGTAGGTACATATTAAACTCCTTCTATGAGACAAATTTGTTTCAAGAAGAACCATAGGAAAGACTATATATGAGAAATCAATATAAATATTAACACAGAAATATTAAATCAAACTTTAGCAAAGAGGTTTTACCAGTATATTAAAGAATTATTCACTATCACCATTTTAGATTTATGCCAAGAATAATGCAAGGGTATTTTAACATTTCCAAAAACTATAGGAATAACAAATAAAATAAATAATGAAATGAAAAAAAACCCACATGAATTTACAATAGACAGGGGAAAAAACTTCAAAAAATACCGTATTCATTTTATGTCAACAATACTAATGAAGCTAAAAAACAAGAATAAAAGGACCTCTCCTAAATGTAATCAAAAGTGTCTGTCTAAAACTCAAAGCTAACCAACCATATTGGTAATGGAGAGATGATGGAAGCTTTCCCACAATTAACAGGAGCATAACAAGGATGCCCATTGTATTCACAGTTCTTAGAACCAGTGCTAGGAATGCTAACCATAACAATAAGGCAAGAAAAATAAACTCATGGGATAAGTATAGGCCACAAGTATACAAAATTATCTCTGTGTACAGATGATATGATGATTTGTTTGGAGAACCCAAAAGAATCAACAACAAAATTAATTGAGACAATAGTTTCAGTAAAGTAGTAGAATATAACCACAGAAATCATCAGACTTTCTGAATATTACTAGCAAAACTCAAGAAGAGAAGATAGTAAGATAAATTCCATTTAAGATAACAATAACATATTCATATTTACCAATTTACCAAGATATATGTCTTACTACATTTCATTTATTTGCTTGTTTATTTATTCATCTATCTTATCTCTACCTACCTATTTATTCATTCATCTATTTTTATTTATTCATTTATTTATTTAATCACTCACTTTATTCATTTGTTTATTTATAGAAATATACAAAGATCTATATAATTGAAAAGATACCCAATTTAAATTCCTGGGTGGTATGTGTAAGGTAAATAAGAAGATACTCCTCAAATCAGTCTTCAAATTTAGTGTGATACAAATCATGTATCAAAGAAATACTTTATGAATTAGACAAAATAATAGTAAAAATCGTTTGGAGGACCATGATGAGGTCAAGATCATCAAAGAAAACAATTTTTTAAAAAGTTAGAAGGGAGTTTTTGGTACCTTCATCTTCATATTCAAACTATACCACAAAGTGATAATTATCCAAGTTATATGGTACAGGGTAAAAAAAAAAGAAATAAAAGGAGATAAACAAGATCTAGAAATAAGTGCACATAGCAGTTTTTGATTAAACATTGACACATGAAGTATTGGGGAAAGGATTCTTCATTTGATAGGAATTGCAACGAGAATATTGGAATGCAATATGTTGAAACATCAGTTCAAATCTTCATCTTATACCTTATTCAACAATTAATTCCAAGTTTTGAAACAATCTAAATCTAAAAGGTTAGATCCTAAAAAAAAAAAATAAGGGGAATTTTATATCTTTCACAATAATGGATAACTACACAGGACAGACAATATTATTAAAGACAAATTGACAATTTTGATTACATAAAATGTAAAAGCTTTTAAACAAATAAAATCAATTCAGCTAGAAACAGAAGAAAAGATAAGGAATGGAAAAATCTTTGCATTAAATGTTTCTGACAAGTCTGACATCCAAAGTCTATAGTGAATTTACTATAATTTAAGGGATTAAAAGTCAATCCCCAATAGACACATGGTCAAAGTATATGAACAATTTTCATTTTTATATATATTTAGAATTTTATTTTCCTAAATTACATATAAAATACAAATTTTGACATCAATTTTTTTAAACCTTTGTGTTCCAAATTCTCTTCCTCCCTCCATCCCCCACCCCTGACAAGAACTCAAGCAATTAAATATAAGCTATGCATGAGCAGTCATGCAGAACATTTCCACATTAGGCAAGTTGTGAAAGGAAACAGACAAAACCAAAACTTCAGATAAAGGAACTAACAAAAAAATTATGCTTCAATCTGTATTCAGATACCATCAGTTCTCTCTCTGTAGATGGATTCCATTTTTCATAAGACCTTCAGAGTTGTCTTAGATCATTGCTTTGCTGAAAATAGCCAAGCCACTGACAACAGAACATCTCACAATATTGCTGTAACAATTTTCAAAAGTAGTACAAACTCTTAATTAACCACCTGGAAAAATGATAAAAATCACTAATCAGAGAAATACAAACTGAAAAAATCTTTAGGTATCACTCTTATACTCAACAAGTTAGGAAAGGTGGAAAAAGATGGAAAAGCTCACCAAGATCAAGTGGGAAAGCAGTCATGCTCATGCACTGGGAAAGCTGTGAACTGGTTTTTACCATTGTACAAAACAATTTGGAATCATGCAAGGAAAGTTAGTAAATTGTTCATACCCTTCAACCCAGAGATTCTGAAATTAGGACTCTATATATCAGGAGAGTTTTTGATAGCAGTAAAAGACTCATATCTATACAAATATTTATAGTAGCATTAATTTTATAACAAAAAGCTAGAAATAAAATATATGTTCAACAATCAGAAATGGTGGTATAGGAATGTAATAGAATATTAATGGAATAATACTATCCTGTAAGGAATGAGGAAAATGAAGATTTCAGAGACACATGGAATGATCAAGCAGAAACTCCGAAAAGAACAATCTACATAATGATTGTTGTTATTGTTTGATATTTTTTTCAGTCATGTCTGACTCTTTGTGACCCCATTTGGGGTTTTCTTGGCAAAAGTACTGGACTGGTTTGCTATTTTCTTCTCCTTTACAGATAAGGGAAATGAGGCAAACATGGTTAAGTGACTTGCCCAGGTTCACACAGCTAGGAAATGTCTGAGGCCAGATTTGAACTCATGAAGATGAGTCTTCCTGACTCTAGGCCTGGCACTCTATTCATATAATGTTTACACAGAGTAAGCACGTAAAGAAAGAAACAAAACTGGTTGAGTACACTGATCAATATCAGTACAATTCTGTCAAAGTTAAAGGACACATACCCCTTTCTGGCACTCTTATCAATTGTCAACTTTTTTTTAAAAAAAAAATCTGCTTTGCAAATGGATTTGTTTGGGTGTTTGGGGAAGTATCTTGTGTCAAAACAAAATGAGACAATACCTTCCCTAAAGTCATAGAAGTAGGCACAGATAGATAGAGTACAGTTTGCACCTATAGAGGGATTCTGCACATTGAAAAAATCACACTTCCTTTGTCAGTGTGTTACAATACAAAGAGCACTTTCATCAAAGTCAAAAGACCAGAGTTTCAATCCCTGCCTCCTACTTGTGTGACCTTGGGCAAATAGCTTAACCTCTCTGTGACACAGTGTCCTCATCACTAAGATAAAGAGGTTGGACTAGCTCCTTTCCAGCTCCATACCTATGATCCTAAGGATTAGTCTACATGTATCTAGAATGTAGTAGGCAATAGCTCTTCTGTACTCTATTTTGATGAGAGCACAGCTATTTTTTTTTATTCTGGACACTACATTTTAGGGGGTACACTGACAAATTGGAGCAGATTCAAAAGGGAAGGACTAGGATGGTAAAGGAAGGACTTGGAAGTTGGGTTGAAGAAAAGATATTTTATTGGGAAACTGATTGCTGTCAGTGAAAGAAAGGTTCCCTTGGCTCCAGAGAGAAGAACTAAGAACAATGGGTGAAAGTTATAGAGTAGCATGATGTAAAAAGAGCTTCCTGGGAGCAGCTAGGTGGTGTAGTGGATAAACCACTGGCCCTGGATTCAAGAGGACCTGAGTTCAAATCCGGCCTCAGACACTTGACACTCATCTAGCTGTGTGACCCTAGACAAGTCACTTAACCCTCATTGCCCCACCAAAAACAAATGTCATGGGGCGCAGAGCACCCCAGAATTTCTCTGGGGCACACCAAGGAATCTTCTCCTTGAGAAACTAAACCAGAGGACAGATAACGCCTAGAGGAACCAAATCGGACTGAGCTAGCTTGGGATTCCTACCCTTCATTCTGGTCTCCCTTATCCTGGGGAGATAAGTTTGGGTGTGGCTTCGGCCTTTGTGTTCTGAAGAGGGATCTGAAGCCACCCCTCACCCAATTCCTTTAGTCACTACCAGTGGGGGATGGTCCTCCACTGCTCACCCAATTCCCCCAGCTACCACCAGTGGGGGATGGTCCTCTCTCACTAAAGGAACTTTTCACGGGCAGATGGTCCACCCCCATCAGTCATCTATAAAAGTACCTTCCGGTCTCCTGTTCGAGGAGATTTGGTACCTCTGAGCCATGTGCTTTATGCCAAATCTCCCCATGAAAAGTCTAAGGATTTCTTTCATGGTTTCCCTCCCCCCACCCTTCCCTTCCCTTGCTCCTAAATAAACTATCACCTTGTTCTAACTAAGTTTTGTGTGCAAGAGGGTGTAATTCTTTAAAGAGGAATTCCCAAGAACCCCAACCCCAACCCGTACCCCATTTTCCCACCATATCACAAACAAACAAAAAAATAGAACTTCCTAAAATTTGAGGGGTCAGCTATGTGGCTCAGTGGATAGAGAACCAGGCCTGAAGTAAGGAAGATTCACCTTCATGTGTTCAAATCTGGCCTCAAGACACTTACTAGCCATGTGACCCTGGGCAAGTAACTTAACCCTTTTGGCCTCTGGTTCCTCATTTGTAAAATGAGCTAGAGAAAGAAATGGCAAAGCACTTCAGTATCTTTGCCAGGAAAACCCCAAATGGGGTCACAGACAGTCAGACACAACTAAAATGATTGAACAACAGCAGCAGCAGCAGCAGCAGCAGCAGCAGCAGCAGCTTTCCAGAAATGGAATGGACTGCTTTGGGAAGAAAATGGGATAATTCTACTTTAGACCTCTATGAGTAGTGTATGTTTCACTAAAGTTTCCTACAGAGATAATAGATGCTATTACTGAATGTTTAAGAACCAAATGGAGTGTTGTGGAAAAGGACAATTTGGTCTGGAAGTTTCGAGTTACAGTTGTGACTGTCATTCTTTGAAGTGAGTCTCCCTATGGATCCGAGGAGAGTATGTGTTCTTAATCTTTGATCTTTGAGAAACTATGAGAATATCTACAGAGAAGACAAAGAGAAAGAAGGGAAGAAGAAACATCTTTCTTGTAATAACTGTCTTAAAACTATTATTTTACAAAAAAGCACAAAAGAGAATCTCATAAAGAATCTGCAAGGAATTAACAATTTGCTACATAGAGATAACAGGATAACCTACTACTTGTTGGAGCCATTGTAAAGGTAATTCCTCTTCAAGGTTAATCTGAATTATTAACATTTTCGTAAATCTAAATAATTAACAAAGTAACTTCCGGATCTCATTTGCTCCCTTGGATTTGTGGAAGTAGCGAGTTGGCAGGTTCAAGTTACCATTTCAGATGATAATTCAATTCTTACAGAGGACTACAAAATCTAAATATCTAGCCCAAATATTTCTCCTGAGTTTTAGTTCCACACAGCAAACTTTTTAGCCAAGTGTAACTTAGTGCTACAATGGAAAGAGTACTAGGTCTGGAGTTCAAAGGATTTGAGTTCAAATCCCACCTCTCTTGCTTACTGTCTGTGTGACCTTGGACAAATCACTCGACCTCTCTGGGCCTCAGTTTCCCCATCTGTAAAATGAGGATGTGGCATTAGATGGTCTCTAAGGTTCCTTTCAGCTTGAGCTCTATGATTTCATATTTAAAACAGAACTCATCTTACCTCTTAACTGACCCTGCTTTGAACATCTTAATTTAGGTTAAGGACACATCTTTCCATTT
The DNA here is from genome assembly GCF_019393635.1 of Dromiciops gliroides. Classification (NCBI taxonomy): domain Eukaryota; kingdom Metazoa; phylum Chordata; class Mammalia; order Microbiotheria; family Microbiotheriidae; genus Dromiciops; species Dromiciops gliroides. The sequence goes on along the minus strand of NC_057862.1, from coordinate 412,369,954 downwards.
TGCAGATTTTTAACCTTAGTATCCTCCCCTTCTCTTCCCTCTACCTCACTCGAACAACATTTCAGTCTATTTCCTTATCTCCACTTACATGGTTACCATCCCAATTCAGGCCTTGATCATCTCAGGCCTGGTCTGTTTTACTAGCCTTTTAATGTGTATTCTTGCTTCTAGTCTCTCCCCTTTTCAATTCTTCCTTCACATAATGAAAAAATAAGTTTCCTAAGACAGAGATTTTGATCATGTCACTTCCTTGCTCAAAGACCCTCACTGGCTCCCTCTTACTTCTAGGATCAAACCCCTTGGCCTAGCATTTAAGGCCTTTTACAGTCTGATTCCAGGCGACCTTTCCTGTTTTACTTAACACTTTTTCCCTAAGGCAGTAATGTCAAACTAAATAGAAACAGAGCCACTAAACTTTGCATAGGAATACCTTTGATGGTACTATTGACTTAGAAAACCACATATTAACATTATTTATTTTCTATTGTGCTTTTATATATTTTGTTAAATGTTTCTCAATTATATTTTAATCTGGTTTTCAAGCATGTTTAATACTTCTGCCCCCAAGGCACTCAACTTTCCAACTCAACAAATATTTATGAAGCACAGTGGATAGAATGCTGGCCTGGAGTCAGGAATACTCATTTTCATGAGTTCAAATGTAGCCTCAGACATTTCCTAGCTGTATGACCCTGAGCAAGTCACTTAACCCTGTTGGCCTCAGTAAAATGAACTGAAGGAAATAGCATACCATTCTAGTATCTTTGCCAAGAAAATCCCAAATGGGATCACAAAGAATAGGACACAGCAGAAATGACTGAACAACAACAAACAGAAATAGTAGTTACACAAAATCTTTTAAGAAAAGTACAAAGTGTTCTCAAAGCAAAGAAGGAAGAGATAAAGGAAGTGTTGACTATTCTATTTGACACTATAGTTGTACTGGGAAGAAATGTCAGGGAAGCCTTCATTCATTGAGTAAATTCATAAACCCACCCCCAATCCAACTCCTCATCCTTACCTTTCTGCCTCTATCTGTGGCACTGCCATTCTTTCAGTCACCCAGGTTAAATCTGACTTTAAAAATTGTTGATGTTTTTGTTTTTACATCACAGTCATTTTCTGGATATACTTCCTCCCTCTTTCCATTCTGCAATTAGTGAGTCTTCCTTTGTCACAGAGAAAAACATTTAAGTAAATTAAACCAACACAGTAATTATTTCTGACAGTATATGCAATGTTTTGGACCCATAGTTCCCCACCTCTCCAAGGAAAGAAGGGTGATACATTTTTTAAAAAACTTCTTCTCAAGGGCAAAGATCAGTCAGAATAATCATGCAGATTTCAACTTCATTTGTAATATTATAGTCACTGTGTATGTTGTCCTTCTGGGCCTACTTATTTCACTCTGCATCAGTTTATATAAGTCTTCCAATATTTTTCTAAATTTTTCATGCCTGTTGATTTTCACAGTACAGTTTCATTCATGAACCATAATTTGCCAAGCTATCCCCCAAATCAGTGGGCACCCACTTTGGTTTTGTTTGTTTTTGCTAACACAAAGAGTAGCTATGAATGCATAAATATATATGGGATCTTTCTTTCTGTCTCTCACCCCCTTGAGGTATATGTCCAGCAGTAATCTTTGAGTCAAAGGGTAAGAACAGTTTAGAAACTTCTTTGTGTACACTCTAAGTCACAGGATCCAGAGACTAGTCATTTTGCAGATGAGAAAACTGAAACCCAGAGACATTAAGTGACTTGTCCAAGATCACCCAGGCAGTAAGCATGAGAGATAGGATTTGAACCCAAGGCTCCTGGCCCTAGAACCGGTGTCCTTTCCAGTATTTGGCCAGTTAGGTCCTTTCCAGTTCTGTGATTCTGTGACTTGATCATTTAGGCCCTTTTCATCTGACATTCTGATGTGGATTTTTGTCCAACCATAGGACTGAGTTTTGCGAATGAGCTGGAGATTAAGGGTGGAAGAAGTAGGGCATAATGGGTTGGGGAAAAGGAAAAGGAAAAGAGAAAAAAGGAAGTGAGGATGGGAAAGGAGAGAGAGAGATGGGGGGGGAGAGAGAGCGCACGCGTGAGAGAAATGTGAATCAGTGGAGAAGACCAAGAGAAGTGAGGAAGAAGAGGAGGAAGGAAAGCTTAGTAGAGGCAGGTGAAGGACAAGAAGTGACAGAAAGAGAAGGAAAGGTCTGGGATGAATGAAAAATGGATGGTACCTCAAGTTTTTTCTACAGTTAGCAATCACTTCTTCCTAGAGGGGAAAGGGGAAAAAGCCATGGAGAGGAGAGGAGAGGAGAGGAGAGGAGAGGAGAGGAGAGGAGAGGAGAGGAGAGGAGAGGAGAGGAGAGGAGAGGAGAGGAGAGGAGAGGAGAGGAGAGGAGAGGAGAGGAGAGGAGAGGAGAGGAGAGGAGAGGAGAGGAGAGGAGAGGAGAGGAGAGGAGAGGAGAGGAGAGGAGAGGAGAGGAGAGGAGAGGAGAGGAGAGGAGAGGAGAGGAGAGGAGAGGAGAGGAGAGGAGAGGAGAGGAGAGGAGAGGAGAGGAGAGGAGAGGAGAGGAGAGGAGAGGAGAGGAGAGGAGAGGAGAGGAGAGGAGAGGAGAGGAGAGGAGAGGAGAGGAGAGGAGAGGAGAGGAGAGGAGAGGAGAGGAGAGGAGAGGAGAGGAGAGGAGAGGAGAGGAGAGGAGAGGAGAGGAGAGGAGAGGAGAGGAGAGGAGAGGAGAGGAGAGGAGAGGAGAGGAGAGGAGAGGAGAGGAGAGGAGAGGAGAGGAGAGGAGAGGAGAGGAGAGGAGAGGAGAGGAGAGGAGAGGAGAGGAGAGGAGAGGAGAGGAGAGTGTTTGGGGAACTGGAAACAGGATGTACCCTAGTCCTAAAACCCTGAGTCACAAACTTAAGAATTTCTCATTTCCCTGGATCTGGTGGAACAGGGGCTGCCTTTTCTTAACTCATCAGACATCAGGACTAACCAGCAATAAATCGAATGGCCTCGTGCACATTTCCCCTTTTGTTCTCCTGATCTTGGAACAAAAGATGAACCTAAAGCCCCGTGTTCTTGGGACCTGTCACCGGGATGGGCTCAGAAGACTGAGTTCAGTCAAAGTGGCTGAGGGTCCCAGTCTTTCTAGGACCAGGAGGCTCCTCCTGAGTTATCATTAGTCCAGGCAGCAGCATGAGCACTGCCTGCCACCTACTGGCCCAAGCATGGAGCTCTTGCCACCATTTTCAATGAGACCTTTTAGGAAGGAATAAACAGCTTTAGAGATCTCAGGATGCCTAAAAGGCTCCTGGCATGGATGGCCCAGGAGAGGGGAATTTCAGTAGAGATTATAATATTCCCTCCTCACCAACAGAGGTCACCACCAAAAGAGAGTGTTCTAATGGAAAGGATGTTGGACTTGGGAGTTGGCTCGGGACTTTCAAATCAGAGGGCTGGGTTGGGATGGGGTTCTAATCCTGACTGTGAGTCTAGATGTGTGGCCTTGGGAAATTCACTTAATCTCTCTCGGTCTCAGTTTCCCCATCTGTAAAACGAGGGGGATGGTCTCTCAGGGTCCTTCTAGCTCTAACTCTAAGATCCTATGGCTTGGTTTTAGTCCTAACTCTGATATTTCAACCAATCCATCAGTAAGCAATTATGAAGCACCTACTTTGTTCCAGGCATTATGTTAAATGCTAGGGATACAAATGCAAAGAAGAGAACAATCCCCGTTCACTAGCAGCTTAAGCTGTAATAATACTTATTAGCTAGCCAAGGCTAGCCATATCCCCTAAGCTGTCTGAACCTTGGCTTCTCCATTTCTAAAATGAGGATATTAAGACTTGCCACTCTACCTCACAGGATTATTGCAAAGAAATTATTTATAAACTTTATAAAGCAGTATATAAATGTGTTATTTTCATAGTGCAGGCAAATTTCTTTCCATCCCTAAGGCTACTAGATTTTGAACTAGATTTTGGCAAGGGATGGTGGTGAGGGGAAGGAATGGTTCACTTGCCCATAAGTCCTCCTCACTGGAGGTCTTTAAACAAAAGCCGAATGACCAGCTACTTGTTGGGTTGGGTTGCAGAGGGGTTGCTTTCCTGGGTGGGAATATTTAAGGTACCAAGGGGAGGGAATAAACATTTACATAGCATCAATTATATGCAAGGCATGGTGCTAAGCACTTTTTACAAACATCTCATTACCTCTCTCTGTGAGGTAAGGTGATGTTATTATGCCCATTTTATGGGGAGGGGGGACTGAGGCAGACAGAGGATAAGTGCTTTGCCCAGGGTCATACAACTAGTAAGTAGCTGAAGTCAGTTTTGAACTCAGGTCTTCCTGCCTCCAGGCTCAGTGCTCTATACACGTGCCACCTAGTTCCTTCCCCCTTCTCCTGCTATTGACTAATGAGATAGTGATACAGGTTGTGAGTTGCAGTCTGAGATTGAGGAGGTGGTAAAGGAGGCTGTCACCTGCAAACCGCAGTGCTCCTGTGTCCTCTGCCATTGGATGGCTCAGCTATCAATCAGTCTCCTCCCCAGTCACCAATGGACGAACAAACAATTGAAACCAATGACTTAGCTGGTCAGATGCTGAAAGGCAGACAGCAGTGACCCTGGCAGGAAGAGGGGGAGGAACAGCTTCCACCATAACATGACTGTGTGCCCTGGGGCTGCTTCCGAGGCCCCATTAGTCCAAAATTCCTGCCAATTAGCCTTTCTTCTGCTTCCTGGGACAGCTAATTGCAGTGACCATAATTCCCTCTCTAGCACTGATTTTCTCCCCAGGAAGAATTTACAGTGGCATTTAAAGTACCTAGAATTTAAAGCCACCTCCACAATCTGACTCTATCCACCTCTCTGGCTTTATTCTCTGTTATTCCTCTGTTCACCTTTTTGTTCTGGAAAACAGAACTATGTACTAGTTATTCCTCACACTTGACATTACATTTCCAGCCTCCAGATCTTTGTCCAGTCAGTCCCCCTCATCTTGCCTGTCAGAATCTTTTTTGTGCTTCATGAGTCTGCTCAGGTTGCTTGGTTGTTAGTGATCCCTCCCTCTTGTGTTTTTTTATCTATGTTTCCATATCAGTTTCCCTGTGTTGGATGAAAGTGTTTTGAAGGTAGAGAGTTCTTTACATGACCTTTGTATTCCCTGGGACTAGGGCATTGACTTGCATGTAGTAAATCATTAATAAAAGTTTGTTAAGTTGAGGTTTAAGTATCAGCTAGACAGAAATCTGGAAGAGTCAAAATAGCACTTGGTATTTTTCTCTTCATTGCTTTCTGGACCTTTTGGGGGCAAGGTATGACCTCTCTGAGCATCTGTTTCTCAGTTCTCCATAGTAAGACCGTATGCTTATGAAAAAATATATTGTTACAATAAAAAGACCCACAAATAATAAAAATCATTTCATTTTTGGAAAAGCCAGCCAGGAGCAGGTGGAGGGCATATTAGGTTGTTATATGTCCATAAATAAAGGTCAAATACCATTACAACAACTTCCTAAGACTTGGTAGTTGGTAGCAATGGAATTCTGCTACATGCATATTGCTTGGATTAAGTGGGCTGTCACTTGGATCATGGGTATTTTTTTTTCTTTTTTGTTAAGGTGGTCTTTGTTGTCTTCAGAGCTTAGATAAAAATAGAAGTGATATTTCTTCTGCCTTTTCCTTTTGACTTTCAATAGTGCTACATGGATAGGAAGAAATGTTGCCAGAGAGTGTCTGAGACCCTCTGAGAATATTTACTGGCATCATACATAAGTCTTTGTGAGTAAGTAGGGGATAGGCTTGAGGAGGTGTTTACTTGGGGTGTGGCTGCTGGTGAGAGAAAACATGCTAAGTTCAGTTATTTCTCTATTGCTGAAAGATCATACATGCTCTTCTAAATCCAACACCCTGTGGCAAAGCCCCAATTGTCCCACCTTAGTTATGATTCTGTTTTTACCTTTTCATTAAATCATAGGATTTAGAGCTAGAAGGCAACCTGCAAATGATCTAAATGTGGAAGTTCATGCCCAAAGAGGTTAAATGATTTGTGACCCAGTAAGGATTTGGAACCCTAGTCCTATGATTCCTTATGAAACCACAGAATGGAGAATCCTAAAAGATGAATCCCCTTTATTCCATCTTATCTTTAACCCTGGTCATAAGGGGATTCTCCATAATGAGATCTCGCCTGAATCTGAGTTCCTTGGAATGTGAGACAGAGCAAGGTCTCTGGGGTTTGTAGACTCAATTCTTTCACATTCTCCTTTTCCAACTAGGGAACAGCAGAGCTATATTGATCTGTGGCTGGGAGAACGCTCCTGAACGGGAGGAGCCCAAGTTATGAACTGACTGGGAGTAAGTACACAACAGGGAAGTCTTCCTAATGGGGCTCTCCACCTAGTTAACAATGTAATTGACGGGTGATGAAAATGCAGCTCTGTCACGTAACATTGACTGGGCTAGATAAATTCATGCTTTATGGGTTTCCCCTTAGGGACTTTCTAGGTAGAACGCCAGAGATCCTATAATCCAACGGGTCCCAGGAAAGGCAGGAAGCCCTTTCTGCCAACAAATAGCTGGGCTCTTTCCCAGCTGGAGAAAGATAGAAAGTCCTGAAGCATCACATGGGTGGCAGTGTGGTATGGTGGAGAGAGCCTGTGGATCACAGATTTGGGACTGGCCAGGACAGTCCTTAAAGGTCATCTAATGCAACTGTGCTTGCTTTTTGATCTCTAATCAATGAGGAAAGGTAGTTTCAGAGAAGTTAAGTGAATTGCCCAATGGTCACATGAATAGGCAGTAGTAGAGAGTGAGGATTTGAATTCAGGTCCTTTGATTCTAACTCTATCCTTATTTGTACTGTACCACACTGCTTCCCAGAGTAGTGCACTGGAAGTCAGGGGATCCTAAGATCATAGGATTTGAAAGCTAGGGTCATAGGGCAGGGTGCAGCTAGGTGGCACAGTGTATAAAGCACTGGCCCTGGATTCAGGAGGACCTGAGTTCAAATCCAGCCTCAGACAATTGATACTTACCAGCTGTGTGACCCTGGGCAAGTCACTTAACCCTCATTGTTCCGCCAAAAAATAAATTAAAAATTGAAAGCTAGGGTAGAGATAAGTCCATTTTCTTCTCTGCACCTGTTTTCCATATATAAAAAAATGAAGTGGTTGAATGAAATGACCTCTAAGTCCTTGTGCCAGCTCTGACATTCCAAACTAAAGCAAAGTCAGTTGTCCCTCCACCTCTCAACAGATGCCACTGTAAAATTTCTAGCCACAACTTAGGTGCCCCAAACCCAATCAAAGTCACTTTATTTCTAAAGGAAAATAGCTTTAGAAAAAATTCCTGGATAGAGATTTGGTATAATTTGGTATGTTTATATCTGAGTCACAACTCAAATTTTATGGCTCTGATAAATCATGATATGGGGCAAATAGAATGCTGTGCCTGGCATGAGGAAAACTTGAAATCAAATCTGACCTCAGACACTTACTTGTTGTGTGACTCTAGGCAAGTCACTTAATCTTGTTTACCTCAGTTTCCTCATCAGTAAAATGAGCTGGAGAAGGAAATGACAAACCACTCCAGTATATTTACCAAGAAAATCCCAAATGACATTATGAAGTGTCAGACACAACTGAACAAGTGGCCTGACTCAGCATTCCCACCATGCAGATTGAGATGCTAGAATGACCTATAGCATTAGGGTGAGGGCAGTGGGAAGTAGGCAGCAGGGCAGGTTTCTGACCACACTCTCTTGTCCTTGGGGGACTTCTGGCCCTTACACATTGCAAATGGCTTCCTTCAGTTTAACACAATTTTTTTTTACATCATAAAAGTATTTTATTGTTTTCCAGTTACATGTAGAGATAGTTTTCAACATTTGTTTTTATAAGATTTCTAGTTTCAAATTTTTCTCCCTCCCTCCCCAAGACAGCAAGTAATCTGATATAGGTTAAATATGTACAATAACATTAAACATATTTCTGCATTAGTCATGTTATAGAGAAGAATCAGAGCAAAAAGGAAAAACCTCAAAAAAGAAAAGCAACAGCACCAAAAACAAAAGAAATAGTATGGTTCAATCTGCATCCGTATTCCACAGTTCTTTTTTTTTTTTTTCTGGATTTGAAGAGCATTTTCCATCATGAGTTCTTTGGAACTATCTTGGACCGTTGTATTGCTGAGAAGAATCAAGTTTATCACAGTTGATCAACACATAATGTTGATGATACTGTGTACGATGTTCTCCTGGTTCTGCTCATCTCACTCATCATCAGTTCATGCAAGTCCTTCCAGGTTTCTCTGAAATCTGCCTGCTCATTGTTTCTTTTTTATTTTATTATTATTATTATTTGTGGGGCAGTGAGGGTTAAGTGACTTGCCCAAGGTCACACAGCTAGTAAGTGTCAAGTGTCTGAGGTCATATTTGAACTCAGGTCCTCCTGAATTCAGGGCTAGTGCTTTAACCACTGTGCCACCTAGCTGCCCCCTTACTGTTTCTTTTCTTTCTTTCTTTTTTTTTTTTTTTTTTTGGTGAGGCAACTGGGGTTAAGTGACTTGCCCAGTGTCACACAGCTAGTAAGTGTCAAGTGTCTGAGGCCAGATTTGAACTCAGGTACTCCTGAATCCAGGGCTGGTGCTTTATCCACTGAGCCATCTAGCTGCCCCCTCCCTTATTGTTTCTTACAGCACAATAGAATTCCATTACATTCATATACTACAACTTGTTCAGCCATTTCCCAATTGCTGGGCAGTCCCTCGATTTCCAATTCCTTGCCACCACAAAAAGAGCAGCTATAAATATTTTTGTACATGTGGGTCCTTTGCCCTTTTTTATGATCTCTTTGGGGAAAAGACCCAATAGTGATATTGCTGGGTCAAAGGGTACGCAAAGCTTTGTAGCCCTTTGGGCATAATTCCAAATTTCTCTCCAGAATGGTTGGATCAGTTTACAGCTCCACCAACAATGAATTAGTGTTCGAATTTTTCCACAGCTTCTCTAACATTTATTATTTTCCTTTTTTGTCATATTAGCCAATCTGATAGGTGTCAGGTGGTACCTCAGAGTTGTTTTAATCTGCATTTCTCTAATCAATAGTGATTTAGAGCATTTTTTCATATGGCAATAGATAACTTTGATTTCTTCATCAGAAAACTGCCTGTTCATATCCTTTGACCATTTCTCAATTGGGGAATGACTTGGATTCTTATAAATTTGATTTAGTTCCCAATATATTTTAGAAATGTTCCCTTTATCAGTTTAACACATTTTGATGGAGCACCTTTTAGACCCCAACACATTCAAGGCACTGAAAAGAAGACAGGAGAGGAAGAAGAAGACACCATTCGTGCCTTTAGGGGGTTTGCTGTCTCTTTGCGGGGACCAGATGTTGACATATGAAAACATTAGGCACTATGCATGTGTAACTGGAGTCAAGAGATTAAGATTCTAGTTCCAATTCTGACATTTGACTGTGTGATCCCAGGCAAATTGCTTCTGTCTGGGTCTCAGTTTCCTATTCAGCAAAATGAAAATCCAATACTTGCCTGGTATTGTGTAGACATTGCTGGATATGGAGTCAGAGAACCTGGGTCCCAAATCTCAACTCTGTCACCATCCATGTGAATTTAGGAAAGTCATTTTGTTTTGTTGGACTGAGATGTTCTTCTGTAAGAGGGACTTAGACAAAATCATTGCTAGGGTCCCTCAACTATAAATCCTATGAATTTATAAAAAGGTAGAAGCAAAGCCCCTTGCAACTTTTGTTATCTTGGAAAAGATACTCCATCTCTCTGAGACTCAGTTTCCCCATCTGTAAAGTGAGGACATTAGACTAGATTACCTGTAAGATTCTTTCCAGCTCTAAATCGATGTATGTCCTTCTACTCCTGTCACAATGAGTTTCTTAGTTTTGAGATCATCTACAATTTCTTTGTAACAAAGTACTGACTAGGGAATAGCCAATTTAATAGGCCTGTGATGGCAGCAACTTCTTTGAACTGGATAGGGGCACTTGAGTATACAAATTAAATGCGTGGATGAGCCCCATGCATCAACAGGTGGGCCAAATTTGGCTAATCTCTAATCTTTGACTCCAGGCTTGAAAAAGGCCAGGAAGCCTTCCCTCTAGCAGCAGAAGGACCTGAGCTATGCACCTAGGGCCATCTGGTCTGGGCCATCGCAGAGATGCCCACATCCTTAGCACGGCAGAGGGGCTGCATCATGACCTGTGAAGGCTTTTTGCCAATTGATGCTTCTAAAGTCAGGCTGTGTGGGAGACAGAGGACAAATAATGAGAGGTGGATAAAAGAATAGGTTCCTACCAAGAGACAACTGAAGGAGGGACTGGCTGAAGTCCTGAAAGGAAAGGCTGTGGATGTGGGGGAGAGATGCCATTTGGCTTCCCAGCCCTTTCGTCCCCCAAATCCACCTTTTGCTCTGCTCTGTGTTCTCTCTCTTAATTATCTGAATGAAGCTTGCCAGGCCTCTGCCTCATACAAGTGTTATCTATATGGCACCAGATGTTCCTGGCTCCTGAGAACTGAATGAATCTTCCTGCCCAAAAGGAATTTGGGGCAGATACATACAGGGTACTCCCAGACTTAAATGTTCCAGGATGGTTATCAAAGGCCAGAGAAATGCATGCTAAATCATCCTAGATAGAAAAGATAGTGACTAAGGGCACTGGAGATGGTACTGGGGGGAGGGATGGGAAACTTCAGAAAGAAAACCTTTCAAGGAGAGACAATGTAAACTCGGACAGATTTAGACTTGGATGGGAGTAGCTGCTTTTCCTTCCTTATCAACCTGAAGGGCTTGAATCTCCCTAACTGGGAATATGAGATTTGTTAAGCTAAAATGGAAGATTGGATGTGGATCTGCTTGGCTTCAGAGGGTAGAATTTGGGGGGTGAGGAAGTTGCAGGGAGGCAGATTTTGACTCCATGCTAGGAAAACTTTCTAAATCTTCGAGCTGTCAAAAAATGGAAGTGTTCCTCAGGAGGTGTTGGGGTCTCTGTCAATGGTCGTCTTCAAATGGAGTGTGGATGCTCATTTGTAATAAGACATTGTAGCTCCAGAATTCCTGTTCAGGTACGGGTTGGAGTACATGGCCTCCGAATCACCTTCTACTTCTGAGATCTTGAAAATTTTTCAGTTCAACTCTACTGAGGGTCCTGTGCGTTGGGCTTGCACACCTGTGACCCTGGGCAAGGGGCCCAGTGAACCAACTCGGGTCCAGCTTCTTCCCGACAGGGATGATGTCGATGTCATGCTTAGACATCTAAGCCAACTCTGCAGGAGGGGGAATTGGTTTCACCCTGAGAAATAAATGGTCTCCTTTCTCCTTTCCTCCCAAGACAGGGCACTTGTAACTTTTTCCACATTGGAGTTTCCTGGAGTAAATGAAACACCCTGGAGACCTGAACCCAAACACACTGGCCCCCAGGCCCCTTCCTTCTCATTACCCCACTCCTGCAGTCAAACTAATTTGGGGAATAAAAGCCCACAGCCTGGCTTTCTTTATGGGCCCCATTAAACCTTCTGTCTTCATTATTTAGGACGATGACTTACCTTTTACTCCATGAAGCCATAATGTGCCTGCTTCCATAAAAGCGACTAGAACGGCCTCGTGGCTGTTAGCAGATTTTCCTCTGAGTCACATAATCCTCGGTGAGCGTGGCATAACTATCATTTACATTAATTAGGCAGCCAGATAATAGGGTGTTCAATAGTTATTACAGCCTTTAAATTCTGTAGCAAACACCTCTGCCACCCAAGAACCAGGAAACGTCCCCAGCCCTCACTCGCAAATAACTGTCTGCATGCCAGGGTGTGAAGGGGTGGCCTGTACCTTCCTGAGCAATTAGCCAAGGGAAGCCTGGGTTTGGGGAGATTTTTCCTCTGCTTTTGTAGGAAGGCTTTCAAATATAGGGGAAGGGGTAGTGGTGGTGGTGGTGGTGGTGGTGGTGGTGGGTGGTGGTGAAACCCTTTCCTAAGCTTCAATGGATGAAAGGCAAGAAATTCTAGTTCTCACTATGGTACTAACTTGTGTTTTCTCTGTTTCCTCTGTTGCCAGGTGAAGATAATGAACCTCATTTCTTCACAGTTGTGAGGTTAACTGAGATGGGGAAGTATTTTGAAAAGCTAAGATTCCTGTATGAACACAAGCCATTGTCAGAACAATTTTTTCTTGTGTTTAAATAGGTCTTTGATTTGCTAAAGCACTTTGAGTCTCATGCCCGGGGCTGGTATTAATATATCCATTTTACAGATGAGAGAACTGAACATAAGATGTCAAAAGACAAGAGGCCTGAGGGCAGAAAGCAACATGGGAAGCCCCTTCTCCTCCTGGGGGGGGGGGAGGGGAAGAACTCAAAAGGAGAATAACCAGGTCAGAGAAGGAGGATGGCCAGGAGAAGACAGTATCCTGGAAGCTGAGGCAGAGGGTGGTCACTGAATTGAATTTGGCGATTTAGAGGTCATTGGTGACTTGGAAAGATTCGTTTAGTGTACGAAGGTGGTGGCACAGCCATTAAAAATGCTGGACTTGGCACAGGAAGACCTGAGTTCAAATGTAGCCTCTGATCCTTCCTTACTAGCTCTGTTACCCTGGGCATTTCACTTAACTTCTGCCTGTCTTAGTTTTCTCATCTGTAAAATGGTGATAATAGCACCTGCCTCCCAGAGCTGTGGTGAGGATCAAATGAGATGATATTTGTAAAGTGCTTTTTGCGAACCTTAAAGCACTGTATAAAGGCTCACTGCTGTTATGATTTTTAGTGTTCAGGAAACAAGTCAGAATGGGAGAGGGGTTGAGAAGGTGGGGAGAGGGAATGTTTCCTTTCTAGTTTAGCAATAAAGGAGGAACTAAGAGAGAAGACAACAGTAGATCAACAGTGGCAAAGGGTTTTGAAAATTTCTTTTAGTAAAGGCTTAGGCAAAGATGAAGGAGCCAGTAAAGAAGTGAAGATGGTAAAATGGAGGTTGAGAGAGGATGTGTAAAAAATGTGGTACAGGAAACAGGGGTGGTGACGGCTTTGGCTAGGAGGGGAGGCTCCTCATCCACCTGAGATAGGAGTAAAGAAGAAAAAGGTGTGGAAAGGAACAGATTTTGCAGGCAGTTAAGCAAGCTCCCAAGTGGATGGCCCTATTTTTCTCAGAAAAGTCATCATCTGAGAGACAGGGTGAGGAGAGAAGGTTTTAAAGAGTTGTGGGGGTGGGGGCAGCTAGGTGGTGCAGTGGATAAAGCACTAGCCCTGGATTCAGGAGGACCCGAGTTCAAATCCAGCCTCAGACACTTGACACTTACTAGCTGTGTGACCCTGGGCAAGTCACTTAACCCTCACTGCCCCTCCCCCCAAAAGAGTTGTGGGAGATGAATGGAATAGGAAGTCATTGAGGGTTGCTGTGCTCTGATAGCCCCATTGAGCTGAAGGAGCATGTGATTGTAGAGGGTTCAGTCAGGACAGGAAGGCAGGTTATGGGTATTATCCAGGGTTGGGGATTTGCAAGATGGGAAGAATGCAAAATTTGAGATATGCAAAATGTGCAGATATATAAATTAGGAGTAGGTATGCATGTGTATATATATATATATGTATGTATGTATAGATATATGTGTGTGTATGTGTATATACATGTATATTTATACAGGATTCATGGATGGAGAAGAATTTATTAAAATAGCTGACTATATGATCAAGACTGTGAGTGGAAGTAAAGCCAGAAGATGAAGGACTAGGAAGTCTGCAAGTGACCAGGGTTCACCTAGATGGGCAGTGAATAGAGCGCTGGACTTGGAGTTAGGAAGACTTGAATTTGAATCCTGCTTTAGAAATTTACTAGCAGTGTAACCCTGGGCAAGCCACTTAACCTCTCTCAGGGACATAGGATGGAAAGGAATTAGGTGCAGTAGAAAGACATCTAGACTTGAAGTCAAAAATCCTGGGTCCTCATCCTACCAGCAAATCAGTCGATAAACATTTATGAAGTGCCTATTATAGGCTCGGCATTGTGCTAAGTGTTGGGGATACAAAGAAAGGCAGAAGACTTGAATCTCCAGGAGCTCCCAAGATACTGGGGGAGAGAATCTGCAAACTATGTATAAACAAGATGTCATGAGATAGGTGGTGGGGTCCTCAGGGATTCCTCTGTAAAGAACTACAACTCTCACACACAGTCCAATTAGAATAAAATGGTCTTTTATTTGGGTGCTAGAGAAAGTGACCGAGAGGGAAGTTGAAGACGTGGGCTCCAGGGAAGGAGATGGCTTAGAAACAACCTCCTCCTCAAACTGAAGAAAGGCCAAAGCCTTTATATAGAGAGGATAGATGGGGTCACCACCTGACGGTGGAAAGTTCCTTTTGGGGGTGGGGAAAGTTTCAATGACGGGCGGTGGTCCTGAATTCAGGAGTGCTGTTCCCTGGCATGCTCAGGTAGCGGCCCAGAACTGTCCTGTCTTCCCTCTCTTCTCAAATCTTCCTACTCTCTTTTCTTGTGATGTCTCAGCAGGCTCCCCATCCCCACTCGGTGACCCTCTTCACCTTCTTCCTTCCCTTTCTCCCTTGAGCAGGTAGATAGCCAGCTTCACGCCTCCCTTAGGGCACTTAGGATCCTAGTTGCCAGAGGCTGGGGAGGTTCATATGGAGGCTGAGCCCACATTTTGTGAAGATGAAGCCTTATATTTTAGGACTTGTCCATGGTGCCAGGAAATCTTTGTTCATGGTTTTAGTGAGGATCCTGGCCCACGGTGACCCATGGTGCAGCCAAAGTCATTAAACCGAATGAAGTTGGGCAATGGTAAATTGTGAATTCAGCCAAACCTCATTAATTTGAGCCCCTCATTGGCCCACCTTGGAATCGGTAAAGATTTTGAACAGGGCTGACCTAGAGCTGATCTTTGTACATATCTATGAAGAAAAGGTCTCTGAAATGAATTAATATTATTGAATAAGATTTTGTGGGGGAAATTTGAGACTGAACTGGTTTTAGGTACCATAAAAGGTCTATTTCAAACAATCTTGAAAGGAACAAACCATTCTCATGTGTTCATTAAAATAGGTCCTCATAAGACCTCTACCCAATAATCTTTGTTAGCTTAGTGGAGTTCCTTGTACTTGCATATAACAAAAAAATTTTTTTTTAATTTCTTCAATTTAGTTTTGTTCCAGGTAATCTAAGTTAATGAAAACATTCTGTAATAAGGTGTTGGAATCAGAATGCAAACATTTGGGAACCATTGCCCCAGCCTGTCAGCTCCTGGAGGTCAGCCCCCATCTCCGACACTGCTAGGTAAGGTCGGTCACTCAGCAAGTGCACAAAAGCACACCTGCTGCCCACCTGTTTTTCTGGGCCTTGTGGTTGGGGACTAATTAGGGAATACTTGGGCAGGGCTTTTAGCTTCTCAGCAGAGAGGTGCCAGATAAATACAAGGTGTTTGTCGTTGTTGCTCAAAGAAAAGTAGACCAGCAGAGCGTAAATAAGCAGAATGTTTGCACCGTTGTTTAGCAAGCAAAGGATCCTGGCTGCTCAACACAGCCGGCTGTTGCGCATCATCTCCAAGCCGGCCTGCAAATTGCCAGAGTAATCTTCCTAATGCATTGCTCTGATCATGCCATTTCTAGCTCCAAAACCTCGATTGGTTCTTTGCCCATAGAGGGATATCCCAGGACCCCTGACTTAGTGCTAGAAGGGACCTTTGGGATAACCAGGTCCAACTCTCTCATTTGGCAGAGAAGAAGGCCTAGAGAAGTTAAGTGACTTGCCCCCCATAACACAAGTAGTAGAAAGCAGAAGTGAGACTTCTTCTCCTGACATCTGAGGCCCACCATGTTTTAGGCCCAACCATTCTGGCTTTCTCTACTTCATAATCTCCTTCACATATTCTCCTGTCTTGGCCAAACCAAGCTACTTGCTATTCCCTGTTTTTTTCCATTTACATATATCTGCATATCTCCCTACATGTCTTAATAATAATAATAATACTAAAAGCATTTATATAGCACCTAGGATGTACTGCAGGCAGCTAGGTGGAGCTAGGTGGTGAAGTAGATAGAATGCCTGGCCTAGAGTCAGTAAAACCTGAGTTCAAAACTGGCCTCATACACTTACTAGCTGTGTGACCCTGGGTAAGTCACTAAACTCTGTTTGTCTGTTTTATCATCTGTAAAATGAACTGGCAAAGGAAATGGCAAACAACTCTAGTGTTTCTGCTGAGAAAACCCCAAAAGGGGTCATGAGGAGTTAGACACGACTGAAAATGACTAAACAACAATCACTATGTGCCAGGCATTTTACATTTGATCCTCGAAATAACTCTGGGAGGCAGGTGCTATTATTAAGACCCATTTTACAGGTGAGGAAACTGAGGCAAACAGAAGTTAAGTGACTCACCCAGGGTTACACAGCTAGTAAGTAATTGATGCTGGATTTGAATTCAGATCTTCCAAAGCCAGGCCCAGTGTTGTATCCACTGTGCCACCTAGCTGCCTGCTGACAATCTAACATTGAGCTTCAGGGCCTAGCTGAAATGCCCCCTTTTGAAAGGCCTTCTTGGATTCTCCTCCCTCATACAGCACTCTGCATCTTTTCTTTTGGCACCTTCTGTCCTGTATAACCATCCCTATGTGGGCCATATGGTCCCTGCTAGACTGTCAGCTCCTTGAGGAAAGAGACTTCATCTTATTTATTTCAGCACCTAATCTCTCCCCCTACTCCGAAGGCCTAGCACAGAGCCTAGCACATATCAAGTGCCTGACAAATATTTTGTGAATGACTGAACTTTGGGATTCTTGTAGGTGCAGGTGGAGTGCTGTAATTCTAAAATGGTCCAGGATAGAACACCAATCACTGAGCCAGCTGAGCTGATCTCCAGGAAGCATTGTCATGGGGTGCAGAATCCACACCCAAGAAAAAGCAAAAGACAGGTGGCATCATGGATTCTTAGAAGGTCCTCATTAGAGTAGCATAAAGTATTTGCTCTGAGACCTTAGAGATTCATCCCCTTCATTTTAGACAGGATGAAAATGAGGCCCAGAGAGGGGAAGTGAAGTTGGGGTGAGCTTTGCTTGTGACAATAGTATATTTCTGTTATTCTATTGATAACCTTAGATTCTCACTCTTTCTTCCTTCCCTCCTTCCTCCATCCATCCATCCATCCAGTCTTTATTTTGTGCCTACTATGTACTAGATGCTCTAAAAAGCAGATGAAAGCACTGTGCTGCCCTCAGGGAACTTACAGTCAACAATACTGTAACTTAATGCCCTCAAGTCTCATTGGTAGCTCTGGCTCCACTCTGGAAATCTGGTTACATCTTACACATGCAAAATAGTTATGTGGGATTTAGAACTCAAAGGGGCCTTAAAAATGGAGTCCAATCCCCTCATTTTATAGACGGTGAAACTGAGGGCCAGAGGCTAATGTTTAACTTGTCTGGAAGACTAGTAGAGGCAAGACTCAAACCCAGGTCTCAAACCCAGGTGCACTGCTCTTTCTACTACAGCAAAACAGCCTCTAGGGCACAACCACTGAAGATAAGAAAATGGTTCTTAACTGGGGGATAGGGGAGAAGGCAGAGGAAGGTCATGGTGTTTCATATGTATGTGTATATATTTGGGATAGAGTGCTTCACTTTGATTATTGTTCTCTTTTCTTTTTCGTTGTTGTTTTTTGTTTTTTTATTTGTTTTTGGTGAGGTAATTGGGGTTAAGTGACTTTCCCAGGGTCACACAGCTAATGGTAAGTGTCTGAGGTTGGATTTGAACTCAGGTCCTCCTGACTCCAGGGCCAGTGCTCTATCCACTGCGCCATCTAGCTGCCCTGAGTGCTTCACTTTGTATATGACGACACAGAACTGGAAATCTGAGGTGTTTTCCCAGGAAAACAGTCAGGTCATAGTCAGCCATTCTCACCCCCTAAGTATCTGTAGAGAGGTCGGCAATGGAGCAGAATCTTGCTGTGAGGAGCTACCTGGACCATAACATATTTGATGCCATGACACTGGCTTTAGTCACACTGGGCACTAAACTCTGAGCTAAATGGCCTAAACGTTATGTATCTGTTTGTAGTTAAGTAGATATACCTTGTACAGGCACCTACTTGGTAACATGTGTCCTTCACAGCTCAAGAAAAACTGCCAAGAATGTTATTGAGTCTAATTTTCATTTGTCTAGCACTCTCGTTAATGATGTCTATTTAAGACATCCATTAAAGGCCCATGAGGTTAATTAAATGGACAATTCCAATAAAGTTCTATTAGAATCCCCCTATTAAATTAATATTATAGACTTTTAACAGATGTCTTAATTAGGCATTATAGTTAAGGAATGCAAACTAAATTAAAATCAAAGCCGCTGTCCAGAAAGAAAGCTTTTTACCATGATTTATAGTTTATTCTGAATCATCTCCTGTTTACTCTTTGGAATCTTGGAGAGAAGAAAAGTCACTGGTCAGCTTTTCCAGAAGGTGTCATTGATTGTTCCAAATTATCTGGTTTCTGGCCAGGGTGAAGTTCAAAACTCCTGACTTTCAGGGGCCCTCTGGCCCAGGAAGTCTTCTCAAGCAGCTCAATGTTTTCTCAGAGTGAAATAGAACAAGGATGACCACTGGATACAATCCTAAAAGAAGATTTGCAATACTTCCCCACAGACCTCAGAGGTACAGATCTCCAATGATCATACTGCCCTGGGGGTCTGACCGTACCAGGTCAACACCAACCTTAAGCCACTCTCCTTACTGCTCCCAAGGACATACTGCACTAATTTTCACTTCCATGTTTTTATTCAATCCGTCCCCCTTGCTTGGAATAATACCCTCTCCTCCTCTATATACATTCTTCTCTTCCATTAAGGACCAGATCAAACCCCATCTCTTCTCCATGGAGCCTTTTCTGATCACATTGGATCGTTCTTTTTTGAACCCCTAGAGTACCTTACTGTCTATGCCGCACATCAGAACTTGATTATATACAGCCTTGCTTCATTTACTAATTGTTCCATCCATTCATTTGTTCATCTTGTCTCTCTGATTAGGCTGTGAGCCAGGCTAAAAGCAGGGACCAGGCCTTATACTTCTGCGTTCCCTACATGGTAGGTGCTCAACGAATCCTGTGAAACCAATGGGAGGTAGCCAACTTTCTCAGCATCAGCTTAGTATGATCAAAAGGCACAATGAGGGGCAACTAGGTGGCGCTGTGGATAGAGCACTGGCCCTGGAGCCAGGAGTACCTAAATTCAAATTTGGCCTCAGACACTTAACACTTACTAGCTGTGTGACCCTGGGCAAGTCACTTAACCCCAATTGCCTCACTAAAAAAAAAAAAAAAAAGGCACAATGACTTGAAGTTGAGGCCTCAATTCCAGTGCAAGCTCTATCCCTTACTAGGCAAGACATAAGCCCTCTGGTTCCATTTCCTCATCTATAAAATGGACAATTACCTCCTTACCCCCACCCCTAACAATTTGTTCTACTTTTTATTTGTAAAAAATATTGTTGGTGGCCTCAAGCTGTTTGGAGATCAAGAAAGGATCAAGGACTAGCCTTCTAAATACATTCATAATCTGCTTTTTAAAACTTTTTAAAACAGTTAAGTAAATTTGGCAGTGGATCTTTTCTGCTGTTACATACACCTTCTCTTCCAATCCCAAATACTATCAAACTAGTCAAACAAGAATAACCTACATGGGCTCAGCCCTGGTAGCAATGTATAATTTTTATGTTATGTATAAACACACACGGTTCCAAAGGTTTGTCATGTTGGGGTGGGAGTGGGGATAAGCTCCCACTCTCTATAAAATGCTCCAATGGCATGCGTCTCAAATAGCCTCTGACAACCGAAGCCCAACTCCTGGCCTTCTCGTGGCAGAACTGTTTCCACTAACAGGAGAAGGGGCGAAGGCGAGTCACTGGCTCCTTAAAACCAGTCACTTCGGGCAGGTGGGGCTCGTTAGCCTTGGCAGGCAAGCCGCCCAGGGGAAGGAACCCTGATTTTAAACCTCCGCTGCCTTGCGGCTATGCCCATATATGGGAAAGGCTTCGGGAGTTAACCCCGAGGAAAAATCAGGAGTCGGAGTCCCTTAGGCAGTTGGATGTTGGACATCACATCCCTCTGGCAACTCCTGAGGCGGCACTGGTGCCAAACTGTATTGGCTCTGCCTCTCCTTTGGATCCACCAGTATCTCAGAGAGGGGAAACCTGCTGCATGGGCAACAGCTTGTTTTCCAATTGATGTGCCCAGGCCAGCGCCCTGGAGAGGACACTCCAGCTACTCCTCATGGGGTAGATACAACACGGGATGCGGCAGTTACTGGTTAGAAGTCACTCAGGAGCTGTGGCTCCCGTATTGGACTGCACAGTCACATTGTGGCCTGTGGCTCTTCAAGGCGCTGATCCATGGTTATCCGTGACTGATGGGAGGCCTACACAGAAACACACACACACACACACACACACACACACACACACACACACACACACACACACACACATCCCTTTCAATATGACTCCTTTTAAGTGAGGGACCCCGCTAGAGGGTAGGACCCCTGACCATTCTAACACAGTTAAGGTGAATTTGTCAGGGACCTTGCAAAATATATTCTGGGTCAGGTCTTGGTTAGACTAGTTGACCTTTGAGGTCCTTTCTGACTTTGAGATTCTAACTCCTCACACTCCATCTGCTGTGAGGATCAAATGCTGTGAAAGCCCTTTGTAAATTTGAAGGTGGTATACTATTATGATGATGATGACTCTGGGGAGGTACAGGAAGGTCCAAATCCAGGTGCCAGAAAATAACAAAAGCATGATGGTATTAAGCATAATAGGGAAGAACTGCTGGGGACCTGGAGAACTTAGAGTGACTCATGAGCAGTACTCATGTGAGTACTTTGTGCTCAGCCCAGTACAAAGCATGCCAGGAAGGAAAACCAATGAAATAAAAGGCACTTCTCAGGGCCTAATAAAATACAGTACACACAGGTACTGAGAGGATGAAAAGAGGAAGAAGCTTTGCGGAGGAAGTGAATCTTAAGTTGGGTCTGGGATATCTAAGGGGAAAAAAAGAGGTTCCTGAATTTGACCAACTAGTTTCTTTGCCTAACAGTTGTGGAATGCTGACTTCTTTTTCCTCTATTTCTCATCCTTTCCCCTTGACTCAGATAGTTTGGGTGGATACATTGACTCAACATTTCTTCCTCCTCCACACATATAGTCCTGACTTGCAACCTATAGCCCTGCAGTCAACCATGCCATTGCTGCTATGACTATGTCGATGCATCTTTGCCTTGCAGGTCCCTGGTATCTGAATCGGTGAACAGTTTCACCTCTCCCAGTTAGCTGAGAATCAGTGCACTTAACAAATAGCTTGATGGCCTCACTGTCTTGTGAGTATTAGTGGATTTCTGTGTTGAACTCTATTCTTGAGTAACTTTTAGGGGCCCAGCTTAAAAAGGTAACACTCCTATTGTGCTGCCATTCCATCTCACTCCACACCACGCCGCCCCCCCCCCCCAAAAAAGAAAAGTCTGCAAAGAATTGTTCCTACTAGCCACTAGTAGGCTGAAACATTACCACTGCCCGTACTCCCAGAGCCTCCCAAATGCCAAGTTCTCTGGCCTACTTTAAAGAGACAACTAAAAACCTGGCTGCACATTTAATGGTCCCCTGGTTCCTGTATCATTAACCAGTTTGCTTGACTTTCTTGGAACATCCAGGGCCTGTTCCCAAACTAACCTGTAGTGGGCTACTGGTATTGGTTGGACAATGCTGTATCTACATGGACTGTGCCTCACTTTTTCCAGCTATGAAATGGGGATAAGAGTACTAACCACTTGCCTCCCAGACAGAGGAGTACTTAGAACCTTCTCCAAAGAAAAGTGACCTTTCCAAGTCTCCTTAATCGAGGGTGAGGGAGAAGGGAGGAGAGGACAGGAAATTTGTGATTTAAGTAGCAAGCAACTTACACTGAAAACTTGAGTCAATGCCAAATGAAAAACAGATTTCACATGGCAAGTGGCACCAACAACTTTTCTGGAAAGCAACTGTATATTTATACAACATTAGAACCCTTTTACAATGAGTGCTGGCTGGCAAGAACAGGATGGTTTAGGAAAGAAAGTTATAGCACCTATTAAGAATTAATGATACTCAGTTATGAATGTGGCACTTTCAGCCAGTTAAAACAGAACAAAAAACACTTTAAATTAACTAACAGAGAGATTTATTTCCCCATCAAGAAAGCAGGTAGTTATGATCACAGCTTACAGGTAGGGCAGAAACAGCCAAGCACTGCTCACGAATATAAGAATGAGGGAGAGCCATTTCCTATCGACCAACATGGGGTCAAGGCACCAAAGGCCACAAGTCACAGTAAATAGGTTGTTTTGGGCATATCTGACATGCCAGGGTCGTAGCATTCCAGCTCTCATGTCAGAGCAGCTCATTACCTGGTCTGAATCAATACTCATCCATCCTGTGTGCAATGTTCTTTCTTCCTTAATGTGGAGTGCCTGTAACGTGTGGCTCAAAGACAAAGGATCATTAAAAGCCCTGCTTTTGTACAGAAGTTTCTGGTGAGAAGGGGAGAGGATGCCAAGGATGATCTGTGGTACACATCTTGTTTGTCAAAGGAAAGACACTTAAGGACACGGATCCTCCTCAGGATTTCCACCAAAATGACTGAAAGGGTTTCAGGACAAAGCCTGTCATCTCTCTCCCCATCCCAGAGGGGGTAAGTTAGTTGTATGGAGCTTCACTCCCTTTTAACACAGTCAACACTGGCCCGGCACATTTGAGTCAACAAAGAAATAGAACCTCCAGGTTTTAGCATCAAAGTACAAAGGGCCTTATTTTAAAAAATAATATGTATGTTGCATGCGTAATACAAGTTCACTTTCTTATTCAGATTTCAAAGAGTTATTACAGAGAGTTTTCTGAAATGGCTTCAAAGGACCCCTGGGATGAAGTTTCTGGAAATGGAAGGTCACACAATGTGTGGGAGTTTAGAAGGGAAAGCCTCACGATCCTCTCTGTTCTCCCAAGTGCCGTCACTTTTCTCTGGATGACACCATAAAGGCTTGGCACTGGAAAACGTTCCATTCCATATTTCCCTCTTTATAGTCTGCTACTGAGGAGTAAAGACTAGATGCTCCGACTCTTGACATGGGTCCCAACTACCTAATCCAATAGAACTATTAATTTGCAAAATAAAAGCCGGTGATTCGGAGGTTCTTTCTGCTGATACTGCTACTCCAGGGGGCGACAGACTTGAAGCCACTCAACAGTCTCACTAGAAAATAATGCAACCTGAAAATCATCTGTTTAACCAAAGAGGTGGGCAGACCACACGCAGAATTTTAAACAATATGGAAAGAAAAGACAACTAGCAATTGAACTGGTGAAACGAGCTGGAAATGAGCTACTCACTGGCCTGGCGGTATTTTTTTTTTAAGAGCAAGGCACCAAACATGAGCCAGCTGCCAGTTCAGGTCTCCTGCTTCCTTCTCACTGTTCTGAATTGCAGTGATATTTTCTTAAGCAGCCATGAGTTCATAGGTCAATTGTTCCTTTTGCTTTGAACTTCTTTGCAGAACGCTCACTTGATCGAAGTTGGAACTTGCTCCCATAAATATAGGAAATGAAGCCATCGATCTCTACAGTAAACACACAGTTTAACTTGGGAATAACTAAAAGGAAAAAAAAGACAAGTGAGAAGAAATTCTGGCACTCGTTTGCTTTTGTATGTGACATCGTCATTCAGGCAATGTTATAAATGAGGAAACAGAAATAAACCTGACTTCTGGTAGTGATGATGTCCACAGAATGTATGGGAAAGTTTTGCAGCCGCAAGGCCAACTTTTAACAAAAGACATCAGTCAATATGACTCCAATACCTAATTTTCACAATCAAAAGCCCTGGGATCAGACTTTCAATACTCCCCCAGGGAAAGAGCTGCCTAAGATACAGGTTTTCTAGAAGACATTTGTAAACGAAACTCTAAAATTTCACTTTGCCTTGATTTTCATGGAGGGAATTATTTACGCTTTATATTATCTTCCTGTGTAATTTAACTAGGAGAAAAACTAATCTCTGCACCCGTATACCAACATTAAAACAAATAACTAAACAACTGAATTAATGAGCAGAATTCTAAGGTTTTGAAAGTTTTGAATCTTGAGGTAAGTATGCCTCGGTGTGGCAACTTTAAGCACACTCTTTCTTACTTCTTATTCTTTTCTTGAGTAATGCCTCCCAATGTTCAAGCTGTCCTTGAATGCTGCCCATAGAAGCAGAGATGTCCAAGGACTCAGAAGGTGCAATTCTTTATCTCCTTCTTCTTCTCTCCCTTCTTTTCTTAAGTCTCAGCATTTGGAAGGGAGACTGCTAATCATGTCAAAGTCTGTACTTGGCATCCAGGAATAGGCAGAGGGGTCAACTGTCCTCCTGATGCAAAAGGCAGCCAATGGCCAACCCTTCCCACTGCCAGCCAGCCTCTTCTGTTGGTGTGGCAACCAACCCTGGTTATCCACACTCACAGATAGCGGGCCATTTGGGGAAGGCCATGGGGTCAGAAGGGAAATAGCTTCTGAAGCTGGCTTAATCATTTCCATGTTCCCATGAGTTCTGCACAGCAGGCTTTACAGGACGAGACAGACATGACTACCTAAAGACACCCTGTGACCAGCATGGCAGTAACCTGCTTACTGAATGTGTGTTACCCTCAATGCTGTCATGCCTACAGGGAAGTGGCCACATACCTTTTAACTTGTCATCTTTGGTGATAATTTTGAAGACGTGCTTCATTTCCTGAAGCAGAATTCCCGTAATGCCAACATAAGAGGGGCATTTAGATTTGGTGACTAAAGAATAAAACAGAAACAATGGTGACAGTATTTATGGCTGCTCTGAGCCTTTACAAGGAGAGATACATAGAATGTCAGAGTTGGCAGGGCCAGTTGTGAGTAATTAGACCAATACTTCTCTCCCTCCCCAACCGTCTTTCCAACCCCCCTCCCCACTTTGTACAAATAAAGAAACTGAGGCTTGAACACAAGAGTTACGTAACTAGCTAGCTGGTGGCAGAGAGGTGAGGCAAGAAACCTAGGTTTCTTAGCTCCTGGTGTAGTATTCATTCCACTGCCCCCAATGTCCTCCAGGAACGTCCCTTCTACAGAGGCAGAAGTGGTGACATCTGCTTGAACTATGGGATGTGAAAGTGCTTGTGAGAAACTGTAAAGGGCTGTATGGATGTAAGGTATTGTTATTATTTTAGTGCCAAGCATCAAATGGAGGGGTAGCCAATTAATCATTAAACATAAATCTACAGCTGAATGTTCATAAATATGACTAATACTCGGCAGTATCAAGAGGTCTTAGAGCCCTACAGCATGAGAGAAGAGACTAATTTTTCTGCATGGGTAATATAGAGAAGAAGTCTATTAAAAGGCAGTCAATTATACAAAGGATTTGAATATACTACCTACCAAGAAGTACCCTTCCACGAACATCTTCAAATATGCCAGTTGTGATGAATTTCATATTATGGATTATCTCCTACTTTTTCCCTAGACGTATTCTTCATCCAAAGGGACTATTTACTGTTTTCCCAAAACACATCATGTACTTTTCCACTTTAATACTATTCCTTACATCTATCATGTCTTCCCTTCATCTCTATCTGTTGAAATTCTATCCATTCTTCAAGGCCAGTTCAAATGCAACCATTCCTTGGTGCCTCCAACTGCCTGTGATGTCTTCTTCCTCTGAACCTTCTGTGCATTTTCTAGCTCTTCTTTGATATTGATGACATTCACCTTTTTATTAGTTCTCTACACATATTATATTTCAGTCTTTCCCACCTACCCCCACATTCCTCTCCTATGACTATCAGCTCCAGGGGCTGGGTCTTTGTGTCTTACTCTTTTGTGTACCCTGCTCAATGCCCAGCATAGGGCCTTGGACATCGTAAGGGCTCAGTATATGTAAGCTGAGTAAATGAATGGATGATAAATACAGTTTTCACAAGCTGCCCAGTTTCCATCTAGCAATGACTTTTCCTAAGTGATGAGGACATCATTATGCAGTAGGTACAACTCTCCCTCCAAAAACCTCACAGCTTGAGAGGCTCCTCAGGCAAATTTGATTTTTGAAATGATTTGGGTGGACAAAAGCAGAGGAGAGGAAGTAGCACTTTACCCAGAAAGCAGTTCCTTCTGGCTAGTAAGATATTTTTGCTATTGTTATCCTGGAAGGAAAATGTAATGTACCTCACATTATAGTCTCAGAGTCCTCAACAAACTCTACTACTAGTAGACAGGATGGCCTCTGAGGAGTTCCATGGAATTTCAAAGGAAAGGAAACCCAATTCTTAAACCAAGTGGAAGAGAATGATTCTAGTTCCACACTGAGAAGAGTATAAGGTAAGAACCTCACCAGAACTGTTTTTATTTTCAAAGCATCCCCAGCGGCAGCTAGGTGGTACAGTGTATAGAGCACTGGCCCTGGAGTCAGTTCAAATCTGGCCTCAGACACTAGCTGTGTGACCCTGGGCAAGTCACTTAACCCCAATTGCCTTAAAAAACCATCTCTAGTCATCCTGAGGTATATCTTGCCACTGGACCCAGATGCCCCTGGAGGAGACAGTGAGGTTGGTGACCTTGCATAGCCCTTCCTCACTTAAATCCAATTCACTGCAAGTCATGATATCACCCCAATGTCATGGAGGACAAATAAGAACAACAATCCCCAGCACTGTGCATGGCATATTGACTTGAAACCTTATTGACATTTATTAAAAATGTAAATATCATCATATACCTGTAATAATAGCACCATGAAGATCTGCTTTTAACAACTTGGCTTGAATAATCTGTGGTTGCCTATAAGACAAAAGATTTAACTACATCACCTCCAAATACAGAGTTCTGAAAGAGCCAAACCCAGAAACGCTACTTCAAACTGATACAGTGAAAGAACCACAAGCCTGGCTCTTGAGGTTTCATTTCTGGTAGCAATGAGAGCTAGAATTTAGAAAAGAAGAAATTTAACTCACATGTCTGGCTTAAGACCATTGCACAAGTCCCGGATATATTGTTTCCAGAGATTATGCAGAGGGAGAAACAGGCTATATCTAAAATGAATTCAGAAACAGGTCAGAGAGGTCAGGCAAAATTAATCAAAGATTACTATATTTATGGTTTGTGAAAATGCAGCGGTACAGGGGAGTTGCAAGGTCCCTGAAAAACATTAAAACAACAACTACAATCCAATTTCAAGAAATTAAACTTTCTGAACACAAAACCTGATTAGCAGGGACTAGCAACTATTAAAATCTCACAGTTCCCTTTCAGGTTACTGAAAATGCCTTTATTTTAAGCAATATCAGTAGGAAGATACACAACCAAAGAATTCAAACAAAGGCATTCATGTTGCTTGGGAGGGGGTTGAGCTGATACTGGATACACAAGAGTAGGGGAAATGACTCTGGTGTTCTATTCCCCAGTTTTACCAACAATTCAGTTCTCAACTCAGAAGGCTTTTGATTGCTGCCTTTACACAATTCTGACATTGATGATGAAGATTCTTTTGACACAAAGCTGTTCATGTGCAAACAGATTCTGAAGAACCAGGTACACACCTTTCAATATTAAAATGATGTTCTGGGACAAGTCTATAGCGCAGGAGGATGTACTTTTTGTGGGTAGTGTTATGTAAAGAAAGGGCACTAAGTCTAGGGTCAGAAGACCAAAGCTGCAGTGTGGTTCCTGATACTAACTAGCAGCTGACTGTGGTCGAGTCACTTTGACTCTCTGACATTTAGCCTCCTCATCTGTAAAGCAGGGACATCAATACTACTTACCTCATGGGTTGATGAGAGAATAGGGATTAGTATATTGTAAAGTATTTTAGAACCTATAGAAGTATGAGTTAACGAGGTACCATCTGTTGGCTCCAGTGCTCAGATGTATTCACCCAGACAACACCACTGTAGGCAGGAACTTTTCCCTACTCAAAACGTGCTGTTTTTGTGACAAGCTTCCACCAACACTTGTAAATTGGATTTCTCAGACTGTAGTCTGGAATGTAGGAGGTTGTTAGCTAAAGTTCTACAAACAGTGGCTAAAGGCAATCATAAGATGGGAAAACCAAGAACTACGGCTGAGGAAGGAAGATGTACTCCCACAACACTGTGACAATTCCTTTATAAAAATGTTCTAACACTTGTGGGTGGTACCTTCCTTAGCTAAAAAACTACATCTATGCTATTAAAAGTCACAACAAAACCCCACAGATCTTAAGAAATATCAATTCCTCTTTCCAATATTAAAACCTTAAGGACAAACTGCTTGTTGCCATGGGTAATGGTTTTGTGCATGACACTGATCTTAGCAATTAGAACTGAGACAGGAACCAAAGGATAGGCATCCTTCCTTCTTAGGCTATTCTGATTGGGGGAAAAAAAAAGGCAAACATGGAGAAACATTGGTAAAGGAAGGGCACCCCCTTGTGGCCGCACATTATAAAAACAAGAACAAGCTTCATTTTACCTACTGTGGGGCTCTCCAGTTACAAATCCCCCCAAATGAGGCTGCCCATCTCCATACAGAGAGGGGAAACTGGAGGCAAGATCTCTCACCTTTGCTGCTCTGGTCTAATTTCAAAGAGGCGCAACTCTCGTCTCTGCTTTGCAGAGAAGCCTTTGGATTTTCTTTTCCTTTCCTTGGGCTTCTTTGGGGGAAAGTACTCCAGCACAACGGCTTTGCGATGCATGTGGTCATGGAGTTTGGCTTCGGTCATATGGGGCATGCTCCGCTTGAGGAAGGCTTTCAGAAAGGCTTCAGCCTTATGGGATCCCTGGCGCTGTGTGGAAAGAAAAGTGGCCCAAGATGGCACATTTAACTTGGGCCAAGCTCAATCTGCTGCCTGACAGCTTCACCACAGTTAATGATGTCCCTTCTCTACAAATGCCTACACCAGCGCTTCTTAAATTTTCCCCACTTGAGACCCCTTTTTGCCCAAGAAATTTTTATGCAACCCTGGGTATGTAGGCATGCAAAATAGGTATATATAACCTTTTACTGTTGCCAACATTTTTGTGACCCCCATAATCAGTTAAGTAACCCCATTTGGGGTCGCAACCCACAGTTTAAGAAGCTTGTCTATTTTCTTGACTTTTCTATGCCTATATTGTCATCTATAACATAGGAATAACAACAACAACAATATCTCCAGGATCAACTTGTGGTGAGGGTCACAAAGAGTTTGGTAAGCAGGCCAGCTGTTACTCTAAGTATTCTTCATCCACCAATATTTCTAAAGCACTTTAATCTCTTCTTTGCCCCTTTCTCTTCCTACCTTCTATTATACTTAGCTGAGTACATGTCAAGATCTCTACCCAGTCCTAAGAAGCTCATCATGCTCCTTGAAGGCAGAGATTTTTAATTTTTGTCTATGTAACCACAGTGAATATCCAGATGCTTAATAAATATTTGTTGAATTGAATTTCTTCCCTTATTTTACTTGCTTAGTGTCTTAAAAGGAACACGACTCTAAAGGATTCCCTTTTCCTCCAGCCTCCCCACTGAAAGGAAGAATTAAATGAGCTGCACGGGAATTACTGAAGGACTAATTAAGAAACTGACATGAAATGGTTTTCAGCTTAACACCCCACATAGCCAATAAGTTAGTAAGTTATGTTCATTTCACCTCCATGACATCTCATACTGCTACCACCTTAGTACAATTATTATATTTCTATTTTCCATGCACCTAGACTATGTCAATATTTTTCTAAGCACTGAGTTTTGATTGTTTATTTGATGTTTTATTGGTACGTTTTCCCCCTATGAAATAATTTTCTAATGACTCTTTTTACATAGTCTCTCCCCAATAGTCCTCCCTTTTAACAAGAAGTATTACTAAGCAATTGGTCAAATGTCTCACTCCACACTGACAGTTCACCATCTCTTTGCTTCCCCAATAATCTTCTGAAGCTACAATTGGTCCCTGTATGCAACAGCCTCTTAACAGATGCTCCCACCTCCCCTCTGCCCTACTTTCAATCCGTTCTTTATACCACTGCCAAAATAACATTTCTTACACATAGATCTGTTTGTACAAAACCTTTTTAATTTAATGTAAACAAAATCATCCATTTTGCATTTCATAATATTCTCTATCTCTTGTTTGGTCATAAACTGTTCTCCTCTCCATAGATCTGAGAGGTAAACTATTCCTTCCTCTCCTAATTTACCCATGGTATTGCCCTTTATGTCTAAATCAAGTACCCATTTTGACCTTATTTTAGTATATGGTGTAAGATGTTGGTCTATGCCTATTTTCTGCCACACAATCTTCCAGTTTTCCCATCAGTTTTTGTCAAATAGTGAGTTCCTATCCCAGAAACTGGAGTCTTTGGGTTTATCAAGCAGTAGATTACTATAGGCACTATAGTGCCTAACCTATTCCATTGATCCATCACTCTATTTCTTAGCCAGTACCAAATAGTTTTGATGACTGCTGCTTCATAGAATAGCTTCATATTTGGTACAGCTAGCCCACCTTCCTGTGCATTTTCTTTTATTAGTTCCCTTGATATTCTTGACTTTTTGTTCTTCCAGATGAATTGTTATTTTTTTTTCCCTAGCTCTATAAAATAAATTTTAGGTTGTCTGTCTTATACATAGATCTGATCATGTCTTAGGCATGATCTCCACTCCAAAGTATTTAGCAGCTCCCCTGCTGCCCTCCTGAATAAAGTTCATACTCCTCTGAAGGTCACTGCAACTTGGCAAGACCCTATCCCTGTAGCCTCTAGTACAATGTACATCCCAGCTCTCCCACAAAAACAAACAAAAACCCCCAGACTGAATGTCTTGTAGACATCTTAAGCTCAATATGTCCAAAACTGAACTTATCTTTCTCATGAAACCTTCTCCTCTTCTTGACTTCCCTGTTACTGTTGTGGGTACTACCACCCTTCCAGTCAACCAGGTTTGCAACCTAAGTGTCATCCTTGGCTTTTCATTCTCTTTTAGTCCCTAAATCCAGCCTGTTGCCAGGTCCTGTCAAGACTATCTTCACAACATCTATCATATATGGCCCCTTGTCTGCTCTTACACTGCCACCACCCTGGTACAGACCTTCATCGCCTCACACCTAGACTACTGCAAAAACTGGCTGGTCATCTCCCTGCCTCAAGTCCTTCCTTGCTCCAGGCCATCTTCCACTCAGCTGTTAAAGGGATCTTCTTAAAGCCTAAGTCTAGCAAATACAAAATCCTTTAAAACCTCTCACAACCTGGCTGCTTCCTATCTTTCCAGTCTTCTTTCACATTATTCCCCTTCAGATACTCTGTGATCCAGTGACACTGGCTTCCTTGCTGTTCCACAGGACACTCCCTATCACTGAACTCCAAGCATTTTCATCAGCAGTCTCCCATGTCTGGAATTTTCTCCCTCACCTCAGCTTACTGGCTTCCTTCAAGTCTCAGCTAAAGTCCCTTTTCATTAAATTGTGAGATTTTCGAGAACAGGTACTGTGTTTTTTCTTACTTTGTATGCTCAGTGATTAGTACAGTGCCTAGCATATAGTAGGCACTTAACATGCTTGTTGACTGTGTGCCTCTGAGTCTTTGTTCGTGGCTTTCCTTGTGGCTAGAATATTCTTTATTGCCTTCTTTTCTTGTTAATTTCCTGCTCAGTCTTTATAGTCTAACATATGCCACTTCCATTGTTCAGCCTTCTCTGATCCCTTGAGATAGTAAAGGCCATTCCCCCACAAATAGCAAGATAATTTCCTTTTAAGACATATTAATATGTTATATACAAATATATCTAAACTCTCCTGGAATCTGTTCTCATTTGAGGATCAGTATAGCCTCTTCTATTCTACTTCCAAGTACTTGATACCCACGAATGTCAAAGAGAGGCTTAAGTCAGTTGCCAGTTTACGTTCTGCCACAGAGAATGGCCACACTAACCTCTACTCTGCTTCTCTGAGCTTTCCTTTTGACTAAAAGACCACTGGACAACATGGTAACAAAACCCTTTCTAGTCCTGCCATATGTACACTGTCCTTGGAGTGCCCTCCTCTGATGCTTCACTGTGGCCTGGGTATTCTTGAGGTTAACAGAGCTGAGCAATGCATGTCTACCCAAACTGGAAAGACTCCAAGTCCAGAGCTGGCTAGCTGGCCATGTGCACAAAGCCTCTTCTCTAGGGGGGCTGGAGGGTGATGAACTTGTCTGTCATCATTCCCGAAGGCTGTCTATGAAGCCTAGAGAGGTTGAAGGAATACCCACACTCATACGAATGAAACAAAGGCGCTTTAAGTACAAGCATATGTGGCTTGAGTTACATGACTTGGGTATTAATCTGCTGAGATGAATGAAGTCTATTCTGAGGCTACAAGGAGATTTACCTTTAATATGAGGGAAGGTATTAAAAATGGCTACTCCAAAGAGGGCTGTTTGTGTCAGGTCACTGTGTTGTACAGAAAGTAGCATGCTGACCACCAAGGAAAAAGCCAAATGTATCTTCCAAAATCCCATACTTCTTACAATCAGTCTTGGAAATGGAAGGACTTTCTAGGCACATTCCCCCCTCTTTTCAAAGGGGGAGTTTATGTCTGAAAAAAGAACAGCTCATCACATGTCCTCAAGCTGCAATTAGAGCACAACCATATCTGCAAAGAACCCTGGCATACTTTGATAACTTCAGTTCCTCATGTTATCTGCTTCCCCAGAACCCCTATGACACCCCACACTATTCAACAGGTAGTAACTAATAAGGCCAGGCAGCACATGCTATCTTTTTTTGCATGTTCAAGTCTTGTCTCCCTATACAGATTAAGGTATCTCCAGGTACATACCATGTTGAATATTTCTTTGCATCTTTAACAGAGTATATCATGGTCTTTGTACACAATTGTTTAATGATAACTTATTTTTTAAAGGAAGAAGCTCTTTAATAATTTGATGAGTTATCAGAAGATAATATTTTTATTAATTTTTTAAAAAATCACCTAAAGTTTCCTTTTTGAAGAGCAGCTTACCAGGTGCATTCAATTTTCAAAATTTAAAGCATTAATGCCAACATTATATGGCACAAGCAGACTGGGTAAGAACCATTTGATGCTAAAAGATGTGTCATTAAAAACCCCTTCTATGTAACTGTTTATAGGGGCCAGCAAAGCACAGTGACAAGGTCAGACAATGGCTTAAGGGGCAGTTTTGTAATGGCCATGACCAAGTATCCCTTACCTATTGTTTATATTCCATATGACATCAGAAAACCAAACAGCTGAAGTCAATTTAAATTTTATTTTAGTAAGATGGGAAAACAAGCCTTGTTGGTATAAGACACAGAACACTTAAATAACTGTTTCTTTGGTTAAGTCTATTAATCCAATCCAACAATTATCCATTAAATGCCTATTATATGCAAGGCACTATGCTAGAAGCTAGTGCAATTAGGCAGCACAGGGAATAGAGCATGTGGCCTGGAGTCAGGAAGACCTGAGTTCAAATGTGACTTCAGATGCTTACTAGCTGTGTGAACCTGGGCAAGTCCTTTAACTGTTTGCCTCAGTTCCTCAACTGTAAAATGAGCAGGAGAAAGAAAT
Source organism: Dromiciops gliroides (assembly GCF_019393635.1). Classification (NCBI taxonomy): domain Eukaryota; kingdom Metazoa; phylum Chordata; class Mammalia; order Microbiotheria; family Microbiotheriidae; genus Dromiciops; species Dromiciops gliroides. The sequence goes on along the minus strand of NC_057862.1, from coordinate 412,336,349 downwards.
GGCAAACAACTCAGGTGTCTCTGTCAGGAACACCCCAAATATTGAAGAATCAGACATGACTGAAACGAGTGAATAACAAAAAATTCTAGAAGCTGAGGATATGAAGACAAAACAGAAGTACCGTTCTTCCTTTCTCCTCTACCTCCTACCCTCACCTAAAGCTTACATTTTGAAAAAGTTTGGTGTAGATAAAGCACAAATCTACATCTCTGTGTGTGTGTGTTTATGCTGTATACAGTTTGACAATCACAGAAAAGACAGAGAATATAACTAGGATAGCTATAACAGCATCCATGATACTGCTATAGCCAGGATATTTTCAATCCTTGTCACCACTTTTCTTTCCTGTTTCCCTTTCCAAACAGAGAAAGTGACACTTGCTTCTAAAGATTAGCAAATTACAGTACACACTGTACCTGAACATCGAGTTCTATGGCCTCTTCTTGAGAGAAAGCTTGGTAAATCAAATCTAGAAAACAAACCAAAAAGATATTATCGGGGGCCTCCATTAAGCATGGCCCCAATATTTAAGAAAACATCTAATCAATGAAATCTAAAGGTAACTATTTAATATGGAGGGAAGGGAGAAGTAGAGTTTCAGGGGTTCCAGGCAGTCTCTCATTTTGCTCCAAGGCCATTTTAATCTCAGGGATGTTAAGAGGTGGTATGCCACAGAGCTTGGAGACATGAGAACTGCAGAAAATAATCTTAATGAATTTATACATAATGTAACTACAGTTCAATTTACAACATTTACATAATACTGAACTTTTGAAGGGCTCAGACCATTTTGAAACTTCTGTGGGATCAGAATAGCTCCATCTCTTTACTGTAGCTTGGATGGCTAGATGCTCAAGGAAAAGTGACTCAGTATCTAAGTGGCCAGTAAAGTAGGTTCACATGACTTGCTCAAGTTCACGCCTGTCCACCTGTGTTGGCTCTCTGTACATGAGAAGGGGTAGGAATACTCAAAGTCAAAAGACCAGATTTTGAGTTCTGGCTCTTTCACTTATTAGCCATGTAGCCCTAGACAAATCACTTAATAATAATAGTATCAATAATTGTAAGCTCCTTGGATAGGACTCTTTTTCTTTTTTTGAACCCCAGCACTTAGCACAGTGCCTGGCACATAGTAGGTGCTTAATAATGTTTTTTGATTACTGATTAATATTTATTGATTGTTAGCATTTATATAGCACTTAAAGTTTCTGAAGTGCTTTACAAAGATCCACACGAGAATCCTAGGATGTAGATTTTATTATTACTCAAATTTTACTGATGAGGTAACAGAAACTAAGAGAGATTAAGTAACTTGTCCAGGGCCACTCAGTTAATAAGTATCTGAGGCAGAATTTGAATTCAATTCTTCTTGACTCCAGGTCCAGCACTCTGTTCACTGGAGCACCTAAATGGTTCTAACTTGAGCCTGTTTTCTGATTTATAAAAAAGAGGATAATTATTATGATAATAATATAATTATTCATGTACTTTCTATCTCAAAAGGTTGCTGTGATGAAACTGCTTTATAAAACTGAAGGCATTATAGAAATGTGGGTTATCACTATAACATTTAACACAATAGTTCTATCCTACCGTGACCATAAATGCCAGATTTTTAAAGGCATTGAAATTTTGATAAAAGGAATTCTTTTTAAAAATTAGGCTTCCCATAAGGGATATCCTTTATAAAGTTTGTGTTTGGAAAACATACACTATAGTTATAACTCATTTGAGGACAAGTACTATGCCTGCTAATGAGAGGGCCATATGCCAGTTTGTACTATACTAGAAAAGAGATGGGATAGGATGGGAAATAGGGTTTTTGTTCAGCAGACTAGTGATGTGGGAGACAGCCTGTGATGGTGTGTGCTCCACTAAGATTACTCAGTCTTTGCCAAGCATAGCTTTGCACTGCTCCTTTGATAAAACTTGGCACACTCTCTCAACTGATCCACTTCTGTGTTATGGCTTCCTCTTCTGAATACCTCCAGAAGTTTCTATAACTCTAGTGCTTTACAGTTTATATAACATCTCCACCCCAACAACCCTGTGAGGTAAGCTGTACAAGCACATTACTTCCATGTTACAGGTAAGAGAAGTGAAGCTCAGAGAGGTGGAGTGACTTTCCTAGTTATACAGGAGGGGCAAGAATTCAAAACCAGGTCTCTTGGATTCTCAGGCTGGTGTTCTTTTTCTTGTCTTTGTGATCCTTATTGTCACTTATTTGACCCCTTCATATACATCTTGTGTTCTTAGCTAGTAAGATTAAAGATTATGAGCTGAAATGGAAGTTGGAGATCATTCCCTCGTTTTACAAATCTGGAAATTGTGGCCAAGGGAAATGATTTTCCAAATTCACGCTACTTTTGGTGCAGTGAAAAATGCACTGGATTTGGAATTAAAAATCTGGATTGGACCAGCTCTATCACAACCTACCTGTTGAACTTTACTCTTGTCTCTTAACCTGTCTCCTCCTTTGTAAAACAAGTGACGTGCAACTGGATGTTCTTTTAGATCCCCTATCTAGCTCTAACGGTTTATGATCCTATGAACCCAGAACTGCAGAATAAGTTATTGTTTAACTAATTGGCAGCTTCCTCTCTTTTTATACATCCACTCTGCCTTCTATCTGTAGTCTTAGCTCCAGAATAACAGGGACTGATCTTCAAGGTTTTTTTTCCCTTGTGGCACTTAAGAGAGATGATCATACAAGTGCCCAAGTGGCATTTGCTGGAAGAGACCATGAAATGATTTGTAGCAAGCAAACGTCAGAGCTAAAACAAATGACAAGAGACTAGAGTCCTGGATACAGGAGCTGAAGAATATCAGGGATGGTTAGGACTTTTGGTCATAACATGTGACTGGCATATGATCAAAAGGCCCTTCAAGAATATTCCTAAAAAGTCACTTCCAGTAAGGTGAAATCCACAGCCTTACGAGCATTCCATTTTTGGACAGCTCTAACTGAAAGGAACATTTTCTTCCACTGGGTCTAATATTTGGTCTCTGAAACTTCTCCCTCTCTGCCCCGGAGCCAAGAACAAATTTAATTTCTCTTTTGCATGATGGCCCTTGATATAGCTCAAAACGATTATCACATCCCTCCCTACGTCTTCTAATTTTCAAATCCTGTCTCAGCTAGCCACTACTTTTTTTACTTTGGCAAGTTAACTCCCTCTCAAGGCCTCAGTTTTCTCATCTGTAAGATGGGTAGGAAGGACTAGAGATATGCCTAGTACAGTCTCCTCATTAAACATAGGCAGGGGAGCGGGCCGGGGACGGGCTGGCGTAGGGTCGTTCTGGAGGGTACAAGGCCAAGGCACGAACGTCCTGGCCTTTCTACAGACGCGGAAGACGAGGGCGAGGAAGCCGGCCCCAAGTCTCCCCGGCCGACCCACCGCCCGGTCCCCACTCACGCTCCATTCCCGAGCTGCTTCCGGCTCTGCCTGATGACATCTCGAGGCCCGCGCCGCACTCACGACGACGTCTCTCCGGCCCCTCCAGCTGCCTTTTTTCTCACTTTCAGCCGGTCCTACGCTGTCCTGTCGTGGCAGCGAGATGCGAGGCGAAGCCGCGAACCTGGCCGCAACTTGAGGACGAACGGGGAGAGAAAAGATAGGAGGAAGCTGGGACTCAAGAACACGGGAAAGATCAGGGGGCTGGCAGACGCCCGGAGATGACGCAAGGGGAAAAAACGTCATGCAAACGCGCCGACGCAGAGCGTGAAGGCATGCGCATTTCTGCGCCTCTCGGGGCGCCACTGTTTAAAAAACTTTGGAGGTAGCTGAAGCTTTAGGCTCCGCTCCTCTGTGGAAGCGAACTCAGAGACCTGGGTAAAGAGTAGAGAAGGGAGCGCGGTAGGGACCCAGAAAAGGACACTCTCTTAACAAGAGGAGTGCGAGTCGGTGTCGAAAGATGACCTCCCCTGCTGCGAGTGAGTGATCCCAAGTAGGGCGGTAGTCACACTGCAGTGGCTCTTAACCTGGAACCGCTTTTTAATGCTGAAAACTCCATTGCAATATAATTTGTTTCCTTTGTGATCCTCTATTTTGTTTTATGCATTTAAAAATATAATCTCTGAGAAGGGGTCCGTAGGCTTGATCAGGCTTCCAAAGGGTTCCATGGCAGGAAAAAAAAATAAAAAAAGGTGAAGAATCCCTGAGGTAGAGCTTATTTACCCCTCGCTGTGCAAGTAATATACTTCAATATATAGACAGATTCAAGATCTTACTGCTGTGGGGACTTCCTCCTTCACCAGGGCATTTCATTTACATGACAGGCACGTATTAAACTCCTACCATGTTCCAGGAGCTAGGGAATTTTTGTTATTTTTCTGGACCTGGATTTCCTTGCTATTGGAAACTCAGCCAATACATTGGCACTGGTTTTGCATTTTACCGACTTCGAGAGGTGCCTAGGGCGCAGAAAGGTTAAGGGATTTTGCCCTGGGTCACAAAGTTGGTGTGTATAGCGGCAGGATTTGAACCCATGACTTGTTGACCACCCAGACCAGCTGCCTTTAAAAGCAAGGTAGGCTAGGGATTCTGAGAGTAAGTACTTCCAAGGTATAGGGGACAGCCTGGACAAGACACAGAGATAGAAGATGGGAATACTAGACTTTATGGTGGGAAGTAATGTGAAATTCTGGAGGGAGCAAAACCAGTTTTGTTAAGGACTTTACCCAATGAGTTTATCTTTTATCCGAGGAAGTACTGGGGGAATCACTGAAATTTCTTGAGCAGGGAAAGGACATGGTCATACCTCTGCTTTAGGACTACCAGTTTGGTAGCTGTGTGGAGTTTGGATTGGAGAGGGGACAGATGGGAGGCATTGATGGTTCTGTTGGGTGTTTGTCCATGTCTTCCCATAAATCCTGGTAGAGAATTTACACAACACAACATATTGGAGCTTATTCTTTACTAGGCTTAAAACAAGTAAACAAAAAACCAAAGAGGTTACCATTACAATTCTCTAGCTATATACCTTTTATATTTTACTCTCACTGTGATTGGTTTAACTCCTTTCCTATTCAAATAAGTTCTTGATGCTGTATGCCACATATTGAGCCCATGCAATAAAGCTCCATAAAATAGAGCACTGGCCCTGGATTCAGGAGGACCTGAGTTCAAATCTGGCCTCAGACACTTAACACTTACTAGCTGTGTGACCCTAGGCAAGTCACTTCACCCCAATTGCCTCACCAAAAAAAAAAAAAAAAAAGCTCCATCAAAGTGTGGGAGAGGTTAATCAGCAAGCATTTATTTAGGTCCTCTGATGTACCAAGCACTGCTAGGTGCTAGTGATACAAAGATAAAAATGAAACCATACCCACCCTTCAGCTTTCATTCTATTGGAAGAAACAAAATGTATACTTATAATTAAACACAAAATACATACAAAGTAATTGCAGGACCTGAAACTAGTAACTGAGGTGATCAGGAAAGGCTTCATGTAGGAGGAGGTGACATTTGAGCTGAGTTTTGAAGGAAGGTAGAGGTAAGAAGAGAGAATATTCTAGCCATGCAGTATAGTATACAACCATATAGTATTGTTGTGTCTGAGGAACAGCAGATAGATGAGCTTGGTTGGTTAACAGATAGGTGAAATATGGGGAAAACCAGTTCCCTTAGAGCCATAGGTACTTCTTAGTGCCAGTGTTTACCATTATTTTGAAAAATAGGCTTATTGTATCTGCTCCTGTCTGGTATCAAAATCTATGTACTAGGGGCAGCTAGGTGGCGCAGTGGATAGAGCACCAGCCCTGGAGTCAGGAGTACCTGGGTTCAAATCCGGCTTCAGACACTTAACACTTACTAGCTGTGTGACCCTGGGCAAGTCACTTAACCCCAATTGCCTCACTAAAAAAAAAAAATCTATATACTAGATTGTTTTTGTTAGTTGCTGTAGCAAAAAAAAAAAAAAAAAGAAAGAAAGAAAAGAAAAGAACTCTTTAGTGTCAGCCGGTTTGGTGGTAACCTTTCTCTGCGTCCTGAGCTAAGTGTATCCTCAGTGGACAATCAATCAAGTGTATTAAGTGCCTACTATGTACTACTTTGGGGATACGAAGGCAATTAATTAGACAAAGACCATTGCTAGTCTCACACTGCAAGCTTTTTCAGCTTAAGCCCCATTTGCATAGCTTTTGAGAACCTAGGGTTAGCTCCATGCTGGGATGTAGTGGAAAAAGTGCAGGTATTAGAATGTTTAAATCCCAAAACTCAATCCTTCTTGGATGTTTTAATAATAATTTAAAAAATAAATTCACTTAGCATTTCTAAACCTGTATTTTTCATCTATAAACTAGGAATTTTTGTACGGTTTACCTCAAATGTGAGGAAAATGTTTTGTAATCCTTAAAGCTCTGAATGGGATTTTTTTCAGTGGGATGTCTGAGTAGCTATAGTGAATCATGTCATCGGTATTATCTAAACAAGAGCCAATACCTTAGATTGGGAGCTATTCTAGATGCTTGGGTTCTAGTACTGTTTCTGTTATAAAATCACGGGCAGCACTTTCCCTATTTGGACTTCAGGTTCTCTACCTGAAAGCGAAAAGTTTGAATCAAATGATTTCTAAGGTGTTTTCTTTCCCTGACATTCTGTAATTCCACAATGAATAGCCTTAAGGGGGAGAGGACAGAAAAAATCCTTGCCTTTCAGATGAAGGAGAGATGCAGTTTCTGATCACTGTAAAAGTTGGATAATGATTTGGTCAGACTTGTATATTGTACCCCATGTTGTATCAGTGCTTCCAAATTAATAGCCACAGTTGGTAGGCATTCTTATAGGGCAGTCTTATAGGACTGAGGTGTCAAACATGCTGTGTAGAGGCTGCAATGAAACCCTGCAACACTCCTGAATCCTGGCCAAACCAGATTCAAATGTAATGGGCAAATATTTAACAAAAGAAATACAAATACAATACAAAATAGATAATATCAACATGTTTTTTTTTAATCAGTTTGTGGCACCAGGGATCCTTATGAAAGGTGTAGTAGCCCCATTTCTATTTGAGTTTGACACCACAGTGATAGGAGCATTTACCACTATCAGTTAAAACTGACCATCAATCACATAGGAGGCACACATACTTTGTTATGGAGAAAATCCTAGTCTGAAACCTGGAAGATTTTAGCTTCGATGCTAATCAGGGTAGTCATTTCCCTGTTTTTCTGATAGAAAAAAAAAAGAGGAGTAATGCTATTGACATGTTAATTCTCTACCCTCTATGATTTATCAACTTTAATGGTATTTCTATGCAAATGAATAACATCTACATAGGCAGCCCTCATCTCTCTGTTCTCATTTTGTATCACTATCTATCTTCTATACATCTTCATATAAGTATCCAATAGACTAAACATGTGTGAAACGGAATTAATCTTTCCCTTAAAACTTACCCTTCTAGGGGCAGCTAGGTGGCGTAGTGGATAAAGCACTGGCCCTGGAGTCAGGAGTACCTGAGTTCAAATCCGGCCTCAGACACTTAACACTTACTAGCTGTGTGACCCTGGGCAAGTCACTTAACCCTCATTGCCCTAAAAAAACCCAAAAATCCAAAAAAAACTTACCCTTCTACCTAATATTCCTGTTTCTATAGAAAGCACCACTATCCTTCTATTTCTCAATTTTCCAACATAGTTATTCTCAACTTTTTATTCCTCCTCACCCCCAATATCCTGTCATTTGCCAAATCTTGTAAATTGTGCTTCCCCTGTATCTATCCCATCCAATCCCTTTCTCTCCATTCACAAGACCACTACCCTAGTTCAGGCCCTCATCAACTCTCATTTTGACTTAGTAGCTTCCTGATTGGTTGCCCTGCTTCCCAGCTCTCTGATCTCCAATCCACCCTCTATAAAGCTGCCAAAATAGTTTCCCAAAGTACAGATCTGACCATATCACTTCTGTATTTGAGAACCATTAGTGGCTTCCTATTGTCTCTGATAAAATACCTATGTTTATCATAAAGCCCTATACACCCTGGCTCCACCCTCCCTCACTTATGTCTTGTTCCATCAAAGCTGTCCTACTTGCTACTCCCAAATTTGGTATTTTATCCCTCACTTAAATGGCTTTGCAGTCTCTCTCATGTCTCTTTCTTCATGTCTTAGAATCTCTAGCTTTTTTCAGGCTCAGTTTAGGTGCTATTGCCACCCCCTAGTTTTTAGTACTTTTCCCTCCCTAAAATGACTTTGTATATACTTTGTCCTCATGTTGTATTATTGCTCCTCCCCACTAGGAGAAGGTAGGCTTGAGGACAGGGATTTATTCCATTTTTGCCTTTGTATCTTCAACACTTAAAACAGTGCCTTGTATATAATGGATGCTTAATGATGCCTCTTGAAAAGACTTGAATATTCCTTTAGTCCAAGTGAATGTTTGAGCCCTCACCTTTGATTTTAGTTCCCACCATGTCTTTAGAGCTCAGGTCTAAGATTCTATCAATTCCTGCTATATCAAACCCTACCTTGTCCTTTAGAAAATGGATGCTACTGAAAAATGAAAGCATTGATGACAAAGGTGGCAATAAATTTGTTGGATGAGAGTCAGTATTATTTTGTGGTCTCTGAGAAGGAGAAATAGCAAATATAAATTGAAAACTCAACTGTTTGGGATATTCAAGTATAGTGACTTAGCAGTACTATTTACTGTCAAATGGTTCATGAAATCCAAATTTCTCCAGGGTTTTAACTCCTGAAAATCACTATTGAAGTCCATCTTTGTACCTAATATATGCTCCACAACAGACTCTTATCTCTGTCTCCTAAAGGAGATTTTACTCATTGAGTTGTCCTCATTAAGAAAAGCTCAGTTCTTGTGAATGGAACATTTGGATGAGCACTACAGCTCTTTGGGGCCACATGAGTGTTCCTTCATTGGATTTATGGGGCAATTCCTGAGGCACTTAAGGGATTCACAGTGAAATCACTGTTGGCTGTGCCAGTGCTGTAAATCCAACCATCCAGGTGAAATGGATGCCTGGGGAGTAAAGTCCACACTTCTCTTGCCTTGTCTTCTCTGCTCTCAACTTTGGTGTTGGTATCAAGAACAATGGGAGCCTTTGGGTGAACATATGTATAGCATTGCTTATTCTGACAGAAGATTTTGATGAGGGGTAGGTAGTATGGAGCAACCTACGAGTTGATATGAAACTTTGAAAGCATCAGCATTGAAAAGGGATGGGGAAAAGGCTAAAGCAGTGACTTGATACATTGAAATTAGAGACAATATAAGTACCTGAAGAAGTCTAGCAGGGAGAGAGAGTATGAAGATTCAGAAGATGAAAAGTTACATTTTTCTCAATTAACCTGAGTATAGAAATTGATGAACAGGTGAAGGAAGATATTAAAAGACAAGTTGCAGAAGTTGAATGACATTTATGTAACATGACACTTTAAGGTTTGCAAATCACTTTGTATCTATTAGTTTATTTGAACCTTATTGTAACCTATGAAGTACTTATCGTACAGTCAAATGTACTGAAAGTTTCATAAGGATCATTTGAACTCAGATCTAGCATTGTGCCACATTTTCTCACAATAACACCTATCTTTACAGGCATAGCTTGAATACCATCTCTCTGAGCTCTTTTCTGACTACCTCAGCTAAAAGGGATCTCTTTCCCCAAACACTTGTCGCAATTTGTATCACTCATTTGACATTTGTATACTATTTTGTTGTGTTGGTTGTTTTTTCATATGTGTGTGCCTTATCTTTTTATCTAGACCATAAGAATTTTCAGGGCAGAAACTGTCTTTTGTATTGTTATAGCTTTCCTCAGTGTCTACTGCTGTGCTCTTCACATAATATGTCTTTAGTAGATGCTTTTTGAATTAAGAAAATGTATCTTCACACTTTTATATTTTTCTTCCTGTGCCTAGCTCAGAGTCCTGCACATGGTAAAATCAAATTAATTGTAGGAGTTAGGAAGGATGGTAGAGATCATTTAGATTAGCCTTATATTTCAAATGAGAAAACTGAGACCCCACGAGATTAATAGTATTCATTAAATACTTGTTGGGTGACTAACCCCCTAGATTCAATATCTTCCACACCAAGCCAGCTTTATTAGCAAAAAAAGGTCTTCTTCATCCTGCCCCCAACAAGACTATGTTAGAGGTGCCAATTTGGTATGAAAAAGACAAAGGTAACCTGAAAGGGGGGAAAAAATCTTTTCAATAATCCTCATACCAAATTATCTGCCCACAAATAATATTGAAGTAACACCAGTCAGAGTTAGAAAAGGAGTAAGAAAAAAGTTGTGCAGGGATTGCAGCACTGTCTCCTTTTAAATTATAATGCCCTATGGATTCTGGTTAGGACCTTTTCACTTCCACACTACCCTTCCCTCTAGTCTCTTAGAAAACCTGGCCATTGAAGTGCATGGGAATCAAGGCTGATTGCTAGAGAGGAATTTGGTGTGAGGTCTGATAGTCTAGTTCTTGAAAATTCTTTTCCAGCTTCCCAGAGGAAGTGTCAATCCATATTAACATTGTTTCATTCCTCCATAGTCAGTGGGAGATAAAAAAGAGAAAGAACCATGCCTAATTCCATATTTGGTCCAGATCAGCAGAGCAGCTCATGAACATGTGATGATGATGGAAAAGTCCTCTTCATAAGTAAGACTTGGAAACTTCCCTCTGGGTATTGTCATCCTTTCTCTCAGCTCTGAAATCTTGGCTAGGATCCCCAGATTTGAGAAGGAATTATGGGTGTGCATCGAAGGGAGGATAAATCTTTAACTACTGTACCTGGAGTCCTATTATCCTGTCACTTCTAGCCCATTGATCTCACCTTTCAGAGGAAGTTGGCTGTGAGAAGAACACAGTACAGCTCTGTCATCAAAGTTCTGCACTGTAGGCATTTTTCGAGGCAGAAAGCCCTCTGCCTACTGAAGCTGAACCCTTTTCTAACATAGGGGATGGCATATGCTTACCTGCTTTAGTTGGGAAAGTGTCAACTGAAAAGCAGGTGATGATTCCAAAACAACTGACATCCAGCATGTGGCGGTTCCTTGAAAATAGGATGAAAACTAAGTCTGTTTATACTCCTTCCTTGAATCTGCCCAGCACCAAGCTTTGTTCTTGAAAAAGAGGCAGCAAAAATTACATTTTCACGAAGAAGGCTGCAAACTTCAATTAAGCACAGGAACTATTATTTCAGGGGCTGGGAAGACTTCCTTGCTCCAAAAACAAACAAACAAACCACCTTCCTACTCCCACCTGCTCGATGATGTCAGAAAGTTCCTTCACTGAAGACCAGGTTTTTTATCCTATAATGAAAGGCAAGACTTAAAAAAACTAATCCTTTTGAGGGAAGGAATTCATTAACTTATCTTTATAGGGGATGTGTAGTGACCATAAAACATCCTTTCTTGACAGTTAGTTTTGATTTAGGGGAAGGAAGTTGAGAAAAGAGATACAGCGAGAGTACTAGATGATCCAAAGCCGGAGAAGTAAGGTGGCACTGTGGATGTGGAGGAGAGCAAAGAAATGAAATGCCAGGGGCACTATAAACAACACTTATTTTAAAAGAGGTACACACTTTCCAAAGCTGCTTTGTTTAGTAAGGACCTTTGAACTCTCAAGAAGGGCCGTTTTGATCCCTATTTGGGATATTTTGTCCATGACAAATTATACCAGGATACATTATTTCTGAGTATATATTTTCTTGCTTCCTATAAGGCTTAGAATAAGGAACATGAATAGTGAGTTGGAGAGCAGCCATCTCTGTCCAAATGCAGATGGTGTGGGTTCCGCTAGAGGGCAGCCTAATACAAGAATTAAAATTGAGAGCCCATTGCCAGCATGTGTCTCTTCAAACCTGTCAGAAATAGCTCTTTACTTCTCATTTCACAAAATGATAGCCTCCTCTACTTGAAATCTCCAACACTCATGAACCAGGACAGTTCCTTTAAAGTACAATGCAGTTTGATTTTGAAAAGCACCTTCCCATCCAGAGTGGATGACATGGAGTTAAATAGTTTAGAATAATATAAAGGTTAAAAGAAGAGAATTATGAGGCCCTGGAGAACAGGCTTGTTTTCCAATGACAGTCAGAAATTGATGGTATGTCTAGGAGAGGAGCAAGCTCTTCCAGATGACAAGATTAGTATTGTTGGTCCAAGTTTATTGTAAGGTTAAAGGGTGGGTTTCCAGGTCCTCTTAGTCCCTTCTAAGGTTGTGGAACTGCAGTGTATTTACTCTATAATGATTTTCCTTACATTGACCTTGATGTGAAAATAGTTACTCATGCCCCCAAAGTCAGTAATGTAAAACATTGACAGTGATCTATAGAAAATTGCTCATGACAAGGGTACTTTCATTTATTATATAGATGCAGAAGAAACTGAGGCAAAGAGAACTGAAGTTATTGAGCTAAATTGCTGCCAGATAAATATTTATCCCTTAAAGCGCATGGCCATCTGGGTGAAATTTCTTGGTCTTTTCTGAATTAAGAAGATCATGATTCCAGTTTTTCTTTCTAGGTAAGGACTTAGAGAGAAGAGATCAAAAGTTAAACACACTGACAGGACAGAGAAGTCCTTTGGCATTTATGTGAAAGGAATAGAGACACAGCCTTAGGTATTGGTAAAAAGGATTTAGTCTACTATGAGGTATGAGAAGGCCATATGTTATCTCTTCCATGAAACCCTCTCCATCCTTCCAGCTGGATGTGATCTCTTGGGATTTCATTTTGCTTATTGGAAAATAAGAGGTTTGGAGTAGGAGACCTTTAAGGTCCCTTCTAATTCTGAATCCTATGATTTTCCTTCTCTGACTCTCAGGGCTATTTCCACTGAAAGGGAAAACATGGAAAAAGATGGTGCCAAGGACACACTTCCATTTTGTCTAGGCTTGGCCTTTAACATAGACTCTCATAGGGATTAGACAGTATCAAGAAAGACACTGGCTTTTCTGTGTAGTATGTAAGTGGGGGAAAACAAATTATTTGGCAGTGCAGTATAATGGAAAGATCATAGAATGGGGATGTGCAGGGGCGGAGGGGGGGGAGTATATTTCATACTGGCCCTGCCATTAACTAGTCATGGAGTTGGCAAATTACTTCCCCTCACTGGGCCCTGGATTCCTTATCTATAAAATGAAGGTATTGAATTTAGATCTCCCTTCTTCCCAGATTATCAGGTATATAATATACTTACCTGTTTAATAAATGTTTCTTGCATTTGGATTGGAATAAACACTTGAGTGCCCACGATGTATAGAGTGCTGTGCTAGGACAAAGACTGGTGATCTCTAATGCCCCCTACCAGGGTTGACCAGAATCCATCTGGTCCGCTTTATTGATCACATGGCTTGGGTGACATGATAGCCGGAAACTCCAGCCCTTCCAATGAAATGGAGGAGCACTAGGCTTTATCATCTGCTAGGCATTGATGCCCTGAAGAACTTTGTCACTATCATCAGAGCTACTGATAGAACATAAAAAGTTCTAAACTTTAGCATCTGCCCTCCTGCTGTACCCTTAGGACTTCTAGGCTTTTCTATCCACTGTTTATCAGAACTTTTGCTAATGTATTGTTCTCCCAGTTAGAGTGTGAGCCCCTTGAGAGCTGAGACTAGTTATTTCTCTTTGTATCACCAGCACTTAGAGCATAGTAAACACTTAAATGCTTTTTCATTCATTCATTCATTCATTTGTTCATCCATATATTCATGATTCTGTAATTATCTCCATCATTTACTCCTCTACTTGGAGAAAGAGAAACTGGAAAGTTAAGTCCCATTTCGTATTTGAGTAGTGGTAAGGAAAACTAACGGTCCCCTTGGGTTTTGTAAAAATGTCAAACTTGCCATTAGTGACTGGATGTGTGTTATGTCTTGCCCAGCCCCTACAGCAGGTTTGTTGGATGATATTACTGCCCCTGTCTGGTAACTCACACAGACTTTTCTTGAGAGTACTAAATAGCACATTTCTCATTTAGGCTTGAAGTGTTTCCTGTTATTAATATGGGATACCTGAGCAGAGACATAGTTACACAGAGTATGAATGCTCCCCTGTAGTAACATAAATCTACCTTGTGGCACAGGGAGAGGGCTTACTTATTTTTATTAGGTAATTGATCGGCAGCATTGATTGGAAAAAAATAGGTCTTGTTGACCATTTTCTTGGATGTCGATCAATGATATTAATTTACAGTACATCATTTCCTGCAGCTGGCACTAATTATTGCAGATAAAGTAATGCATATATCATTGGGGGGAGTACATGACAGCTGTACCTTCAAAGGGGAAAAAAGAGATTTAACTCGACCAGACTGTTCAGCAAATAATGTCCCCCTCCCCAATAGCAGAAACCCAAGCTATCTGATTGAAATGCCTAAGCCTGGCATTCAAAACCCTGTCTTCACAATCTGACCTCGACTTAATTATCTAGCCTTATCTCCTTTGCTCTAGTCCAACTGGTCCAACCTACTTGATGCATTTGTGTCTCTATGTCTTATGCTTTCCCAATCTTTGAAATACCCTTTCCTCAGTCCCTCTATTCTGTTTTTCTCCATATTTTAGCAGCACCTTAGCCCCTTGGGAACTTTTCGAAGCCTTTCCTACCCATTGTAGCCCATAAAAGTCTCTCCTTTCTTAGAATTCCTATGTATTTGCCGTCTTTGTCATTCATTTGCTATTTAAATATACATTGTGGTATTGGTTGACTTTAGTTTTGTCTGGGCCCCTCAACTAGACTGTATGCTTCCTGAAGGCAGGGGTTGTACCTTACTCATCCTTGTATCCCCCCACAGTGACTTGCTAGGCACATGATAGATGTTTAAAAAACGATAGTTTTGCAAATATTGCTCACTGAATAAACAAAGCCATTTGTGTCTGTGGGTGAGACTACTCCAGCCAGGGAGATATGTGCAACAGGTACACACAGACTGCCAAGAGGAAAGGAAAAAAAAAAAAAGGCTCCCGAAGCAGATGATATTCGTGCGTAGCTTCTGCAAGGGAGGCTATTCTTAGGTACACTCAGGAAGTATCCTGAGCTCATTTATGTTCTACTGGCTAAGGGTCTGTGCTATTCATTTTGCATAAAGGAAAACATTTTCTGGGAGGAGAAAATACAATGTTATTGGCCAGGTCTTGCTTCACCCACCTGATGGGGAGAAGAGGCCCTTTGTTCAAATAGGTTCCCTCTCCCAGATCCCGATCTCTTTTTGTTGAAGTCCTTCCTTTAACGTAAGGCCCAACCCCAATGCCACCTCCTCCATGAAACCTTCCCTGGCACCCTCAGGTGAAAGTGATTTGCCCCTCTTCAGATTTCTCCTAATGCTTTGCCTGGCTCTCATTGAGTCTACCTTATATTATGTTATTTGTGTAGGTATCATACCAGTGTAGTAACAATAATAATTAGCATTTAAATAGTGCTTTAAGGTTTGCAAAGTGCTTTGTGTATGTTATTTCCTCTGATCCTCATAATAACCCTGTGAGGTAGGGTGAGGTATTATACCCATTTTATTGGTGAGGAAATTGAGCCTGAAAGAGGTTAAGAGATTTGTCTGGGGACATATGGCCAGTACATATCTGAGGCAGGATTCAAATTAGATGTTCCTGTCTCCAAGTCTAGCACGCTATACACTGGGCTATGTAATTGCCTTGTACAGTGGAAAGAACCCTCATTCTGGAGTCAGAGCACCTAGGTTCAAATCCTACCTTTGAGGCTTGCTACCTATTTGACTTTGGGCAAGTCACGTAACCTCCCTCTCTTGGACTCAGTTTCTTCATTTGTAAAATGAGGGGATTGAATTTGATGGCTTCTGAGGTCCCTTCCAGCTCTAAATCCCCCTATTAAACCCTAAGCACCCCGAAACCAGGGACTGGCATTTTTCACTGTTTTATCACTTGTGGTAGAAGCTTAGTGAAAATTTGTGGAACTGAAGATAATCTAGTACATTTTCTATAAGGAGAATTTGAGCTCCTGCATTTTAGAGATTGGATGGCAGCTGTCTAAATATAAGGTGCTGGGTTTCATCTCCTTTGTTTACTGTTTCCTGTTATGTGTATTACTGTAGGCAATGTGGTATAGCAGAAAAATCCCTGAGCGGGGGGTTGGGGAGGTGTCAACAATTAATATAAACAAACAACAAATATTTATTAAGCACTTACTGTGTGTAAAGCACTGGCAATGTAAAGACAAAAATAAATCATGTTGCTGTCTTGGTGCTGGTAGCTAATTTACTGTGTAATCTGGGGAAGAAGACTTACATCTATATCTATATCTATATCTATATATCTCTATATATCTCCATCTATATATCTATGTATCAGCTCATTGAATCCTCACAGCAACCCCATGAAGTAGGTGTTTTCATTATCCTCATCTTATCATTATGGAAACTGAGGTTCAGGGAAGTTAAGGGATTTGTCCATTGAGGTCACACAGCTAGTAAGGGATTTGAACTCATGTCTTGCTGACTCCAAGTCCACTGCTCTATCCAACAGCTACTTGCATGTCTCATTTGTAAATGCGGGTTGGACTAAGTGGCTCCTGGGGTCACTTCTGACTCTGACATTTTGTGATTCTTGCCATCTGTATCTGCCATAGAGGGAATCCCTGATCAGACATGGTTTGGATTCATTCCAGAAGTTCTGCCCAGCTCTGACATCCTGTGAAAGAGAATAAAATATTGAGTGTTAAAATGATCACTTAAAGTAATTCTCTTTTTCCCAAAGTGCTACCATAGTGCTGGGCACATAGCATATGTACAATGAAAACATATACTTTGTGATTCTGGAGGTCAGTTAGTCTAAAGTTCAGATCATAGCTTTAGAGCTGGAAAGGACCTGAGACTCCAATCCCCTAACTTTACAAATGAAGAAACTGAGGCACAGAGAAATGACTTACCCAGAGGCATGCAGCGAGAAGTGTCCGAGGTAGGATTTGAACTTATGTCTTCCTGATGCCAAATCCAGTGCTCTGTTATACCCCCTAACTGCCAGACAGACACACAGACAGATGGACAGAAACAAGGAAGAGAGCTCCTAGCTAGCTCTGTTGTTTGCACTGCAACTAGAAGGAGAGTAGTCTTGGCATAATTCTTAGGGCTCAGAGGAGAACTGGACTTTGAGATGAGTATTGATTTAGTAGTTGTTTGAGGGTGGATGGGAAAGAAGAACCCAAATCTGCCTGCTCAGGGTTAATCTCACAGTGCTGAATGTAGTTGCATTCTTTACTCATAGATTATCCTGTACCTGAACTCAGATGAATGAACATAGTTTTTACCAGGAAGCAGAGAGAGCACTGAATCATCTAAGGAAGTCTTTTTAACATTAGTTTCTTAAGAAAAGGAATGTCTCTGTTCTGTTCAGATCAGATTCTTTAAGGAGAGGATGCCAAATCCCCTCTTTCCACCCTCCCAGCTGCCTGTTAGGGACCGTCACTGTACTTTTCACCTTCAAAGTTAAAATTTCCACCTGCCCTTCAACTTAATTGCCGGTCAGGGAGTGAATTCCTTTTGAATTTCTAAACTAGATTTTCCGTAGTGAAAGCAGGAACTGTTTTCTTGTGGTGTACAAGGCAGCTAACCCCTAAATAAAGTTTATTTAATAAAGCAATTAGTTCCAGCTGAATTCACGAAGGTGGAATTATAGGTCCATTTGAAGGAAAATGAAAGGGTGTCAAGCTAGAAGGTCAAAAGAGGAGCTAATGAAATCTCCTCACCGAGTGTAGATGATGCAGTGCCCCAAAACACAAGTGTTCCCAGAAGGGCGTTCTCATTTCCAGAGCTCACACAAAACCAGCCCCACCAGAGTAAAACCACAGCATGACACACAAAGTTGGTACAGTAAAAAGTGTGTTGGATTTGGAGGGTGAGGGAGCTGGGTTTAAATATGTATTAACTATATGGCCTTGGGCAAGTCTTTGGGCCTCAGTTTTCTCATCTGGTACATGAGGATGTTAGAATAAAACCCCCTCCGGCTTATGAACCTGTTGTGATCTTGTATGAAAGTGCATGTTTGATATAAGTAACACTAAATCTGAATTTTCTAATATTGTGGCTTATACCATCCTAAAGACTGGAAGGGCATGGGGAAAAAATTCACATAATTCATCGAATCTATGCTTTCTATTTCGCGCAAATAGGGCTAAAGGTATTAGGCTTTAGGGTCAACTGAAGTCATTACTATTTCCTAAGTATAGCTGTAGTCCTACTTATCCTCTCATCTCTGTCTTCTTGCTCCTTGCCCTGGGCTGCCCTAAGAACAAAACACTACACAGTGATCATAGAATTAAAGAACTGATGATTGGAAGAAACCTTAAGGATCCCATAAGCAAATCATTGAACTCAGTTTCTTCCTCTGTAAAACAGAAATAAGAATACTTAGTGTATAAACCTCTCAGAGCTGCTGTCATGAAAGTGAAATGGATCTGAAGGTGACTTGAAAAGTATGAAGTACTGTATAATATGTTTGTGAGATTATTATTTCATTAGCCCTGTTGTGGAGAGGAAAAGCTATATGATTCATCAGACAAGTATGTCTTCTTGAGGTGGAGAAAGGTAAATGGAGTATTGGATGCGAGGCCACAGAGTGGAGAATTTGACAGAATCCTCAAAAGGAGGGAATGTCATTGATTGTTCTTGTATCTCTCTGAACTCATTTTGGGTCCTGTTCAGGTTCTAAAGTGGTGCAAAGGGAAGCAGTCTTCATGTTAATTATCTCCATTCTGGGCTCTCTCCATTGGACCACATCCTTCTCCCTCTCTCCATCCTTTCTCCCCCCCAGCTCCCTAGCTTTGGAATTATGCACTTCATTGCCCAGTAATTAAGTAGTGATGTACAGTGAAATGGTTATCACCAGGGCTCATTCAGGAAAATGAACCATTTTTATATTTAGCTTGATAACATTGAGAGGAAAAAAAAAACATAAATATTTTTAAAGGACTTTCTAAGCGAAGAGGAATTGGTCTCTAAACAGTTGTAGATTTTATGACTCATCAAATCTGCCAGTATTCAATCACCATCTTTCACATACCTCTTTTCAGATGTGCTTAGAAAGTCTATATGTCCATTATGTTCAATTCATTTATTTTAATCACACAACTGAACTAATTCCACATGAACATTCCTTCCTCCCTCCTCCACTCCCCTTTTACCTTCCATCAACCATTGCCATACTTTATGTGGGTACCAGATGAAAAGCCTCCTGCTGTCTTTCCCTGGCTTCCCTTTCCCAAATTTAATTAGCCTTTCAGTGATAGACAAGGGCCTGGACTGCTGTGTTTTCTCCAGCTCTATAAATGCCAGCAGCAATGTAGGCATGCTCTATCAAAACGAAACACATTCCATGGACCACATGGTGTTTTCATGGCTGTGAACATCAGCAAGGGTTTTTTCAGGCAAACTCTCCCTAGGTAGGAGAAAGTTATCAGTGAAAAGGTAACCAGGTCAACTTTCCTGAGTTAATCTCATTGACTAAGCTTTGTAAACAAATAAGAATCAAAATATCAGCCTTCTGTTACTTCTTTACCCCCTCCCCCTGGAGGGGGGGGGTGGGGCAGGAAGCTAAATTTAGAGATCTAGAGATGGGTCAAATAGATCTGTTGAGTTCATTATTGTAGATACTGCAAAAGTCAGTCTTGTTTTCTGTGTCTCTTGAAGAACAAAACAACTGTTGGAAAACTAAAAAAGTTAAATCAATCAGTTTTTCAAATCTCTGATGCTAAACCAACAATTTGCTTTTAATTTTTCATTAAATTAATATTTTAAAAACATGTGATCCTATACTCAGGGAACAGAATGAGACATATTTTTGGAACATGGCCAGTGAGGACATTTATTTTGCTTGACTATTCGTGTTTGTTACGAGGTCTTGGTTTTTCTTTTTCACTGATGGGAGAGATAGAAAATGGATTTTTCCTTATTAAAAAATTTAACTTAATTAAAAAAAAAAAACCCTGATCATATGATTAGATTTAGAGCTGGGAGCAGAAGTGTGCTGGTAAATGTTTAACAGGCAGCACTCTTGGGGGAAAATACTGTATGTATGACATACTTTAAAGTTTAATCTGCATCATTAACATTTTCTCCTTCACTTTCTTAAGTCTAGACAATCAACAAAACAATAAATCAAACTTTGGTTTGTAGTGTTTGCTGATTTTGAGGTATATTAGCACTCACGCTGAAAATTGAACAATCTGCTCTTCTGAGCCAGTTTGCCCGGGAGGAACTTCAGAGATTATTGTCTCCAACCCCTTCATTTTACAGAGGAAGAAACTGAGATTCAGAAAGTGAAGTGATTTACTCAAACTCACATAGGTAGTAGGACTGAGCAGGTCTTTGGTTTCAAAATTTAGTCTTTCCCCCACTATATTATGCTGATCTCATGAGCTGTTTTGTAATCTTGGCCATAGCTCACAGCATCTGAGTTAGAAGAGACCTCCAAAGTCAGTAGAGTTGATAAAACTCTGGATTTGGAGTCAGGAAAACCTGGTTTTGAAATCTGCCCCACCCATTCTAGAACTGTGTGACCCAGACAAGTCACTTCACTGATATCAGGCTCATTTACCAAATGGGCATGGTAATAGCACCTACCAAAAGGGCTACTATGAGGATTGTGATTTACGTAAAGTACTTCGAAAACCTTCGAACACTATATCAATCTCAGTTTTATTATAACCTCATCCAGTTTCTACATGAACAGATATTGTCTCTATAGCATTCTTGACAAGGAGTGAGTTAGCCTCTGCTTGTAGAACTTTAGTGGTAGAGAATCCACTAGCTGCTGAGACAGACCACCCTACTTGTAGCTAGAATTGTTAGAATGTCAAATGTAAATTGACTTCTCTGCACCTTCCTCCCACTTCTTCCAGTTCTA
The DNA here is from genome assembly GCF_019393635.1 of Dromiciops gliroides. Lineage (NCBI taxonomy): Eukaryota > Metazoa > Chordata > Mammalia > Microbiotheria > Microbiotheriidae > Dromiciops > Dromiciops gliroides. The sequence goes on along the minus strand of NC_057862.1, from coordinate 412,315,516 downwards.
CTCTGTGGGGCTGAGCGGAGTAAGGTGAACCCTTCTTTTAACATGGCAGTCTCTCAAATACTTGAACATAGATATCACATCCTCCAAAGTTTTCTTTTCTTTAGGTTAAACATCTTAAATTCCTTCAATCCACCCTCATATACTTAAATGAGACATTGTGGTCATGCATGGAAGTGAGTTGCATATAGTATGGTATCTAGTTTTTTCCCCATCTTGGGCTCATGGTGATTTAGATACTCTGGGTTTGTTTGTTTCTTTGTTTGAAAAATGCTTTAAGGGGGCAGCTAGGTGGTACAGTGGATAAAGTACCATCCTTGGATTCAGGAGGACCTGAGTTCAAATCTGACCTCAGACACTTGACACTTACTAGCTGTGTGACCCTGGGCAAGTCACTTAACCCTCATTGCCTCACAAAACAAACAAACAAAAAACCCCAAAACAAAACAAAAAACTCCTAAAGAAAATGATGCTGGAGAAGTAACAAGTCTTTTTTCTATAGCATATATTTCAAGCATTTGCCATGTTGGGAGTTTTCTTTTATCCTTGGGCTTGTAAGGCTAATTAATAACTTTCATTAATATTCAGGTACCATCCTTTAGTGTAATTGTCCCTCTCACTTCTACAGAAAGGATGAACTATATTCATCAGTCATAAAAATGGGTAGGAGATTTACTTAGAGTTGCAAAAGACAAAATCTTATTTTTTTTCTGTCACTTATTTCTTTGTAGTTTATTTCCATTTTCTAGGAATTATAGAGAGATTGCTGAAAATATTTTTTACTAGACAGATCCTCTTTTGTTAAGTCCTTAATAAAATTTAGGGAAGAAATGGCCAGTTGCTCATTAGTTGGTCTGAATTTTAGCTTGATGCATGGACAATGAATGCACCTCCCAAACTTAGACTTGGTAACTCATTGGCATTGTCTTCACAATGCCAGTTTTTGCTGTCCTTGGTTTGGTTTGTGTGTGCAAACCCTGACTGGATATAGCTAAAGTAATAGCTGATGTTTCTTTAGTTTTATTTGACCTAGAGTTTTTCCTTATTATATCTGATTTGTGTTATGCTCAACTTGCACCAGGCATCTGTCTCAATGCTGACAGGAGCCCTCTGATTCACATGGTGCTACAGAGCTTCTCCCAGGCACATCTCACTCTGAATTGGCCTGAATGTGTCCCCCCACCTTGCCACCCCCACCCCTCAACATGACTCAACCCTAGGCATCTGCCGCATGTCACAGTCCTTGTCCAAAGATTTATCAGTGTTCTTGAGTAGGCTTTAAGACTCCCACATGGGCTGGGTTTTTTTTTCTTGCTTATATACCCCAAGATATGCTTATCCTTGTTTTCCATCTTTTCAAAGCTCAGAGAAAGATGTAATAAGGTTGTCATTTCCAGTGACAGCTGGTTGTGAAAAAAGTCAAGAGGTCTGTCCAAAATGGCAACAGTTCCTGCTCCAGCCAAATTCCAGCTGTGGCTAGTGCCTAAAAAGATGCTTTAAATGTCAGGCCCAAAGAAGAAGGCTTTTCCCATAAGCTTCCTTCCCTTTTTTTTTGGGGGGGGGGAGGGCTATAACCACCGAATCCAGCCTTTTTTTCCACAGAGTCTTGAAGAACAAGTTTCCTTTCCAGTCCTATCCTCACCCACTTTCCTAATCATGAGATCATAGATCTGAAAGGGCCCTCAGTGTCCATCTAGTTCATCCTCTCCCCATTTCCCCCTATTTTACGGATGATGAAACTAAGGCTTAGAGGTGTTAGCTGTATTTTTCAAGGTTGTACAGGTAGTTACTGTGAGGAGCAGAAGTGGAATTTTCACCTAGGTCCTCAGATTTCCAATCTAGAGTTCTTGTCACCTCACCAAGTTCTTTTTTTGTTTGTTTTTTGTTTTGTTTCTTTTTTTTGGGTGGGGCAATGAGGGTTAAGTGACTTGCCCAGGGTCACACAGCTAGTAAGTGTCAAGTGTCTGAGGCCAGATTTGAACTCAGGTCCTCCTGAATCCAGGGCCAGTGCTTTATCCACTGCACCACCTAGCTGCCCCCACCAACTTCTATAATATCCATTGGTCCTGGAGACTCTGCATTGAGTTCAGGAGGTAGTAGCAGAAAGAAGACTAAGAAATCAGACTCTGTTGCTTTACACAGTCAATAAGCTCCTGAAAAGTTGCATACAGGCACTATTTTTGTAAATACAATCCTATTTTAAATGCAATAGGGGAGCTCTTTGTTTAAAGGAATTCTATAGTGAATCCTTTTCAAAGTGAAGGATCCTTTTGTAAACGGAATAATTTATTTGTTTTGTAAATATGGATTTTCTTAGATTGGGCTTGTTTGCAAGAAGGGACACCTATATTGACTTAGATACAGTCTAGTAGCAAGAGGCTCTCTGTAGTTTTGGGGGCTGGTGACCTTTGAAAGACACACACACACAGGTACACAAACATACACACACACACACAGAGGAGACATTTCAATAGAAGACATTTCCTAGCTGTTGGGTTGGGTTTCAGTGCCTGAGAGACTGACATTAAAAGACTGGCAGGAAAACTAAGTGAAGTTTGAATTGAGTCCCCTGGGGTGACAGTGAGCCACCAACCATGCACACATATTTATGGTGTCCCCAAGGACCACGTTCTACTGCAAAAGATTAACATCCCTGCTGCACAAATTAAAAATGCTCCATGATTTGTGGCATGCAGCAGGCTCACTGAAGATCAGCATCTTTCCTTTGAACAACATAATTGAATGTCTCTCAGTCTGAAACACTCGCTGTATCGATTTGAATTAATTATTTGTACATTTGTAATCTTTGTGCTTTCTGAAGGCCTGGCATGCCCCAAACCGCAATACTGCTAATCCTTTTCCCATTGAGTGGACAGCTTCTCTTCCCAACCCTCCTTACAAACTTCCCCACCCCCCACCCAAGTCCTGGAGCATTTGACAGCTTCTGAGGACAATCTATCAAGTCCAGTGGACCAGTTTTTGCTGATGAAGGAGAGGTTTCCTTTTAAAACTGACTGACAATTCCATTTTTTATGAACCAACAGTTTCAAAAGATAAAGTTACTTTGGCTTGGCTTAGTTAAAAGCATTAATTCATTAGAACCTGGAGGAAAAGACAAAGCTCCAACCTAAAACTGATGGGATTAAAGCCTGTAAGATAGGAGAGGTTGTATACCAAGAAGCTGGAATTCCTGAAAATTGGGGAACAATTATTCCACTTAACACATTTTCTGAATGAGCTGGGAATTAAATCTGTACAGTAGATAGACATCGGAGTCTGGGAGTTACAAAAAGGTAGGTGATGTAGATATAATGCATAAGTTACCCTACAGAAAAGGAGAAATTCAGGAATTTTCTTTTACAGAGTAAACTATAAAAAGTCTGCCACTTCCTTTAGTCTTAAGTAGGATATATGATATAGATAAATCCATATTAACTGGAATGCCCAGGGGATAATTGTTTTGATTAATTATAGATTTTAGTTAACTTCAAACTCTATTTATTGAAGCCATTTTTTAGCATCTTTCCTAAAATGTTGCTTTTTTGATCCCATAAGTACAGTCCTAAAGTCTCCTAGCTACCAGATGACTTGCAGATGATGGGGATGCAGACCTTCTTGACTCTAAGTTTGGCTCTTTATATATCCTACCTATCTGGTCCTAAATGTCCTCAGCTGATTCTCTAAGACTATATGTTGCAGAGTAAATATAGATTTACCTTGAAAGGTAAGTTCTCATTAAGAATTTCCTATATGTATGCAATCATAGGTCCTGGCCCCTCCCAGTGCCAACCCCCTTCCCACTCCAGTGTTGATGATGGAATCACACAACCACCTCAGGTGTTTATTCTAAGGATCAGTTCTCATTATCTTGTTCTATAGCTGGATATAAGAAAGGTATGGAAGATTGAGCTGCATGTGACAGATCCAGGGCATCCCTTGGAAGATTGTTTGAGTTTGTGTATGTGTGTGTGTTTTAAATTTTTATTTAACTGGATCTTTAATACGAACTTTTTTTTCTTATTTGCCTCCTTCCTAAAGATAAAGTAGAAAACAAAAGTCTTTTTTGGGCGTCCTAGTAGATAGCTGACCTCAAATCCAGGAAGAGCTGGATTTAGGTCCTACCTCAAACTCATCCTGGCTCTGTGATCCTGGACCCCTCACCTAGCCTTTCAGTGGTTTAGACTGTCTCTACGATTTGGTTTGATTTGATTTTACCCTGCTAAGTACATTTCTAAAAATTTAAATTGCAGAAAAGTACTGACCTCTGTGTGTGTGTGTGTGTGTGTATTTTCTTTTTGGGGTAGAGGGAGTTTCCTCACCTGGTGGTTCCCCATGCCAATGAAATTGCAGATCCCACTCTCTACTTCCTATCCCCTCTAGTTGGGTTCTGTTTAAATATTGGTTAAATATACCCTCCATTTATATTGACTTTGCAGGCCTTATCTGTAATATTGTAGCTCCCTAAAAAAGCTCTTTATTTTCCCCATTCATTCAGGAAGTTAGGAATTTGGCCAGTCTTGCAGGGCCCAGGGCCTAGGTGCTGCTATAAGGAGCCTCATCTTTGTCCCACTGTAGGATGAGATGCTTTTTCTTGGGCTATAAAGGCAGAGGAAAAGCTTCACCAAAGACTGTGAGAAGACCGGTTATGTTAGGCAGGCTCGAGCTCCCAAGACGGCCTATATCCCTGGATGAAAAGCACAGTCTATCTGAAGAAGAAATGAAGAGGTCCTCCCTCTTGTGTGCTGCATCTGCACAGTACTGTAGCCCTCCCTTTGGAGGAAAGCAGCTGTTAGGACTCTGTATCAGAAGCTTGAAGGCCCTCATCTTCCAAACTCCTCTCTTATTCTCACAATCAAAATTTCAACAACTCTGGTTTCTCCAGAATATGCTCTGTTCGGTTCTACTATTTATGCTAGAACCATTGAATTTCAAAGCTGAAATAGACACAGAGGTCATCTATTCCCACATGAGCAGCATTCCCTTTAATTGCTACCTGAAGGTTCTATTGATGGGGAACTTACTACCTCATAAAGCAGCCCTTTCCACTTTGGAATAATTCTAGTTATTAGGGAGTTTTTTCCACAGATTGAGCTGAAATTTGCTTATGTAACCTCAGTCTATTGTTCCTAGTTCTTCCCATAGAAAACAAGCAAAACAAGTCTAATCTCTCTTCTTGACATTCTTTCAAAGAGTCAAAGGCAGAAATGATGTCCTTCCAAAATCCCCAGACTAAATATTATATTCTTAATTCATCAAAGAGCATAAATTTACATTTACTTATGCTAGTTTTAACATCAGTGTCTCATCTGTCCAATGATGAACAATTAACCAGATCTTCATGTACAAGCAGAATTTTTCATTTTCTTATCTGTACATTAGCCACTTAGAATCCTTAAGGCTATTGTTATTGTTTATTTTATATTTAAAAGCAATTTATTTTTCTCAAAGATTTCACTGTACTCTATGAAACTTTAATTTTCCACTGGGCAAAGGTAAGTTTCTTTGCTTCCCTAAGTCCTGTTCATTCTTTAAGGCCCAACTCAAGTCCAACACTATCTATGCCTTTCTTTTGTTTTGTTTTGTTTTTTTGGTGAGGCAATTGGGGTTAAGTGACTTGCCCAGGGTCACACAGCTAGTTAAGTGTTAAGTGTCTGAGGCCAGATTTGAACTCAGGTCCTCCTGACTCCACTCTATCTACTGCGCCACCTAGCTGCCCCCATCTATGCCTTTCTTAATCATTTCAGACCATGCTACTCTCTTCCTCTTCTGTATTTGTATAGTCTGCATTTTGACATTGTAAAGTTGCTATCTAACTATACTGTCTAAAAATCTAATGAGTGGTCGCCAATAAATTAGAAGCTTTAGCAAGAGTTTAGACTTTTTAAGCATTTATCAAGGAGCATAAGAATTTGGTGAAGAGAGGGCCTAGAAGCCTACATCTATCTATCTCAGGGAGCCAGCATTTTTGCTCCACTCTCCATGACAGTCCTGACAAAAGAGAGAGAACCACCTCTTCTTCGTCCCACAAGCCTCCTGTCTAAACCGGAAACATCAAATGTCACTTCCTGACGCCAAGGAACTGACCTCCCAAGCCACATGGCTTGCCTTCAGATGCCTTCTCCTCATGGCAGAGCTTTCCTACCGTAATTCTCCAGCAGGTGGCGTCACTCCAATTGTTACAACATTTACTCAAACACTACCTCATTTGTTATCTTGTTTTGTGTGTTTGTGTACTGTCTTCTCAACTACATTGTAAGGCTCCCAAGGACACAGACACTATCTTCGTGTAGGTCTTGACACGTAGCAGGCACTCGGGAAAGATCTGTTGAATTTAATTAAAGAAGTTGTTTCCTCATACCCCCTTCCAGTCCCACTCCGAAACTGTAGGAAGCATTCCAAAGGAAAGGCAATTTCCATAGCTCATTTAATTCCTCATGGGTCTGAGAGCTGTTGGCAATTTATCCTTTGTAAATTTGGATCGGTACTTTTGAGTCCTGTACGATTCCTTTAGTTTCTTGCACTCTTGAAAAGAGGGACCATGAAAAGAACAGAGTCAGGTCTTCATCTGTCTTCGCATATGGAAATGAAAAGAAGACAAACTTCATTTCTCCTGCAGGTTCGGATATGACTCAGCAGGTCTCCAAATCTAACAGGTGTGATGGACATGATTCCATATGTTCCCAGGGTATTTTGGATAAATGATTTCAATACAAACCAGCAGTCTAGCCATTACCATAAGGTACTTTCTTATATTAATGCACTTTTCTCATTCGACTACTGAGTCTGCATCCTTGGAACAGAAGGCAGGCTATGGAGTTCCTTAGCTTTAGGACCTTGTTCCTAAAAGTTGCTTACACTTCCCTTCTCCAATGGAGTTTGACAAAGATGGTTAGTCTCCTGGGATAAGGCTCAGGTGGTTTATTTCTATATCTTATGCACAGTGCTGCCACTTGTGACAAATCATTGTGCAAAGTTGGAAATCTACCTTGGCCCAAACTGGAAACATGAGGACTCTTTTAAACCAGACCACCACTGTCCCTTTTCCTTTTCCTTTTCCCTCCAGCTAACCAAACTCATACATCCTTGGGATTTGTACTTTGCCAGCATTTCTGGGGGGAAATAGGCCAAACTATTGCTGTCATAATGAAGAGCCTGGCATTGATCGTAATGGAAAAATTGCATTACTATTCTTGGGTTTTTTACTTTTGTTGTACACAGCGTCTATGGTATCTATATTTAACTCAGCACCTGTACTCTTCCTTATTCTTTTCAAGTACAGTGGGCAGCTATTTAACATGACAGTGCCCCACTGCAGTATCAAGTTATCTATCAAAAAAGATCCTTCTGGACAGATTCACTTTATCTACAAGACAAGATGATTAAATTTATAGCTGGGCTGTTACTGATCAATATGGATGAAATGTGAAATAACTTAATCTATCAACCAGAAATGGGGAGCCATGTTTACAGGCACCTTACTTCATCAAGAGCTGTGGGTATCTCTGGTTTACTTAAAATCTTTCTGACTCATTTTTGTCATTCTCTTTTCCTTCCCAGTTACTACAATTTGGGTGTATCTCTGGGTTTTTTTTTGTTTGTTTGTTTTGGTTTTTGGGGTTTTTTGCGGGGCAATTGGGGTTAAGTGACTTGCCCAGGGTCACACAGCTAGTGTTAAGTGTCTGAGGCTGGATTTGAACTCTGAATCCAGGGCCAATGCTCTATCTACTGCGCCGCCTAGCTGCCCCTGTATCTCTGTTTAAATAATAAGAGGTGTACAACTATCTGACTAAAGTCGAAATATATCAGGAGATTTAGATTTTTAAAGGAACACACAGTAGATCCTTTTGTAATGTGAATAATAATTGCCTTCATAATATATGATTTCCGAATTCCAGATTTTCTTAAAGGGGAAATCTTATACTTCTAAAACCTATTCATTATAAGGATTTTGAATACTTGAAAGTTTCTCATCTCCAAATCCATAGAGAAAACAGGTATGGAATTAGCTGGACCATCTTTTCAAATTGCTTCTCTGAGTCAAGAGGAAAGCAAGCAGAATCTGCGAATCAAGCTTGACAAAGAATCTCTAAGTGGGGCTAAAAATCAATTTGTTTAAATATAGCAGGGAGGAGTTGTTCTTAATCTGTACTCATTTGCACTCCCTTCTTGTAGGAGGACCCTCTGCTAAAAGCTGAAGGATAGACAAGCTCCAGGAGGCCCTTTTTATGGGCAAAGGGACACTACTGGTTTCACCTAGCTCCTGGCCTGAGCCCTGTGCCAGCAGGTTGCAAGAGAGCAGGCATCCACATGTAGAATCCGGGTGATGTGGAGATTCTGACCTGCAGAGGTCAAGAGCTTTGAAAATGCATACATTGCTGTAGAAATGTTATTTCAAAGTCTTTTTTTATTCAACTGTTATTCAGCAATATACAATACAGTTTATAAACAAATGTCTTACCTTGTTTCCAATCTTTATTTAAAAATAAATATTATTGACAGTGAATATTAATTATGATAAGATGTGCCTTTTTTAATCAAAATGTCTCCAAAGAAATAATTTACTTGAATAATCCAAAAAGAAAAATCTCAACAGAAAGGGGAAATCCAAACAAAACAAAACAAAACAAAAAACCCCAAAACAAAACACAATCATCTACTAAAAATAGTCCCCTTCATCTGAAAGGTTTGGACCCCACATTTTTACATATTGTCATAAAGATAACTGCTCAACAGTTCGTGCAAAATGAAGAATCGGAGGAAGAGTTTAGAACAGAAAATGACATTGAAGTAGAGAAATCATTGAAGCCGTGCATAGAGCAGGCTTACACATCATCTTATTTGGAAACTAGATGTGTTTATTTTAGGTGGTCTACTTTGTGTAACTTCCCCAAAAAATATGATTTTTTTTCCCATGTAGAATTTTTCATGCTTCTCTCAGTCTTTCTCTGTCTGTCTGTGGGACACAGAAGTTCTTACCAAGGACTGAAATAGGTTCATTTTGTGTTTGGCTGAGGAGTATTAGAGGTCCATCAGTGGTTTACTAACAAGTGTATAAGCTTATGCAGTGCTAACAGGAACATGTATAGGAATGGGTCTGTAGCATAAATAGGTCCCGTACCTACAAAAGAGAGAAAGGAGCAAAGTTAATGCCTTATTCCAGAAGGAAGCTATTCATCCTGTGCAGATGTGGAAACCAAAGTAGGTTAAAGGGGTCTTATGCAATCAGTAGCAGATCTCTCTTCCTTTGTAGCAGCAATAATAAGGTTTAGCTCAAGCAAGGGTACAGAGAATGAGGCCACAAGCTTACTTTTATTTTGTTTTTAAATTAAAAAAATTATTGGTGGGGCATCTAGGTGGTGCAGTGGATAGAGCACCGGCCCTGGAGTCAGGAGTACCTGAGTTCAAATCCAGCCTCAGACACTTAACACTTACTAGCTGTGTGACCCTAGGCAAGTCACTTAACCCCGATTGCCTCACTTAAAAAAATATCGGTATAAAAAACTTCTTTTTACATTTTAATCAATCAGTTGACAAATATTTCTTAAGCACCTACTATGTGTCAGGCAGGGTGCTAAGTGCTCAGGCACAAAAGGAAGCAAATTCCTGCCCTCAGGGAGCTCCCATGTCCCTCCTCCTCACCTTCTCTACTGAACCAGCCCTTATAAATAACAAGAATAAGGAGGAAAAAAAAATGTGCAGCAAAACTAAACACCACATCAACTAACACAGATGTTATTTCATGCTCATCGTCTCCCACTTTTGCCAAGAGAAATGGAGTTACAGGCTCGATTTAGTGACCGATGTAGTTCACAATTATATAGCCTTTGAATGTTTACAAGGCACGTTCCCCATGGTACCTCTGGGAAATTGGTGGTGAAATTATTAGTATTTGTATCAGTATTTTGTAGGGTTGTGGAAAGAACCCTGGATCTGGAATCTTTGGACCTGGGTTCAAATCCCAGCTATTTCCTTTGTTACTTGTATGACTTTTGGGAAGTCACTTCCTCTCATTGGTTTTCTCATCAATAACTTCATTGGAGGTTGGACTGGATGGCCTCTAAAATCTCTCCAACTTTCAATCTATGATCCTATGAATTGCGGCTTAGAGAGATTAAGTGATTTGCCTAAATTCACACAGCTAAGTCTAGAAATCAGTCAGTCAATCAATAAGCATTTATTTAGCACTATGTGCTAAGCACTGTGCTACACACTTGGGGATACAAAAAAGGGCAAAAGCAAACCAAAATAAAACAACCAAAAACGTTCTTCTGGTCTTGAGTGTAAATTCTAATGGGGGATACAATGAATAAAATATATTTTGTTGTTGTCATTCAGTCATTTCAGTAATGTCTGACTCTTTGTGACCTCATTTGGGTTTTCTTGGCAGAGACACTGGAGGGGTTTGCCATTTCCTTCTCCAACTCATTTTGCAGGTGAAGAAACTGAGGTAAACAGGATTCAGTAACTTGCCCAGTGTCATATAGCTAGTAAGTGCCTGAATCCAGATTTGAACTCAGGTCCTCCTGACTCTAATGCTGGAATCTATCAACTAAGCCACCTAGCTGCTCCCAAGAACATAAATCTTTAGGTATATTCAATAGTAGACAGGGCAGCTAGGTGGCCCTGTGGATAGAGTGCTGGGCCTGGAGTCAGGAGGACTCATGAGTTCAAATCTTGCCTCAGACACTTACTAGCTATATGACCCTAGGCAAGTCACTTAACCCTGTTTGCCTCAGTTTCCTCATCTGTAAAATGAGCTGATAAAAGAAATGGCAAACAACTCCACTATCTCTGCCAAGAGAACCCCCATGGGTTCACAAAGAGACACAAACTGAAGAACAACTGAAAAACAATAATATATAGAAAGTATATAAAGCTTTTTATTGGAGTTTTCATATACAAAACAATTGATGTGGCAATGTTTTACATAATTGTGCATGTATAATCTATATCTTATTGATTGCCACCTCAGGGAGGGGGAGGGAAGGAGGGATATAATTTGGAACTCATAGCTTTAAATAAAAATGTTTATTTTAAAAAGTATATAGGGGCAGCTAGGTGGCTCAGTGGATAAAGCATTGGCCCTGGATTCAGGAGGACCTGAGTTCAAATCTGGCCTCAGACACCTGACACTTACTAGCTGTGTGACCCTGGGCAAGTCACTTGACCCTCATTGCCCGGCAAATTTTTAAAAAAAGTATATAAAGGTAATCTGAAAGGGGAAAACATTAGCAGTTATGAGGAGTAGCAAATGTCTTCTGCATGCAGAAGATGGGATTGGATCTGAATCTTGAAGGAAACCAGAGAAACTAAGCATTGGAGATAAGGGGGCAGAACATTCCAGGCCCAGGGGACTGATGATGGAAAGGTCACAGAGATGGGAGACAGAATGTTGTGTCTGAGCACATGCAGATAGACCAGGGTAGTTGGATTTCAGCATGTACAGAGAGGAGTAAGGAATAAGAAGGCTGGGAAGGTAGGAAAGGGTCAGGTTATGAAGAGCTTTCAGTGCCAAACAGAGGAGTTTATATTTGATGCTGGAGGTAATAGGGAGCCACTGCAGTCTACTGGGGATGGGATATACCATGATCAGATCTAGGCTTTAGAGGCACACTTTTGAAACTGGAACTTGAACCTGGTCCTTCAGACTATGAGTACAGGGCTCTTTCTACTATAATATGTAGCTCCCTTTGCTTTACTTCCTTTCTCCTCCTTTCTAAATACCACCCATTCACTAAGGCCTAGCTCAAGTCCTGTCTCCTCCATGGAGCTTTGCCCTCTTCTCTGAACATGTGCTTTGTAGTATTAACCTTGGTACCTAAGTTTAACTGTTAATTGTTCTTTGTTGTCTCATGTGTATATCTTGTCTCCCTAATGATACCCCAAACTCCTTGAGAATCAGGGCCTTCTCTTATTCCAGGAGCACAGTGGCTGTTCAGTAAATGTTTGTTTATTGATTGTTATTCTAGACACTATCCTGACCCTCAAATTACTTCTCCCTTCATCCTTACCAATAACCAAAAAAATCGATGATTGATCACTTCCTGGATAATTATCTGTTTTCCAACACCGAGTCCCACCCTCCTACCCCACTCCATTTTTATGTGTGGAAACAGAAAGAATGAACTACACAGTCTTTTCCTTCAAGGAGATTACAGGCTAAAGGGAAGGTAAGATGAATATGGACAGCCAGGTGTGCAGTGGATAGAGTGCGGGGCCTGGAGTACTCATTTTATGAGTTCAAATCTGGCCTCATTCACTTACATAGCTGTGTGACACTGAGCAAGCTACTTAGCCCTGTTTGCCTCAGTTTCCTCTTTGGTAAAATGAGCTGGAGAAGGAAAAGGCAAACCACTCCGGTATCTTTGCCAAGAAAATTCCAATGGGTTCATGAAGAGTCAGACATGACTGAAAAATGACTCAAAAAGATAAATACATCTGAAAGATATTTCAAGTTTTTTGGAAGAAGTATTAACCAATAAAAGAACAAATTTTTAAAAATCCACTTATTAAGCATTACTATGTGCAAAGTGTTATGCTAAGCCCTGGGGACACAATTAGGAAAACAGGCTAGTCCTTGACCTTAAGGAATTTACATTCAATCTATCAATATGCATTTATTAAGCACTTGTTATATACCAGGCTTTGTACTAGTTGATAGAGATACAAAGACCAAAGAGAAACAGTCCCTGCCTCCAAGGAACTTATAAATACAAGAATATTCTGAAGATAAAGAAGCATCAAGAGATGATGTATAAATTATATACATGTGTGTGTATGTGTTTACATAGATACATACACACACACACACACACACACACATATACTTCCAGTAAAGAATCTTTCACATTTTTATGGCTCTTCAACTTTTCAAAGCACTTTTATATCTGTTATCTCATTTGATCCTCAGGTAGGCAGGGCAGGGATTATTAGACCCATTTTACAAAGGAGGAGATCAGTATTGATTGGAGTCTCTTGCCCAGTACCATGCAGTTATTGGCAGATCTGGGACAAACACCTGGTCTTTGGACTCTTTGCTTACTGTTCTTTCTTACTGTGAGACCGACCTGTCTTTACTTAGGGGGTGGTAGAAAAGCATAGCTCCAGTCTTTCTTCTCCCGTGCAAAGGTGTTGTAATTAGGTTACCAGAAGACAATCTGGAAGCAGATGGGAGAGCTTGGGGTAGGCTAATGCTAATTAATAAGATGCAGCTAGCATTGATATAGCACTTTTAAATGTGTAAAGCACTTCATATATATTTTCTCATTTGATCCTCAAAACTCTGAGAAGTCAGCACTGTTATCATTTCCATTTTATAGAGGAAAGAAGCTGAGGCAGATGGAGGTAAAATGACTTTCCCATGGTCACACAGCTAGTAAATGTCTGAAACAGGATTTGGACTCAAGCCCTCATCCTTCCACAGCCAGAAATCTACCTGCTGTGACTCTAGTGGCCCCCACTAATTTAATAATAGTTCACATTTATAATGTGCATTAAGTTTTTTGTAAGACACTTTATGTTTGTTATTTCACTTGATTCTTATAACCACCAGTGAAGTAGGTGCTATTCTCATTTTACAGGGAAGGAAACTGAGGTTAAGTGACTTGCCCAGAGTAAATGTCTGAGGCACGATTTGAATTCAGGTTTTCTCGATTGCAAGTCCAGAACTACCTACATTGGTGCTGTTGAAATTCTTCTACGGAGGCTCTTGGGGAAAATGCTACAGTCATAAATTAGTTTCTCGATCAGTGGCCTCTATCTAAGCCAACAGAAATGGGCCTTGATTTTAGGCAAACAAAATATAATTCAGACTGCAGAGCTGATAAACTAAGGGAGTTGTTATTCACTTTACAAAAAAATTCCTGACTTTACTAGAGTCCCTTCAAGGTTTCTTGTAGCGTGGCATGTGGTAGTAGAAAGAGCACTGAGCCAACAAGCACCAGAGGTCCTAGTTCAAAACCCAGCTTTGCTACTACCTCACCATGTGATCGGTGCCTCGGTTTCCCCGTCTGGGGATAGAACCTCCTGCCTCACCCAACCCTCAAAATTGTTGGGAGTGAGGGGATGAAATGAGATGTTCTACGTGAAAAGGCTTCATCAAGTTTAAAGCCATGGAAACACAGAACATTATCATTATTTGTTTGCCATTTCTCTGGTACATTTGAAATTCGATTTGATTTATACCAATCTATTTTGCATGCAAGCTCTCAGGAGCACGCTCTTACTGAATAGTTCCATTGCAGCTGTGTTGTTTGGGGGGATTCTTTCTCAGCCCACACTTAGCTGGAGGCCCAAAGCCACTAACAGAGAGGGGCTCCCATCAACATCTCAGAACCAGATGTAAAAGATGGAAATGAGCTTCAGCTACCTAGTACATCCTGCTGTCAGTGCAGGGTTGTTCTTTCCAGTGGAGCTCCTAATGCTTGGCTGAGTCTATTTTTAAATGCTTCAATCAATGTGGATTCACCACTTCCCTTAAAAGGCTGAGGCTGAGGCTGAGCCTGACACAAGCTGAAATTGCATTCAGTTCCAGTGTGCACTGGGGAAAAAAAATAAAACAACTTCCCCCCACCCCAAACCAGAACAAACCACTGAGCTTGAAAACTGAATGATATTTAATCAGAATGACCAGCTTGGCCCTAGAGAAGAGATGAGGAAAATGTTTCTCTCCTCTGCTTTGCAAAGGGAGGGTGACTGAATGTGGAACATTGAAGACTCTTGGTTGGAACCTTGATTAGTTTTGCTGAACTCATCTTCAAAAGAGAGGACTCTTATTCTTTGTCACAAGGGGTGACTCTCTGGGTAGGGAAGGGGGTAGGGAAATATTCACAAATGAAGAGAATTTAAAAACAAAACAGAATATCAATCGGAACTGTGATTTAATTGGTATAGGGAACTATTTAACCTGCAGCAAGTCACTTAATCTCTCATTGCACTAATTAGTCTTAGACTAAAGTTTCTAAGACTGAGTTGCAGAGAAGGTGCCAGCCTTTATTAATAGAGAGAGTTTTCTCTATTGGGAGCTCCTTATACAAAAGAAAAACAAAAGATATTGCTCAATTTTTAAAGAGCAATCTGCTCCAACTCAGATGATCTGGGTTTGAACACTGGGTTTGTGTGACCCTGGGCAAATAATTTACTTCTGTGTTCTTAGGTAGCTCTCCAGACTAAAAGCTTCAGGGAAGGTTCTGTCTTAAATATATATACAGCATTTTTGCTAATCTTAACGCACCATATAAATACTAGCTATTATTATTATTACCAACAATATTTGGTGGAGGGAGTTTCCTCACCTGAGAGTTCCTTATACTAAGGAAAACTACGTTTGTATGTGTGTATGTATGTATGTACACACACATATATATTTTATTTTATTTATTTTTTTTTTACAGGGCAATGGGGGTTAAGTGACTTGCCCAGGGTCACACAGCTAGTAAGTGTCAAGTGTCTGAGGCCGGATTTGAACTCAGGTCCTCCTGAATCCAGGGCTAGCGCTTTAACCACTGTGCCATCTAGCTACCCCTACACATATATATTTTAACTGGATTTAGTGTCAGATGACCTGGGTTTTAATACTGGCATTGTGTGACCCTGAAGGTATCATGTAACCTTTCTCGGTATCAGTTTCCTCCTTTGTAAAATGAGGGTCCTTGATTCTATAATCACAATGGTTCCCTTGAGCTTTTTTTTTTTTTTTAATGCGCAGGACAATGAGGGTTAAATGACTTGCCCAAGGTCACACAGCTAGTAAGTGTCAAGTGTCTGAGGCCACATTTGAACTCAGGTTCCCTGAATCCAGGGCTGGTGCTTTATCTATTGCACCACCTAACTGCCCCCCTCCCTTGAGCTCTTAAGTCTTATGCTCCTCTGTGCCACACTGAACCGTAAATGAGCAGGTTTTGCCTTCTGCTCCTATTGTGATCTCTGTGATCAACACTGGCTTCACAGTAACTGTGAAAAACTACCTTTCCATGTAAGTTTCCAATTTTGTCTCTGACAGCGATCTCTCCCCTTATCAATAGCCTCTTTTTCACTAAGGATCAGAGAGACACACCTTACTGTTTATATACTTATCACTTCTGGCCTGGTGGTGGCAGGGTGGGTATGAAATCTGGCCTCTTCTACCAGACCTTGAATCCTTGCATGACTGGGATTTGGTCTCATACCTTTCTGTATCCATTGTAGTGTGCGCTCAGCAAATGTTTGATGATTGATAAGTAGAAGGAAGCTGTCCATCCTTCTGTCTTCATGCAGGAACATTCAAGAGTCATGAGTGTTTATCCTTTTTGTAAAGGCCAGCAGAGAAAGCAGTTGACTTTTCCCACCTATTGTTGTTAATTGTTTCAGTCAAGTCCAACTCTCTGTGACCCCATTTTGGGTTTTCTTCACAAAGATACTGGAGTGGTTTGCTATTTCCTGGCCCAGCGTATTTTACAGATAAGGAACTGAGGCAAACAAGGTTAAGTGACTTCTCCAGGGTCACACAGCTAGTAAGTATCTGAGGTCAGATTTGAACTCAGGAAGATGAGTCTTTCTGACTCCAGGCCTGGCATTCTATCCACTATGCCACCTTTTTCTTCTAAGCCCCTACGATTCTTCACATCTAACCCAAATCCCTTACCGGGTTAGCTCATTCAGAGAATCACAGAATCATAGATGCTCTGAACTGAAAGGGACCTCAGAGGCCATCTATTCAACCCATGCCCAAACAAGAATCTCTTCTACTACATCATTAAAAAGTGATTTTTGGCTTTTACTTAAAGACTTAGAATGATGGAGAGCCTGCTGCATTGTGGGCAGCCCCTTCTACTCTTGGAGAGCTCCATTCTTTCCTGTTTCCACCTTCAGCATACCACTGCTACTTGTTTTGCTGTGGGGTGGGAGTGGAGGGGTGAGAGGTGGGGTCAAGTAGAAGAAATCTAATCTTTTATACCCAACAACTCTTCAAGAAGACTGCTCTCTTATTTTAGCCATTCCCTCAAGTGTTCTCTTTGTCATGTTAAACATTCTGGATTCTTTGGATGGATATTCATATGGCAGAAGCTCAAGGGCCTTTCACTAGAGGCTCTCCAGGTCATCAAAGTGAGGACAATTTAGGGGCAGCTAGGTGGCGCAATGGATAGAGCACCGGCCCTGGAGTCAGGAGTACCTGAGTTCAAATCTGACCTCAGACACTTAACACTTACTAGCTGTGTGACCCTGGGCAAGTCACTTAACCCCAATTGCCTCACTAAAAAACAAATAATGAAATAAATAAATAAAGTGAGTACAATTTACTCCTTAGACTGAGGACGTTGGTATGATTCAATTCAATTCAACATTTATTGAGGACCTACTATGTGAGAAGAAACCTATTGTAATGGATAGAGGGGCCAATCCTGGAGGTAGGAAGACTCTGGTTCAGATCTTGCCTTTGATACATACTGACAGTCTAATCCCAAGTAAATTACTTAACCTCTCTGTACCCCAGGCAACTAATACTGTAAATTACAGATGCATGGCCTGTCTCCATCCTAGAGGAAGTTTACAAACCAGGAATTCCTTACATCAATGAATTGACACATCCAAACAAAACACAGGGAATAAATAAAATGAAGATTTGCAAGGCACTAAGGGAGATACTGGGGATACAAAGACATCCACAAAACTGTCCTTGTCCTCAAGGAGCATATACTCTATTGAACTTGATGACATAATTAAATTGCAACCTCCATTCCCCCTACAAGGCTGAACCATTCCCTTTCTTATGGGATCTTTTCTGGGCTTATTGTCTCGTCCCTAAGCATCTGGCCTCCAGCCACTAAGTAGCTCTATGACCTTGGGCCAGATTTCACTTCTCAGAGGCTCCATTTCTCATTTTTTTAGACTAGCTGCTTCTTTAACTGTTATAGGAAGGTGTTAGTTTCTAGGGTCCCTTCCTCAATGTAAAATGAGGAGCACTTTTCTTATTGTAAAATGGCAGTTAATAGTGTCCAAGGTCCCTTCTTGCTCTAAATCCCATGATCTCTATGGTCCCATCCAGGCCTTGTTAGTCTATGATTCTGTATGTTCTCATCCTTCCTAAGGAAATGTCTGTGCCTGTGCAGTGACAAAACACCTCAATGAGAAGGGGGAGAAATTCAGCTACTTGCCCATATGTTTTGTCCTCATTTGGATGTTTCTAGGCCCATTCACAAATGTCTGCCAAGGAGACGCAAGGATGGGACAAACCCCAATATGAGAATTTTCCTCTTAAGATATTAATTTTTCTTTTTAGAGGATCATTATTCTCAAACCTTCTTCCGGCTAGGCTGCCCTTAATAGTCTTCCAGCTGCTTCCTGAGTGTGTAGTTGTGGACTATTGTTATTTCAAAGGCCTTTTTAATAATAATGGATTGAATTTCACCACACACACACACACACACACACACACACACACACACACACACACACACACACACACACACACACACTATCCAGTTCACTAACAACCCTAGGAGGTGGGAGAGTTGGCGTTTCTAAAGCAAACTTAGCCTGCCTCAGTCCCTGGGAGATAGGTGGTGGATGGCAAAGCCTTTAGGACACAGAGTTCTTTATGCACCTGAGGTGAGCACAGTGGCTTTGCCTTTCTCAAATTGGAGCCAACAAAGAACTGAGGAGGGGTGCAGTCAGGAATAAGACTTGCTGCCTCCCAGCATCTTTTTGAAATCTCTAAGTAATAGGATTATCCATCTAGGCCTAGAAGGTATCTCAAGGACCATTTGCTTTAACTTCCTTCATTTTACAAATTAGGAAACTTAGGCCTGCGGAAGTTAAATGACTTGTCCAAGGACAACCTGGTAATAAGCACCAGAGGCTGGATTTGAACCCAGGCCCTCTGAATCTGGAGCCTGTATTCTTTCCCCTGGGCTATGCTGTCTACTTTTCTATTTGGGCAGTGAGAATAGAAAGCTTCTGTGACCAGCATTTAGAGGCAAATATATTCACATTCAGGACAACAGTGTTCCCGAGCAGGGCATGGCATATTTTTATTTAAGCTCTGGTGACAAATGAAAAATGGTCCCTCCAAATGAGAAGGTCATCTGTCCTATGGTTGAAAGCACTGAAGGCCATATCTGCTGGGAGAACCTTCACTTGGGTCTTTAAGTACCATTTGTAGACTACTTGTATCAGACCTTCAGCCTCAATGAGTCCAGATTTTTAAAAAATGCTCAAAGACTTCCAAAAGGCCTGGTATAAATAGCCAACAAACACAGTGATCTGCTTGGGTAAGGTACAGAAGGCATTAAAAAGCTTTCAGAGCATGTGGTACCTCAGGGGATGAATGCAGGGTAGAGAGGAGGCATTTTCTGCTTGGGATTTGGGACTGGCCAAGCTAAGGATGACAACACCTTAACTCTAATACATAATCCAAAGAATGAAACTTGTTACTATTTACATTTATATTAATTATTTTCAATGCTTATTAGATCAGAGAAATCAAAATATCACTAAGCTTTCAGTTCCTCTATCTAAGTCCTTACCAGAATTCATTTTCCATTTTCATTTGCAGCTAGGTGGCATAGAAAGACAAAACCTGAGTTCAAATAGTGAATAGGCAATCACTAACTATGGGACCCTGGGCAAATCAATTAACCCGAAATTTCCTTATCTGTACCTCCAAGGGTTATTGTAGGGATCAAATGAGATAATATGTGGAAAACACTTTGCAAATCTTAAAGCATTATACAAATGTTAACTGATTATTATTATCGCTTAAGTTCATATGAATAGCTCATTCTTTTGTTGTTGGTCAGTAGTTTCAATTGTGTCTACTCTTCATAACCCCATTTGGGGTTTTCTTGGCAAAGATACTGGAGTGGTTTGCCTTTTCCTTCTCCAGCTCATTTTACAGATGAGGAAACTGAAGTAAGCAGTGTTAAATGACTTGCCCAGGTTCAAACAGCTAGTAAGTATTTGAGACCAGATTTGAACTCAGGAAGATGGGATTGTTCCTTACATAGTATAATATTATATAATGTAAAGAATTAATTGTTATTTGAGGTTTTTATGCCTCAGCATGCACTGCCCTGGGGCTCCGCAAACCGCACGGTGCTCCACCCACTGGTTGTAGCAGTTGCCAGGGCGCTGGCACCTCACGTCATCACCACTCACCGACTGCCTACATGGGCCTGGCAAAATTATAATGATTGGAAGCCTAGTGAGGGCAGTCATGTGACTGTCAGAGCGGCCATCCCATTGGCTGGGGCTGTGTGGGGTTTCTCTGGGATTGGGGGAGGAGAATTGGGCATTCTAGCTAGACACTGGAAGGCGACAGGAGTTCTGATGCTTATTCTCAGCTGATTCCTGGGCGGTGGTATCTTTACAGGTTGTATAATTTCCCTTTCCCCATTTTATTTCCTTTCCCTTGATCCTACTAATCCTGTTTGTGTTTTTTTTAAGTTCATTCTTGTTAAAATAAATACTGTTCTGTTTTGAGGGAGGCTTTCTCCTTCCTTGCCCCAATATTGCGGTGAGCCACTTAGCTAGCACTCCCCAATTAAAAATTGGTCCCCGCAATAGAGAATAGAATACTTGGTACAGTAGAAAGAACCCTGGGCTGACAGGAGGCTGTGAGAGTCAGATTCTATGTACTAGACCTGATCAGTTCTGTGACTTTTGGTAAATTAATGAATCTTTCTGGGTCTCTGTTTCCTTGTTTATGAAATGAGAATAATAGTACCCCTCATGAAGGGCTGTTTTTAGCATCAAATGAGATAAGGTATGTGAAAGAACTTTGC
Source organism: Dromiciops gliroides (assembly GCF_019393635.1). Taxonomy (NCBI): domain Eukaryota; kingdom Metazoa; phylum Chordata; class Mammalia; order Microbiotheria; family Microbiotheriidae; genus Dromiciops; species Dromiciops gliroides. Next base: position 412,294,760 of record NC_057862.1, on the reverse strand, counting down.
CCTTTCCATACTGGGTGCTTAGAAAATGTTGAATTTGAAATGTATAAAGTATGATACAGATATAATGTATATACACAATTTTACATATGTACATTACGTACATATACACATCATGATTCATACATTACATGCATATACATATATATTTCATTGGATTATAGATTTAGAGCTAGAAGGGACCTTAGAGTCCAACTCCCTCTTTTACAGAGGAGAAGACAGATACATAAAAGTTAAGTAACTTGCCCTGGGTCACACATCTGATAAGTATCTGAGGTGGGATTTGAACCCAGGTCTTACTTAATCCAAGGCTACCTGCCTCTGTAACTACATCCTTCGTACTCCCAATCCCCAATCTCTCCTTTCTTCCTTTCTGGAAAAATATTTTCTGGGGTGTTTTGTCTCCCAAGGGATACATTTTTCCAAGATAGAACTGTTAGAGGAAGTAGGGTGCCATCCTTAAAAACATTTCTCTACAAGTAAACCTCACAGATCTCAGGCAGTTGCAAGAAGGCTGCAGTAGTGTCTTGCTGAGTCACCCATTCTGTGTTCTAAAGGTGAAGTATGTAGGAGCTGGACAGTTTCCCACTGATAACTCCTCTTTAGCTTCCCCAGATTCAAATAGCACTAAGTGGTGATTAGCCACTCTAAGGAAATAAGGAAATCAGGAAATCCAAATTCTAACACTGCTGTAATTCAGAGATGCCAGAAGTCACAGCATCATAGCCTTACATAGTTAGTCTTCCTGATTCTGAATCTGACCCACCCCACCACAATGCTCTGTCAATCGATAAATCAATCTGTAAACAAGCACTTATTAATCACTGCCTGTGTGCCAGGTGACATGCAAAAAGCATTGGGATAAATATACAAAGAGTAAAAAAAATCTCTACACTCAAAGAGCTTATATTCTAATAGAAATGGAGGCTCTAGACCCTAGACTCCTACTGCATCCAAGCCCCTGGGGACTTTGCAGAGTAATTTGGCAGAATATTTTCAGTCTCTGTGTATTTATTTATGAGGATGCCTAAATCAATATTCCTTCTTACCTGGTATTTGAGGTATATGACCTCCATCATCACAAGATCCTTGAGAATCCCAGTCAAAAAAATAGTTTCTAGTACTATGCCTGCAAAGTCCCACTGCTTCCTTCCCTAAATCCTGGGTTTCAGAGACACTGTCTCCCTCACCACCATCTCTCATTCTCCATAAGAAGGTAAGACACATTCCACTCTCCTCTCCATCACTTCCAGGCCCTTCCTCTGCCATCATCAGTCAATAGCTTTTTGGGTTCACTCTGACAACTGGTCTAGATCCTTGATCTAGGCACTCATCTACTCCCTGTGATTGACATGAAGTTATCTCCACCCTTTCTCAAAGTGTTCTGTACCTGGCTATGTCTCTCCATCATATCCCTTGCCCTCTTACCTGGTTACTTTAGTATACATATTGATATTCCCTAAAACACCCTGGTCTCCCAGGTCGTATGTCTCCTCAACTTCCATGATCTCTATATAACTCTACTCCAAGTTAGCCATACATAACTCTTCTACGGTCATGACCTAGACCACTGATAATCTCCTGATATAATTTCTTATCCTTCTGTCTCTCCATATTCTCTGTTCAGTCACTCCATCACGCCCTGCTTTCTTAGTCCATCAAGCCTGCCCTGGCCCCACTGTTCTCCCTTCAAAATCATCACCTTACTGTTTGTCAGTTCAGATATATATTACCTTCTACCCTTGAATCCCTTGCTTCCTTACCCTGTTACCACTCATGTCTCAGGCAAATGGAAGAACCAGACTGCACAAATGTCTTTTTGAGTCACCCACCCTGCTGTCTTTTCCCTGAGGTGTGTGTGGCAGCTGGACAGATCGCCGTGAATACTTTTTTCCTTTGGTTTATCTTCACCAACTTCCTCTCTGCTTCTATCCATGTGTTGTTGAATGATGCAGGAGAAAGTTAGTCAACTGTGCCAACTAGGTCAGCTACGAGTTCATGTTATCTAATCTCAGTTGAGCTGTCACTACAACTACAGCACTCTCTTTAATTCTCCACTGATTGATCTGACTGCATTTCCCATTGTAAATATCCTCAAGTCTCTTTTTTTTTTTTTTTGTGGGGCAATGAGGGTTAAGTGACTTGCCCAGAGTCACACAGCTAGTAAATGTCAAGTGTCTGAGGCCGAATTTGAACTCAGGTCTTCCTGAATCCAGGGCTGGTGCTTTATCCACTGCACCACCTAGCTGCTCCCATCCTCAAGTCTCTTGTACCTAGGGGTGTGCTGGTAAAGGTTTAACAACCGGCTCTCCCAAAAAAAGTATCCATGATATGCTTTTAATTTTGATCTTCATTGTTAACCTACCCTACCACTTTCTTGAACTAGACAATCAACAAAATAATAAGTGGCACCTGCAAATTTCTAAGATGTAGCTGCTCATACTGGATATTTTGCAATCTCTTCCAAGCTGGCCCCAGTCCATCCCTGCCCATGTCCTCCCCTACTCCATCCCCTCAACAGTGATTGTTACTTTTTGCTTTATTGAGGAAATAGAGGCCATCCACTGTCAGTTCCCTCCTCTCCCCCAGAGGGGAGAGTCCTGAAGGATTCTTGAATACTCCTCTAGCTACCCCCAATCCCATTTTCTCTCCTTTGCTTCAGGTTCTGAGCAATAAATAACCTTCTTCCACTAAGGAAAAGCATTTCTTCTCTCATATTGTCAATCTCTCCTCATACACTGACTTCCTTCCTTTTGCCTACAAATATACCGAAGTCTCTCCATCCTTAGAAAAGGAAAACAAAACCAAAAAGTTCACTTGCAATCCCCTCAAGCTAGTATCCTGTTTTCTCCTCTTCCTTCTACAGCCAAACTCCTAGATATAGCTGGCTACATTCATCATTATCAATGCCCCTTCTACTATCGTCAAAACCTCATATCCATTAATAGACTAAAATGACTCTCTCCAAGGTTACCAGTGATCTCTGTATTGCTAAATCCTATGACCATTTCTCAGACTTTATAGTTTTTAAGTTCTATGCTACTTTTGATACTGTTGACTTTATGACTCCCTCATTCTAGATACTCTCTCTTCCTTTGCTGCGCGAGACTTCTCTCTTTGGTTCTCTCCATTACCTGTTTGATAGTTCCTTCTCAGTCTCCTTTCCTTGCTCACCCTCCAGGACTTGCTTTTTTAACTTTCAGTGTTCCCTAAGGCTCCATCCTGAGCTTTCTTCTTTCTTCTCTCTATACCTCTCAATAATTTTATCAGTTCCCTTGGGTTCAATGATCATTTCTGTGTAGATGATTCCTAAATCAATATTTTCAGCCCATATCTCTCTATGCACTCTAGTCCTACTCCACTAACTGCCAATTATGCATTTACCACTGGATTTGAGATCCCATAGGCATCTCAAACTCAACATTTATATAACAAAATTCATTATCTTTCTTCATAAACCCACCTCTTTTCCTAACTTCCCTATTTCAATGGAGAGTAACACCATCTTTTCAGTTACAAATGTTCACAACCTTGGAGTAACCCTCTATTTCTCACTACCTCTCAACACCCCACATCCAGTCAGTAGTTAAATCCTGTCAATTTTACCTCCATGATATTATTCCAATCCATTCCCTTCTTTCCAATCACATGGTTACTACCCTAGTTTTAGCATCATCACTTCTCTGGATGATTGCAATAGCCATCCAACAGGATGACTCCCTACTTGAAATCTCTCCCTTACCAATCCATCTTTTACACAGTTGCCACAGTGATATATTGAAAGCATAGTTTTAACCATGTCATTCCCTAATGCTTTTAGAATAAAAATGTAAACTTATTTCATTGTCATTTAAAACTCTTCACAATCTGGCTCCAGTTTATCTCTAATGTGTATCATTACGCATTATTTCCTTTTATGTAGTTCAGCCAAACTGGCCTACTTGTTCCTCATATATGCCATTCATCTCCCATCTTTGCCCAAACTTTCCCCTATGCTTGGAATATACTCCCTTTTCACTTCTACCTCATGGAAACTCATTTCAGCTGCTAATCCCCTAGTTCCCAAATTACTTGATCTTTACTGTGTGTATATTTTCTACATATATATATATACGGTTTCTGCCAATAGAATGTAAGTTCACTGAAGGCAAGAGTGTTTCATTTTTGTCTTTGTATCCATAGTACCTAGCCCAGTGCTGGACCCATAGAAGCACTTAAATGTTTGCTGATTGATTTGCCTAAACCCACTTTTTCCAAACTTCCTTATTTCTGTTGATGGTAACAACATACTTCTAGTCACCCAGGTTTGCCACCTTGTATTCACCCCTTCCTCTTCAGTCTCCCTCACCCTCATATCTAATTCAGTAAAGGATTACCTACCACTATGATATAATTCACATCCATCCCTTTCTCTCAACTCACCTGGTCACCACCCTAGTTCAGACCTTTATCATTTCTCCCCTGGCCTATTGCAATTGACTCTTAACTGGTCAGTGGGCTTCCATACTCTCCTGGTTCCAATCCATCTTCCACACAGCTGTCAAAATAATGTTCTTAAGCTACTGACACTCAAGATGCCATAATCATTAGTATCATGCTCATGCCATTTACTGAAGCTAACCTTAGTGTCAATCATGAGTATCTTGAATTCCCTAAGGTCTCTACTACCCATGATTTTCTTTTTTTTTTCCTTTTTTTTGGTTTTGTTCTGTGGGGCAACGAGAGTTAAGTGACTTGCCCAGGGTCACACAGCTAGTAAGTGTCAAGTGTCTGAGGCCAGATTTGAACTCAGGTCCACCTGAATCCAGGGTCAGTGCTTCCCATGATTTTCTAAGTAAGTGGCTTCTCTAGGCAGCTAGGTAGTAAAAGTAGGTAAGAATATTGGACTTGGAGTCAGGAGGACCTGAGTTCGAATCCTGACCCATCCACCTATTGGCTATACAAACCTGGGTGAGTCATTTAAACTCTCTCAGCCTCAGTTTTCTCATCAGTAAAATGGGGATAATAATACCACCTAACATTGGATTGTTGGGAAGCTCAGATGAAAATAACATATGTAAAGGGCTTTGTAAACTTTCGAATTCTATATTCTAAGTGATCTTTCCTCTTCACAAACAAGAAGGAGGAAGAAGAGGACAAAAGGAAGGAAGAGGAGAGAGAGGGAGAAGGGAGAGAGAAGAGTGTGTGTGTGTGTATGTGTGTGTGTGTCTAGGTGGAAGGGAGTTGGCTGGAGTTGTTCACACTTGGATTTTCCAGGTTCAGGGATGAATAATGAAGTCCCCGACTCTGCCTGTCTTAGAGCCGGCACAGGTCCTAGAGCATCAAACATGGCAGAATGGTTGGGACAGGCGCTGTTGTAGGAACATGTTCACTTAAAATGCTTTCACTGGATTTTAATTGTTGCTTTACATCTTCCCTGCAGTGGGGCTTGGATGCCACTGGAGTGTGCAGGAGGTTTATTTGTCATTATTAAGCTGGAAAATTAGACCATGTGAATGGTGAGGGCCAGTCTTCTGAAGGTTCATTATCTGATTAATTGTATTATATTAACAAGTACCACCATTTCACTAATGATTGTTAAAGAAATCAAAGCCTCCTCTTTTCAAATGATATTAATTTTATCACTTAATCTCCAAGATGTTAAAACACAGGCTGAAACACAGAAGCCTTTGCCAGTCGAAACAGCCTCCCAAAGGGTGAAAAGTGGGGCAGCCACAGCCCTGACCTGGGGTCCATAAAAATGAAACACTTGAAGCAGCCTCTGACTGGGTGCTTCCCTTTGAAAGCTGCCCAGCAACAGCTGCATTCGAACAGCCCTATCAGGAAGTCTTCTAAGAGTGGTAACTTCTCTTGATGAACATAAAATGGAACTTATATTCCCGGTCAGCATTGACCCACGGTAAGGAGAATAATCACTTTTGAGTGATTATTTTCAGTGATGGAGCTGGATTTGTACTGGGCCAGTTATCCAAGCTCCCTTACCCAGTATCCCATGAAATCAAGGGCATGCATTTGAAATAAACCTGGCTGAATTGGGGGCATAGTTTAAAGCCAAGAAACAGAGTTAAATGGTGGCTCATTATCATCATGCTCTAATTAACTATTGCCTAGGTGGTCCCCTTTATCAGGGAGATGCCCTTTTCTTACCTTTGTTGCTTTCAATCCCTACCATCTCTCAAAGCTTAGCTGAGGTGACATATTTCTTCATCCCTATACTTTTTTTTTTTTTAGTGAGGCAATTGGGGTTAAGTGACTTGCCCAGAGTCACACAGCTAGTAAGTGTTAAGTGTCTGAGGCTGGATTTGAACTCAGGTCCTCCTGACTCCAGGGCCAGTGCTCTATCCACTGCACCACCTAGCTGCCCCCATCCCTATACTTTTAAGCATTCTCTCTCTCTCTCTCTCTCTCTCTCTCTCTCTCTCTCTCTCTCTCTCTCTCTCTCTCTCTCCCTGTCTCCTAGTCTCTGTCTTTTCTTTTTTCTGTGTTTCTCTCTCTTTGTCTCTCTCTGTCTCTTTGTCTCTGTCTCTGTCTCTCTCTGACTCCTCTTTGTCTCTGTCTCTTCCTTTCTGTTGTTTTGTATGCATTTTGTACTTATCTATACACAAATTGGACAGTTAGGTAATGCAGTAGATAGAGCACTAGGCCTGGAGTCAGAAAGACCTGAGTTAAAATCTTGCTGCAGATACTTACTAGCTGTGTGACCCTGGGCAAGTCATTTAACCCTGTTTGCCTCAGTTTCCTCATCTGCAAATAAGCTGCAAAAGGAAATGGCATTAATTGATCTCCCTGCCTGATCCCTAAAGCACCAAGAAAGGTGATTTTAAGTGAAGTATGTTTAATGATGAATGGTTTTATTCCTGGAGGGGATCAGAGACACAACTAACTCAAAATGGCAAATAACCCAAAACTAATGATATCAGATTTTAGGATATGAGTGTTTTTAAATTTTTAAATGTGAGGACTGTAATGTACCTCCAACAAAACAAGGAAGCTGATCTAGGAGAGCTCCAAAAGAGTTTGGCTATCCTTCTTAATTTTATTCCATTGTCCACTCCATATCCAGGAATAGATAGTGTCACTTCTCTGATTGATATGAAGCACCTAGGTAAGCAGAGCTGAAGCCTCTCAGACTTCCCCTAGAGCAGGGGATATTTGTTACCTATTTGGGATTCAAAGGGCTTCTCTGGTGGCCTGTAAGCTTCAGGTAAAATGAGACAAAAAGTAGGAATTTTAAATAACTGTAACATAAATAACAAGGGCCAATGTGAAGAAACTTGAAATCAATGTTTTTCAGTGTTCAATTTGGATAAGTTCCTATAGATTATGGAATGTTAACTATATGCAATGGGAACAAAATGTTTGACAAAGTTTCCTATGTTATATTTGTGGACAAAATGGTGAGCTATGGACTGGTAGAGAGGACAGCTGGGTGGACTCAGAATTGGGTAAATGACTGGAGCCTCAGAGTAGTCATAAGTGGATTGATGTTGACTGTACTTAGGGAATGGCCCCAGGGATCTGTCCTGGACCTTGTGCTCAATATGTTTTATCAGTGACTTGAATGAAAGCACACATTGCATGCCCTGTCAAATTTGCAGATGAAAGACAAGTGGGAAGGATGGCTAACCCAATGGAATATATAGAGTTGGGACCTAAAAAGATGCTGACAAGCAAGAAGGATGAGAAAACTAGGTCTAGAATTAGACTAAACAGGGATAAATGTAAAATTTCACCTTTGGGTTCAAGAAAGCGATATCACAAGGACAAGATGGCAGAGGCATGGCTAGACAATAGTTTTATGAAAAAGTAAGAAAAATCTGGAATTTTAGTATAATACAAGCTCCAAATGAGTGCAACATTGCAGCCAAATAAAGGCTCATATGATGGCATGCCACATAAAGAAAGGCAGAGTATCCAAATTAAGGGAGGTAATAGTTCTCTTGTGGCAAAATCTAGGGTGTTGTTCCAGACCGTATCTGGGGTACTCTTTTCAGTTCTGGATACCAAATTTTAAGGATAGGGTCCAAAGGAGAGTGATGGAGATAGTAAGAGGACCAGACAACATACCATGAGTGAACAGACGGAATGCCTAGAAAGGGAAGATTTGGGCAAGATGTGGGGGGGACAGTAGTTGAGAGGAGGTGAAGACAGGTTGTTGCTCTATGGAACAAGGACTAGACTCATTTTGCTGAGTTCTAGCAGGCAGAACTAATTGTGGCAGAAAGATAGTGACTTCACACACAAAAAACTAAATAATCAAGGTTGTCAAAAAGAGAGGTAAGCTGCTTCCAAGGTAGTGAGTGAGCTCCTCCTCACTGGAGATGGATGGATGCTTTGTTGCCTACTGTTGTAGAGGTGATTCTATATCAGGTACAGGTTGCACTAGATGGCCTCCAAGGTGCTTTCCAATGTTGACATTCTATGATCCAGTAACCTTTCAGAAGCCTTTAATACCACCAGGATTTCCTACCATGCAAGACCTCAGGCTAGCCTACTACATTCACTGTTTGCTGTAGGCAAAGGAAACACTTATTTTCTGAAGCGGGGTGGCCAGGAAAGAAAGGAGGGGGACACAGATGAGGAGAGGAGTCAGTCTAGGGGCCTGGTTACCACCATCTGGCATGAAGCTTTAAAGCAGTGGCAACTGGGGGATTTGGCAGTGGAAGGAGAGACAGCAGTCTAGGTATTTCTGCTGAGCTGAAGGAATCTCTTTGCTGGGGCTGCTTTATTGTGGAGCTGCTAAATGTCCCAGAGAGCAAAGGTGGAAAGAATATAGGAAGGAGGCCAAGTGATTAGAAGCCATTCTCTTTTCAAAGTGGACAGCTTTTCAGAGGATGAGTCCAGGTAAACTTACTATAATACCTCCTGATTCTGGGAGGTGGGTCTAGCTGGAATTTTTAGCTCTCACTAAGTCCTTGAGATAGTCCAGTGATATTCTCTGTCTCTTTTCCTCTCTCTCTCTCCCAGCCTCCCTGCCCCTTCATATACTGCCCTCCTTCATTTGGAAACCACCAGGAAGCACAGGACCACTTAACAACTGACCAGGGACTTTTGGCAGGGGAGCAGTTGATGGAAGAAGCTGAATGGAAACGAGTCTTTCTTACTGAAGCACTGCAGACTCAGGTCTGAATCCCTGAACCTTGTGTCCCAAGCGCCAACCACTTGGACTTCAGAGCCTTGCCCAGTGGGAAGGGCTACTGTTAGTGCAGGCACCCAGCCAGGGCTCCCCAGGTTTAGAAGATGGGGCCTTGAAAGGATTCTTCTTCTGTCAACCTTCGTTGATATTTTAATTAAGGCCTTTTCATGTGTATTTGTTGAAGGGGAGTTGGGAAAGGAACAAGTGAGCACTAACAGAATTTGGACAGAATTAATCTCCACCACAGAATTAACATATGCCATTAACTAGGACAAAAACTAGGAGCAATTAGTGCAATGAGGTTTTAAAGGAATTAGAGAAATATTTGGGAGAAAAGTAGAGCAAAGGATAAAAGTGGGATTTCAGAGTTGTGGATGAGCTCTTCATCTACCCCACCATGCTTTACTATGCCTGGATACACCCTCCTTCCTATGAGCCAAACCATGCTGCTCTCTGAAGCTTCTTTTCTCTATCAAGCCCTGTTATTCCCCAGCCTGGGCAGTGGCTGAGCCTTCTTTGCTCTCAGGACACACTGTCCTTTCCTGACTCTGTGTGACATCACCTCAGTTGTACTCCGTCCTGATGATGTGCTTGTGGGAGTGACCCCCTAATGCAGCAAAATCAGAGAATCAGTGTCTGAGCACAGGACCTGGCCATATTTCTATTCTATGAGGGAGAAGGGAAGGAAATGCTCACCTTTAGACGTTCCACCTCTCTTGTGCCCTACCCCTTCTCTCTGCAATCAGTCCTCATCCATTCTAGGCTCCTATCACCTTCTATCTAGATGATAACAATTATCTTCTAACAGGGTTCTCCCAATTGCAATCAGTCCAGAACAAGCTACCAGATTAAGTTCCCTAACAAATTAACAAATTTCTTTAATTAAGCCACTTCCTAGCTCAAGAATATTCCAGGTGTCCCTACTACCCACAGAGACTGTCAGGCTGACAGGGATCCAATCCACATTCTTCAGTCTGGCATTAAAGGCCCTCCACAATATAGTCCCAAGCTACGACTGCCCTCTTCTCCTTTTCCCACTTCCCAGCCTGTAATTATAGAATCATGCATCTGAATCTAGAAGAGGTCTTAGCAACCACCTGGTTCGACCTCTTCATTTTATAGGTGAAGAAGATGAGACTAAGAAGGAAATTAAGTGATTTCCCCAGGGTCATACAGCAGCATTTAAAAACAGGTCTTCCTGACTCCAAGTCCAATATCATATCCACTAGGTCATACTTGTTTCAAAAGAGAAGCCTATATAGCACCTGATATTCTTATACAATCTCCCTTCTAAGAATTACCTGGGACCAACGCTGCTTAGGCACTTAGGTGGCAAAGTGGATAGAGCTCTGGACCAGAAGACATCCTTCCTGAGTTCAAATCACACTTAAATAGCTGTGTGAACCTGGGGAAGTCACTTAACCTTGTTTTCCTCAGTTTCCTCATCTTTCAAATAATCTCAAGAAGGAAATGGCAAACCACTCCAGTAACTTTGCCAAGAAAACCCCAAATGGAGTCACAGGGTAGGATGTGACTGAACCACAACGATGATGATAACAACGATGACAACAACAACGACAACAGTGACAACAATGACAACAACAATGACAACGACGACGACAATTCTGCCTTGTTTTGGAAATTGGATGACATTATACATGTTCAGGGTGGTCTATATGGATGTAGTCAAAGCCCTCTGCTGACCCAGTTGGCTTATTTATGGTCCACTGAACATGGCATGAACATTCTCACCTCAACACTTTTGTTCATGAAATTCCTTCCTCCTGAAATGTCCTTCCTATTCCTCTAGGCTTGTCTAAGTCCTACCCCTTCTTTAAGACCAATCTCAGGCCACACTTTCTCCAGAAAACCTTCCCTGTCCACATCAGAGCTCAGTAATCGCTTCCTCCTCTCACTTCCTATGATACTTGGTCTGTGTTTCTTGTTTTCCCCTTAGCATATACCTTTTATTATCTCTTTATGTAGATTTTTCCCCCTCCACCATGCACTATGAACATCTTGAGGGCACAAGCCATGGTTGCTGTTGAATCCACCCCCCCCCACCCCAAACCCAGAACAAATAACACATACTCTGCACTGGGTAGATGTTTAGTAAATGATCTTTGATGATGAAGTTGACTGCTGTAGGGCAGATGAACCAAAAATGATAAAGGAATTGGACCACTCTTGGGGAGAGTCATGCCTGGTTAGATCTTTTGGACTCTTCCCTGCTTTCCCACCTCCAAATTCCCTAGGTCATTTTAAGAAAAGGGATATAAAAAACCGGTGAAATTTTTAGTATTTAACTTTTACAATGGCTTTTTAATGTGGCAAACTTTACCACTAATTCTCTTCCCAATCCCTATTTCTTTCTTAATGAGCTCTTGCCCCGTAATGATCTCTTAATGGTGTTGCTTAATGAAAATGGTAAACAGGCTATTTTCTCAGCCCAAGCAAGTTGATTGTATCATCATCATCACCATCATCATTATCATCATCACGAATATTGATTAGGTCTCTCTGGGCATCAGGCCCTGAAGAAGGGACCATGGAAATAGAAGGACCCAATGGGAGGTGTGAACTTGTAGTCCTAAGACTGAGGAATGTCTGTCTTATCAGCTGCTTCAATTCATCAGTAGTAAAGATAATAGAATATAAGAACTGGGAGGGACCTTAGAGATCATCCAGCTCAACTCACTAATTTTGCAGAGGAAGAAACTGCAACTTGGAGAGGAGAGGGGATTTGCCCAAGGTTGTTAAGGTCAAGACAAGAACTAGAACCCAGATTTTCTACCTGCCAGTTCAAATCTCTTCAGCCCACCTTTAACCCCTCTTTGTCTTGCCCTCAGGCCCTACTCTCGGAGGGTCTGATTACTAAGGTGTTTGTATTTTATTCTAAAGGTAATGGGGAGCCACCAGAGTTTATTGAGTAGTGGAGGAATTGTGCTTTAGGAAAATTACTTTGAAGCTATGTAAAGGCTGGATGGGAAAACAGAGAAACAGGAGATAGGGATATCAATATGATTGCTATAGTGCAGGGGAGAGGCAATGTGTACCTAAATTCCTCATGCTAACTTTTCTCAAAAATCTTCAGTAACTTCATGTTGCTTACTGAATAAAGTAAAAACCTCTGACCCTGGCATTCAAAGCCATCTTCAATCTGGCTTTAGCATACCTTTCCATCCTTATCTACTACAGCTCTCCTTCATGTTCCAGCTAAATTAGTCTGCTCTCCATCTCCTCTACCCCCTTTCTTTGGACCTTTGCTCAAACAATCCTGCAAGCCTGAAATGTGCTGCCCTCATCTCTTCCTGAAGTCCCTTCCTTGTAAGATACCATCACCTGAACAATCCAACTCCACCCCTACATGAAGGTGATTTCTCCTTTCCCACATTGTTCATAATGTTTTTCCTGGACCTCTTTCTAGCAGTTATCACATTCTATCCTGGATCATATTTTTTATGTCTATGTTTAATTTTCCCCCAGTTCCTTTTTAATTAAAACACTCTTTGATGATAGAGGTTTTATCTATCTTTTTATCTCTAGTGCCTAGCACATGGTTGGTGCTTAATAAATGTTTGTTGAATTAATAGTAGTAGCTAATATTTAAATAGTGCTTACTTTGTACCAAGCACTGTGCTAAGCACTTTACAATTATTATCTCATTTGATCCTCACAACAACCCTGAGAGGTAAGTGTTTTATTATCCTTATTTTACAAATGAGGAAACAGAGACAAACAAATTAAATGACTTGCTTAGGGTCACATGGTTAGTATCTGAGGACAGATTTGAGCTCAGGTCTTCCTGACTCCACTCACAGCACTCTATTCACTGTGCTACCTACCTGTTGAATTTAATTATTGTTTATTTATATATGGACCAATTAGTCATAGAGATGGCTTTTTATCTTAACCCACCATCCAGTATCTTTTATTTGATTTTTCTCCAAGGGAATTGGCCTTAAGAGCTATGGGTAAGAATGACAGACAATGGCAATGCTGGGAAAGCAAGGAGAATGTAGCAATGACCTGAATTGAGTGAAAGATTTTTTTGTTTCCACTGTGACCAAATAACTTTTGTCACTTCTCAAATGCCAACTTGTTTCTTTTCTAGGAGAGTGGGTGGAGGAGCTCAAGGCATGACCGCCTACTCTTCAGATTATCAGGGAGAGGAAAGTGTTCCTTTAAAAGTGGTAGAAGGGCTTTGATGTAAAGACAAAGAAGAAAAAAATATGAAGAGGAGGAGAAGAATCATGGTCGAGTTAGGAGGTTGTACTGTGGAAGCATGTGATGCAGAGAAGGAAGGGGGGAAAGGACCACTGAACCCTTAAAGCTATGTAATAGATAGGAGGCTCTTTTCCAAGATAAGTGAGTCAAGCCCTTAGAAGAGAAAGCAGCAGATTGTGTTCAGAGGAATAATGGATCATCACTTGTGTCACCAGGTGAAAGAGTTCATCCATCAGGGTCAGAGGAAGAAGGGCTGAGCATAGGTACACTACTGAGTACTTACATGGCCATATGTGGGTTGACTTGACATTAACAATAGTAAGTTTTGCTGTCTTTATTGGACATAGGTCTAAGGGGAAGATGGAGAAATTTAAATCTGTCCAACATTGTAACTACTACCTACTTTTGGTTATTCCCATGGGCACAAATGATACTGCCAGAAGAAATCTAGACAGCATTTCTTTCTTTCTTTCTTTTTTTTTTTGGGGGGGGTGAGGCAATTGGAATTAAGTGACTTGCCCAGGGTCACACAGCTAGTAAGCGTCAAGAGTCTGAGGCCAGATTTGGACTCAGGTCCTCCTGAATCCAGGGCCAGTGCTTTATCCACTGTACCACCTAGCTGACCCTAGAAAGTATTTCTAAGGATTATGAAGACTTGGGTAAGAAACTGAAGAATTTTGGAGCACAGGTGGGGTTTTCATCACCACTGCAGATGGAAGGCAAAGGCTTTGGGAGAGAAAAGCAGATTTGGCAAATGAACAGCTGCTTAAGAAGATGGTATATGAGAATGAAATTTGGCTTTGTTAACCATGCTTAAAATAGAGGAATGAGGAGTTTTTGGCCAGGGATGGGGTACACCAAACCAGGGGTAGTAAAATGTTGTTGCCTGAAGTCTTGCAAATTTATCAAAAGGGATTTAAACTGTAAAGAAAGAGAAAAGGTACCCATGTTTATCTACTATATTAAATAACACAGAAAGTAGCTATGGAATGGAAAACTAGTAATGTAGAAATTCAGAAAAAGGACCCTTCGATAAAACAGTCTCAGATCTACAAATGTAAAAGCAAAGTGAATCAGAAACTAATGCAATGAGGCAAGTTTGTATTAATTGACTAACAGATATATTTTAAAAGAATCGAACTCATCTTTCTCCACCCCCCAACCCTACTCTCTTATTAGCTTCCCTATTATTGTTAGGGAACCACATTTTTCCTAGTCACCCAGGCTCACAACACAGGAGCTATCTTTGACTCCTCACTTTGACCTTCCATAGCCAATCAATCAAGACCTGTTATTTCTCCTTAACAGCTCCCATACGTGCCAACTTCTCTCTTCTGACACTGCCACCACCCTGGTGCAAGCCATCATCAACCTTATGGCTGCCCTATTGCAATAGCCTGCTGACTGGTCTCCCTGCATCAGGTCTCTCTACACTCCCCTCCATCTTCCACTCGGATCTGTCATTTTATCTTCCTATACTCTGATTCTGACCATATCACTCTCCAGTCCATTCAATAAACTCCCTATTACCTCCAGGATCAAATATAAAATCCTTTGTTTGACATTCAAAGCCCTTCATAACCTAGCCTTCTCCCACTGTGATGCAGTGACATTAGCCTCTTTTCTGGTCCTTACCTGATGCTCTGTCTCCCAAGTCAGAGCATTTTCACTGGCTATCCCTCATACCTGGCATGCTCTCCCTCCACTGCTTCCCAACTTTGTTGGTTTTCTTCAAGTCTGAGCTCACCTTCTTCAAGAAGCCTTTCCCTGTGTTCCTTAATTTTAATGCCTTCCTTCTTAGATTACCCCCAATTTATCTCATACATGTGTATCATGTATATGTATAAATATATAAATTATATAAAAATGCACATGTATAAAGATGCATAAAGGCACACACACATATATGTTTGCATGTTGCCTCCTCGTTAAACTGTGAGCTCTTTGAAAACAGGGACTGCTGGTTTTTTTCTTTTTCTTTTTTTTTGTGGGGCAATGAGGGTTAAGTAACTTGCCCAAGGTCACACAGCTAGTAAGTGTCAAATGTCTGAGGCAGGATTTGAACTCAGGTCCTCCTGAATCCAGTTCCGGTGCTTTATCCACTGCACCACCTAGTTGCCTCCAACACTTAAAAAAATTTATTTTTATTACCAATGCTTAGCATAGTCCCTGGCATATAATATGCCCTTAAAAATGCTAGTGACTCACTGGCTGATGTATAAAAGTTAAATTTATAGTTTTAATGTTTTAAGAATCAAACTATCAAAGGGATATTTTATAGAACTCAATAAAATAATAAAAATTCATTTGGAGGAATAAAAGTCCTAGAATATTGAGAGAAATAATGAAAAACATTAGGAATGAAGGGGTAATAGCCCTTCCATATTTCAAACTCTTATAAAGTAGCAATCTTCTAAACCTTTTGGTATGTGTTAAAAATACAAAACTAGATCAATAAAACAAATTAGACTAGGGAGAATCAGACATAATGGAACTCAACCCAGGTTTTGATAAACCTGAACACATGCATTCCTTAGGAAATAACTACCTAAAAGGATAAGAACTGCTGGGAAAACTGGAAAGCAGTCTGGCAGAATTTAGGGTTATACAACATCTTATAATACATTCCACTAGAAATTAAAAATGGAATATGCAACCTGAACATTGAAACTCATATAATAACAAATAAGAAAAGAAGCAGTTCATATTTCTTTAACCGTTATGGGCAGGAGTGTAATGCTCAACCAAACAAGGGACAGAGAAAGTAGAAGGTAAAATATATAATTTTGATTATATGGGACTGAAAAGGTTTTGCACAACAAAATTAATACATCTAGAATAAGAAGTGGCAGAATATCTTTGTATCACATTTCTTGGAAAAATGCTTAGTATCTAAGATATATAGACATCTAACAGAAATATATAATGTATATAATATATTTTTATATATTTAATATAATATAATATATTTTTATATATTTAATATAATATAATATATACATATATATAAAAGATCAAAAGCCATTCTCCAATAGATAACTGGCTGAAGGATATGAAGAGTTTTCAAAGAAATTAAAAGCTATTAACAATAATGAAAGAATGCTTCAATTCACTAATAAGAAAAATGCAAATCAAAATAACCCTGAGGATTCACATCTTATCTAGCAAATTGGCAAAGAGGACAAAATACGGGAATAATCAATATTAGAAGGGCTGTAGAAAGATATGTGCACTAAATCATTGTTGGTGGATTAGTGCAATTATTCTGAAAAGCAATTTGGAATTATGCATATAGAGTGGCTAAAATTTCCTTATCCCTTGCCCCAGAGATTACACTCCTGGGTATATATTCTAAAGAGGAACTGATAAAAAGTAAGGCTCTATAGACACCAAAATATTTTGGCAGTGTGTTTTATAGTAGTTAGAGGACTGGAAACAAAGTAGATGCCCGTCAGTTGGGAAATGGCTTACTAAATTATGGTATACAAATGCAATAAAACATCACTATGTTATGAGAAACAATATTATGAATACAGAGAAACATGGGAAGATTCATATGAACTGATGCAAATTGAAGTAAGCAGAGTCAAAGAAACATATAATTATTACAACAATGTAAATGGAAAGAAACATCACAAAACAATCAAAAATGCACATTGTAAATTACAAAGTACAAGTTTGGCCTCAAAGGAGAGATCTAAGTAGTTATCTTCCCTCCTCTCCTTTGCACTAGTGGGAAGAGGGGTGGGGTTTCAGGCATGTAGAGCACTGTATGTACTGATCCATATATATTGATCAATTTTGCTGTTTTTTAAAAAATCTTTTCCTTTTTTAATTTTTAAAATTCTTTGTTATAATGGATTAATGGGAAAGATACAGGGGAAATTTAGGCAATGTAAAAGCAAAAAAGACTAATAACATTTTAAAAAATATGCATAGAAGATAAATGTGATTTTATGTAATAGAGGAAAGCATGGTCCTTATAAGAACAATGGGAGAAGCATTAAAGCTTATATAACTTGTGGTTCAGGGCCAACAAACTCTGGGTTCACATGAATGAGATTTAATCTTGGAGATTACCCACTTATATTATATTTCTTTTATTTGTATTGTCTTTCTTTCCATCTCTACTTGCATTCCTCCCCCCTGCCAACCTCTACATTCTCTAGAAAGGAAATTATGAAAGAGAGACCTTTAGGCCATTACAAAAGGAAAGCTCTTCCCAAAACAGAACATCCTATAACCATTAAAGCCAGTCAATTCATTTGGTAGATAGCCTCTTATTAGTTAAACCCTTTCTCCAGAAGGCACAAAGGTGCAAGTCCATATCCTTCATAGGAAGATACAATCAAAAATTTACACAAATTCTTGCTTCCTGGTAAGTTGATCAAATAGATCAGAAAACTCCTTTGACCAACCCCCTACATCAAAATGAGATAAAATTGGTGAGGAATCCTAAGGACAACAAAAAGTAGTTTTTAAAGCTGTATCATGAAAAAGAAGAGGACCAAAAAAAGAAGGAAAGGATCAGAGCTTGGGGAAATGGGATGATGATAACTGACTATGGTAGAGCAACTCAAGTTTTATTTTGTTTCTTATTTATCTGCCAAGAAGAATCATATTGGAAAAAGCAGAATGAACATGACTAATACGAAACTAATGCTCAAGACAAGTAGGATGATAGTAAGATCGGACCTTGCTGCCTATGATGAGTTCAAATCACTAAGCTACATCCTGGGGGTAATGAACAAACTGGTGGATGCAATTGCTGAGTCACTATCAATGATCTTTGAAAGATGGTGGAGCAAAGAAGCAGTATAGGACTAGAGAAAGGCAAATGTTGTCCTTATATTTGAAAAAAAGGAAGAGAACAGAGTCTGCAAATTATAGGACAGTGAACTGGATCTTCATTCCAGGCAAAATTCTACAATGTACTATTAAGGGGATAGTAAGTGAATGTCTAGAAAAGGAAGTAGTAATCAGAAAGAACCAGGATGACTTAATTATCAGCAGATTGTGCTAGACTAACCTAATTTCCTTTACTTACACATTTTACTTTTGTCTTTTGTGTTCACATCATTGTAATTCCCCTACCTCCACTTCCAGACTGATCTCTCAATTATGACAAAGAAAATCAATTAAGCAAAAGCATCAGATTCAGATTCTACATCTGATAACAAACAGTATTCTGACCTAGCTATATCCCCCACCTCTTTGCCCTGAAGAAAGAAAGATGTATCATTACTATTTCTTTGGGATGTTCATTACCTTTTCTGATTGTTACTAGATTGGCAGCTTATAGAGAATGATATTGATATTGTTTATATAGATTTTATTTTGGCAAAGCATTTGGCAACTCTCCCATTAATCTGGTATGCAAGATAGTAGAGATATGGGCTACAGTTAGGGTTGAATTGGTTGAATGGCCAATCAAAAGCTTATTCATGAATGGTTTGATATCAATGACATCAATAGTGGAGTGAACCATGGACATCATTAGTGCTTTTCTGTTGAATCTTTGTTATCAGTGACTTGGAGAAGGGAATAGGTGAAATGTTTATCAAATCTTCAGGTGATACCAAGACAGGAGGGATGGCCAATACATCAGATGATAGAGTGATGAACAAAAATATCTGTAGGGTAGATTTTGGGGTTGAATCTAATAAGATTCAATTTCACTGGGATAAATGTAAAGTTCTTAAGGTTGTTTTGTTTTCTTCACAACTATAAAATGACTAGACAATAGTTGGTATGAAAACGATCAGGGATTTTTAATGGACTACAAGCTCAGTATATGTCAACAGTATGATATAACAGCCAAAAAAACCAAATGCAATTTTAAGTTGCATAAAATGGAACATGTTGTCTAGAACAAAGGATTTAAGAGGGTCTAGGAGAGAGCAAGGACAAAGAAAGATATTTCTAGAACAAGGGAGGTGAGATTCTCACTGTTCTTTTCTCTGTCAAACCACATACGTTCAGCTCTGGGTACCACATTTTAGGAATCACACTGATAATTTGGGGATCCTCCAGAAAAAGGTCACCAACATACCTTCCAGGGTTGCTGTGAAGATCAAATGAGATAATAACAGCTGAGTGCTTAGCACAGAGGGTGGCACATGATAGGTGCTATATAAATATTAGCTAGCTAGCTAACCTAGATGATCCTAATGCTTCTAGGATAAAACAGAAAATCCCCTGTTGAGATTTCAAAGCTCCATACAATGTGCCCCAGATCTATTGTCCCAAACAATAATCTGTGACCCAGCCAAACTGGCCTTCTCTCTGTTCCTCAAAATGGCTCCACATCTCCTGTATCCAGCCTTTTGCACAGTTGATTCCATATTCCTGGGACACATCTCCTTCTTTACTGACACCTCATAGAGTCATTCTTTCATTTAAAACACAGCTGGAGTACCACCTTCTTCATACATCTTTTTCTGCTTCTTCCCATCAATTGTTACTGCCCACTCCCCAAAATGACATTGTACTTGTATTTAACATCGTACTGTATTTGTACTTTTTATATTTATTTAGTATACAGCATACATCCATATTTACTGTATATTAGATTGGAAGCTCCTTGCAAGCAGTTTTATTTCATTCCTTGTACTTGTATTCCCAGCACCTAGCACATTGGTACTTAATAAATGAATACTTGGGGGGGCAGCTAGGTGGCACAGTAGATAAAGCCCTGGTCCTGGATTCAGGTGGACCTGAGTTCAAATATGGCCTCAGACACTTGAACACTTACTAGCTGTGTGACCCTAGGCAAGTCACTTAACCCCCATTGCCCTGCAAAAAACAAACAAACAAAAAATAAATGAATACTTGTTGATTGGTTGATTGATGGTAGAGGGCCATAAGGTCATGCTGTAAGAGAGGACTGAACGAAGTTGGGACATGGAACTGGAGGAGAAAACTTAAAGGGAACAGAATAGGTTTCTTCTAGTATTTGAAGGGTCATCATGTGGAAGAGATAGTACATTTGTTCTTTCTTCCCCCAGGGGACAGATCTGAGATCACTGGTTCCTAGATTTGGAATTGGAAGAGATGCTAGTGGTCATTTAATCTAACCTTTTAATTTTATAGATGAGGAACCAGAGGCCTAGATCAATTAAAATTAGCAATTGATGGAAGTTGCTGAGAGACAGATTTAGTTGTGATGAAAAGAAAAAAAAAGTTTTCTATCAATCAGAGCTATAGTACAGGACTCTGAATGTTTAACAGCTGGCTTTTGGGGGAGGGGACAGAATGTGTTCACTTTTTAAAATGTACACACTTTTAAGCTTACTCTGCTTGATTCATGTTTTTCCATTACTTCCTTAAATTTATACAATCCACAAAACAATAAATTAAGCCCTCATTTGCAGCATTTGCTGATTTCCAAGGTGTAAGTGTTCACAATAAAAATTAAGCAGTGGGCTTGCTGTTTTGAGTTGGTTCCGGCACACTACCTAGAGCTACCTCTAAGTGTAATGGGCTGCCTCAGGAGGTAATGGGTTCTCCTTTACTAGAGATTCTGAAGCAGAGAGTAAACTTCTAGGCAGCTAGGTATCATATTAGATAGATAGTCTGCTAGGTCTGGAGTCAGGAGGATCAGAGTTCAAATACAGCCTCAGGTAGTTACTAGTTGTGCAACCCTGGGAAAGTCACTTAACCTCTGTTTCCCCACTATAAAATGAGGGTTCTTGTGAAAGATCAAATATTTTTAAAGTACTTAGCACTAATAATTGTTTTTTCCTTCCTTCTCTTCCTGTGTATATTATAGACAGAATTTGTGTTCAGGTACAAGTTGGATTGAAATGGCCTCAGCTCACTGCGAACCCTGAGATTCTGTGATTCAAGAGTTAGTTTCTCTATATTTCACACAAGCCATTTATGCCCTCCTAGTCTTCTCTATAGTGACCAGAGATAACATCAGTTTTTATAGACAGGGAAACAGGGGTGTATCATCTTGACAAAGTTCTCACTGCTGAAATGAAGCTTGATGTCAGATAGGAGAAGGGAGGCTGACATTTCTGATTCCTTGTAAGCAAAAACCCTGTCCTCAGAAAGACAAATTGGACTAGTGGTGGGATGTCCCTGATACTCCCTCGCTAGGTTGCCTAGAACAGGTGGGTCTTTGTACCTCAGTTTCCTCTGTTGTAGAGTGAGAAGGGTGATGTAGATCAAGGCTTATTAAACTTTTCCCACTTGTGACTCCTTTTCTCCTGAGAAATTTTGGACACATGGGTATATAACGAAGCTTCTTAACTGTCTACCATTGCCAAATTTTTCACAACCTCAACATTCAGTTACTTGACGCCATATGGGGTCCCAACCCACATTTTAAGAAGCCAGAATATAGATGATCTTTAATCTGCCTTCCACCACTAAATCATCAACTCAGTGAGGAGATGTTCAAAACCTGCTGGGGAGGACTGTGGCTGCTAAGATCTGAAGAGGAATTGTTGCATTAACCTGGGATCACAGGGCCAGGAGTATAGGCATGGAGAAAAATGTAGTCTTTCTTCTCGTTATAACCAGGCTTTCGATTGCAACTACAAATCTGTGTATGTCTTTCTATTTTACACTGGAGAGTTTCCTTTAGAAACACATTTTAACGGAAAAGGTTAACACATTTTAATTGCCCAGGGACATTGCTCTGAAAATTCTATAACATGTGCTCATTAAATAAAATTAGCACTGAGGAGCTGCCCAGGATATGTCATGCATTAAAATATGACTCTGTAGAATATAATGCATTATGAATTATTGCCTTGTGTACTTTTTTGTTACATTAGTCTCTAATGCAGATACAGTTATTCATCAGCCCACCTGGGGAATTGATTTTTAAAATGTTTGAAATATTATATCCACATTAACTTTTACGTGGCCAGCAATAAACAAAATCTAGCCCTGGATGCATCAACCAGAGGGTTTGTGGTGGCCTCTGTGCTAGGCATAGAGAGGGGCAGGTTCTGCCCTGGAGAGTAGGTGAGGAGCTCTGTGATAACTGGGACTTTTGTCTGCCATGGGAGAAGAAGAATGTAGAGAAGAGGGATAGAGGAGGTAAGGGAAGCAGAGGCCTTATGCTAGAGCTACTACTGCTTTTTTTGGAGAAAAAATACATTTGTATTAAGATCTATTATTGTTATTTATCTGATATTTCTTCCTGCATCTCTCTACTCTCTCCCTCCCAGAGTCATTTGAGATTATTGCTTTCTTTCCCCTCTTCTTGTCTTTATATCCCAACCCCCCAGTCATGGCTTTACTGATTTAGTGCAGGAGGCAGAAACTCAGAGGCACATATGGATTTCTAAGTCACATTGCCCACCCTCCCTTTGTCAAGGCCAGGTTAGCTTTCCCTAGACTCTGAGGTTAAAGTCTCACCCATAGGGTCAAATTATCCTCAGAGTTCCCATTTTTGAAGGTCTCCTCCTCGGCTCTTCTATTCATGCTATTCTGTTTGCACAGAATTCTCCTTGCCTTCTTACCTACTCTCTACCAGTCCAAGTTGTACCTAGCTTTTGAGTGTCACCTCCTCCAGGAAGTATTTCCCAGTTCTCCACCCTAATCTTCATCTTTCCCTTGCCTGAATTTCTGTAGCATTTCTAGTCAAGACCATTCTCTTGAGAAAGAACTGAATTGTGGTGTCATTTGTTGTTGTTATTGAGTCATTTTCAGTCATGTCTGACTCTCCATGACCTTGTTTGGGGTTTTCTTGGCAATGATACTGGAGTAGCTTGCCATTTCCTTCTCCAGCTCATTTTACAAATGAGGAAACTGAGGCAAACTGGGTAAAGTGACTTGCCCAGGGTCACACATCCAGTAAGTGTCTAAGGCCAGATTTGGATTTAGGAATTTAAGTCTTCCTGACTTCAGGCCAGCATTCTTTCCATGGTACCACACAGGTGCCCCTATTATGTCACAGGATCATAGACTTACAGCCAGAAGGAACCTTTGAGGTCATCTAATCCAACTCTTACTAATTTTATAAATTTTTATATTTTTATTTATTTCTTTATTTTGTGGGGCAATGAGGGTTAAGTGACTTGCCCAGGGTTACACAGCTAGTAAGTCAAGTATCCGAGGCTGGATTTAAACTCAGGTCCTCCTGAATCCAGGGCCAGTGCTTTATCTACTGCGCCACCTAGCTGCCCCCTCTTGCTCATTTTATAAATGAAGAAACTGAGACCCAGAAAAAGGGGGAGTGAATTGCCTAAGGTCACACAGGTAGTAGGAAAGGTGAGGATTTTAATACAGGTCTTCTGTCCCCAAATTCATTGTGTCATGCATGTGATAGTCATGTTGCCTCAGCAGGGCAGAGATCTCCCTGAAGGCTGGAACTGTACTTTCTTTACTCTGCTCCTTAACAGCAACTAGCACCAAACCGGGCAATTCAATTTGATAAACATTTGTTAAGTACCTACTGTGTGCCAGCCATTGTGCTAAGTCCTGGGTACATGGCAGGTGCTTAATATATAATAACAAATCACACTTTGAGGTTTGCGATGTATTGGTCTCACATCAATCCATGAGGTAGGTAATGTAAGTATTATTCTACCCATGCTATAAAACTGGGTGTAATAACATACTCAAAAATCTGAGGCTCTAGAGGGTGTAGAGGCTTGCCTATGATCATGGTCTAAAGCAGGATTCAAATTCAAGTTTCCTGCTCTTGTTTTAATTGAATTCAAATTGAATTCCAATCCGGCTCTTGCTCAACAACACCATACTACTTTTAATAAATACTGGTTGATTGTCAAGAGGTCTTCTCCTACCTCTCACAAAGATCAATCACCCCCTATGGTGGATCAAGTTCTTTCCTATTTCCGCTTGTAAAGGTTTGTTTAAAATTCTATTCACTTGGGATTTAGAACTTAAGGATCCTAAGAATAGAGTTCATCTTTTTCCTCCAAAGAAACACTCATTTCCTTTATTTCTGCTTGTGCAGAAATAGCCATATCCAGTTTTTTTTAAAAGTTGTTGGTTGGTGCTGCTTCCTTTTACCAGACCTTGCAAAACACCAGCCTGCCCCAGGATGACATTTTAGTTACTTGACTCTAACTCGGTTTCATTCCTACAAGTCCTTTTCCCCACAGTGACACAATTGTCCTGTGTACTAGAAACACACCAGCCTCTCCACAGAGTACAGGTCCCTTTCCTGCCAAATGGCTCTTCTTTCCAGCTAGGACAATTGCTTCCCTGCAGATAACAGCCCTGCAATGCACACATGCACACACAAAACCCCCAAACAAAACAAAACAAGAAGCACTCGTTGGCTAACTGTTGTGACAAGTCAGGCAGCTTTTCTGGCAGCCCTGCTATTCCCATCTGCACCCAATCTAGGCACCCAGAATAGAAGCTTGCAATTGTTGGGATTTAATGTTGTTGGGGGGGAAAAAGCACAACAGTAAATAGCAGGATAGACCCTGCGGCAGCCGTCTGAGCTGTGTCAAAGCACAATTAAAGTCTCCAATGAAGATGTTGTATAAAACCAGCACTCTGAACTTCCACCAGCGAGTAGAAACAACACCATCCCAATTGATGCGATCAATCTTTGAGAAGACGAAGATGAAATGGATCTCTCCCCCTTCTCTATGCCACTCACCCCTTACCACCAATGGTCACCGTACAAAGGAAAGTACCAAGAGAGCCTCTGCCTTGATCATGGCATACTGGAAATAGCACTGGATATATCATGAGCCAACAGTAACACTGAAAATATGTCCATGGAACTAATGGTCAATTTCTATCTATCTGTGGGTCTGTCTGTCTGTGTGTCTGTCTCTCTGCCCTCCTACCTCTGGACTTGATTTCCTTGCTATGGGGAACACCCAGTGAAGAGATGCTCTCTAGCAAGTCAGATTGACATCCCTGTTCTTCAACTTACAATTTTAGAGAATTGTCTGGGAGCCCTGGAAGTTAAATAACTCACTCCTGTCACAAAGTTATATGACAAGTATATGTCAAAGTATAACTTGAATCCAGACCTTTCTTACTCTGATGCTAGCTCTCTATCCACTACTCCTTGCTACCTTGTGTACTGTAATATAACTTCAAACAAGTATCTTGCCTTGCTTTGGCAATTAAAGTGTAAGGATTCATGCTTTATTCATCTTTGTCTTTCCTCTAGCTCCAAGCATAAACTCCTGCTCATTTAATTTGTAATAAGGAGGCCAAAAAGTGAGACACAAGGTTTTGTTTTGTTTTTGTTTTTAGTGAGGCAATTGGGGTTAAGTGACTTGCCCAGGGTCACACAGCTAGTAAGTGTCAAGTGTCTGAGGCTGGATTTGAACTCAGGTCCTCCTGACTCCAGAGCCAGTGCTCTATCCACTGCGCCACCTACCTGCCCTGAGACACAATTTTTCATGTTTATTCTTATTTCCAGGACATTTGCAGTGTATCCTTCTCTAAAAATCTCAGTAATTATAGGCATTTCTCTATTAAGTTCAGGCCTCATACTGTGCACTGGGCTCATGAGATCTTCCCCCCCTCCCATCTTCCCACCTGACCAAGAAAGTAAGCTTCTTGAGGACACACTATTTTCTTTTACTTTTGTATCGTCAGCATTTAGCACACAGTAGGTACTTGCTAGTTGAATGAATAAATGAGTGAACAAATGGATCTTTGACCAGGTGATCTTTTGAACTTGAAGGAGGAACTCGTGTTCTTGGAAAGATAACTTTCGAACTCAAGAATGAGCTGGTGAAAATAGCTGAAGGTATGCTGATAGGGAAACATGTCTCCTACAACATACTTCAGTCCTCTTTCACCTCCTCATCCTTTTTTTGTGCTGTCTAGAGATAATAGGTGCCAGCCCCTCTGGATCTAGATATATCTAAAGTAGCTTCAATTTTTCAGCTCTGGTAACAATTATGGTTGAAGTTGAACTCAGCATTCCCCAGAAATCTTATCCACCTGTGATATCAGGCTGAATTAAAAGGCAATGCAACCACAATTTCTTGGACTTCATCTTGGGGAATTTTAGGTTGTGAAATCCAAAAAATTTGGTCAGTAGTAGGAGCTGCTATCTTTCTCTTTTTCTGCAGCATCATTATGCCTGTTTTGTCTTTCCAAAACTCTCTGTGACCTGATGGTGTGTCCAACACTGAAGAAGAGGCAGCCCAACTTGGTAATATGTCTTGTGTTTTTTTCTGGCACATCTTTCCCCACAGGACTCCATTGTGACAGTGACAAGAACACAGATTTCACTAGAAGCACCAGGGCTCGGGAAGGCTGTTTACATTACACCTTATAATGAAGAGTAGTGGATCCTAAGTTCAGGGGTAGGTAGACCTGTTTGCTTGTAATCTCTTTTATATTGTTTTTATCCTTGGCTTCTTCAGTCTGAACATGGTTTGTCAGTAGCTACTACTATGTTTTTAGTGATAGCTAACAAGGACAAAAAGAGAACCAACCCATTCTGTGCCATGAAACTGTCATCCTCTAAGGACTGGTGTCTCCCAGAAAGCACAAGGTAGAGACTACAAGCCAAGTCCTTGCCACTGTCCACATGTAGGCTGGACTAATCAATATCATATTACAAAAAGCACTTGGCCTCATTTATCCCTACTGATGCCTAGGGAATCCTTAATATATTGAGCTTGGAAAGTGCAGGTTATGCGTATTTGATGAGATGTTCCTTTGGCGGGCTTGGTATTTAGAAATATTCAGGAAGGAGCTTGGAGCATATCTCCTTCACTTTTGTGGGCTATGGAAGTTGACTGCTGTAGGAGGAATAGGAACTGGATGAGCTCTTCCTTTCAAGGAAGGATGGGGATAGTTCTCCTACCATGGTAGTTAAGGAGACTAGCAGGAAGAAGAGCTGGTGTTTGTCCTTTGTTTTCTTTTTTTCTTTTTTTTGGTCAGGCAATGGGGGTTAAGTGACTTGCCCAGCGTCACACAGCTAGTAAGTGTCCCAGCTAGTAAGTATCAAGTCTCTGAGGCTGGATTTGCATTCAGGTCCTCCTGAATCCAGGGCCGGTGCTTTATCCACTGAGTCATCTACCTGCCCTTTATTTTTGAAGAGGAACATGACATCTCTTGATGTCATGACTTGCAGTGAATTGGATTGAAGTGAGGGAGGGCTGTGCAAAGTCACTAACCTCACTCACTCCTCCAGAGCCATCTGGGTCCAGTGGCATGATATAGATCAGGATGACTGGAGATGGCCCCAGATGTTTGGGGTTAAATGACTTGCCCAGGGTCACACAGCTAGTAAGTGTCTAAGGTGAGATTTGAACTCAGTTCCTCCCAACCTCAGGGTCAGTGTTCTATAAACTGTGCCACTTAGCTGCCCAGGGAGAAAACGTAGATTCATTGGAAGGACTAGATAAAAATCCATCAATCCACAAGTATTTGTTAAGTGTCTACTAAATGTCTGGCTACCTAGACACTGGATATGCAAATGCAAACAAGATCCACAGCCCCTGCCCCCAAAGGAGCTTACATTCTACTCGAAGACTAACTATGTGTTCCCAGTTAAGCAGTTACTCAATAAATACTGTTAATATGAATGTGTGGGTTATCTGGATTCGATAGAGATGCCTTATTATCCAAAAGTATTGTCTATGAAACCTTAGGTTATAGGAACAAAATGTCCTTCAACTGAACTCTAAACTGAACCCAGACAGCTAGCAGATAAAAGTCCCTACCTGGTGACTCCTTTTCCCTCAGGATAGTAAGTCCCTATGTTATGGGGACATCTGGGCATCCTCATTCTAGCCAAACCCTTATTTGGAATCCTGTGATTTTATCATGATACTTCCGCATTTCCTCCATACTTGTTAAACTGAAATTGTTAAACTGCGTTTGCTTCTGGGTTGATTTTTGTATCATACTATTGAAATTGACAATACACTATAACCAATGGACAAAAATCCTTATATACCCTCAGAAAGAGGGAGTCTCTGAGCTCCCTTTGGAAGGGTCTTCACATGATCATGGTTCTTTCTTCTTGGGACAAAATAAATTGCTATTCTGTTTTTCCTGTCTGTCTCTGATCTGGGTTATCCTGTAGGAGACATTATGTTCTCTGATCTGGTTTTGTTCTGTGGGAAGATATGTCTCTGAATGATGATGACGGTGATGATTATCTTCATCATCATTATTATTAATTGTTATTATTATTTGTAGGAGACAGACAGATTAAACATATATTTCATTTTCAACAATACAAACGAAATACACAGTTATTTGTTTGTTTGTTTGGTTTTTTTTGCAGGGCAATGGGGGTTAAGTGACTTGCCCAGGGTCACACAGCTAGTAAGTATCAAGTGTCTGAGGCCGGATTTGAACTCAGGTCCTCCTGAATCCAGGGCTGGTGCTTTATCCACTGCACCACCTAGCTGCCCCCGAAATACACAGTTATTAGAGGGGGTACTAATAAATGAGGGAATCAGAAAAGGTTTCTTTAAGAAGATGATACTTGAGCTGAGCCCAGAAGGGAACTGGTGTTTCAGGGAGCAGAAATGAGGAGGGAGAGAATACTAGCTATGAGCAAAGGCACGGGGGCAGGGGAGGGAATTAGATGTACATGGCTAACTAGTTTTCTTGGGGTAGAGAGTATGGTGGGGGCACTAATGAGTAATCAGCCTAAAAAGAAAGGTTACAGCCAAACTGCTAAATGCCAAAGAAAGGGAAAGCAAGTATCATATTCTTGTATCATATTCTCATAGAGCTAGCTGTTTTGATAAAATTCCTGGAATTTTATGAGTGATATTAAGTAGGTGGTGATCAGATCAACTGCCCAGTGATTTCAACTGGAAGCTATTTGATTAGGAACCCAAAATAAACATTTTTTTAAAAGGAGAAGTGTAAAGGGACTTGTGCATGAGAAGGAGGAGTTGAGCCATACCCATTTCATTATCATTAGATAGTGGTGTTCTGGGTTGTGAGGCATTTACTCTAATGGGAATATTAATTTACTCAGCATAAATTTATTAAATTTCTGCCACCTACAAGATGTTATGCAGGCACTGGAGACACAAAGATAAATAAGACATAGTCCCAGCCCTTAAGAAGTTGCCTTTCAGTGGATAGAGCACCGGCCCTGGAGTCAGGAGTACCTGAGTTCAAATCTGGCCTCAGACACTTAACACTTATTAGCTGTGTGACCCTGGGCAAGTCACTTAACCCCAATTGCCTCACTAAAAAAAAAAAAAGAGGAAGAAGTTGGCTTTCAAGGCAACATGATGTAGAGGAGTATTAGCCTGGGAGTCAGGAAGACATTGGTACAAATTCTGTTTCTTCCAGTTATTATCTGTGTGACCATGAGCAAATCAAAACCTCTCTGAATCTTAGCTTCCTTTTCTGTAAAATGAGGAGAATAATACTACAGTATCTCCCTCACAGGGTTGTTGTGAGAATCAAACAGCATGATATATGCATATTGCAAACTTTAATGGTCTATATAAATGCTTGTTATTATTAGCAATAATTAGTACCACTACTACCACCACCACTATTATTACAACTGCCACTACTACCACTACCACGACCACTACTGTCATCACTACTACTACCACCACCACCACTACCACTACAACCACTATCATTACCACCACCAACGCTACCACTACCACTACTGCTACCACTACCACCACTACCACCAATACTATTACTACTACTTATCCTAGAGGGGGATGTCTAAGATAATCTCTAGATAGATCTCAGCTAGCAAGACTCTCCTCAAAATGAATTCTATTCACCCATTCTTTAAGCTCCAGCTCAAATGTCAATCCCTCCATGAGGGTCTCCATGATCAGCTCAGTCAAACATGGATGCCATCACCAACAAAAGACCCCTGGTATATGTTATTCAGACTTCTTTAGTGGCATTTATAACATTCTGCTTTGATTTACGGTTATTTATGTCCATGTCTTACCTCACGCCTTACACACTAGACTGGGAACTTCTTGAGGGTTGGGGCTGTGTCTTATTCATCTTTGTGTCTCCAGTGCCTGCATGATGTCTTGTAGGTGGCAGAAATTTAATAAATTATGCTGAGTGAATTAATATTCCCATCCCCATTAGAGTAAATGCCTCACATCCCAGAACACCACTATCCAATGATAACAAAATGGACGTGGCTGGATTTGCTGGAGAGTTCTCTTCTACTTCTATCCTTGAGTTTCCTCTGTGGAATTTTTCAGTATCTTGTCTCTAGGATATCTTGGTCAGCAGGTTTTCCTTTCCATATCTTTGAGCCAAAATGTCATCAGAACTCTAATGTAAGTGTGGGGATTTTTTAAAGAAGTAGATTTCTGGCTGGACATGGTATCCATTTCTATAATCCCTCCTACTAGTAAGGCTGAGGCTGGAAGATCACGAGTTCAAGAATTCTGAATTGTAGTAGGGCTAAAGCTGATAGGATGTCCACACTAAGTCAGGAACCAATATGGTGAGTACTTGGGTTTTGGGAAGTCACTAAGTTGTCTAAGGAGAGGTGAAGCGGCCCAGGTTGGAAATGGAGCAAGCTGAAACTTCTGTGCTGATCAGTAGTGGGATTGGGCCAAAGAGAGGCCATTATAATTCCAGCCTAGGTAAAATAGGGAGAGCCAGTTAAAAAAAGATATCTGATCTTTAAAATGTCCAGCACATACCCCTTGGCTGTCTATAATATGAGTGTGGAGCAAAAGGGGTTAACAGAAACCTAAGTTGACCAGGCATCTGAGAGAAGATTGGTGCCCATGCAAAAATTGTCCAAACATCCTGGATATTCTTGACATTCTTTTTCCCCGTTCTTTCAATATTGTTGAAGTTGATCTCCACTGAAGTATCCCCCACCTTGGTATCTTCAGTCCTCTGAAATGGGCTACCAGTGAAGGACAAAATCCAATGATGATTCTTTTGTATTGCCTTGGCACCTTCCCCAGTAGCCATGGCATCACCACTGGGCATTCTGCCTACTGAAGTGAGCCTTCACCTTGCACACCATCTTCTTTCCAAGCTGTTTACAGTTCCCATGGCAACACATAGGCAACCCACCTTCATGGCAGGCGAGTAATAGCTATCTCTCTAAATCTATCACAACTATGGTCTTGGCTGTCAATTTCCTATTTTTAATTGAAATTATATCATTCTCCAGCTGAACTACCAGTTTTGTAGTATTCCATTGACAGAATGTGGTTCTTCAGTCTCTCATGCTATCAGTCTTAAGACGATCAGAAGCTCACACACTATGGATTTGTTCCCATAGGCCATATGGAGGGAAACCACTAGTCAACCAAAAGGGTTACTGAGCTACAGATTGTATTCTTTGGGGCTACTTCCTCAGGTAGATCTGATATTTCTGGAAAAGAATTCTATGTATATCCTTAAAAAAAAAGATTGCAAACAACAGACAGACTTAAAGAAAAATAGTCATGTGAGCCCTATAATTCATTACAAATCACATTTAAAAACAGCAGAGAGCTTCTGGTCCTCCACTGTCAACCCTTTACCAATTTCCTAATACAGCCCTTGGTTTGTATTTTTAGGTGCAGTGTCTTTCAGCGAATGAGACATGAACCACCTGAGTGTTTGCACATAAACTTTTAGTGCAAACATGTATTTGGCTGAGCAGGGCCCAGATGATGCACAGGACATGTTTTCTTGCCTGGCTGATGCTGGATTTGTGAGATGAAAATTCTGTCTGCTTTACCAAAGCGTTTCCCTTAAACCACAGAAGACCATGGTGAGTGTGCATGTGTGTGTGTGTGTGTGTGTGTGTGTGTGAGAGAGAGAGAGAGAGAGAGACAGAGAGAGAGAGATAGAGACAGAGAGAGAGACAGAGAGAGACAGAGAGACAGAGAGAGACAGACACAGAGAGAGAGACAGAGACAGAGAGAGAGACAGAGAGAGACAGACACAGAGAGAGAGACAGACACAGAGAGAGAGACAGAGACAGAGACAGAGAGAGACAGAGACAGAGAGAGAGACAGAGACAGAGAGAGAGATAGAGACAGAGAGAGAGAGACAGACACAGAGAGAGAGACAGAGACAGAGAGAGAGACAGAGAGATAGAGAGAGAGAGACAGAGAGAGAGACAGAGAGAGACAGACACAGAGAGAGACAGAGAGAGACAGACACAGAGAGAGAGACAGAGACAGAGAGACAGAGACAGAGAGAGAGAGAGACAGAGACAGAGAGAGAGACACACACACACAGAGAGACAGAGAGAGAGAGAGAGAGAGAGAGAGAGAGAGAGAGAGAGAGAGAGAGAGAGAGAGAGAGAGAAGCAGGATCCAGCTTTGTCCTTTACACATTTTACTTTAAGGCAAATTACTTCCGTGGTGAAAACTTTTCATTTCTTTCCTGAAGAACATCCTTCGACCTAAATTTGTACCCCAGGGAAGTGTGTATGTGTGTGTTTGTGTGTACTTGTGTATGTGTTTGGAGGCTGTGTTCTCATCGGTCCCTGAGACCCCTGAAGAACAAACTGTGTCTCTCCAGGTTGTGAAGAGCTCTGACCTTGGCTGGTTGCCCAGGGAAGGAGCTCTCAGCAGAAAGGTAGTGCAGTCGCTGAAAGCTGTCTGCAACAGTATAATATCCTGCCCCTCTCAGTTCTTCTGTGTCTATCTTGGCTTGTTTTCCCATCTGGAGCAAGGGTTTAGGGAGAGGCAATGTAAATTTTTTGAGAGTTTGTTCTACACAGCCTTCCTCTGAGCTTTCAGTGTGAGGCATATCTCCTGTCCTGGTCCACAGATCCCCCTTAATTTCTATTACACCAGGGCCATTCTCAGAATGGTGATAGCTGGCCACACTTAAATCCTGTTCACTGGCAAGTCGGGACATCACCGTTGTGGTATCTTTGGTTCTCTTTGGGAATGAAGGATGAACAACAGCAACAACAGCTGGCCACCCTTGGAGATGACCAGGCAGGGCCATTTGTGAAGACATAGACATAGAAACCGTAGTATTGAAAACATCTTAATATTAAAAGGTAATTTAGGGGCAGCTAGGTGGCACAGTGGATAGAGCACTGGCCCTGGATTCAGGAGGACCTGAATTCAAATCCGGGCTCAGACACTTAACACTTACTAGCTATGTGACCCTGGGCAAATCACTTAACCCCAATTGCCTCACCAAAAAAAAAGGTAATTTGGAGGTTATCGAGTATAACCTTCCATTTAGTTGACCTTTTCTATTGCATCCCTGCTTGAATACTTCCAGTGATGGTAACCTCACTCCCTTTCAAGGGAGCCCATTGCGTTCTTGGGTAGTAAATTCTTCCTCATAATGAGCCAAAAATTCTCTTCCTTATAACTTCTATCCATATAGTAGTGGAAGCAAGAGGATACAAGACAAGGAGAAACCCAAAGGAATCCCAAGAACTAGGATAATTCCAACTTCTCAGATTTCGTGCTCTATAACTTGTGGAAATAGGCAGTCATTAAGATCTCTTTCCTTCTAACTGAGGTCTCAATCTAATCACAACCTGAGTCTAAAGTTATTTATAAAGAGATTCTTCTGAGAGCACTGAGAATAGGTTATGAAGGCAACATGTGAACTGTGTTATTCATGCACAGGGGAAACTTAACTAATAGGCAATGAATGTCTGGAGCAGTAGCCTCAGTCCTTGCCTGTCTCCTGAGCTCCAGCCTTACATCAGCCATTGCCATCTCCACCTGTATGCCCCAAGGACATCTCAAAATCAACATGTGTAAAAAAGAACTCAACATCTTTCCTCCCTAAACAAGCCCCCTCTTCTAGGCTTCCTTGTTTCCATAGAGGACATCTTCCCAGTCACCCAGGTTTGGAACCTCAGAGTCATCCTTGTCTCTTCTCTCTCCATTCTTCAAATAGAATCAGTAGCCAAATCTTTTTAACTGAACCTCCATAATATTCCACCAAAATATTCCCTTCTCTCCATTCACAAAAGCTACCATCTCAGGGTATGTCCAGATCAACACTTGCCTGCACCTGATTGGACTTCCTGATTTAACCTCTCCCTTCTCTAATTCCATCCTACACACAATGGCTGAAATCCTCATTCTAAGGCTCAATCGTGTCACTCCCCTCAGAAACCTTCCTCATTTCTGTTGACATGATCTTAGGCACATAGAATTGGAACCTCACTCCCACAGCTTCCCTATCACCTCCAGGATAAAATACAAATTGCTCAGCATGACATCAAAAGCCATCCATAATCTGGCTCCCAACTACCTTTGCAGACTTATTTCATATCATATCCCCTTGACACATTCTCTATTTCAGCCAAAATGATTTCTGTCTTTTCTATGAATTTCACATTTGGAGTCCCACCTTTATGTGGTCTCTGAAGCCATCCCCAATGCCTAGAAGGCACTGTCTCCACCTCTCAGAATTCTTATCTTACTTCAAAGCTCAGAGCAGGTGGCATTTCTTTTATGAAACATTCCCAAATTCCCTGTCAGTAATACTCTCTCTTTCTACCTCGAATTATCTTATATTTACTTAGATCTGTACATGTAACTCCTAGTGGACTAGAAGCTTCTTGAGAACAGGGACTGTTTCCTTTTTGTCTTTCTATCTCAAGCAACTAGTAGAGTGTGTTGTACATGGTAGATGCTTATTTGCCTATATTTGAATTTCATGTTCTGCAAATTTAGTCCTTTCCAGGATGCCTTCCTGATTCATCTCCACAGAACTTTCTGTAGCATGACATAGAAACCTCTTCACACTGTAAACTCACTCCACCCCTTGACTGACTCACACCAGTCTTTCCCTTTGATTACATGGTTACTCCTTGACTCTCCATTTTAAGGAGAAAGCCCTAGCCAACAATGTCTTCATCATTCTCTAGGTTGCACCTCTGGCTCATTTCTTCAGAACTTCCTTCTACCATGCTATAAACCCTGGAAGCTCATTTCACCCCTGGACCCCTTCTCACATTGGATATAACCACTGCCCTTGCAGCCTTTCTCTCTTATTGGCTAGTTCCTCTTAGAACCTGCATTTTAAGGAGGATGCCCAGGTCAGCTATGTCTTTATTCCTCTTCAGACTGCTCCTGACTCTGGATTTTCTCTACTGTGCCCCTAAGCCTGGTACCTTCATTTTCTCCATCTCCTCTTCAATTTCTAGCTTCCTTCTCTGTGTTGTCTTTCCCCCATTAGAATGTAAATTCCTTGAGGGCAGAGACTGCCTTTCTTACTGCTTTTATTAGTATTACCAGCACTTAGCACAGGACCTGACACATAGTAAGTGCCTAATAAATGCTTCTTGATTCAACTTGACTTGAATTCATAGGCAGCTTATGACAGGAGTAGATTGTGAGATAACAGTTGTAAGTATAATTTCTCATCTTAAAAGACAGGATTTTAGAACTAAAAAAGACCTTACACATCTTCTTGCCTAATTCCTCATTTTACATGTGGGGGAAGCCCAGAGAGAAGAAATGTGCCTAAGTGGCAGAAACAAGATACAAACCCAGTACTAAATTGCGTATACCACTGTTGCTTCTCAGAAGAGACAGAGGACATGGTCTGGCAGATTTGATTTCTCTTCATACTACTCTGTGTCACCCTCCACAGAGTTGGAGAACCCAAGGAAGAGCACTGGCTGTGATCCTTTGTGGAGGCCCCTATACATACACCTTGTTGCTAGTGATTTTACCTGGTTGGCTGTTGCCTTTTACTCTTGGGCCCAATGACATGCATTCTATAGGTGTTGCTTCCAAGGCCAGGTTGGGAAGAGCTCTAGCTAATTCGTGCTGGAATATATTGGAAAAGTTGACCAGGCCCATCCTGAGGATCTTACCCTTACCAGGATATGTAACGAGCTCTCCTGGAAGCAGTCTCTTACTAGTCAGGCCCTTCAGGCTGGATGGGATTGCGCTGGTTAGAATTGGTCAATTGTTTTCCATTTCTTTTGACTAATAAACATTTGGATATTTCAGAATAACCTGCCACACTTTGAATATGAAGATGGTACCTGATCCCACTATCAGGGGGCTGTGGACATTGAGTTGTGCTGCTAGCAATGGGGATGGGGTACATTAAGACAGCCATATCCTTTTGCCCAGCCCCTTTTATCAACAGTGTCAGTTATGTCAGGGATGGCTAGTTAAAGGTAGGAGAAATGGAGATAGTCTAACTAGTCCAAGCAGAAATAAAATCTGTGCCGGAGGCACTGTTTCTAAACTACTGCCAAACCAATCTTCGTAAAACATCACTTTTATCACATCATTCCTGGGCTCAAATTCTTTAGTCATTCCCCAACGGCCATAGCAAAAAGCAAAAACTCCTAACCTAGCATCCAAAGCCTTCTACAACTTGGTCCCAACATAGTGCTCTGCCTCTATCTCCTACTAGTCCTCAACACAAACCATCTGGTCCCCTAACCTTATCTCCACTTTGTCCCCTGAACACACCTTATATATACCTCCCAGATCAAAAGGTTGAGAGGTAGGGGGGCAGCTAGGTGGCACAGTGGATAAAGCACTGGCCCTGGATTCAGGAGGATCTGAGTTCAAATCCGGCCTCAGACACTTGACACTTACTAGCTGTGTGACCCTGGTCAAGTCACTTAACCCCCATTGCCCTGCAAAACAAACAAACAAACAAACAAACAAACAAACACAAAACAAAACAAAACAAAAGGTTGAAAGGTAGAAGGAATTTTAGAGCTCAGCTACTTCAGATATCTCATTTTACAGATGAGGAGATTCCTGCCCTGTTGGGAAAGCTATGTGTTCAAATTATACAGGTACTAAGTAGCAGAACTGGAATCTGAACCCTTGTGATTCTAGAGTCATTCCTACATCGGTACCTTGGAATATCCCCCCTCCTTCTTCTTCTGGATCTCTTCCTGGATAAATCCATCCATTAATATCCAATTCAAGTCCCATCTTCTTCATTTTTTCTCTCTAAGCATCCTAGCCTAACTTGAACTCATAGAACCATCATGAACTAATAACACTCATCTGCTACATCACATAAAGCCCTGTAACATCTTTATCAGGTTGTCTGATCATTTCATTTGTCAGATTTGTTCCTTGTCTCCTCAGCTAGACTTTGAGTTCCACAAATGGCCCTCAGGAACAAATCTTCTCTTATGTTCAAGAAAAGTTTTATAGCCCAGGGCTGGGTGCATGGTAAGGTGTTCCACATAGGCTTATTGAACAGACAAGCCTTTTGTTTGTTCTATAATATATATAAGTTACTGAGACACATCAAGGGGTGTGTGTGTGTGTGTGTGTGTGTGTGTTTTCAGTCTCTATCTAGCCATTTACCAATGAAGCCATCTGTCTAAGCACAACTTTATCACCCTCCCTCCACCAACCGCATTACATAACTACTCAGCCATTACTTTTTTCCAAAAAAAGAATTGGGACAGAGGTAATCAGACATGTCACAATGCATCAAAGGATTGAAGTCACTGGTTGGGAAACTTAAGTAACTTAAGCCCCAACTTGAGTAAACTCGGTATCAGCAGGAGGCAGTAAATGGACAAGTTAAGCTCTCTTGTGCTTCCTGTCAGGGTAGTGTTTTATCCTTCAAAGAGCACTTTCCTATCCAAAAGGGCTAGGTGGCATTGTGGCTAGAGCACTAAGCCTGGAGTCAGGAAGAATTCAGATTTGACCTTAGACACTTAATAGCTGTGTGACCCTGGGCAAGTCACTTAACCTTTGTCTACTTCAGTTTTCTCAAATGTAAAAAGGAGATAACGAGAGCACCTATGTCCTTGGGTTGTTGTGGGGATAAAATGAGATTTTTTTTTTTTAAATTTCAAATGAGATATTTTTAAAGCACTTAGACCTGTACCTGGTACACAGTAAGTGCTTAATAAAATCCCTCCTTTCTTCTCTCCTTCCCTCTCACTTGATCCTCACAACAACCTGGCAAGATTGGTTGAGCAGGTCTCCTTATTTCCATTTTGCAGGTGAAGAAACCGAGGCCCAGAAAGTTTCAGTAACTTATTGGAGATGATGTAGCTGAGCTGAGTGGAAGAGCTAGGCAAGAACCCAGATCTCCCAACCAAGCTCTTCATTTCTGTCTTCTTCCCACCAAGTTGCCTAAGAAAACTCAGTGGAAAGTTTTTTTTTTAAAAAAAAGCCCTTCCAATGACATCTAAACCCAAAGACAAGAGACGATGGAAAAGATGCTTGTGGAGATTTGGCTGGAGCCTTCCCTATCTTTTCCTGACCCAAAGAATTGCTGAGAAATGCACTCAGTTTGCTTGGCATAGTCACTGTAAATGACAATGAAAGCCTCGAGCTACTCCTGAGAAACAGAGCCTGATACTAGGCATTAGACCCATGTTGCAGTTCAAAAGACAGAGTTGTTTTGTTTTGTTTTAGAGGAAAGCACAATTTGAACTTTTGAAAGACACAGCTTGAGTCTCAAGTTTGTTCTAAATATGGTCTCCAAGAGCCAGAATATTCCTTGGCTCAAAGCACAGGCAGAGTAGTACATAGTCAGCCTGGAAAAGAAGGCTTAGAATCCCCTGTTGGCAACTGTGTTCCTGCTCTTGTTCTAGGTGCCTTGAAGTGTTTTCCCAAACAAGCTCCCTTGCATTATCACCAGGACCTACTGCAGTCTTATTACACCAAGTACTTGAACTTTAATTAGAGATGATAGGTTGGAATCAGACACACGCTGATTGCATCCTTTTTTGTTTGTTGTTAAAATGCATCTGCATCGTCCCTCCTGACACAGGTCCCTAGCTCCTTCTTCTTCAACACCTATTCCCCTCCTCTTTGTTATCTCAAAATAAGCAGCCAAAACAACAACTCTTTGACTGTCACCTCCTCCCCCCCTACTTCCACCAAAACTTTATAGCACACAGAGTGGAAATGGGGGACTAATTAGCAATTATTTAATTTCAGAATTGGTCTAAGTCATGTCTTAGATCAACAAGCCAAGACAGCCTCATTTTGCAGAGGAAATCCATAGTAGAAAAAAATTACTTTCCCAAGGTCATAAAAGTTGTGAGCAGTAAAGCTGGGGCTTTTTCATCCCAAGGAAGTATGAAAAAGACCTACATATCCTTTCTTCCGAAGTTAGCAGCTGGTGAGTGAGAAACATTTTGGAGAACCCCACATTTCCTATCTGCCCCCAAAGGGAGCTAAAGCTTCAACCCAAGGGGCTCTGATTCAATGAATGCCAGGGAATCAGAGCAGTACTGTTGTTAGATCAACAAGAGTTATAATTAAGGGGCAGAAGGAAGACTGAAACTCAGGCCCAGGCAGGGAAGGGCTAGTTGGCCCTACCCAGTAGCACCAAATTCCTTGTCTGCAGAGACTGACTTTTCTGTTGAATAATAATGAACCCAATAATCTTAAGAAGTACTAATAAAACAACCCTGCTCAGCTCACTAATGTACAAACTCATAGGGAAGGAATGAGTGAGTGTCAAAATTGTAGAATTGTAAAGGAAGTGGGGTTGGGGGGGAGTGTAGTCTATGCACTGGTCCCAACTTGAAAGTCTGTTTATAGCAAGTCAACCCCTCTCTTCTGCTCCTGCATAATACAGTGCCTGAGCACAAAGCAATGTTCCCACCTCTGGGTGCCAAAGATCTCTTGTCTTTGTTATGATTCTCTTCTGACCTTATCACCTTATGTCCACAGCAGCAAAGCCCCCAACAGACCGCTGCCAGGGAATCCTGGAGATGGAAGTCAAACACCAAGACAGGAAAGCAATCCCCTCCCTATCCAGTTCCAGATACCCCAAGGATAGGGCAACACTGAGTTCCCTGTTCTCTGGTCCTTCTCCCTACCTCCCCAAACCCAAAGGGAGCAGGGAGCAGGCGCAGTCAGGAGGGATGACTTGTCCAGGGGAAGGAAGGGTCCTAATTGACCACTGGAACATAAAACCAGGAGGAATATAAATTACAAAAACCATTTTGAGAAACGAGCAGAGGAAGGTAAATAAAGGAGGGAAAGTACGTCGGAAAGAAAAGGAACAGGGAAAAGGGAGGCATAGATACACAAAGAAAGGCAGATGAAGGCGTGGAAATGTGGGTGTAAGTAAAAACCTATGTGTGCAAACGAGAATAAAAGCATTTCCGAATAAGCATGGGACAGTGTGAATGCAGTGTGTGGATGTGTATGCGTGGGGACGTTAATTCCCCCCTCCGGCCCCCCAAGGATCTAGGGGTACACCTAGCACCCCTGGAGGCGTTTGCGGTGACATGCTGCCAGGGTTGCGGGCAGGTGGCTCCGCTCCTACCCGGCTCGGCTCTGGCTGGGGCTCTATGCACGCGTCCCGCCCCCTCGGTCCCTTCTCACACTCTCCCACCCACCGCGCAGGCGCCTACGCGCTCTGTAATTGACAGCCCTGGCCACAGAGCTAGACTGGCTGAGTGACCGTGACCGTGACCGTGACCGCGCCCGGCGGGGGGTCAGGCAGACTCACCCGAGCCATGCCTCTGGCGGAGGATGACCGCCCTGCCCGGCGGAGGCGAGGCCGAGGAGGCGGCGGTGGCCGCGGCAGCGGCTGCAGCTGGGGTGGTGGCGGCGGCGTTGTTGGCTGCGGAGGCCGCTGCAGCCTCGCTGTCGGCTCCCGCCGCTGATCCTGCGGCTGCTGCGCCCGCTGCTGCTGCTTCCGCTGGCGCGGCGGCGTTGGCGGCCCCGGCTCGCCCCGGGGGCCGCTTGTCGCGGCCAGGCTCGGAGGTGGCCCGCCCGGCGGCCCCGTGGCGGCGCGGGCCGCTGCTCTGGATGTGAGACACGGCCTCGGCGGCCTGCATGTCCGGCGGCGCGAAGCGCGACAGCACCCGCAGCAGCGCCTGGGCCTTGTGCTCCTGCGTCTCGTCGTCGCTGTAGTCCGACACCCGGCATTCGTACACGCCTTCGTCCTGCCGCCGCACGGCCGACAGCCGCAGCCTGTGCGAGATGTCATTGCCCTGTACCCGCACCGTCTGCAAGAGAGGCGACACGGCGGGCCCCGGGGTTAGAGGCCACCTCCACATCCCCGGAGCCCGCGACCCCAATGTGCCACCTCAGTTTGCTGGCACATGACCAACCCCCAACCCCTCCCTTGAGACCGCACCCCGCACTGGGTCACTCCGTGACCCCATAGTATCCGTCCCCCTCGAACCAGCCCCCTGCGCCCACTCCATGCATTAGCCTCCTGCCTCCCTCCCATCCTCCCATCGCTTACACTGATCCCTATCTGGCCTCCCACGCACAGGCCTCCTGCACTTGTCCGTGCATCTCCTATTTTTATCAGCTCCGCGGTGCCCCTTCCCTTCATTGGAGCCCAGATAGCTCCCCTGCTCCATAGCCCCTGGTAGCATCTTGTCTAGTTAGTCTCTTCTCTGTCTCTTTCTATCCTCCTCCCCATACAATTCTCCCCTCTGTATTAAGTAACCCCCTTCACTTCTGAATATTTCTTTTATACCTACTCCTCTCTTCCCCATTTCCCTCTCCTGTTAAGCATCCTTGCAGATCTTCTCCGACTTAGTCTTTCTACAGTACTTCTTCAGTCTCACATCACACCCCCCACCCACAGAACAAAATCAGTCCAGTATTCATTAACTCCCTGTGTGTACTGTAATCAATCGCTTCAAGCTTCCTATATTAGCCCTTCTTCTTCTCTTTTAACATTAGCCTTCCATTGCATTTCCAGAAAAGGCTGCAGTTTTCCTGGTGTATTTTTTTGGGTTAAATTTTGTATCTGTTTCCCCACCTTATCACTAGTTAATGCTCTTTCCAAGTTCAAGACTCTCTGATCCTAGGCCCTTGCACCATAGGGAAGTGGTCTCTGAAAAACTGCAGATACTTTTCTCAAGATCTCAAAGCTTTTCCCATAATACTCCACAGTCCCCAAGGAGAATTAAGATATTTTAGCTAGTGTACCCCCCCAACATTCTAACACTCACAAAGCACCTATTTTCCTCCCAAATTTCCTTATTCCCCCAAAGCAAACCATTCCTCTCCTCTAAGTCTTCAATACGAAATATCCAGACCCCTTCACTCAATAAATGATGCTACCTCCACACAATACAATTATGACTCTACAATTTCATCTCTAATTCCCATCTTCTCCCCCTGCAACAATGTATTCCAGATCCACAGCCTCCCTCAATCCAATATCTTTCCTCAAAAATTGGCCAAACACAAAACGATTGAATTGTATTGTTTTCTACAGACACAACTAAGGTGATGTGGTGAAAAGCTGTTTAGCAGCATAGGGGAGGACAGTTCTGAGAACTGATAGGGAATATTTTGGGGAAAGGGAGGCAAATGATCTGAGCACATAAGTGATTGCAAATAATAGGGATTTAACATTTGCTGGGAGAAAAGAAAGGCCAAGAAGTGGGTTAGCAAAATGAATAGCATTTAGCACATGGTCTGGGATGAAGTGTTTTTACAGGTGAGAGCAAATCAGAGAATGGAGACAAATGTCATGTTCTTTTGATTTACAAGAAATGAAACTTGACTGGAACAAATAATAGCAGATGGAGCCTTGACACTTGGAAAGCAGCAGAAAAATGCAAAATTACAAGAGTTGCAAGAAAGCAGTTTGCTCTATTAGGTAAAATAGGCTCAGGTGAAAGGATGTTAGCTGTGGGAAGAAAATCCACCAAGAGGGGTCCCCCACACACCATAGCTGTTGCTCTACACTTACGCTGATTTTGGTTGCATCCTTATTTGTTACCTAAAATGCAAAGAGGGAGAGATGTTAGACTACAATCTTCTAGTTTATAGAATAGCATCTCCCACATTAA
This sequence comes from Dromiciops gliroides, assembly GCF_019393635.1. Taxonomy (NCBI): domain Eukaryota; kingdom Metazoa; phylum Chordata; class Mammalia; order Microbiotheria; family Microbiotheriidae; genus Dromiciops; species Dromiciops gliroides. The sequence continues at coordinate 412,251,780 of NC_057862.1, read as the reverse complement.
AGGGGGGCCTCATCCCAGTTGTTACACTCCCTTCAGAGCAAGTTCCCAAACTTCAGATTTGGGGGGCCTAAGGCAGGATCTAATTGATGTATAAGATGATTATAGATAGGGATTTCTGCATGGTAGGGCTGTGTGGCATGTTCCCAAGGGCAGATGGGACTTCAGGGTACCCATGTCCCTATCCTTGCAAGCAGGAATCCACTGGGAGCAGCCTTAGGGCTTGGGGGTGGGGAAGGGGGAAGAGTAATGAGACAATCAGATCAGGCTCCAAGTTTGTACACATAAAACTGAACTGGGGCTCCTACTCACAGCAGGCATTAAAAGGAATTGATGCATCCCCACAGGAGGAATTGGAGGGGGATGCCACTACAAAGTGCCTTGGGTCTACTCTCAATTGCAACTATGGTGATGGATCAATTCCCCTGAATATTTTTTCTTCTTTTTCTCTACCCCCAATACACTGGTGGGATTCCCTGTGAGTTTAATCAACTGGATGGGGGTTCTGGTATCTAGGGAGAATGTTGAGCATTTCCACAATACTGGTGACAACAAGGCCCTCAACGTAGGGGGACTGGACTCCAATCAGTCCAGGAAGGTTGGAAAAAAGCCAGATTGGGGGAGGGAGCATTATATGTGCCAGAGCCAGTGGAAGGCCTGTTTCCAGTGAGTCTCTTCTGGTGGGAGATAAGGGAAATGACTGGTCATTTCTGCAGGTAGATTAATTTCAGCCTCAAGGTCGGGCCCTATCTCTGACTCCTAAAATTCTGGGTCTGGGAGAGGTCCAGACTGGGATCAATCCAGTTTGATGCCCCTTCCTTGGTTGGGATTAGAGCTAGGCACATTCTGTATTCTTTCATTAAACAAACGTGATAATATAGGTAGCATGTTTTGCACACGTTAAAGCTTCGGTATTAATACTGTCATCCTTGTTATTTTGATCCTTGGAAACCCATAAAAGAGACGCTTCAGGTTCATTCCCATATGCAGTATCGATGCAGGGCAGGGCCTCTGCACTTAATATTCGCTTGAGAAAAGGACTGAACACTGCTTTTGGGAAGTTTTTTTTATGGGGTGGGGAGTGGAGTGGAGGATGAAGTGGTGGAAAGGAATCAGAGAGGGTGGAGAGGATGGTTACGACTTCCCTACCATCAAAGGACTTCCTCATCCTCCACTGGCCCGCTGACAGTGGCCATGCCTTCTCAATACACAGCACACAGCAAGAAGTGGGGCTTTTACTCTCGCCTTTGTTGGATCAGAAGCGGTGAGGTGAAGGGTGAATCTATCCCCTCCCCCTCTCGTTCTACTTTCCCCACCCCCTCCCCCACGGGGGTCGTGGAAGGAGCTTAATTCTTTTACCTTGTTTCTGCTGCCTGGGGCACTGAGCGCTAATTCGTGGGCCAGCTCCCGGGGCGGGTCTTTAAGATACCACCACTGGATCTCCAACGAGTAGGAGGTTGATCCACTCGCCCGAAAAGCACAGGGCATCTCAATATCTTCTCCCTCCCTAACAGTCACATCTTTGGGGACTTCGGTGAATGTAGCTGAGAGGGAAAAGACAGAAGTGACAGATTGGGGTTGGCTGAGCTGAGCGCCGCTGGGATATCTGGGTTCAAATTGGATAAAGGGAGAGATAAACCCAAACCAGCCCATTTCGGCAGTGGCCAGAGCTAACCATTTCCCAGAAGATACTCGGGGAGGTCGGGCGCAGGTTCAGGTGGCTAGCTTTGGGAGAAGAGAAGGTAAAGAAATCAGGGCTCCCTCTTACAGTTTAGCCCTAGGCTCCTATTATATAGCACCATTCAGGGAAAGGAATACGGAAGCAAAGTTTAGTCATGTATCTCTAGAGGAAAGAACACTTTGCAGGGAAACGTGGACACGGTCATTATTCTCTTGTAGAATCTGGCCCAGCTGTGGAGGGGGCCAGGATTGGGTGGGGAGGCATCTTGGGTCTTTGGCATCCGTCGGAGATTTGACTGGAGCCATGTCTACCCCCCCCCCCCCCCAATCCCCAGTCTTTCCTCTGCAAAACCGCTCTGCTGCCCTTATCCGCAACTGCGTCCCCCCTCCCCCCCCCTCCCCCCAGTTTCACCTCACTCGCCAGCCCCAGAACAGCAGAAGAGGATCTCTGTAGCCCCTCACACGCTGCGCCAGACCCCTCCCCAACCTTCCCCAAGAACTCAGATCTCTTCCTCTGTTCGCACAGAGCCTGGCAGCCTCTTAGGCTCGGGGCACCCCCAGCTCCCGGCTTCTGCTTTCAGCACCAGCGGGAGCTGAAGGGATTGAGCGGCTGCGAAGAAAGATACTGGATCATGGAGCTCATCGGTGCTTGCACTGTTTTTATATGGGGATGTAAAAGCTGCCTTATGAAGTGCTCGGTCCCTTCGCAGTTTCAGGTTCCTATTCATACCCTAATACTCTGGCCCTGAACAGGCGAATGCACCCGGGCAGATTTCTCTTGTATCTTTGCTTTCTGAAAAGGGTGGGTGGGGAGATCTTCAAAATCGCCCATCGACTCCCCGTCTCCTGTGTCCCCTCCCCCACGGCCGAATCAGGGAAAGTTTGGGACTCACCGTTGGCTATGAGGAGCAGCGGGGCATGCAGCAGCAGGTATCGGAGGGCGCTGATCGGTCCCCGCTGTTCCATTTCACGTGGGGAGAGTTTGGAGAGCGGGCCGAGGGGACAAGCGGATGTAGGCGCCGGGCGCGGCTAGGACATCTCCAAATCCATGGCCCCCCGACCGGCTCGGACCCTGGTCCAGCTTGGGCGAAGGTGGCTTGCCTCCTCTCCCCACCGCCACCCAAAGCCACCAATCAACCCCTTCTGTTTTATTTTCGGGAGAGCGGGAGAAAGGGCGAAGCACGGGGGAGGGGCTGGTGTGCTAGGATGGGAGGAAGGATAAATTCCACAGGATGGGAGGCGCCGGTCGCCCGAGGGTGTGTGTGCGCGCCGGTGCGCTGCCAGTGCCGGTCCGTCTGTCCGCCCGCCTGTCTGCCCTTCTGGCTGGCTGTTTCTGTAGCTCGATCCCTAAAGCGAGTTAGTCGGATGGGGAAGCGGATTTCACTCGGCTCCGGAAGATCCGCGATTCAGTATCCGCCAGCGAGGCAGGGGTCCCGGGCACCGCGCCAGGACCCATCCCCCAATGCCTCTCGGCTCGGGCTAGCCGGGAGGAGGCGGGGTGAGTCGGCAGCAGCGCGGGGGTCTCAAGCACAGCGTTATGAACTCCGGTCGCTGGGCTACCCCGCAGTAGGCGCTGAGAACCACTGGCACTAGGGAGCCACTCAAGAGCCGGGCTCTTTGCCTTCTCTTCCTCTCCTCTTTCTGCTTTTTTCTCCTCTCGCTTTTTCTGCCCGTCGCCGCCCCCCCAACCCCTTTCGTGACTCCACCAGCCAACACTGCTCAGCCTCAGAACGGAAATCTGACGTCCAAGCGTAACGCGTTTTTGGTGATAGCCGGTCCGGAAAAGCCAAAGGAGAGGGAGAGAAAGTGGTCACTGTTGGGGCTCGAGTATCCCTTCCTACCCTGCTCCTGGGGCTGGATCCACCAGAGCGCGATTTTCATCCCCCCCCTCCCTCCCCGACCTCAAGCTCTTCTTCCCTCCATCCCCCCAGCCAGCGCAGTGCCTCCAGATCTCTAGTGCAAAAATGGACCGCCCCCTGCATCCCAGAGGATGTCCTGCCTTGTGCTTCATTTTGGGGGGCCTCATCCCTAGTCTAGACCTCCCCCACTCCACTAACACATTGCGCCAAAAGCGCCCCGCAGCGCCGCGCCGCGCCCTCACCCGCTGGGTCGTGCAGACCACTTCCCACAGGGTGGATACTTTCTCTCCAACACCTCGTTCCAAATTGCCTGAAAATTCTCCCCATCACCCTCGGGACATTCCTGGTGACGTCTAGGGGGGAAGCGTCCCTCTTTCTTCCGCAGCCCCTCCCTTCCCTCTTCCCCCAGCTTCCAACTTCTTACCTCGGTTTCTTAAGCAGGCTGACCCAAGCAACGATGATCAAGCCCCAGTCCATGGCTAGCAGAACAGGAGACCAGTTAGAAAAGACAGCTAGGAGATGGGGGAGGGGCGGGGCGGAGGAGGCGCTGGGACCTTGGGGGTGTGCGGGTGCTCCCGGAACCGGGGGGCAGTTGGCAGTGAGAACCAGAAGGAAGGACCAGGTCCCCAAGAGCGGAGCAGGCACCAGAAGTCCGCAGTGGATCACCGAGGAGAAGTGAGCTCGAAGCAGGTGCCTCTGTTGGAGAGAGAGAGCTATGACCGTGGGAGATGGGAGGAGGAGGAGGAGGCGCAGGAGAAGTGGGGAGGCCAGGAGGGAGGGAGAAAAAGACGGGAGGGAGGGAAAAGGAAAAACGAGGAGAGGAGGGGTCGCGCGAGAGAAGGAGGTTGGCAAGGACAATGTGGAGATAAACTAGTTGATCCAAGGTTGGGGAGATTTCCGGGAGGGTTAGAGGATCGAGGCTGGTTCCCTACGCCCTCTTAAGCCCCCTTCCTCCTTTTACTTCCCAGAGCCCACGCTGCACTAGAGGGAGATCCCGAGGAGGGGGAACAGGAGTCACTTCCTCCAGGCCCATTCCTGACCTTGTTTGCAGCCTTCACCCCGATTCCACTCCCCCCAAGAACCCCAGCGACAGCTGGCTCCCTTCTGGAAACCTCACATTTGAACCTCTTAACCAGCCCAAGCCCAGATAACTGAATTTGGGGATGAGAAGCACACACGTTCCCACTCTCTAAGTTAAAAAAAAAAAAAAGGTTGTAGACTCCGAGGAAACTAGGGAGCAGGAACACGCTGAGCTCCTTTGATTTGTTCTTTATAACTCCACAGGTATCGGGCCTTCTTTTTCTCCATCTTAAACGTGATCATTTCTAGCTCCTGGTCATCTTCTCCACACAGCAGGTGTTTCATAAGTGTTTGTTTGAATAAATTCACAGAAGTCCAGTAGAATGTAAGCACCTTGTGGGCAGGGATAAGTTTTTCTCATTTATCTCTCTATCCTTAGAGTATAGCTTAGTACCATCCTTGCAGATGAAGGGTAATTAATGAGTGCCTTCCTGTTGGACTGTATTGAATTGCTTAGGTGGTTTCTTCATATTGAATCACCATTACCAAGTTCTTAGAAGGGAAGTCAAAGTCTGGCAAGCTCTTGCCTAACACTCCAAAAGAGTTGACAGAGACCTTGGGCCTGGCTGGGGAAGGTATTTTCCTTTCAGCTGAAGGCTACACATACATTCCAATAGATGATGTTATCCAGTAGCCAAAAAATGAGTGTGCTTTAGAAGTTCTTCACTGAATCCCTGCTAAACAAAGGGAGGTCAGGACTTAGACTTTGAATAGAAAGAGCAAGGAATTGAGAATCAAGATAATTGAGTTTTTGGTTTTACTACTAATTGTGTGACCAGAATACTGGCTATGTGATCATGTGCCACTCATTTCTTTCTTTGGACCTTAATTTCCCCATCTATAAAATGAAAAGGGGAGGGGGGCAAGGGATGACTAGACTATTTCAAAGGTCTCTAGCTCAAGGATTTTGAAAGTCCAAACTTTCTAATTTCTCAAGTAATAACACAAGAATTTTTACCCTGTATTGGGTTTATGACCCATCTAGCCCAGAAATCTGATTCTGACCAGACAGAGGAAACATTGATTAAGGATGTAGATATTTTTCACTTAATAGATCCCTATGACTCTATTCTCAAAGCGCACTGGATCTGTAATCAAAAAAAGTATATAGGACTCCTCATTCTGCCACTTACTACCTGTGTGACTCAGTATAAGTAATAGTCTTTCTCTGGACCTAATTTTTCTTATTTATAAAATGAGGAATTCCCAAGACTTGTCAGCTTTTATCATTGTGTGTGTGTGTGTGTGTGTGTGTGTGTACCCTCACACACGTATTCATGAAGGGGAAGAATAGAGGGTGGTAAGGAATTTCATAAATTTACTCTTCGATGTGGCAAATAGATTTTCCTTTTATTTGTCCCAAAATTACTTTATGTGAATTCCAAGTGGATTCTTAAGTTTTAATATTTGGGAGTTTGAACAAACCTATCTAGGTTTACTCTGCTTTGAACAGTTCCAATTATAAGTTTATAGACTTGGGTCCTATCTCCTCTCAGCCTTCATCTTCCAGACTGGAGTCCCCTAATCAATTTAGTCTGTCCTCATATGGAGTCAGTTTTATCCTCTTGTCAATTAAGACATGAACTTACCTCTCAGTGACTTTCTTGGGGTTTTTGTTGTTGATCACTGATGCATCTTGGGAGCCTCTTGGGCTGACCTTCCCTCTCCCTTAGAGACAGATGTCTCATACAACTCTCAAAGAAGGGTGATTTATGTCAGAGGCAATGCAGATGTGGTCACTTATTTATAGACTTTATTTTATATGTATATTCATGTCAGCTTACATGTCACCATTGCTCTTTGTCTAGTCCTGGAACTTCCAACCCTGTTTTGGCAATGACCTGCTGTAATTCTTATCATAGTGCTTGTGACATACCAAATTGCAGAGCAAAATTGATTTTTATTCTCTTGGATTCAAAAAGTAAATACAGCGATCATGGACAACAACTCTGTGAAGTGGACAGGGTAGGTTTTGTTATCACCATTTTAAAGATGAGGAAACTAAACTCAGGTACGAAGAAATAAAATGACATGCTCAAGGTAACATGGTCAGCAAGTGTGAGAGCAGGGACCAGAACCCATTCCTGAATTCCCAGTCAGGGTTCTTTCCCCTCTAGTGGGGTATAGAATTTAGCATTGTCTTCCTAATCTCCATGCTGATTCTCCTCCCCCTCCATCCTCCAATTCTCTTTGATAGGAGACTCCTCAAGAACAGGCACTAGCTCTTCCATGAGGCTAACTTTACCTTTCTTTTAACTGTTACTTTGACACATAAAACGAGCAATTTAATTCAATTAGACAAACTGTTAAAACCTCCACTGATGCTTATTAGAAAGAAGCTGGTGCACTGCCTTTCCCCCATCTGGGGTGTAATTGAAACATAAAGTCCATGCTTACTCTGAGTCGTCAAGGAAGGGTGGAAGGGAATGAATGTGTTTAATAAGTATGTTTAATGCTTGTTCCCCCTCAAAGAGAAATGTACATCAATGAACCCACACATTGTCAACCTCAAAAAGGCCTTTTCTCCCTTCCTGGTACACCTTGCTCTATACCAAAATTTCTTAAACTGTGGGTCTCAACCCTATATGGTGGTCACATAACTTAAAGGGGGGGTTGAGAAAAATTGGGTAACAGTAAAAGGTTATATATATCTATTTTATATACCTAGATACCTGAAGTAAAGTAAAAATTTCTCTGGAAAAAAGAGGTCAAGTGGAAAAAGTTTAAGAAGCCCTGCTCTATACAAGATATATTTTCCTCAAAAATTGGGTTTTTCATAGATATTTGTGAATTGATCTGGAACAGTACACAATTGACTTAGATGATCTTTAAGGCCCTTGTCTGGTGTCGTGGAAAGAGCACTAGATTTGGAGTTAGAGACTTGGGTTTCTATTCTGCTTCTGCCTCTTACTGCTTGTAGGACCTTGGTCAAGTCATTTAAACTCTTGAACCTCAGTTTCTCAATCTGTAAAATAAGAAAATTGGACCAGATGGTCCCTAAGGTCTCTGTCAGCTTTAAGTCTACAGTCTGGGAGCATCTAGGTGGCACAGCCAATAAAGCACTGGCCCTAGATTCAGGTGGGCCAGAATTCAAATCCAGCCTCAGACCCTTGACACTTACTAGCTCTGTGACCCTGGGCAAGTCACTTAACTCTCATTGCCCTGCAAAATAAACAAATGAATGAAGGAACGAATGAATGAATGAATGAATGAATGAATAAATCTACAATCTGGATCTCTTGGAATTTATCTCCTTTGTGTAAATATTTTTGTATTCCCAGAAGCTGGTCCAGTACATTGTACATAAGGGCTATACGATACTTATTCACTGAATTGGATTAAACTGAAATTGGGGACAGCAAGCTGCTCAGTGGATAGAGGCTTGGGTTTTGGTTCCTGCTCTGCCATTCACCACTGGTACAGTTTTGAGCAGATTACTTAAACCCTCTTAAAAATACTTTAAAATACCTGCACCACTTAATTCACAGCAGTGTGAAGATACAAAGAAATGTGAACAAAACATGTTGTAAGCATAAAGCATCAGATAAACTCCAGTTGTTTGTTATTGTAATTGGTGGATTCAGATTTTCTAACAGTTTTTCTTAAAGTAGAGCCCACCTATATTTTATATGTTTTCTGTTGGAAGGTTGCTTATGCGGTTCATGTCAATATTTCTGTATGGATGGATGCATTGGACTCTCAGTGGTACTTTAGAGTACGCTATTTTAAAATACTTTTAGCCTCTTAAGCAAGTAATCTTAAATTACAGATCAGTGAATATTTTTCCTGGAACTCACTTTTGAAAGTTATTTATTTTAATGTTAAGGCCCAATTGGAGATTTGTTGTTGATACTTCTTTCTTGCTTGACCTTTTCCATCATATCTGTACCATATACAGCAGCATTGATTTTGGTTAATGTATTTTGATTTTAAGATGCAACCCATCAATAAACTTTTATATCAATAAACCCAATGCACTTTCTGTACTTGGCAGATTAAAGGAACAGTTCAGATTTATCGTGGCTCTTATTTTAGGCCCAATTTAGTTGCTCTCTTTCCTTTACTGCCAGTGGGGGAAAGGAGACAGTCCCCTAGGGAGCGATTTCCCCAAAAGACAGCATTGGTTCCGCTCAAGCCACTTACACTAGCACGTCATCCCTTCTTCTCAGCAGAGGATCTGGTCTCATACCTCACTGAAAAAATAGGGGCTGTCTACTTCAACCTCCCTCTTCTCCCCAGTATTAGCTCAAGGCTTAGCTCATGTACTATTTCTGGCAAGAGGCCTTTCATCCTTCTCAAAGTTGTTAGTGATCTTCGAGCCCCCCCCCCACCCCCTGCCCCTGCCCTTTCCAACACTGTCCTTTATTTAATTATATAATTACCAACATGTTGGAATAGAGGCGGTCATGGTGTAGTGCAGAGGTGTCAAACCCATAGCCTGTGACTGGCTCTCAGACCCAGATTAAAATGTAATTTGGAAATGTTTCACAAAATAAATAAAAAATACAATACAATATAGATGTTATTTTGTGGTTTTCTAAGTCAATGTGTAACCTTGTTTCTATTTGAATTTGACACCACTGGTAGAGTAGATAGAGAGTTGGATTTGAAGCCAGGAGGTCTTGGCTTCAAATCTTACCTCTGACATATCCTGGCAATATGACTTTGGGCAAGTCACTTAACCTCTGTCTGCCTCAGTTTCCTTATCTGTAAATAACTGCTGCCTCTCAGGATTATTGTGAGGGTTGAATGAGAATATATGTAACGTGCTTTGCAATTCTCAAAGTGCTATATAAAGAGTAGCCACTATTGTTACAACTACTACTAGAAGTAATAATAATAATGATAAATATATTTCAACAGAAAGAAGCAAATTATTTGTCCCAATATTTTGTCTCCATATCACATTTTACCCTGATCTTTCTCTTCTCAGTTAAGTCAAAGGAAGTCTTGTGCTTAGTTGACAGATAAGGAATAAACTGGGTCTATACCACCCTAATAACTGGTCGATAAAAAGTGAAAAATTAAGTCAATTAGCTAGTTATTTTATTTATCTAGTTTGAAAAGCCCCTACAAGATGAAAAATCAGTGATAATCATTTATTTGCATAAAGCTCTTTGTAGTTTAACGATGGAAAGAGGGCTGGATGGGAAATTTTGAGGACTTTAGTTCAAACAACAGCTTTGCCCTATATTATCCATTTAACCTTGGGCAATTCAATTAGTCTTTTGGGTCTCATTTTCCTCATCTGTAATAATAACAATAAGAAAACATTTATGTAGTGCTTACTTTGTGCCGGGCACCTTGCTAAGTGCTTTACAATAATTATCTCATTTGATCCTCACAAGAACCCTGGGAGGTAGGTGCTATTATTATCCATATTTTACAGATGAGGAAACTGAGTCAGAGGTTAAAGACTTTCCCAGGGTCACACAGTTAGGAAGTAGCTGGGTCCGGATTTGAATTCAGGTCTTTCTGACTCCAGTGAAGGGGTTGGATTAGACAAACTCTGAGGTCCCTTCCAGCTCTTAATCTATGATCCTATAATCTCATTTCTATTGAACAACTATTATATGCAAGACTTTGAACTAGGTACTAGGAATAATGATAATGATGACTGATGATGATAATAATAGCTAAGATTTATATAGTGCTTACTATGTGCCAGACAAAAATTATACAGTCCCTTGCCCTCAAGGAACTTACATTCTATTAATTCATTTAATTCATGTGGAAGACCTGTGAGATAGGAAGGAGGGAATTTTTATTCTTACTGAGTAGAAATTGAGTCCCAGAGAGCTAAAATGGCTCGCTTGAGGCTATCCTTGCTGACAGGTGACACAGTTGTCTCCTGACTTTCAGCTCTGTACCTAAGAATCTGGTTGATTCATTAGTAGGTCAACCCAGGCAAGAAAAAAACCCAACCCACTACTGACCAGTCTTTTTAGCCAGGCTGCTGGCTCCCTAAGCCTTTTATATGTGTATGTATATATATGTGTGTGTGTGTGTGTGTGTGTGTTGTATGTTTATGTGTTTGTGTGTATGTATGTATGTGGATGTGGATAGATAGATAAATAGATAGATTGATTGATCATCATCTTTGGGGGATTGGACTTTTTTTTTGGGAATGAAGACATAGGGTGGTTTCAGTAATGTAGAGTAAGTTGATTTTGTAGGGGGTGGGTGGCCTGGAGGAGGGTTTCCTAGGTTCTATTGGTGTGTGTGTGTGTGTGTGTGTGTGTGAGACACACACACACACACAGACAGGGACACAGAGAGACAGAGACACACAGAGAGACAGAGACACACAGTAAGAGAGAGAATGAGAGAATCAATGCCTTTGGATACTGATGGGGATTTGGCCAATGGAGTGGAAGAGTTCTGCAGTTCATCTTGTTGTGGCCTCTGTGTGTATATTTGTATTTATCTAATCATTTGCCAAAGTTAATTTTAATACCTATGGAGTTTTGTGGGTTTTTTTTTAATATTCTCAAGGCGCTTGGGGTTTCATTTCCCACCAGATCTATTAGTTTAATTTAGTAGAGGACAGAGTGTGTACTTAACCAAAAATTGCTTTGACATTATAGAGAATTAAGAGGCTGGGGCCAGGCAGATCTGAGCTTATCGATCCATATGAGATAAAACTCTGTTATTTTCTGACTTGCTCTAGTCACCTTAATGGTGAGTGTGGTGATTAGAAAACACCCAGAGCCAGCTAATAATTATCGAGTGTCAGATTGTAATGGACCCCAATACAAATGCCTTCTCTCAACCCTGGGGGAGGTCACTGCCTGGGGACCTGCGCTCAGGCTTGAGGCCTTGGTGCCAGAGTCACTATCTGTGGTATGATGGGCAGAATCAGAGAATTCACGGCTGGAAGGGGTGGCAGAGAGCATTAGGTCCTTCTTGTTCTAGATCTATGATCTTATGGCTTCCAGATAGATAAAGCATTCATTAAGCTTTTATTTTATTCCAGGCACTGTGCTTAGCACTGGGAATACAAATACAGTTAAAAAAATATATACAGTCCTTAGCCACAAAAAGTTGACATTTAAATGGGGGAAGACAGTATAAAGAGAACTGGAAAGGGAAAGGAGAAGGGTACTCACAGAGGGGGGGCAAAGTCCAGAGCTGGGAGAGAAGTGAACATCGATGACTGGAAACTTTCAGAAATATTGATCCTGGGTAGGAAGAGGGGGCAGCAGGGGTGGAGGTATCTCCAGGGTGAGAAAGTTGCTAGCAATGAAGCCCAGGGCTCTTTCAAATTGGACCACATCATGTGTTGGTATAAGTGTTTGCAATCATGCCTACATACTTATAAAAATTCATACTAAAATTGGATCATGGAATATTTTCTTTTAATCCCTTGATATCCCCCACCCCCTCCACACCACAATGAACAACAACAACAAAAAAGAAAGCCCTTGTATCAATTACGCAGAGTCAAGCAAAGCAAATGCCCACACTGGCCACACTGGCCAGAAATAATGTGTCACTCTGTACCTTGAGGCCATCATCTTTTTCTCAGGACAGAGGTACCATGCTTCATCTTCCTTCTCTCCACTGGGCTTTTAAAAGTCATTGGAGGGGCAGCTAGGTGGCACAGTAGATAAAGCGATAAAGCACTGGTCCTGGAGTCAGGAGGACTTGAGTTCAAAACCAGCCTCAGACACTTGACATTTACTAATTGTGTGACCCTGGGCAAGTCACTTAACCCCAATTGCCTCACCAAAAAAAAAGTCATTGGAAATCTGTATTAGGATCACAGCCAACATTCAAGTTAGTCTGGGAGAATAGTGGTCTGTCCTACCCTAACTCATCCTATGTCAAGAGAATGAGAAAAAGCCATCTGGACCTCTTTGGCCAGTCTTATTGACTGGAAACAAAATTAAATTAAGAATTTTTGAGATGACAAGGAGTCATAGTAGATGTTTTCTTTATCTTTTATAATTAGGGTAGGAAGGCAGAATGGTTTGGGGGAGTGTGGCCTAGAAGTTAAGAAAAGAATGAGTTTGAATCCTAGCTGTTACATTTATTATTTGAGGGACCTTGGATGACAGCATGAAGTACAGTGGGAAGAATACTGGATTTGTAGCTGGAGAAACTGGGTTCAAATCTCAGCTCTGTTACTTACTATGTGTTTGGATTTGGACAACATTTTCCCTCCTGGGGATTCAGTTTTTTCAGTTGTAGAATGAGGGTATAGGTTTTGATGATTTCAAAAGTCCCTCTCAGCCCTGAATCTGTGGTCTTAGTATCTTAAGAAACTGAGGCCCCCGATAGTTAAATGGTTTGCCCAGTGGGGTCACAAAGCTAGGAGCAGCATTTCTGGGACTTGAACCCAGGTTTTCTGACTCTCAGATGGAGTGTTCTTCCCACCTTCCACTTTTAGCAGCATTCTCATGCAATTCTCATGCAGCCCCCAGTTCTTTCTCCTTCCTTTCGATTCCCATAGTGCTCACTGTCTGCACCATTCGTTTGACACTCAATAATAATAGCTGACATTTATAGAGCACTTGGCGGGTTTAAAAAGCTCCTTGACAGTCATTATCTTAGTTGATCCTCATAGCGAATATGTGAAGAAGGCAGCAAAGGAATGATTATCTCCATTTCACAGATGAAGAAACCAAGACTCCGAGGGACTAAGGAAATTACTACGGTTATGTAGCTGGCAAGCAATAGGGCTAAGACTTGAACCCAGGTCTCTTGGCTTCTAGCCTAGTGCTCTTTTCCTTACATCACACCCCCTCCCTTATCCCATACTGACTCAACTTTTAACTAGCTTTTTCTCGTATCTATGACTCCTCAGTGAGAATGTGAACTCCTTGGAGTCATGGATGGCAAATTCTATTTTTTTTTGTAGACCTCACAGGGCCTAGTGCAGAAACAGGCATCCAGGCTCTCAATAAAAACCAGTCAAATTGAATTTTTCACCTGAAGCAGGAGTTATGTTAATGGGACAAGAATGAAGTGAGCCCCTGATTGACAGAAGGAACCTTCTGGGCAGCTTCTCAAATGTGAGATTGTTCCATCTAATACACCTTCCCAGGGGAGCAGATTGAAGTGGGGAGAGCGGGAGAACAAGGCCCACTCTCTCCAGCAACACTATTCCCATCAGAGGCACAGAGAGGCTGGGGTGTTTGAGGCAAGCTGCATAGGGCCATCTGCTTGGCGACAGGCATCACCCTCTTGCCAGAGAAGGACACCCTGTGTAGTCACATTGCCCATAGCTTCCAGCTGGACCTTTCTAGACATGATGGGGGCAGGAGACTGAAGTTTCTACTGAAGGACAATGATAGTTTAGGACTGCTTTAAAACTGGCTTCTTTAGCAAACTCCCTTGGTCCTCAGTGTATCACTTTATCATATCTGGGATTTGTCTTGTGTCTTAATTGTTCCTTGAGCATGTGTTGTTTCCCCCAGGAGGTAATAAACTTCACAGCGGGAACCGTATCCTAGCTTTTCCAGGGACTACACATGTCATTCTTACTTTTGTACCTCTCCTTCTGTTCTTCTCAAAGCCTTTTTCTTCGCTTTTCCTAAGTACTGCACATTCTTCAAGACCCACAGAAGTCCTGTTGCTTCTCTGAAGCCCTCCTTGATCACCTCCACCTACAGAGACCCCCTTCCCCCCTTCTACAACTTCCTGTTGTACTTAGTTGTTATTCTTCACCAGGTGTGTGCTCCTGCAAACCCAAATCTTATAGGCAACATGTTGGTGATTTAGGGGCATTACCATGAATGCAGGATGAGAAGATGCTAGGATGAGAAAAGGGTGTGGTCTAAGACATGATCTCAAAAGATAATTGCATCCCTAAAGGGTTCGTTGATTTAAAGTAATCCATTGTACCAGGCAGCAGTCATGAAGTGGATGTCAGAGCAATAGTATGCAGTTGGAGCCAAGGGGAGAGTGAGGAGATAAGGATGGAGGGTCACTGGGACATAGGATCATAGAGTAGAGCTGGGAGGGATCTCAGATGCTATCTTGTCTGCTTCTAGTTAGGGCAACTAGTCCAGTTGCACACATATCGAGTACACAACAGGGAGGGTAGCACTAGGTATTTGGGCAAGAATTCTTTTCTTCATATTTAGCATTGGTAAAGCACTTCATTTTCTATTTAATTTTTGTGTGTGTGTGAGGCAGTTGGGGTTAAGTGACTTGCCCAGGGTCACACAGCTAGTAAGTGTTAAGTATCTGAGGCCGGATTTGAACTCAGGTCCTCCTGACTCCAGGGCCAGTGCTCTATCCACTGCGCCACCTAGCTGCTCCTAAGAATTCTTTTCTAATGCAAAGTCTTTGGCTAAGATAGTGCCTTTATACATCAGTAGTCTGCTATAGCCTTGGCCTTTTCTTGCCTGGCTGTATCTGTGCTTGCTGTGGCCAAGGATATTCCCATGTAGGAAAAGGCTGGGTATATTACTGAGGTTCAGTAAATACAATGCAGTTAGCTGCATGGCTCTCAAGATTCCTTTTTAGTAGAGACTACCAGGATCAAGAGGTGATTATATTCTGAGGTTCAGATATCATCTCTGCTACATTCTAGTAGAAGGAATGTGGGACATAGGACTGGAGATCTGGCTTTGAATTTTAATACTAACAGTAACTTGTTCTGTGATTATGGCTAATCCCTTTACATCTCTGAGCCTCAGTTTCCTTATATGCAAAATGGTGATAATAAAGCACGCATGCATTGCCTAGTCCACAGGGTTTTTATAAGTAAAGTGCCTTGTCTATGTGAGTTCATATTATTCCCTTTGATTCTCAGGCCAATGATAGTAGCTCTATCTGCCCAGGGAACTCATTGTCTACCATGTCATGTCCAAGCTCCTAGAGACCAAAAGGACAACTCAATCAGTCAGTCAGTCAGTCAGTCAGTCAGTCAGTCAGTCAGTCAATAAACATCTAATAAGTGCCTACCATGTGACAGGCATTGTGCTAAGCACTAGAGTTACAACTATGAAAAAGGCAGCTCCTGCCTTCAAGGACCTTTCAGGGTGTGTATGGAGGAGGAGGAGAGACAATACACAAAAGGAAAGTGTAAAGCTGGGGGCAGGGAGGGAAGATGCCTGGTTGAGGGAATGATGGAGAAGTACAAATGAGTGCAACTGGGTGGAAAATGAAGAGAGAACTTTTCTTGACACTTTCCTTGGATGGAGTTTTTGTGAGGAGCTCCTCAGATGGGTGGAGAGTCCCCTCAACTGGAAAAGTCTCAGGGGCAGAAGGCACTAATGAGTTGTGAATATCAAGGCTGAAGTGATCTTGCAGGATGCTGAGGTTCCTGTGGGCATTATAGAGAAATATAAAGGAGGGAAGCCAGCTGGGAAATGAAACTCTGAGTTTTACTCTGCATCCTCAGCTTCCCAAAGTTCTACTGAATAAGCTGTAGCTTCATTTTCCCATTTCTGAAGGGCAAGAGACAGAAACAAGCTTCTCTCTGAGACACGAAGGTGACAGGCAGCACACTCTGCTGCCCCCCAGCTGAGCCAGCCGTGGCCCGTCTGGGGTGGTTTCAGGATCTAATACTCTGCAGTGATTAGTCATGTTGCCTGGCAACGGACCTCTGCCAGTGGGGAGTTGGGTGCCAGCTCTGATCACTGTGAACAATTATTAAAAAAAAGTGACTTCAGACCTTGTGCAATATTGGGCAAGTCCCAAGCTTAGCTTAAAAAAAAACAACAAATGAAAACCTAAACCAAACATTTATTGATGTTCCTTGCTATTGCATGAATGTCATTCTCTACCCCAACCCATTTGAACCCTTAATTGTGACAAAACCAATTAAGCAAGAAACATCTGATAGAAAAACCTTGCCTGTCAAAGTATATGGTATTTAATCAACCAATCAGTCAGTAAGCATTTTTTTTTTGGTGAGGCAGCAATTGGGGTTAAGTGACTTGCCTAGGGTCACACAGCTAGTAAGTGTTAAGTGTCTGAGGCCAGATTTGAACTCAGGTCCTCTTGACTCCAGGGCCGGTGCTCTATCCACTGTGCCACCTAGCTGCCCCGAGCATTTTTAATAATAAACATTTTTATTTATAGTTTGGGGTTCCAGTTTTTATCCCTCTTTCCCTCCCTCCCCTCCCTCCTCCCTGATGTGGCAAACAATCAGATGTGGATTATACATGTACGATTACGTAAAACATTACCATATTTGCCATTTTGTACAAGAAAACTTGATTAAAAGAAAAAAATGAAAGAGTGAAAAATGACATGCTTCAGTCTGCTCCACAAGTGTCTACTATGTGCTAGGTACTGTGGAAACAAAGACTAACAATCTCTGTCTTGAAGGAGTTTACTTTTTTTAGGGGGCAAGTCAGACTACATATGAATATATGTACATGTGCTATTAATCTTCCACTTCCCTGTTCTGGGGCAAGAGGTGCATTGGATTAGCTCATCTCTAAGATCTTCACTGTTTTTTTAATCAATCAATAAACATTTATTAAGCTCTTACTATAGGCCAGGCATAGTGATAAGTACCAGGGATACCAAAAAAAAAAAAAAAGTAAAAGGCAGTTCCTGCTCTCAAGGAACTTACAATCTAATGAGAGAGACAACATGCAAACACACATATACAAAACAAACTATATACAGGATAAATGGGAAATAATTAAAAGAGGGAAAACACTGGAATTAAGGGGGATTGTGAAAGGCTTCCTATAGAAGGATGGATTTTAATGGGGAATTAAAGGAAGCCAAGGAGGTCAGTAGCCAAAGCATTACAGGCATGGGGGACAGCTAGAGAGAATGCAGAGGGACCAAGCAATAGAGTTTGTGGAAGAGCAAGAAGGTCCCTGTCTTTGGATCAGAGTAGGTTTTGGGTAGTAAGATGTAAGAAAATTGTAAAGGAGGGGGATAGGTTATGAAACAGAGCATCTTGTATTTGCTCCTGGAGATAATAGGGAGCCACTGGAGTTTATTGAGTGTGGGGGGTGGGGGGTGACATAATCAGACCTGCATTTTAGGAAAATCTCTTTAATGGCTGAGTGGAGGCTGGATTGTAGTTGGGAGAGATTTGAAGCAGGTGAACCCACCAGCAGGTTAATGCAATAATCCAGGTGTGAGGTGATGAGGGCCTGCACCAAGTGGTGGCAATGTCAGAGGAGAGAAGGGGGCTTATTCTAGAGTTGTTGCAAAGGTGAAATCCACCAACCAGCCTTGGTAACAATTTGGATATGGGGGGGGGTGAGAGTGAGAAATCCAGGATGACTCCTAGATTGTGAGCCTTTGGGACTGGGAAAAGGGTGCTATCTTCTACAAGTAATAGAGAAGGTAGAAGGTGCGGAGGGTTTATGGGGAAGGATAATGAGCTCTATTTTGGATATATTGAGTTTAAGATGTCTACTAGACATCCAGTCTTTATATGTTTATTTGTTGTTTATTTGTTTGTTTTGTAGTTTGGGGTTCCAATTTTTATCCTTCTTTCCCTCTCTCCCCCCTTCCCTAGGTAGCAGATAATCAGATATGGGTTCTACATGTATGATTATGCAAAACATTACCATATTTGTCATTTTGTACAGGAAAACTTGATTAAAAGAAAAAAATGAAAGAAAGTGAAAAATAGCATGCTTGAAAGGCAGTTGAAGAGTTCAGCTTCCTTTTAGTGACCTTTTCAGTCACATTGTTGTAGTAATTAAGTATACTATACCCTTGGTTCTGCTTATTTTACTCCGTTTAAACACAGAAATCTTTCCACATTTTTCTAAATTCTATTTATTCATCATTTCTTACTGCATAATAATGATGCCCCATAAGAATCTCCCTAGAATAATATTAGTGTAACTGCACTAAGACTTTTGGGACACCCTGTATTAATGTGCCACTTTTTTTCCCCCAGACACTCTCCCGGGCTTTGCAAACACAGATTGCTGTTATTGTTGTGTTTTTTTTTTTTTTTGCAAACACAGTACCTTTGTTTTTGCTTTTGACTTCCTTAGGCTATATACATAGTCTTGAGCTTAACTTTAACCTTCCCCTCCCTCTTCTTTTGATTGCCCCATCTTTTATGTGCTCCTTCTGCTCTGGGAAGACCAGACTCCTCATTGTTCCTTCACATACTGCCCTCATATCTGCCTCTTCACCTGTGTTTCTGCTGTTCTTGAAATGCCTCTCCCTTCTTTTTTCAAATCCAAATCCTACTTGTCCTCCAAGGTACAGTTCAAATGCATAAAGCCTACCCTGACCACCCTAACCTAATTAATCTTTCCCACCTCTGACTTCTTATTTATTGCATTTAGCTTGGACCACAATCCTCTGCTACCCTGTAGTTTTTTACTTTTTCACTTTTTTGCATGTGGGAAAGTCTTGTCTCTCCAACTTGATTGGGAGCTTTGTGAGGGTAGGGACCATACTTGTCTGCCACAGTGCTCACCATGGAGCCTCCCACACAGGAAACTGATCCTAAACACTAGGTGATGGGTTGCCTTTTTTCGACAAAATAGAAAAAAAACCCTCTTCTGTTTTCTTTTATTACAATCTGCAGAACTGTGGGGAAAAACACTTGTATTATTGACCTATAAATTGGCTCAAAAAGCCCCAAACCTGTACTGATTCTGTTTACCTTCTATGTGATTTAACACTAGAAAGTCCAGAGGCATCAATTGATGTAATTAAAAAAAATAATTTTAACACAATTTAATGTAACTTACTCTATCAGTATAAATGCTCTTAAAATACAAATAATTACAAGCAGATAGCAATTTTGTTTTGAAATTTAAAAAACTATCCTACTTTATTTTCTTTGCCCTGTAGATTTAAAAAAATGCACTGGAAATACAACTGTTGCAGCTTGGTCCTTTGAGGCATCTTTAAATTCCAGTCATTCTAGTTAACAAACAAATTTCTCTGTGGAGCTATTTCAAGATGTTGAGGATGCCCCATGCAATTGTTGGCTCCCTTTTCTACATTTCCTTGTATCATATGAATGGCAATGTAGCATAGTGGGAAGAATATTGAATCTGGAATCTGCAAACCTGGGTTGGAGTCCTGGCTCTGTTGTTGACTACCTGTGTGAGCCTGGGCAAAGCCTTCCTCTGTTCTGTATTTCAGTTCCCTTTTTTATAAAATTAGAAAGACGGACTAGATAATTTCCAAAGTTCTTTCTCCTCTAAATCCTACGATCCCATTTGGTTTTAAAGACATTTGCCTTTGTTACTTGCAATTGATTGTTTGGAATGAGACACATTAATAATCTTGGGGCATGACCAGAAGAGTAGGACGAGGATGAGAAGAGAACTAGAAACCACACCGTGCCAGAATGGTTTAAAGAGACTGGGCCTCATTTTTGTAGAGAGGAGTATTTGTTAGGCAACATGGTTCTCATTGTTGAAATCTGAAGAGCTATCTTACATAGTGGAGAAAGATTAGATCTAGTTCCAGTGGGGCAAAACTAGGATCACTGCTTAGAAGTTGTATCAGGGATTCTTGACCTGGTGGCTTTATTATTTTTAAAAAATTATTATTTATTTTAAACAATATTTTCTGTTTAAATTTTGAATTCCAAATTCTCTCCTTTTCTCCCATCCTTTCCCTCATCCACTGAGAAAGGAAGCAATATGCTATCAATTATACTTGTGAAATCATGCAAAACATTTCCATATTAGTCATATTTCAAAAGAAAAGCAAGAAAAATGAAGAAAGTGAGAAAATTATACTTCAGTTTGTACTTAGAGTTCATCAGTTCTCTCTCTGGAGGTGGACAGCATTTTGTATTGATCAGAGTAGCCGAGTCTTTCATAGTTGATCATTATTACCACATTGCTATAACTGCACAATGATCTCCTGGTTCTTCTTATTTCACTTTGTATTAGTTCACATCAGTCTTGTCATATCTTTCTGAAACTACTCTCTTCATCAATTCCCCAGCACTGTAGTACTCCATCATAATCATATGTCACAACTTGTTCAGCCATTCCTCAATAGATGAGCATCCTTCAATTTCTAATTCTCTGTCACCACAAAAAGAGCTGCTAGAAATATTTTTGTATATATAGGTTATTTTCTTTTTTCTTTGATCTCTAGTAGTGGTATTGCTAGGTCATAGGGTATGCAAAGTTTTATAACCCTTTGAGCCTAGTTCCAAATTATTCTCCAGAATAGTTGGAACAGTTCACTCCACCAACAATTCATTAGTGTACCTATTTTCTCCTCATCCCCTCCTGCATTTGTCATTTCTGATAGTGTGAGATGGTAACTTATAGTTGTTTTAATTCGCCTTTCTCTAATCAGTAGTAATTTAGAGTATTTTTCATATGATATAGACAGCTTTTATTTCTTTTATCTGAAAACTGCCTGTTTATATCCTTTGGCCATTTATCAATTAGAGAGTGGCTCTTCTTTTTATAAGTTTGACTCAGTTTTATATTCAGTCTATATTGAGAAAGGCCTTTATTAGAGAAATGTGCTGTAATATTTTATATTACCTCATTGTATATGATACCTTTTAGCAAAATATAGTTTCCCTGATTATCCCTTTTAATCAGGTCTATTTTTGCTTTTGCTTTTTCTGAAGTCATCATTGCTATGCCTGCCTTTTTTGCTTGTTTGTTTGGCTGAACCATGTTAGATTCTGTTTCAGCCTTTCATTTTAACTCTGTGTGTGTCTTTCTGTTTCAAGTGTGTCTCTTATAAACAATATATTGGATTGTGATTTCTAATTCATTCTGCCATCTGCTTCCATTTTATGGTTGAGTTCATCCCATTCACATTTACAGTTATGATTACTGTGTTTTTTGCTCCATCCCATTTTCTGTTGTTTCTTCTTTTTCTCTTGGCTTCAAACCACTGCCTCCCTTAATCTGTCCTTCCTTTTATCATTCTCTCCCTTCCCCTGATCCCACCTTTTATTTTATCTGCTTCTATTTCCTTATTGGGTAAGTTACATTTCTCTACACAAGTGAGCATGTATGTATATTCAGTGAATTTTTGTACCTTCTTTTCCCAGAAGGCCAATTCTGTTTTTTAAGGTGTTATTTCCTTCAGTATTCCCCCCCTTTTTACCAAGCTGTTAATTCTCTTTTAATAATTTTCATTTTTATTATAAAAGTATTTTATTATTTTCCAGTTACATGTAAAGATAGTTTTCAACATTTGTTTTAATAGGACTTTTAGTTCCAATTTTTTTCTCTCTCCTTCCTTTCCCTCCCCCCTCCCCAAGACAGAAAGCAATCTGATATAGGTTATATATGTACAATCACATTAAACATATTTCTGCGTTAGTCACATTGTGAAAGAAGAATCAGAACACAAGGGGAAAACCTCAATAAATTTAAAAAACAACCAAAAAGTAGAAACAGTATGGTTCAATCTACATTCAGAATTCATAGTTCTTTTTTTCTGGATGTGGGGAACATTTTCCATCATGGATTCTTTGGAATTGTCTTGGATCATTGCACTGCTGAGAAGAGCCAAGTCTATCACAGTTGATCATCATACAATGTTCTCCTGGTTCTGCTCACTTCACTCAGCATCAGTTCATGTAAGGTCTTCCAGGTTTTTCTGAAATCTGCCTGCTCATTATTTCTTACAGCACAATAGTATTCCATTACATTCATATACCACAACTTGTTCAGCCATTCCCCAATTGATGGGCATTCCCTCAATTTCTAATTCTTTGCCACCACAAATAGAGCTGCTATAAATATTTTTGTACATGTGGTTCCTTTTCCCTTTTCTATGATCTCTTTGGGATACAGAACTAGTAGTGATATTACTGAGTCAAAGGGTATGCACAGTCCCATAGCCCTTTGGGCATAGTTCCAAATTGCTCTCCAGAATGGTTGCATCAGCTCACAACTCCACTAACAATGCATTAGTGTTCCAATTTTTCCACAGCTTCTCCAACATTTATTATTTTCCTTTTTTGTCATATTAGTCAATCTGATAGGTGTCAGGTGGTACCTCAGAGTTGTTTTAATTTGCATTTCTCTAATTAATAGTGATTTAGAGCATTTTTTTATATGGCAATAGATAGCTTTGATTTCTTCATCTGAAAACTGCCTGTTCCTATCCTTTGACCATTTCTCAATTGGGGAATGACTTGCATTCTTATAAATTTGATTTAGTTCCCTATATATTTTAGAAATGAGAGCTTTATTAGAAACACTGGCTATAAAAATTGTTTTCCATTTTTCTGCTTCCCTTCTAATTTTGGCTGAATTGCTTCTGTTTGTACAAAACCTTTTTAATTTAATGTAATCAATAAGATCTATTTTGCATTTTATAATATCTTCTATCTCTTGTTTGGTCATAAATTGTTTTGCTCTCCATATGTCTCAGAGGTGAACTATTCCTTCCTCTCCTACTTGACCTGTGGTATCACCCTTTATGTCTAAATCCTATACCCATTTTGACCTTATTTTGGTATATTGTGTAAGATGTTGGTATATGCCTAGTTTCTGCCATACTGTCTTCCAGTTTTCCTAGCAGTTTTTGTCAAATACTGAGTTCCTATCTCAGAAGCTGGAGCCTTCGGGTTTATCAAACAGTAGATTACTATAGTCATTACTACTGTATCTCCTGTGCCTAACCTATTCCATTGATCCACCACTCTATTTCTTAGCCAGTACCAAATAGTTTTGATGACTGTCACTTTATAGTATAGCTTTAGATTTGGTATGGCTAACCTACCTTCCTGTGCATTTTAAAAATTAGTTTCCTTGATATTCTTGACCTTTTTTTCTTCCAGATGAATGTTATTATTTTTTCTAGCTCTATAAAATAACCTCTAGGTAGTCTGATTGGTATGGCACTGAATAAGCAAATTAATTTAGGTAAAATTGTCATTTTCATTATGTTAGCTTGGCCTATCCATGAACAATTGATATTTTCCCAATTATTTAGATCTGATTTTATTTGTGTGAAAAGTGTTTTGTAATTGTATTTATAGAGTTCCTGGGTTTGTCTTGGCAGGTAGACTCCCAAGTACTTTATATTATCTACAGTTACTTTAAATGAAATTTCTCTTTCTAGCTCTTTCTGCTGAGCTTTGTTGGTCATCTATAGAAATGCTGAACATTTTTGTGGATTTATTTTATATCCTGAAACTTTGCTAAAGTTGTTAATTGCTTCAAGTCATTTTTTAGTTGATTCTCTAGGATTCTCTAAATATACCATCATCTGCAAAGAGTGATAGTTTTGCTTCCTCCTTGTTATTCGAATTCCTTTAATTCCTTTTTCTTCTCTTATTGCTAAAGCTAATATTTCTAGTATGATATTAAATAATAGAGGTGATAATGGACATATCTGTTTCACCCCTGATCTTATTTGGAATGCCACTAACTTATCCCCATTACATATAATGTTTGCTGATGGTTTTAGGTTGATGCTGCTTATTATTTTAAGGAAAGCTCCACCTATTCCTATGTTCTCTAGTGTTTTTCATAGGAATAAGCACTGTATTTTGTCAAAAGCTTTCTCTGCATCTATTGAAATAATCATATGATTTTGGTTAGTTTTGTTATTGAGGTGGTTGATTACGTTGACAGTTTTCCTAATGTTGAACCAGCCCTGCATTCCTGGTATAAATTCCACCTGGACATAATGTATTATCCTGGTGATGAATTGCTGTAATCTCCTTGCTAATATTTTATTTAAGATTTTTGCATCAATATTCATTAGGTAAATTGCTCTATAATTTTCTTTCTCTGTTTTGGCTTTGTCTGATTTAGGTACCAACACCGTATTTTTTCATAATTTTCTTGGATCATTCTTATTTCTTTCCCCAATTTTCCTTTGCCACTCATCTCTTTCATTAACTCTTCCAGGAATTCTAGTTGATCTTGGGTCCAATTAACATTTTTCTTTGAGGTTTTGATTGTGGCTGGGATTTCTAGGGAAGAGCCAAGATGACAGAGGAAAGGCAGTAAGCTCTCAGGACTCATGACATGATCACTCCAAAAAAAACTCCAAATAATGCCATAGGACAATTCCTGGAGCAACAAAACTCATAAAAGAATGGCTGAGATAATTTTCTAGCCAAAGACACCTTAGAAAGTCAGCAGGATGGGAGCCCATCCCCACAGTCACACTGACACAGATCCAGTCCCAGGCAGGCCCAGCCAGGGAAAGAGACCCCCAGAGCCTCTGAATCAGTTGCAACACCAGTGTCATGTGAAACTAAGCTCACTGTCTGGTGAGAGGGCGGAGCTGTTGGCAGGGGGGAGATTACAGGGGTCTCTGCTGGTGCTGAGGTAGAACTTGGGTTTTTCACCCCTGATGGGAACCAGGAAGTAGGCTTGAGTGGTGGTGGCCCAGGTGGTGAAGCATTGCAGGCTCATTAGAGCTGACAACCACAGCACACAAAGTTTTGCTGTCTGGTTAATTAGCAAGTTGGCCTGGGGTTATCTAAGGACCAGGAAACAGGCCAGGTGAGTGAAGAACCTGCCTTTCCTTAAATCATACCACCTAGGACCCCCTGAAGCTTGGGACAGTGCAGCCTGGAAACAATGTCCCACTTTAAGGAGTTAAAAGTCAAGCAAAAGACAGGCAAACTGAATAGACAGAGAACGGTGAGGACCATGGAAAGTTTCTTTAGTGACAAGATCAAGGTGTACCCTCAGAAGAGGATAGCAATGTCAGGGCTCCTGCATCCAAAGCTTCCAAGAAAAATATGAGTTGATCTCAGGCCATAGAGGCATTCAAAAAGGACTTTGAAGATAAAGTATGAGAGGTAGAAGGAAAAAAGGAAAGAGAAATGAGAGTGATGCAGGAGGGTGATGAAAAAAAAAGTCAACAGCTTGAAAAGTCAAATTGGCCAAATGGAAAAGGAGGTACAAAAGCTCTCTGAGGCTTTGATTGCAGCTGTTTTCCACATTGTTGTCTTCTTCTAAGTTTATGTTTTTGTCTTCCCTGCCACCATAATAGTTCTTTTTGTTCCTTTTTTGTTTTTGTTTGCTCATTTCCCCAGAATGTTTCTTCACTTTGAACTTTATGTTAAAGTTGGGCTTTGCTCACCTAGTCATGGGGAGGATCTGTACCAAGCTTGCAGCTTGTTCATGCTGCTGTTTTCAGAGGTAGTTCTGCGAGTCTGCAAGTTTTTAGTGCTTCCGAAATAGTGTGAGTATGGGAGAGGGATGGTTACCATTCTCCTGATCAAAACTCTTGTCTTAACTCAGGAAAGGTCCCTTGTCCCCTGCAACTATAAGTGCTGGATTCTCTTTGCTTTGGAATAGCAACAGAGCCCCTGCTTTCTTATGATCCACCCCCAGTGCTACTCCACCCTAGAAATGTGACCCAGAACTATGTATGGGCAATATCAGTGCCAGCTCTATCCAGTGCCTACAAAGGATGCTCTGTAATATCTGACCAGTTGTCTGACCCCCTTACTGTCTCTGGGCTGAGAACTCCTGAAGATGCTGAGGGTGAAGGCTCTGGACATGCCTCAGCAACTGATCTAAATTTTCTTAGGCCAGAAAAATGTCTCACCCTAACCTTTTGGTGACTTTGTTGCTCCAAAATTGATTTGAGGTTTTATTTTAGAGTTGTTTGGAGGAGAATATTGATAGAGTTCAGGTGGGTTGCTTCTAATTTGCCCTCTTAGTGGCTATTTTTTAAACAAATAATGATAACCATGTTCAGGGGTGTGCTGGAGCCAGCTTGAACTACTGGAATGAGCCAGATCATTTGATTTTTAGTGTGTGATTTTATATTTTAGAAATTGGCAAATGCTAAAAACTAGGACTTCATTTATTGTTTTGTTGATTGACTAGATCTTTAGTCTAGTCTTAATGCAGATTAAACTTAAAAGTTTGTCCTACCATACATTTCCCCTCAAGAGATGATTGTTAAACATTTGCCAGCATATCACTGACCAATTAATATGATTGACTTTCTTTGAAATCCTATGTATTTTATGTACTTAAAAACATTGTGTTGAGAAGGGGTTGATAGACTTCATTAGGCTGCTAAAGGAGTCCATGACACAAAGAAGGTTAAAAACCCATGAATTATAGGGAGGCAGATTGTGGCCCTTCTGGATCCCACAAGTTCTTGGGAGGTAACTTGGTTCAATGGAAAGAACACTGACTCTACACCTGGGTTCAAGTACCACCTCAGATGCAAACTACCTGTGTGATCTTGCGCAAGTCACTCAGACTCTCAGGGTCTCATTTCTCTCATCTGTAAAATGAGGGCATTGGATTGAAGTGCCTTCTAACTCTATATCAGATAGGTCTCAATTAGTGGGAATAAGGGATATTATTCCAATTTGCATTAGTTAGAGTTATAATTACATGTAACACTTGGTGATTGGTTCTAGCCCAGTTGAAATGAACAATGAAAATCTGAATAATATGACTACTTCTCTGGGATTATTATTCATATTAATGAGGGCCTAGGTGTAATTCTATGATTTTATGTAGTACATGATAATATAATAGCTGGCCCCTTCCAGAATCAGCAAGGCAGGGGGTTGGAAGGGACAGAGCAGGCATTTGTAATGTAAAGGAGAAATCCTTTCAGATGTAGAAAAAATTATATACTTGGGACTGAAATTTGAATAGCTCAATTGCATATAAGGAGGCCAGTTACCTAAGCGACTTGTCTCTGTGGTATAGGCTTAATTAATAATTTTGTTCTTAGACATTTATGTGTATAAGACCCTAGTATGAACCTAAAAAAAGTAACTGGTTGAATCCCAGACTGATCACTGTAAACAAAATGATAGATCATTACTAAGAGAACTTGCTCCGGACCAGGAAGGAGTATCCAATAGAAGCTAGATCTGTCTTACCACCTGCCTAGGAATGATGAAACTCAGAGCAAAAGCACCAAAGGAGCAAAAAAGAAGAGATTTTTTGTTTTGTTTTGGTTTTATAACAATGCTAAGCTGACTTGATACCCTAGCTGAAAGAATATAGTGGCACCCCAGCTGAAGAGACCACTGTAACACTCTAACTGATGAGAGCACAGTACCGCTTAGCTATACCAGTTGCTAAAAGCAGTGAAAAGATTGAAGCTGTCTATTGAGAATAAGTCCAGAAAGTCCAGCAGATCAACCCATTCAATGGAAAAGAGACCAGAGAAGCCCAGTTGTTTAGCAACCTGCCCAGCCCAGGCATGAAACAAGTGCCTAGTAACAGAGCAGTCTGCCTGGCCCACCTCCAGAAGAAAAAAATGACATCAAGGCATTGCTGGTGTCATGAATTGCCTTGGCTACATATGTTTCTCACACATATACCCCACTGTACTTTAAGTTTATATCTATTCCTCTCCACACAGACTCAGTGTGTATATGTGGGAAAATGTACTTTAGATTTTGGGGAAATGCTTGGCAATTACTGTTCTCGTTATGCCACATGAGTAAATGTCTTTACCAAAGAGTGAGACTACTGACTACTTGTAGGGAATATATTATGGTAATAACTTGTGAATTTGGTGGGTAGGACCATAGCCACCCACAAAGTAATCCCTGGAACCCTTGAAGTAGTAGCGGCCATTGCTCTGTTGACTCAACCTTCTAGTGCCAGTGTGAGTGGGTGGGGAAAGGGTAAATTGAAAGGGCAGAGCTATACTTAATGAATCGTTTGTTG
Source organism: Dromiciops gliroides (assembly GCF_019393635.1). Classification (NCBI taxonomy): domain Eukaryota; kingdom Metazoa; phylum Chordata; class Mammalia; order Microbiotheria; family Microbiotheriidae; genus Dromiciops; species Dromiciops gliroides. The sequence continues at coordinate 412,223,636 of NC_057862.1, read as the reverse complement.
AGTAAAATAAATTCCTTAACATCAGACTGGTATAAGATATTTATAATGGCTCTTTTTATGGTTGTTATTATGGCAAAGGACTGGAAACTGAGGGGTGTCCATCAACTGGGAAAAGTCAAACAGAATATGGTATATGAATGTAATTGGATACTATTGTGCTCTAAGAAATGATGAAGAGGACAGTTTCAAGGAAACCTAGTATGACTCATATAAACTGATGCAGAGTGAAATGAGTAGAACCAGGGAGAACAATTTATATAATGGCAACAATATTGTAAAAGCAAAAAAGCCTTTGAAACTTTTTAGAACTCTGATCAATATGTTCATTACCAACTTTAATTTCATGATGAAACATTCTACTCATCATGTTTTATCACTTGAACCCAGGCCCAGAGTCAGAGTTCTTTTCATTAAAACATGCTAGTTGTCTCCTGACAGAGAAATGACGTACTCAGTGTAGATTGAGACATACATATGCTTTGGTCATGGAATTTGTTTGGCTTGACTAGATATAGATATAGATATAGATATAGATATAGATATAGATATAGATATAGATATAGATATAGATATAGATATAGATATAGATATGGAGATGGAGATGGAGATGGAGATGGAGATGGAGATGGAGATGGAGATGGAGATATATAGATATATATTTGTCAAAAGGGCTGACACAAGGGCTGACAAGGACTTTGTTTTTTAATTAAGGAGGAGGGTGAGAGAGAGAGAGAGAGAGAGAGAGAGAGAGAGAGAGAGAGAGAGAGAGAGAGAGAGAGAGAAGACAGATTTTGGTTAATTTTTTTAAAATTAGCTAAAATCCCTTATAAGACTTGCACAATAATATAATAGGCTTCTTTGTGAGGTGATTTCCCATTTTTTTGAAGATGTTCAAACAGAAGCTAGAAGAGCTTTAGAGGGGACTCTTTTTCTGATAAGATTTGGACAGGTTGTTCTCTGAGGCCTTTTTCACTTTGGAGGCTCGATGATTTTATGGTATTTAGGCCCAGGAATCAATAATGAAGTCATTTGGTAGTTTCTTAATCAGAAATGGCTGGGCTGGTCCTCACAAGTCTAGCCCATAGGTTAGAGGGGCCATGGACTTAGGTCCAGGGATATTTTTTCCTTCTCAAGGAAAGGGTTGATAGATCCTTTTCACTTTTGGTCGCTGTTAAGGAGCTACCCCTCAGTGTCTTTCTAGGCATGTCCCTGGGGTTCTGGGTTCTAGTTCTAACTCCATAGTCTGAACAAAAATAACTAATGCCCCTCTTACAAGCATGAATATGCTTTTCTCCTAGGACAGCTAGGGAACTAGGTTCCCCTAATAATTAGTAATGAATCAATGAATGAATGAAAGGGTATTTTTTTATGATTTATTTTATGATTCACAGTCAGGCACTGTGCTAAATCCTGGGGATACAAAAACAAAACAAGAAAGTCCCTGCCCTCAAGATAGAAGAAAACAGTAGTTATCAAGGAGTGGTGGCTAGAAAAAGGTGAAGTTACAGGAGTGGTGAGAGGAGGTATAGGGCAATTGATTACCACTCTCTATCCAGAAGCAATGGTAGTACTGATTTGAGTACTATTCCCAAAGGAAGTGGTGCAAAGGAGGAAGGGCACCTCATATGGTAGCATGGTAAGAAGATGGTAGAATTGAGTGTCTGGGGCCAGCTAATGTAGTATGCCCTCATCAATCCATATGGCCCCATCCACCATGGGAGCTATAAGTCAAGTTGAGAAGGAGGGGAATATACCAAAGGCATGACAAAAATCTCAGATCTCATTATTATCCAAAAATGTGACCAAGAAAACATCAGCACCCAATGGCCTATAATGCTCATCCATACCTCAAAATTGTTGACAGTGTTCAATGATTCTCTGATCATAAATGTCACATGAGGCATAAAACAGGGAGGTATACACATGTCAGAGTGCCACTGTGGTGGGGGACATTCAAGGCATGAGTATTTCATGATGAAAAAATATTTTCTGGAGATAGTAAGGTCCTCTAGATGTTCCTGTCCGTGAATGACATTGTATCAGTTGCATCAATCCCTAGAATATTGGAGAGCCTCCTAGAAGATATCTGTAAGCTCTTAAAAGAATTTGATCTGAACATACACACAGAAAACACCAAGTGGTTGAAGAATGCCTCTTGCCCAATTTATAATGTGCTATAGAGGTGATTCCTAAGTATTCATATTTGAAGCAGTCAGTACAGATAGACAATAAATTGAGCCTAGAATTCAATAGGAGGAGAGTGGGCTGGATTGCCTTTGGGAGGATGCAAATCTCCAGTAACAGCCCAGACTTCCCACAGAAAGATGTATCTTTTTAATGCCAATATCACAATGGCATTGAAACAGAGAATAAAAAAGCTTCCAAAGAATTAAAAATGAATAACACACAGAGGGCAATGGAAAGGCACATGTTAGGCACAAACAGGTTGTAAAATATAACCAGTGAGGAATGTCAAAGAAAAACACAAATTAATGATCTCATCAAGGAAATGTAGGATAGGAAGAGAAGATGGGTTAATCACATGGTGAAGTCAAGGGATCATTAGTAGACAGCCAAAATGTCTCACTGTTACCCTCCATTCCAGGAGAAATTGAAGAAGGGCCTTTAACATTTACACAGCATTTGTCTCTAAACAATTATGTGAAATTATAGTGCTAGTATTATTTTCCCAGCATCCATATGAAATCATAGCTCATGATTTCCCACTGATGTGTTACTTGTACCAGTAAGCCAGAGGACACATTCATTCAAAACAAAAGACATTGAAATCAAATGGGAAATTAAATGACAAGAAAACATCCCTCTTCTTATTCAAACATTTGGTATATTCCCCCATAAATGTATGACAGCAATGATGAAAGGGCATATGCATATAGAGAATACACAGGACCTTGGTATATGAATGGAGGACAAATGCATAGAAAAATTATGTGGTCAAAGGACATAATGTGAAAGGTCACACACAAGGATCTTGTGTACTTAGAGCGTGTATATGGATGGCACAATCTATCCTTCCAACACTTTCAAACTGCCAATGTCCTCTGCTGCCTACTTGTTCTTCTTTGCAAGGCACAATCATCTCTGTTAGGTACATTGTCTTTGCTGAGCACAGCGTTTTCTCTGGCATGGCTATTGGATCTCCTCGTTCTGAGGGATGTGAATGTCTCTTCTGGTCATCTTTGCTTTTCTTATGGCCACTAAGCTTCATTCTGCTGCTATCTTCTGGACTTCAGCTCTTCTAGGTCATCTGATGGGCATTCAGTTCCCATCCATGATAAGGGCAGACTGACAGCTTTTTTGATGAATAGTTGAAGCTATAAACCACCACACCTAGCTAAGGGCAGGCAACAAAAGCCAGCCAGGGTGGTCGCCGCAGACTGTCTCTTATTTTGACTGTGTTTTGTTCTGATTTGAAGTCTATGCTTCCAGAAATTTACCTGATTTAGACTTGGGCAATTCCTTTTAAATCCTGTTATATTCCTGATAAGAATCCTGTATCCCCCAAACCCATTTCCGGGACTGCACTCCTCTTTTCCCATAGGACTTATATAGAGGCTGAGGCTACTGAAACAACTTACTTTCCTAAATTCTCACCAATTGGCATATAAATGGAATTGAGAAATGGCAAATACTAAGAAAGCAATGTATTTGATTCCAAGAACCAACACCTTCCCAGGGCTATTTAATGAAACCTCAGAAAGGCACCCTCACTTTTCATTTTAGGCTCATAAAATGTTAGAGATGGACAGGACCAGCGTGATCATTTAGACTCTGGAGATTAAGGTCATTGTTCTCTCTCCTCTTGGCCCATGTTCCTGTCTTTATTGGACATATATACTGGTAACAAAAATCTCACTGGACTTTGTGCTATATTATGATGAGCACAAAACCTCATTGTCTCCCTGCATAACTGAGGCTCTGAGAAGTCAGGTAGTTTGACCAAGGTCAAAAACAGCAGTTACGTGTTAGGGCAGGGGACGATTCAAATTCAGGCCTGTACTTCAAGGCCAGGGCTTTTCCTCTTCCACTTCCCCTAGCTTTGTAGCCAAGCCAATAATAGCTATGGCAAAGGCTGGAAATGTGTTTCCCCTTGCTCCCAACACTGTGACCTTCACTCTGAAGTTTCTGCTTGAGCGTAGTTCCTGACAATAGACTGGCAACTGCCAGCCTGTTCAGTTTTTAAAATGTCAGTGGTTTAATATCAATTCAGAAGGTTTTATTGCCTTTCACTCTTCCTCCCCCCCCCCCATGGGGTTTCGATTCCAATCAAGCCCAATCCAAAGTGACAGAATATTTGTATTCCCATAAGAAGTTTGGAAAAGGTCAGCAATGCGGTGAGTTCATGGGGTCTACTTTGCTTTCCTAGAGAGTGATTACTTTCCCCTTCCCCTGGGGTGAGAATAGGGTAGGATTGGCCTACAGTGGTCCTGGGATTTCAGATGGAGATGCTAATGTTGTTCCCAGAGGTAACTGATTGGCTGGTTTTTGGTACCATGGGGTTAAAACTCAGGGAATCGCCTACTATAAACTATCCTAGATTTATTTGCAAAATGTCTTCAATGCTTCAGACCCAAATTAATTTTTCATGGAAACGTTAGCAAAATGTCATTCTTTTCTTTCTGGCAGAGGCGTTGCACACTATTCCTACCACATGGCTTTCTCCCATTTCACATAGGGTGGAGTGTGGCCTAATAGAGATAGCAGGGGATCCATGTCTGTTTCAGGCTGTCTGTGTATTGCTGTGTGAACTTGTGGGGATCTATAACCTCTCTGGGTTTCCATTTCCTGATTTGGAGAATAAGTAAAATAATTCATTACCCAGTCTCCTGATTCTCTGTTGGAGAGATGGGTGTGGGGGTGGGGATGAGGATTAGGTCAGTAATCTCTGTAAAATACTTGGAGTTTCTCTAGAAGTGCTTCACAAATATAGCATGTTTTACCATCATTCCTATCTACTGTTTGTAAAAAGAATTGTCTTTGTTTCTCCTTGTTTGGGATTCTATTCAGCTTTCTCATCTTAATTCTTTGCTTAGAGAGACAGTTTGAGGGCAGGGGTGATAGTAAGGATGAGAATGAGAACAATGGCATTTTTATTTCCTTGGATGCCAGGGAACAATACTTTACCACTTTTATTTAATGAAGCTTCAGGAAGATTAAGCCCATAAAATGTTTGAGGTGGATGGAACTGTGGATGCCACCCAGACCATCATCCTGGAAAAACAGGCCTAGAGAAGGGAAGGGACTTGCTCCCAGGTCATCCTGGGAATTAGGGCATGGGCCCATGTAAATACAAGTAGGAGAGGCAGCAGTGAGTGGAAAGTATACTGGATTTGATGTCAGAAGACCTGAGTTTGAATGTTAGTTTCCTCCCCATGTGACCTTAGAAAAATCTAGCTTGGCCTCTATCTAATTTTTTTTGGCAGGGCAATGAGGGTTAAGTGACTTGCCCAGGGTCACACAGCTAGTAAATGTCAGATGTTTAAGGCTGGATTTGAACTCAGGTCCTTCTGAATCCAGGGCCGGTGCTTTATCCACTATGCCGCTTAGCTGCCCTTCTATCTCATTTTCTATTAAAAAACAAGTCTAAGACTTGATAATCTCTATGGTGCCTCCTAGCTTTAGACCCTATGATTTATGATTTCCTGGACATTTGTTCATTCATTTGACAAATATTGAATTCACCTTCTCCCCCCTTCTCACTCATCTATTTATCATATGGTGATGACTTCAGTGTGTTTCCTCCAGAAGAAGTTCAACTTCCAGCCTAGCCCCCAAGACTTTGACTCTGCATTGCCCTCACTCCTTTGCTATGACCCAAGTATTCACATATAGGAAATGAGTACCCACTTGCATGTCATTACAGATAGCTGGTTCTATTGTAGCTGGCAGAGTTGAAAGAAAAACAGGAGACTCCATTCTTCATTAAACATGCCATTTTTCAAGGCTTCATTTTCCTAATTGTGTGTTTTCCTTTATGCAATACTTTTTTTTGAGGTTGAATATCAGAGTTTTGTTTTTGTTTCTGTTTTTTTTGTTCTCATCACATGAGTTTAATGATCTTCAGAACTGCTCAATTTCAAAGAGTCAGGGCATACCTACAATGGGAAAGGAAATAGGAGATTTCAACTCTTCTACTTTGCTAATGAATTTCTTCCATTTCCATTTCCAGAGTCACTTGAGGTAGACACTAATGGGTGTGTGTATTTGAAGATAGCCATTGATGAGGTGGTTTGAGGCCAAGCAGTTCATAGACACTTTGCCTGTTCTAGTTAGAGAGCCACATGGGGAGCTACTTTGCATTGTGGAATTCGATGGGTACCCAGCAGGTCTTACAAGTCCCCAAATGCCTCTCCCTCCCTGCCAATCCTTTCTGTTTTTGGTACCTGAAATTGTCCCATTCAAAATTAACTTCATGAGAGTAACTGAAAACTCACTTTCAAAATAAATTGCCCCCAGGAAAGGCAATTTTGTAAACTGTCATGCGTCACTATGTGTTAGTATGGATTATCTTCCAAAGAATCATAAACTCTTGAGGCTGGAAGAGTATTTAATACCCTAGCATCATAGACCTAGAAGGGGCCTCAGATCCCATATAGTTCAACTTCTTCATTTCATAAATGAGGCAATTGAGGTCCAGAGAAGTTAAATGGCTTAGTCACAAAGTCACCCAGGTGAGATTGGAACCAAGTCCTCTGTTCCCAGAGCCACTGCTCTTTCTAACATACCATACTCCTTCATCTCATCCAACTCCCTTATTTTACAAATGAGGAAATCGAATCTCTGAGAAAGAAGGAAGGAGTCAAGCATTTATTAAGTGCCTACTATGTGCCAGGTACTGTGCTAAGTGCTTTACAAATATTATTTCATTTGGTCCTCACAAAAACCCTGGAAGATACGTGTATTATCCCCATTTTAGAATTGAGGAAACTGAGGCAAACAGAGATTAAGCAGCTTGCCTGGGGTCACACAAATTGTGTCAGAGGTCACCTCTGAATTCAGGTTTTCTAGACTCCAAGCCTGGCACTCGATTCACAATGCTACCTAGCTACCATGAAAGTACTTCATGGACACTTTCAGGCTAATAAGCTTCTTAAGATGAGCGGCAGCATCTTATTTAACTTTATATCTCCTCCAGTGTTTCTCCCAGCATCCTGAACAGAGTAGGTGTTTATTTAATATTTAATAACTCAAGCTGACCTGAACTGATTTTAATTGAAGAATTTTACCCAAAGATAAACAGTGAGTTAGTGGAAGAAGTGAAACTAAAACTCAGGGCTCTTTCTACACCACCACTGGCTCCATCTTCACTTACTGTAGTAGCTTATGCATTTTCCTCTCTGATAGATGAGGCAAGACCATAAGGGAATGGGAAATCCTACTGGGGGAAATGGGAGAGAAGGTAGGAAAGAGGGTCTATGTGAGGGGACTTGGCCCCTTCCTTTCCCATGTATGTTGTCTAGGATAAAGGTAGTGAGGTAGTGAGGGCTGAGATTTGGGGATGTGAACACCGATCCTGTGGATTTCATAGTTTTGTGAACAGCACACCAGTATTCACACCAGCCATTCTCATCTGCACTCTCTTGCCTAAGACCTAGCTAATGGTTAGCTAGGGTTAAATAACAGTTTGCAGTGAGAGAATAGAGTTCTCCTCCATGTGAAGCCTAGTGGCTAGCAAGCCAGATCAGAATAGAACTTTGTTGTTGTTATTCAGTCATGTCCAACTCTTTGTGACCCCATGGATGTCAGTCCCTTTTATACTCCACTATCTCTTCAAGTCTGTCCAAGCTCATGTTCATTATTTCCTTGACACTATCCACCCATCTCAGCCTCTGTTGTCCCCTTTTCCTTTAGTCTTCAATCTTTCCCCAAATCAGGGTCTTTTCTACCATCATATCTTCTCGTTATGTGGCCAAAGTATTTAAGCTTTAGCTTCAGTATTAGGCCTTTCAGTGAGTGGCCTGAATTAATTTCTTTAAGTATTGAGTGATTGGATCTCCTTGGTGTCCAAGGCAATCTCAAAAGTCTTCTCCAGCACCACAATTTGAAAGCATCAATTCCGGAGCACTCAGCTTTCCTTATAGTCCAACTCTCACCGTCATACATTGCTACTGGAAAAACCATCTCTTTGACTATACTGAACTTTGTCAGCCAGGTGATGTCTCTACTTTTTAGTATGCTGTCCAGATTTGCCTTGGCGTCTTTTAATAGAGTATTATGAGAGAGTACTATCAATTGTCACAAATTCTATGTTCCAGCTAAACTGGTCCACTAGCTGTTCCCCAAATTTGGTGTTCCATCTTCCTTCTCTATGCCAGGTTGGTTCCTATGCCTCTAATTTATTCCTCATCATTACCACTTAAACTCTTTATCTTTCTTCAAGGTCCAGCTCTGGTGTTACTTCCTAGGCAAAATCTTTCCTTGATTCTCCAAGGTGTTTTTTCTCTTTGCCGATTACATCATTATAACTCCTTATCTGTGTACATGCTGTATTATTTCAGGAGAATGCCTTTGAGGGCAGGTACTGTTTAATTTTTGCCTTTGCTTTTTCAGTACTAAGCCTAGTGCTTTGTACATAGTAGATTCAATAAAAATGGAATGGCCTCCCTCAGGAGGTTGTGAGTTCCTCATCACTGAAGTCTTCAAGAAAAGGCTGGATGGTCACTTGGGAATGTTAGAGGTGAGGATGTCTTTTTGGGTTGGATTAGCTGGCCACTAAGTTTTCTTTTAACTTTGAAATTCTATAATTCTATTACTTTGATCTCAAAACATACCATTGCAAATATCCAATTGAATTCATTCCAATATAACCTTATACAATTTATTCCAATGAATCTAATCCAACAACCACTTATTAAACATCTGCTTTGTACAAGGCATTGTATTTGATGCTAGGGATAAAAAGACAAAATGAAAAATAGTGCCTGCTTTAAAGAAACTTTCATTCTACTAGGGAGATAAAGCATGTCATAGCTGCATGAACTGCATGTGATATTTTGTGTATATACTATCATATTTGGGGCACCATACATGGACTTTGCAGTGTAAGTGATACAAATCACTCTTTGGCTCCCTTAGGGTCACCAAAAGGCATATTTGTCAATATATCTATTATCCAACCAGATAGTATAGTATGAATTGCTTACCATGTGGTACTCTACCTAAGTCATTAGCCAAGTGGTCTTGTTAGAGTCTCTCTGGTGCATATATAAGATAGCTTCCCTTCACAAAGTATAGTTTTGAGCTCCTGAGCTATTTAAAACTCACATTAATCAGGTTCCAGATTTAAACTAGGGGATGACATGAAGTTTTACTCAAAAATATTTTAAAATAGTAAATTTGTGTCATCTCCACTTCACTTTTGAAATATCTCTTCTCTGTTGAATATTATCTGCTGCCCCCCCCCAGGTGAAAAGCATACTGGGGCCATGTAATTTGTAGAAAGAGCAGAAATGAAAGAACAGGGGTTCAGTGCTCCTTTGTAAATTCCTCCACCTCTCTCAAAATTTATCCCAATTACCCTCTTCATTCTTTAAGGGCATCTAAGGTATTTCTTTTTTTTTTTTTTTTTGCTGGGCAATGAGGGTTAAGTGACTTGCCCACGGTCACACAGCTAGTAAGTGTCAAGTGTTCAAGGCCAAATTTGAACTCAGGTACTCCTGAATCCGGGGCCGGTGCTTTATCCACTGAGCCACCTAGCTGCCCCCATCTAGGGTATTTCTAAGCTGCATTTGTCCTCATATCTTGGAGAGGGAATATGGGGGGAAAGATATGTCTGGAATCTCTCTGACTCAACTTCTTCATCTATAAAATATGTATAGTAGTAGCAACTACCTCATAGGGTTGTTATGCGGATCAGTGAGATAATATATGTAAAGCACATTGTAAACCATAAATATTACTTCTCCTTTTCCCCTCCTCTCTTTCTTCCTTCCGTTACTCTTTCCACCTCCTCCTTCTTAAAAAAATATCTTACTCTCCTGTATCAAAAGAGGATTTTTTCCTCCTCCTCTCCCTCCCTCCCTCCCTCCCTCCCTTTCTTCCTTCCTTCCTTCCTTCCTTCCTTCCTTCCTTCCTTCCTTCCTTCCTTCCTTCCTTCCTTCCTTCCTTCCTTCCTTCCTATGAGCATTTATCTCTCTTTTCCACTGCCTCCCCAAATGCCCAGTTAAAAGTAAACCTTCATAACAAATGTGCATAATCTAGCAATACAAATTTCCCTGTTGGTCATGCCAAAAAGTATGTCTCTCTTCCCATTTTAAGTCCATAATCACTCTCATAAGAGGTGGTTGGTCTGTTTTGTCATCAGATATGATTTTCAGAGGTCCGCTAGTCTCAGCAGTTCCAAATTCACCTTTATTGTGCTAAAGTCCCACACTCTAGGACTCTGAACCCTGTGGATTTGGGGATCATTGGTCAGTGTGGTCCTCCTTTTGTGAACGCAACCAAAGGAAGAAAGAATCCCAACTCTCAACAGTACGTGGTATCCACTTCCCACTACTATAGCATGACCTTTTGGAAATCTCAATGAGTTGTGCTTCTTCACTCTAGGTGTCTGACATGTGCAACAGGGATTTTTTTCCCCAAGAGCCAATGAAAAAAGGGGCCCCTCCATAGTTCTCTCACATGAAGCCCTCATTCCACCCACGGCCTTTTTCATGGCTCTTTGCTCACATGCTGCAGTAATTCATGTCCTCCTAAACTCCTAGGAAGATGAAAAATGGTGATCAACATATGGTCATGAGAGGGGCAAGGGTGATAAACCACATTATTGCTCAATTTCTTTAACTCATCATTACTGCCAACTTTGGCCCAGGGGATAATAATAATAACTCAAGAGTTAAGAGGGCATGGCCTGGTTAGAGTATCAAATTGGTATGGGTTATTCAAGGAAACAGAAAAGGATATATCCAGGATGCCTCGAGGAGGAAGGAAGGAACATTAACAACCAGTAGACTTCCAATAGGAGGTGACATAATCTGAACTTTAAAGGAGTGGGGAATTTTAAGAGGCAAAGATGAGAGGTGGGTGATTTTAGACATAGGAAAGAGCCTTTGCAAAGGTGCAGAGATAGGAAACGGAATGTTGTGGGAGGGCTGAGAGCAAGTAGACTAGAACATAACCTACTTGCTAGAATCATAGAAGATAGGATATGTGAAATAATGTAATATGTAATAAGCCTAAAAAGATAAGTAGGAGCCAAAGAATGAAGATCTTCACAAGCTAGGCCAAGGAATTTGTATTTTATCTTGGAGGCAATAGGGAGGTACTGAAGATTCTTGAGAATGGGAGTAACATGGTCAGACTTGTGCTTTGGAAAAATGATGAACTGAACAATATTAGCTATGCTAGCCATTAACACAGAACAAACATCAGCCATCCCTTTTACTTAATCATTAGAGAAGATTGCTGGCTGTGGCCACACTGACATGTGACTATCTGCAAGGCAGCCCTAAAGATATTTTTTAGAAGACACATCAAATCAATCATAAAATTCTTTGGCCTTTAGCCTTTTCTCTTCTGCCACCATCGGACCTAAACAACCTCTTGGGTGCAATTATACTTCTAACCATGAATACTGGGAAGATTATTTATGGATGATTATTTCTCAAATGCTTTGGAAAGAAGGTTTGAAAACAAACAAACAAAAATACTAATGAGAGAAGAAGGAACCAATTCTTGAAATTGGCAAGAGATTTTGTTTTGAAGCTTTTCACCTTAGGAACCAATTATGCACCTCAGAGATAATGGTAGTGACAGATAAATGCCCTTTTGTCCAGCACTGTTCATCTTGGATCCTCATCTCTGGATCATTGAAACCTTCTCCACTCCATATTTTAGGGGCCCAATGACTTACCACCTTAATTCCATGTTCTAGGAGGTCTGATGATTTAGTACTTCAACTCCATGTTTTAGGAGCTCAATAACTTAGCACTGATGGGTAATGCTTATAGGAGAAAGGGTTAGTTGGCCCAAAATGCATACCCAAATACTTCTATTTTCGGTTTGTCCAGGAGGAATTAATGAATGAACAAACTAATCATTAATGGTGTATTGGTGATTATTCATCTGTTTTACTTCCATTCTTTTCTTCCAGGGTTTTTCCAGGACACTGAAGCCTGCTCCATTTAGTAGTCAGATGAAATTTAATCCAGTCTAACTTTTATTGGAGTTAGGAGATGAAATGTAGATTCAGAAGAATATTTAAACATTCAGAAGGACACAATAGTGGATTAAAGTAAATGTAGATGGTACACAAGTTGGGAAGATAGAATTATATTTTCCCCTTCCTTACAATAGTCTTTTTTTTTTTGGCTCTTCTCTCCACTCCTATAACTAATAAACCTGAATGAAGCCAGGAGGGGAAATGTGATTCTTGGGTAGCCAGTGGGAGATTTCCATGGGATAAGCATTTGAATAGAGGGGTGCATAATTGATCAATAAACATTTATTAAACACCAACTATGTTCCAGGAACTCTACTAAATGCTGGAGCAAAGATATTGGGTTTGTATTCAGAAACCTGGGTTCCAGTCCTATCTTTGCTCTTCACTTACATGTAAAATCTGGTGCAGGTCATTTATCCTTCCTGAGTTTCTTCATTTTTAAAATAAGGAGGTTAAATGAGTTGATCCCTTATTGATCCATGGGTGTGCTAGTAAATGTTTAACAACCAGCTCTCAGTGGGGGGGGGGGGTGGTGTTAAAATGTAGACATGACATGCTTTTAAATTTAATCTATATTATTAGCATTTGCTCTGTCATTTTCTTAAGTCTAAACAATAAACAAAATGATAATTCAAGCTCTGATTTGTAGCATTTGCCAATTTCTGAGTTGCAAATGCTCCCACTGAAAATTTAACAACCAACTCTTGTGTGCTGGTAGGAGCTAGCTCCATTATGCCCTTATTTATACTCTGGAATCTATGACCCTAAGTATTTGCATTTTAACTTAGAAGGGATCCATTGGAGCCTTTAAATTCTTGGGCCTATATTTTGTGCCTGGGTAGAAGCTGGGATGACAGTTCTATTGAAACAGTTCTCTTGAACTTCTCTTTTCAAAAAGAATGGCCTTGGTTCTTTAAGATGCCTGATTTGGTTCTGGAGGTGACTGAACTTTGAATCCTACTTTGGAATTTGACATTATTAGAAGTCTGGATCCAAAGCATTTTCCTTTCCCCTCTTCTCCTATTAACCCCTCCTTCTCCCCTTTTTCAGGTGGTCTCCAATGGAATCACCTTTGATTGCCCCAAAGGTGGTCACTAGGAGTCATTCTCTCCAGTTACCATCCCCCAAATCTTAGAGTATTTTCAGGTGACCGACAGGAAGATGACTCCTGTTCCGTGGGTATGTTTGGAGTTCTCAGAAATAGTAGCTATTTGTACTCTGGCTCACATTCACTAATAGCAATTGAACTGTCCCTTCTACTATTATGGGTCATTGGGAACCACAAAGACCTGATGTGTATCATAGCTAAAGAATGGAGAGTGACCCACTGGCCTAATTAGGGGCTAATCTGTAATGATAAAGGAACGGATGGGACTTCTTTGCACAAGAAGAAATGCCACAAAAGCTTATCTTACTTGCCAAGCTTTAGGTTCATTCAATAAATATTTATTAAGCATCTTCCTATGTGCCCAGCTCTGCGCTTATACAAAATAGGAAAACAGAAGGAACTTAGAACAGTGTATTTGGAATCAGAGAACCTGAGTTCAAATGCTTTCTCTATTGCTTACTTCCCCGTGTGACCTTGGACAAGTCACTTCATCTCATTAGATCGCAGTTCCTTCTTCTATAAATTGAAGGAGTCGAACTAGATAGCCTCTGAGGTATCTTTTGGCTCTAAAACTATGATCCCATGAGCTTATGTTTTTCTTATTCTACTGTGAGGTACTTGTGAGCAGGGACACACACACACACACACACACACACAGAGTGTTAAATAGCAATATCACAGATAGTAGAAGTGCCAAGTGTGGGAGTGATACAGGTAGTATTTAAGTATAGAAGGGCAGGGGAAGCAAAGATCCCTGGGAGTTGAGACGTTATTCAGAGAAGGCTTCGTGAAAGAGGTGAGATTTAAGCTACCCTTGAAGGATGAACAGCATTTGTATAAGTAAATGGGAGGGAGGCTAGAAAGCCAGGTAGGTGGCAAAGGGCATAATAAGGAGGCTAGCCTGGTTGAAACAGAGGGCTTATATTTGGAGAACTGATCGAGAAAAGGTTAGAATGACTGGATGTAGCCTTTGTAGATTCCTAACCATTAGCCCCAAGTCAGTAGCATGGGAGATAGGATAGCCTTTGATAGGATGCTAAGCAGCTGGTAATTCTGACTATGACTACAGGGTGTTTGTAGCAGCCCCACAGAATCCCTTTACTAAAATGAGGGGTGGGATTAGGTGATGAGGGTAAGTGTGGTGGAGTGGATAGCATGCTACACTCAGAGGCAAGACAACTAGGTCCAAACTTTGCTTTAGACATTTTCTAGCCATATGAGTGTGGATAAATGAGGTCTGTCAGGGCCTTAGTTTCTTCAGCTCTAAAATGGGGTTAGCCTGGGGGTAATGGATAGAATGCTGGACTGGGAGTCATGGAAATGTAGGTTTGAATCCTGCCTTAGAGCTTACTGATTGGTTCTGGACAAGTCACTGAACCACTTTCAGCCTCTGTTTCTTATTCTGCAAAATGGGTACAATAATAGCATCAGGGTTGTTGTGAGGATCAACTGAGACTCTGACTCCTTCCTCTCTCCTCCCTCTCTGTTCTATATGTATATAAGCACATATACATTATATATATATGTGTGTGTGTGTATAAAGTATTTTGAAAATTTTAAAGTGCCTTATATGTAGTAGTATGTAGTATGTGTAGTAACTATTATTACTTGTTAATGCTACCAGCTACTAGCTTGCATTGCCCTTAGTTCTTAAAATGAACAAAAACCCTCAAACCCATTGCTCATAGGTAGTCTGTCAGCCCTGAGAGATCAGATATAGGTTCATGGATAGGCAAGAAAGGGAATTTCACCAACCCTAAAAGGGCACTGGTTCTTCCTTCCTTCATTCCTTCCTTTGTTCCTTTGTTTCTTTCTTCTCTCTCTCCTTTCCTTCCTTCCTTCCTTCCTTCCTTCCTTCCTTCCTTCCTTCCTTCCTTCCTTCCTTCCTTCCTTCCTTCCTTCCTTCCTTCCTTCCTTCCTTTCTTTCTCTCTCTCTTTCTTTCCTTCCTTCCTTCCTTCCTTCCTTCCTTCCTTCCTTCCTTCCTTCCTTCCTTCCTTCCTTCCTTCCTTCCTTCCTCCTTCTCTCCTCCCTCCTGCATGGTTTTCCCCTCACTGAGTTTACTGGTTAGGTATAGTGTAGACATAGCCATTAAGTTAGTACTCACCCACTCACAAGCACAGTGCCATGTTTGGTGAGTGGCTGGCTAATCATTTTAGGTGATATTGACTTAAAAAGGGGAGAAAGCTTTTCTCTGCACTACTTGTCGGCAGAAAATTGCCTTCAGTATTAGCATTTCATCAACCACATAATATGACTTGATGTAAATGCATAATTAGAAATAATAGCCTGGGAAAATTCACTCTTATTTATAAAATTAGACTCGTTAAATTAAAATGGGAGCTAATGACTTCTCTTTCACTCCTAAAACATGGCCAAGTCTTTACATTTTTGGGTGCTTCACTGGTTGTGTGCTCCTATCACGGACAGGGTACAAAAATGCGCTAGATTGCTGTGTGTAAATGATGGTTAGGGCCGTGGGAGAGTGTTGCAGAAGTTCCTTATTAGGAAGCTAGGATGCCATCTGTCCTACAGCCATTGTGCCAGTAGAGTGATTATGCTTCATTTCTGTACATTTCCAGTCAATTCAATTCTACGAGCACTTATTAAGTGCCCATCTTAATAGGCACTCGGTAAGTAAGAGTCACTGCAGAGGAGAGGAAAGAACTCTGCACTAGGTATTAGGAGATCCAAGTCTTAATCCTTGCTTTGATACTAACTTGATATGGCCAGGCATTTGCCCTTTTCTGTGCCTCAGTTTCCTCCCTAGAAGAGAGGCAGCCTGTTGTCATAGATAAAATGTTGGGCTTGGAGTCTGGAAGGCTTGGGTTCAAACCCTGTATTGGATACTTAGTGATTGTTAACTCTGGCTAATTCACTTAACGTGTCTGAGTCTCAAGTTCCTTACTTGTAAAACAGGTATAATAGTTGTACATTATTCTCAGGATTGCTTTGAGGATCACATGAGAGAATACATGCAAAGTGCTTTGAAACCTCCAAGTAATACATTAATGTTAGCTTCTATGACCAGTTCAAAATCACAGAATATGAACACTGGAAAGTTCCCCAGAGCCCATTTAGTTCAATGCATGCCTGGACAGGAATTTCCTCTCTATGAAATCTATCATGACAACTGGGCAATTCAACATCATCCTGAAGATCTTTGATGATGGGGGACATATGGATTCTAGAGGCAGCCCATTCCACTGCTGACATCCAGCTCAAATTGGCCTCTTTGCAACTTCGAGTCATTGCTCTGAGCTCTGTCTTCAGGGACCAAGCAGAACAGTCCAATCCCTCTCTCACATGACACCTCTTCAAAAATACTGGAAGATAGCTACCTTTCTTCCTTAAATCACTACAACTGCATCTCTCTCTCTCTCTCTCTCTCTCTCTCTCTCTCTCTCTCTCTCTCTCTCTCTCTCTCTCTCTCTCTCCCTCTCCCTCTCCCTCTCCCTCTCCCTCTCCCTCTCCCTCTCCCTCTCCCTCTCCCTCTCCCTCTCCCTCTCCCTCCCTGCATCACTTGGTATAGATCTTTCTAATTTCTCTGTATTCATCACACAGTATTTCTAACAGCACAGTAGTATTCCATTACTTTCATGTACTACAATTTGCTTGGCCGTTCACCACCTTATAGGCATCTACTTTGTTATTCAATTCTTAGCTATCACAAAAAGTGCTGTTATAAATATTTTGAATTATATAAATAAGGACTTTCTTCTCATCTGTGGCTTCCTTGGGACATAAGTCCAATAATGGAGTTTCTGATTCAAAGGGTATGGATATTTTAGACACTTTATTTTGCCTAATTCCAGATTGCTCTAAAATGGCCATACCATTTCACAGCTTCACCAACCATGTATTAGCAATTTTTTCCAAAAAGCCTTGTATGACACAGCCTCCAGCTGATGATGTCTCTTCTCCCCAGATCACTTCCTCTGAACTCATTCCAGTTGGTTAAAGTTGTTAATGAAATGAGCCACACAGATCTGAATGTCAAGCTCCATATCTTGTCTGACCATGGAAGAAAACAGTGGGCTATTGTCTTCCTCATTCTGGACATCACATGCCAATATTGACATAGCTCAAAATTGCCTTGTTATTTTTGGTAACTATGTCATGCCATTGACCTCTATACTGAAGTTGTGATCATTGAAACCCTGTTTTGTTTTTTTTTTCACGTGAATTGTTTTCCAGTCATGCTTTTTCTATCCTGGGCTTCTGCTGTTGAGTTTTTTCAATCCAAATGTGGGAGTTTACACTTATCTTAATTAAATTTCATCATGATATATTTGGCCCATTATTCAAAGCTTTCAAGGTCTTTTTGGCTCCTGATTCTCCTTTCCAGTGTCAAAAAGGAAGAAGACCAGGCTATATTTGCTAAAGTTATGAAGGAGACCCTAGATAAGAAATGGAGGAATAGTTCCAAGATCTACCTTAAACTAGATTATGGGGACCAGTTTTGGGGTTTTGTTTTTGTTTTTTGTGAGGAAATGAGGGTTAAATGACTTGCCCAAGGTCACACGGCTAGTACGTGTCAAGTGTCTGAGGCTGGATTTGAATTCAGGTCCTCCTGAATCCAGGGTCTATACTTTATCTACTGTTCTACCTAGCTGAGGGCCAGTTTTTCCTTTCTTAATCCAAGGGTTTCCCCATATAATGTACCTTTCCATTTTTCTTTAGAGTTATCCTCAGAGGGAAATCATAAGACCTTAGATATAGTCTAACTCAACTTTCTCTTCTGTAGATAAAGAGACTGAGGAACAGAGGATTGAAATGACTTGTCTAAAGATACACAAAGGATTGATGGCAGTACTAGGATGAGATTCCCAGTCTAGGACTCTTTGCAACAGGCCACACTTTGAAATATTTCCTAAGGCCAGAGGGAGCCAAGTAGCCTCTCCCATTCTGTGTCGAATATCTGGCTGGCCACCTGCCTGGGCCCACCTAGGCGAGGCCCGAGGTTGTCACTGGGATGTCAGGAGGTGGGTTGTTTACAGTCACAGGGCCGAGCTTTCCCTGCAGCCCCCCTCCCCTTTCTTGGGGCACACAGGTTCCCTTTTCATCAGCGAAGAAAGCCGACTGCTTGTCTCCAATAACAGCTGGGCGCTTCTCCCCTCAGCTGTGGCTCTAGCTCTGGGCCGCCGGCCGGGGGGGCAGACAATCCAGGCAGTGTCCTCGGGGCCAGGAAGGTTTACGGAAGTTCATTGGCAAAGGCCTCACTGGCAAAAGCTGGCGGAGCCTCCTGGGCCAAACAGAGTAGGCTGGGGCGCCTAGAGGCCTGAGACAGGCACCCTAAACGAAAGCGGGGCCTCTGTGCCTGAAAGAGGGGGCGTTGCTGTGCCTGCCTCAAGTGGTTGAGAGCCTCTGAGAGCTCAGACACTTCTCAGCAGTAATGGCCTTGTTTCTTTCAAAGTAGGACCAATCAGCCTCAGGGTTTCAGACTGGGGCTGGGAGGGGGAGCATCATCGTGCACAGCAAAGATCTGGGGGGGTTTTGCTTCTTTTCAAATGAAAAAAAGGACATTTTGAAGAGGTTGTGCTTTTATTCCTTAATTCACAACAACACCCTGCTGGAAATAGATATTTTTGCCCTCTTAGATTTAAGATGGCTCTTCTCTCCAGTTTGCTGCACCTCCCCCGCCCCCACCCCCTTTGTCAAAGGTTTCCTCTCATCCTAGTGAGTGACAGAGCAAGGTGACATTTTCCTTTGTACTTTGGATGGAGGAAGAAAGATGTGATGGGACAGATTAAATAACAGCATCTAAGAAAATCTTCTTATTCTACCCTTAGTCTACTTCTGGCTTTACTTCCCTGGGTGGTCATGGCTATATATGTGTGTTGTATGGGGAAAAACAACCTGTAGCTGCATCTACTTCTTTTTTTTTTTTTTAGCGGGACAACGGGGGGGGGGGGTTAAGTGACTTGCCCAGGGTCACACAGCTACTAAATGTCAAGTGTCTGAGGCTGGATTTGAACTCAGGTCCTCCTGAATCCAGGGCTGGTGCTTTATCCACTGCGCCACCTAACTGCCCCAAGCCGCATCTACTTCAAACTGTTATTAGTAGAATTGAGATTTAGGAAAGACAATGAATTTATAGTCAGAAGACCTGGGTTTAAAACCATAGTGGATAGAACCCTAGGCTTGGATTCAGCAAGCTCTTGGTTCAAGTCATGCCCCTGACACCCTCTAGTTAGGCGACCCTGGGCACGTTGTATCAAAAGAGATAGCATATATAAAGCACTTTGCAAATCTTAACATGCTACATAAATATTATTATTATTATTATTTTATTATTATTATTACTTGTATGATATTGGGTAAATCACGTCTTCCCTTTTGAGCTGCTATTTTCTAATCCATAAAATGGATCGGACATGATTTCTATGGTCTCTTCTAGTTCTACAACCAAGGAACCCATGAATTACAGACATAGTCATGTAGATATGTTGTGCCCAGCCAGTGTTTATTGGTGGAATTTCTTATTCCTATTCCACAGCTGACCAACATCTATAACTCAGGTTACTTAGAATTCTCTTGGGGAACCCATAGGATATTTCTATGGTGATTGAAACACATCTGGATGGATATCCCTGAAGGTGGTTGGTTCTTGGATGGTACTCTAGTGCTCCGTCTTGTTTTTTTTTTTTTTCTCTTCCTTAGGTGCTACTGATCTCAGCTCTCTCCTGAAGATGAGATATAGCTCTGGATCATACAGTGGTGTCTGGAAAACACACTCTTTGTTCATATCTGGCCAAAGGAGAATATGGCTAAGGCTACTCAGTGCAGTTGGCTGCTGGTGGAGACAGGATGGTTTGGTGACAGCTGAGGAGGTGGGCTGGGGAGGAATGAGTAACATATTTGGGCAGACAGACAGCTCTGTAATCTTGTGCAATCAGAAGGAGCCCTGGTCGTAATAATTGAAAACCATGGGAACTCCAGAAATCATTCCAATTTGCACTGGCTTACGGTATGGGATTTGCTTCAAAGCTGGCCACCTCCCTTACTCTCTTTGACTTGGACTGATGATCATAGGGATCTGCATTTTCTGGGTTGGGGGAAGCCACTGAGAAGTAAACTGGAAGATAGGGCAAAGGCTGATGGAAAATTCACAAAGTAGAGAATCCCAGTGCCTTAATGGCAGCTATCTGCTGACCCAGAGCTCTTGGGGCTCTTGGTGGGGGAAAGAGCACTCCCCCTTTGGCTCGAAGCCCCCTTGGGTCCTGTTGCCATGAAACTGTTGCTGGGCCCAGTGGTAGTGGGGACCATGAAATGAGCGATCCTTAAGAGGGAGTAGTTTGACTTTTGCCATAGGGTGGCAGAGACTGCTGGGCTATGTGTAGTGCCACAGATACATATTATGATACTTGTGTTGAACCATGCAGTCTCTGTGGGTAGAGAAGGGCATCTCTACTTGTTTCTGTGGCAACTGTATATACCCTTGGCTGCTCCCTCAATTTTTGTGGCTGTGAAATGGGCATAGCAAAAATAAAGGTTGTAGGGGCAGCTAGGTGGCGCAGTGGATAGAGCACCGGCCTTGGATTCAGGAGTACCTGAGTTCAAATCCAGCCTCAGACACTTAACACTTACTAGCTGTGTGACCCTGGACAAGTCACTTAACCCCAATTGCTTCACTAAAAAAAAAAAAAAAAATAAAGGTTGTTGTATTTAGAACTGTATAGGACTTTAGAGATCACATAGTCTAACACCTCTTGTTTTACAAATAAGGGAACTGAGACCCAGATGGGGGACACAATTTACACAGGTAGTAAGTCCCGGAACAAAAATTTACACTTAGCTCTTTGGACTCTTATCTAAATCCAGTGCATTTCTATAACATAGTATAATTTTAGAAGATGATTGTACCTGAAACTGCACATCTATTATGTATAACTTGCTATTTCTTTTAAATATATAATAAAATTATCATGTAAATTTCTTTTTCTCCCCATGACTACCATTATACACAAATACATGTATATATATAATGTATATGTATGTATACACACATATATATACACATATAGATGTATATATGTAAAATTATTCTCTATATACTTCTATTTATCAATTCTTTCTCTGAAACTTTTAACCTGATCTGTGCAAATCAAGATAGGTGATTTTGAAACATTCAATGCTTAATAGGGATTATTGATCACAGATTAATACTAGAAAAAATTTTATACCTCATCTCATCCAATAACCTCATTTTACAGATGAGGAAAACAGTAGAGAGGTCAGATAACTTTGCCTAAGGTCACACAGTGGATGAGCTGGGATCTGAACACAGGTCCTCTTACTGGAGAGTCAGCAATCTTTCCATTAGGTTACAAATGAGATTTATTTAAAAAAAAAAAAGAATCTGAGGAATTCTCCAGGACAGTATCCCCTTTGTATCATTTACTATCTGTGTGACTTTGGGCAAGTCAGGAAATCTCTCAGGATTTCAGATTCCTCATGTGTAGAACAGAGGTATGAGTCTGGATGGCTTCTATGCTTTCTTTTAGCTCTAAATCTAGTATCTTGTCTTTCAGGTTCTGGGCTTATGAAATAAGGCATTTTTGTCCAGAATGACAGAGACTCTTTGCCTGTACCCTAGAAAAGAGAGTGAATGGGTCTACATTTTCAGTTCTCCTTTTACTTCAGGAGATTAAGGTAGGAGTGTGTGACTTAGAGTCCCCTTAGAGTCATCACTGGGTCCAGAGAGGAGGTAATTCATGAACTGGCATTGATTATCTTTCAGTGATAGGTGTGGCAAGAGTGATTCTCATTGTTTTTTTTTTTTAAAGAATTCAATTCAATTTAATTTTTTTCAATTAACAAGCATTTCTTTTCTTTCCTTCCTTTTTTTTTTGTGAGTCATTTGGGGTTAAGTGGCTTGCCCAGTGTTAAGTGTCTGAGGTCAAATTTGAACTCAGGTCCTCCTGAATCCAGGGCCGGTGCTTTATCTACTGAGCTATCTAGCTGCCCCGATTCTCATTGTTTTTTAAAGTTTTATTTTAATATTTTTATTTAAAAACCTGTGGCTGGATTGAGTCTCTGTCCTTCCCCACCACCCCTCCTGCCTTTCAGAAGAATGGCTATGAACCATATTAGAAGCTATTACTGGCATTACTCACAATAGATATTGGTTGAAATTAAAATTGGCCAATTCTGTACACATACACACTCAACATTGCAATTTAAAAAAATCAAAACCACTTAGCTCATTTAAAAAAAAAAACCTAGTGAGAAAAATGCTTTAAAAAAACCTATTTTCCCTTAATGGGCTTCCCTAAAGAAATTTAATTATTATACAGACAAGAGAACTATTTGACTTAATATAATATGTTAGATTAAGTCTGTGAGGGGTGAGAAGCCCCTATTAGGCAGTCATCACATTCAAAGAGTGAGTACAGAATGTAAGAAAAGAGTTCTATTTTGGTATAGATGTCACTTTTGTGGCTTCAACTCTGGCACACAGTTAGGTTTCCCTATACCGGAGGAAGGGAGGCAGGAACCTGTGGGGGCTGGCTTAGTTTGAGAATTTTCTGGGTCTCTGAGTTTTCCGTTTTTGACATAGGCTTGACCTCAAGAGTCAGACCCCTGTCTCTACTCTCTAGTCTCACTTGTAGGCTCTGTCTTCATACCCTCTAAATCACTGGCTTACTTATTTTTGTGCCAGTGCCCCTCCTGGGCTGCTGCTGCTGCTGCTCCTACTGCTCCTGCTCCTGCAAGGTGTGACTACACAATCCAACTAGGTGTTTGTGATGTCAGCTAAAGATTTCAAAAAAAAAGTAAAGAAAGAAATTTGAAACATACAGAAATGCCTTGAAATGATTTTATTTAAAGAGGAGGATTTCTCTTGAGGGCCAAAAATAGGACCAATCTTTTCACTTCCTTTCTCACTGTCTCAATGGTGGCTATCACTCTTGCATCAATTGCTTGAGGTATGTTAGATGTCTAGAATCTTGAGTAGCTTCTTGGAGACAGATGGTATTGATTTTAACGTTTGTTCCGCCATGTCAGTCTCTCCCCAAATATTGCCATCAGGTTTTGACACGGCACTTTTGAAAACATTAGAATCAGTTTAATCTGTAGCTTAAAAAAAGATTTGATATTGTATTAGAAGAATGACAAATCATGGAAGTTTAAATGAAGTTTAGAAAAAAAATATTTTTCACATTTAACAATATTACACTGTTACCAACTCTGGTAAGAGGCACAGTGGTATGAGGAGGAATGGGTCATAATATAATATTCTCCTATAACACAAGATGTAGTGGGGGAAAAAACCTTCACTGGATTAAGAGATGGGAGGTGTGGGTCTTGTGACTCTGCTGTGTGATCATCTACCTAACTACTCTGGGCCTCTTTTTCCTACCTTCCTCAAATGGTTGTTATGAGGATCAAAAGAGCCCATGCAAAAGTATTTAGAAAAGTAAAAAGTATTTGAGTTCGGTATTATTAAGGACAAACTGGATTTCTTCATTAAAATAAGGGGGTTGGGCTAGATAAATGGTCTCTAAGTTTCTTTCTAGCTATAACAGTCTGTTGATCATCTGTTGTCTAATTGTTTCATAAATGTGAGCCTCTTTTCCCAATTATATTGTAAATTTCTCAGACTTAAAGGCTGTATCTGCATTCTTTTCAGTGGCTACACTAGGATCAGGCAGTCATTAGACTCTTGGTCAATGCGTTTTATTGATTGATTGATTTTTTCCTGCTGCTATGACAGGGGATACTTGAACCCCCATATATGCACTTCTTCTTTCTGATCACTGCTTTTTCTCAGCTCTTGACATTTTTCTAAGGTTGAGGCCTTGCTTTCCTTCAGGGGCAGAGAAGCCTAAAGGAGGCTAAGGAAGCCATGGGTTTAGAATCTTTGCCAGAGAGGCAAATTAGCCAAACTGCCCACAGTCTCCAAGGTGAAGACTGGGGGCTCGTCCAGGTAACAACTGCTTGGCAGCAAGGCAAGCAAACTGGGGTCCCCCAACCCCAGGCTGCCAGCCAGGCTGGCACGAGTCCTTTCTGGCATAACTAGCTGGTTTGGGTAGTTTGGAAAGCCTATGTGTGGGTTGGGCCAGGCAGGGGCCATGTTTCAGTATGAAAACTTGTGATCAATGAGCTTTATATTCCATTGAAACACTGTGCTACTAAGTTATGCTTGAAGGAATTGGAAAAAACAAACTTCAGAAATGGATGATGACTACACATATTCAGCTCAATTAAGAAAAAAGATAGAATTTAATCACCTTCTCAGCATCCTAGCAGAATCCAGGAGACAAAGAGGGAGATTTTTGCCCGAGGTCTCCAGTAGAAAACCCTGGAAGACAGCCTAGGAAACCTCCCCAATACCTTTCTAGGTGTTTAGCCCTTAACTAGAGAATCATTATAACCCCCTTCAATTAGTTTCCTTGACTCAGGGAAATCTGAAAATTCAGAGCCTCCTAAAGGCACTGGAAGAAATTGCCTTCGACAGGTGAGGTTTAGAGCTAGTTAAAAGGTCAAGCAATTTATACTGAAGAGGGAATGCCAAAGACAGGCTGAGTTGGCTGGCACATTCTCCCATCCCATTCTGTCTCCCTGTGAGAATAGTCCCCTGTTTGTAGAAGGCTGGCTCAGGCAAGTTGTGGAGAAGATCTTTTCGGAAGCAGCAGGAAAGTAACTTAATTCTTGCCTGTGCAGAGCCTCTTTGCAAACTCCACTGTCTTTTAGCAGCCTGGTTTTTACATTTCTATTTCTTAGCAACCCTGGAGATCACCACTTGGGCCAGTGCCATGGGCCACCCAAGCTCATGTTTTTGTCTCTGGAGAAATACAGAGCTGACCATCAATAGTTAAAGGTCAGGAAAGTTCCCTAAACAGCCCTTAGCTTCCCTTAATAATCCAACCTGCGACTTTTCATCCGTGGATTCAGAATTGAATGTATTTACAAATACTTCTGTTTTCATCCCTCCTCCCCTTTACCTCTGCTATCTCAAAACAGAAGTAGGAAAGATAAAGAAGAACCTAGGCCCTGAAAGCAAATCCAGATTCTCAAAGGTCAAAGAATGGAATGTTCTGTGTAATGTGTTATTGGTAAATGACAGCATACTTGCATTTTCATAATGTGGGGTATATTAATCCATATTTACATAGTGCTTTAATGTTGATAAAACATTTCACCTGCAACTACCCACTGCATTAGGTAGTGCAAATACTTTCTCTGTTTTACAGATGAGGAAGCCGAGGCTCGGAGAGGTTAAATGATTTGCACATAGTCGTATAAATACTAAATATTGCATGTGGAATGTGAATCCAGGCTTCCTGATTCCAAACAAATTTACAGGATCATAGATTACATGCTAGAAGGGAACTTTAAATCCAACCCCTTCGTTTTATATATACATATGTTTTTTGCAGGGCAATGAGGGTTAAGTGACTTGCCCAGGGTCACACAGCTAGTAAGTGTTAAGTGTCTGAGGTTGGATTTGAACTCAGGTCCTCCTGAATCCAGGCTGGTGCTTTATCCACTGCACCACCTAGCTGCCCCTGTTTTATAAATTTTTAAAAACAATTTAAATTGCGAACTTGCCAGCAACAAACATGAACATTTCTGAACAAAGAGGAAAAAAGATAGTATATGAATCTAAATGTTAATCATGCACTGCTTAATTTTTAATAAGTATATTAAATTGTTTTACAAACTTGCACATGTATAGCCTATATCTGATTGCTTACTGCCTCAGGGAGGGGAGAAGGGATGGAGGGAAGGAGGGATAGAATTTGGAACTTAAAACTTTAAATAAAAATGTTTATTAAAAAAGATAACATGATAGTAACAAAATTTCCCTGCTTATTTGTCTCTTTCTCAACTTCCTCTCCTTTTTCCTGTGTATTTTTAAATGTTTCACTGATACTCTTTTCTGTTTTTATATTGCTGCCAATCCTCTTCCCCTAGATATCTGTCCTCCCTTGTAACAAATTAAGTATAGTCAAGCAAAATTTGCTCCTTGACCATGTTTCATAATGCCTCATTCTCCATCTCTGTTCTATTGCCTCTTCATCCAGGGGTTCAAATCTTTAATTTTACAGGTGTGGAAACTGAGGCCCAGAAAGGTTAGGTGATTTGCCTAAAGACAAGTAGACAATAACTAGAAGAGCCTAGTTTCAAATCCAGGCCTTCTAACTCCAAAACCAGCACTTTGCATTATGCCATTTTTTTTGTTTAACCTCAGAGATAAGCCTGGTACAGGTGGCAAAGCCTACTCCCCAGGGACCAGGATTAGCCCCAGATATGATGCTGCACCTTAGGGATGAGCAAGTCTAAGGGATTAGCTCAGAGATGTCTCCCTAGTGTTCTTTCTATTACAATCATCTGCCTTAAATACCTAAGTCTTGCAATTCATGCTGAGAAGCTAGGCTTCTCAAGTTAACTGGTTTAACCAAAGCGGAGGGCCTTACTTAAAGTTTTTAATAAATGACATTTGGAAATAGAACAATAGTCACAGACCCATTTCATGAACATGACAAGAAGTTTGATCCTTATCTGTGACACATTTATAGTGCCATAGGATCAAAGGGTTGAGGGGAGGGGATGTAGGAGAGAGGATATGTATGTGTTATAGCATCACAAACAGAGCTGGAAGAGGACCTGAGAATTCATCTACTTTAACCCAATTATTTTGCAGATAATGAGCTGAGGTCCAGAAAAGGGCAACTGACTTTCCTGTGATCAGAGTTGGGAGTGAAATCCATGTCCCCTGACTCCCAGTCCAGCATTCTTCCTACTACATCATCCCATGCTTAACAACAATTGGGAGGCATCATGATGTAGCAAAAAGACTGGTGAGCTAAGGGACCTGAGTTTGAATTCTGAATCTACCACCTACCATATATGCTGCCTCTGTGACCTTGGGAGAGGCAGTCTATCTCTGTGACCTCTCTGGGCTTCAGTTTCCACATCTATAAAATGAGGGGTGGGATGAAATGTCTCCTAAGGTCCTTGCTCTTAAATACCTAAGTCTTGCAATTCATGCTGAGAAGCTAGGCTTCTCAAGTTAAGTGGTTTAACCAAAGCAGACGGCTCTAAGGCTCTAAGAACCTCAGGACTGATCAAGGCTAGCTGGTATGTACTAGAAGCCGGAGCAAGACAGGACACCACAGGGACTTGGAGCTGTCAATCACTAGGAAGAGAGAAGCCTGGGTCCTTTGAGGAGTTTTCCCAGCAGGAACCTTAGAGCCCTAGGGCTATGATCATGTGATCCAAGATCTGTGGCCTTAGATGCCTGATACTCTTCTGAAAACATGATTTCAAATCTGACCTTAGACATTTAGAGCTATGTGACCCTGGGCAAGTCACTTAACCCCAGTTGCTGTAAACATCCAGGGCCATTTCCAGTCATTCTGATATACGTCTTGCCACTGGACCCAGATGGTTCTGGAGGAGAGAGTGAGGTTGCTGACCTTGCACAGTCCTCCCTCACTTATATCCAATTCAGTGCAAGTCATGGTATCACTCTGACGTCATGGTCCTCTTTGGGAAAGAAGGACAAACAACAACAATGACAATCCTCTTGGAAAGCAAATCTCATCCTTGGCAAAAGGCAGTGGAGGGGAAGAAAAAGGCAGAGGGGAATCGGGAGGAGCTTCATGCTTGCTTTGAGATGAAATGATTCTTGACATGGTACAGTGACCTAGAGTGCCTCAGTACCAGTGAGAAGAAAACCAATGTGGTGCCAAAGGCCTATCCAATGGTGACTAGCATCAGGGCAATGCACATCACTGCTGCCTCCTTTGTTTTATGTTGCTCTATGAGACAATGCTGTTCGATGAGTGTAGTGACATTTGAAATACAAGACTACTGCAGGCCTTGGTGTGCTATGGCGCCTTAAATGCCACCAAAACAAATAGCCCTCTCACCTGAACTTTCCCCCTCAGGGCAGCTAGACTTTAACAAGCAGCTTGGTTGGGCTAAGCCTTCTGATGGAAAAACTCCTCAGAGGACCTAGGCTTCTCTCTTCCTAGCGATTGACAACTCTGGGCCCCTGTGGAGTCCTGCCTTGCTCTGGCTTCCAGTACACACCAGCTAGCCTTGACCAGTCCTGAGGAAGCTCAGTGCTAGAAGCAGACTCATTCAGCTGGGCCCCAGAGGCCAGTGGGCAGGAGGTGCACAGGGGCAGATTTCTGCGTAGCATGTAGAGAAACTTCTAATGTTTAGAGGTGTCCCCAAGAGGGATACTTGACCTCATGAGGCAGGGAGTTCTCTGTCCCTGCAAACCTTGGGGCAGAGTTGGGGAGGGAACTTCTCTTTGGGTAATGGGCTTGATGAGATGAGCCCAGAGGCCTCTTTCAACTTTGAGATACTATGCATCTGAGAAGAGTGTTTTGGCTCTAATGTAACCTTCCCCATCTATGCCAAAGTCCTGGGTGCTGGAAATACAGGCTGCCTTTTCAGGAGCTGTGGTCTGGTTTTTTGGACCTCTGCTGAATGAACTCTTGGGCCCTGAGTGATAGCAGCAACAACTTTTTAGAGTGCTTTTAAGGTTTTCAAGGGGCATCTAGGTGGTATAGTGGATAAAACACTGGAGTTGAACCTGAGTTCAAATCTTCCCTCAGATACTTACTAGCTATGTGACTCTGGGCAAGTCATTCAGCCCTCTTTGTCTCAGTTTTCGCATCTATAAAATGAGTTGGAGAAGGAAATAGCAGAAAATCCCAAATGGGATCACAAAGAGTTGGACATGACTGAAATGGTTGAACAACAACAAAGTTTACAAAACTACAAGGTTTCTCACAACCTGTTGAAATAGGAATTCTGTGGGGACCAATTTTTAATTGGGGAGTGCTAGCTAAGTGGCTCACCGCAATATTGGGGCAAGGAAGGAAACCGGCAGCTTCCCTCAAAACAGAACAAGATTTATTTTAACAAGAACGAACTTAAAAAAAAAAAACAAACCACCACAAACAGGATCAGTAGGATCAAGGGAAAGGAAATAAAAATGGGGAAAGGGAAATTATAATACCTGAAAAATACTACTGCCCAGGAATCAGCTGAAAATATGCAGCAGAACGCCTGTGGCTTTCCAGCTTCCACCTAGAATGCCCAATTCTCCTCCCCCAAACCTAGAAACACCCCACACAGTCCCAGCCAATGGGATGGCCGCTCTGACAGTCACATGACTGCCCTCACTAGGCTTCCAATCATTATAATTTTGCCAGGCCCATGTAGGCGTTGGCGAGTGGTGATGATGTGAGGTGCCAGAGCCCTGGCAGCAGCTATAACCAGTGGGTGGAGCACCGTGCGGTTTGCAGAGCCCCAGGGCAGTGTGTGCTGAGGCATAAAAACCTCAAATAACAATTAATTCTTTACAATTGTATCATTAATTATATGTGAAATAACGTGTTATTATAATGAAAAATAGTAATACTTAACATTATTATTGTTATCATTATTGTTGTTGTTGTATATTATTATTGTGGATATATTATTATCTTTTGGGATTTCATCAAGTCTGGGGAGAGCTCAGCGAATAGCTTAATTCAATCAATGCAAATCAATATCTTCTATGCAACTTAAAAGGTTTTGAGAGTTGTCTGGGGGCATAGATACATAACTATGGGACTTGAATGGGGGCAGGCAGATGGCCTGTTTAGAGCCACACAGCCAGTATATGTCAGAGGTAGAACTTGATTCCAGGTCTTCATGACTTTAAGCCAGATCTCTATTCATCATTCTGCCTTTCTTATTAATGTTAATGATTATAGGAGAATGTAATCTTCTTAAGTTAGGCATTGTTTTGTTTTTATCTGTATGATCCTAGGTCCAAGTACCTTTGGACCCAAGGTCCAAAGGCATTGCCAGTAGCAAAATGCTTACTAATGAGTTATTTTGTTAAATTGAGTTATTTAATTTTTTATTCTAAAACTGAGTTATTTTAGTCTTTCCATTCCAAAATTAGTAAATCAATAAAACAAATATTCAAATAAACATATTTTTAAATCGTTACATATAAAACAAAGTTTAAATTATTTACAATTTGTGAAAAAGCATGTTAGCTTAAAACAAAGTATATTTCAATATGATTTCTATTGACATCTTTTGTTTCCTTTTATCTTCATTTCTGAATATATCCTTCAGCTACCTTCCCCTCTCTAGTAAACTACCCCTTATAATAAAGATTTTAAAATTAAAGGCGAAAAAAGCAGTCCAGGAAAACAATTGACACAACAGTTGTGTCAATTATATGTAAGTAAATATGCAGCACTCCACACTCATAGTCTCTCTCCTTTTCAGAGATGAAAGGAGGTTCATTTTCCCAGAGGCACCTAGTTGACATATAGAATGAAGTGTTGGGCCTGTGGTCAGAAAGATGTGAGTTGAAATGTAGCCTCATACATTTATTAGTTGTGTGGCCCTGAACAAATCACTTAACTGGCTGCCTCAGTTTCCTCAAACTGTAAAATGAGGCTAACAACAGTACCTAACTCTGAGGATTGTTTCGAGGATCAAATGAAATCTTTGTGAAGTGTTTAACAAAGTGCCAGGCACATGGCAGGTTTTTAACAAATCACTTTCTCTCCCTCTCCCTCTCCCTTTCCCATTCTCTCTCCTCCTCTCCCTTCCCCTCCTTCCTTGCTTCCTTCTTTCCTTCCTTTCTTCCTTCCTACCCTGTTGTAGTCATTGTCCACATTGTTTTCCTGGCTTTCTTGTCTTTACTTAGCATCAGTTCAGGTAAGTTTTCTCATGCTTCTGTGAATTCTTTGTATTCATCATTTCTTATAGTGCAGTAACATTCCATTACATTAATATACTATAATTTTAAAAAAGCTATTCCTTAGTTCACCGACATTGCCTTTGCTTCTAGTTCCTGGATACCACAAAAACTGCTGCTATGAAAATCCTGGTGCATATTGGGCCTTTCTGTTAACTTTTTGGGGGGTATGTGTGTAGCTCTGGGATTTCTGGGTCAAAGGTATGGACATTTTAATCCCTTAAAAAAAAAAACAAACAAACAAGAATAGTTGTAGCAAGTCACTGTTCCACCACCAGCAAATTAACATGTCTGTTTTCTGAAAGCTCCATCAACTCTATCTCCTTTTGTCATCTTTACCACTTTGCTGGATGAGTGTTGAAATGTCAGAGCTGTTTTAATTTATATTTTTCTTTTTGTTTTTGTTTTTGGTTTTTGGTTTTTTTGGGGTTTTTTTGGCGGGGCAATGGGGGTTAAGTGACTTGCCCAGGGTCACACAGCTAGTAATTGTCAAGTGTCTGAGGCCGGATTTGAACTCAGGTACTCCTGAATCCAGGGCCGGTGCTTATCCACTGCGCCACCTAGCCGCCCCAATTTGTATTTTTCTTATTGGTGTTTTAGAACAAATTTCATATGGTTCTGATAGTTTGCAGTTCTTATGAAAATTGTTTACTCATATGCTTTGGCAACTTACTCATTTTGGGGAATGGCTCATTGTCTTATATCTTGGAAATAAGATTCCCTTATGGCAGACACCTAATGAAGTATTTTTTTGTTTTGTTTTGGCTTTTGGCTACCTCCCATTATTCCCAGTTGATGTTTTTACTTCTTATTCTAACTGCACTGATTTTGTTTGGGAGAAAGCTTTTCAGCTTCAGTCAGTCAACCAGTAAACATTTATTAAGCCTCTTTTTTTATGTGCTGGGCACTGTGCTAAGCGCTGAAGATACAAAGAAAGGTAAAAGGTAGTTCCTGTCCTCAAGAAGCTCACAGTTTTAATGGAGAAAAGAATATATAAATATGTATGAACATACAAGCTACATACTAGATAGATTAGAAGTAGCAAATAGGGAAGGAGACTAGAATTAAGAGGGATTGGGGAATGGAATTTTAGCTTTGACTTGAAGGATGGTAAGATGAGGAAAGAGAGCATTCTAGGCATAATGAACAGCTAGGAAGCCGGTGTCACTGGATTACAGAATATATAGGGGAGTATAATGTGTAAGAATACTGGAAAGGTAGGGAGGGGGCCAGGTTATGAAAGGCTTTAAGTACCAGGGGATTTAAAAAAATAATTTTTATCAATATTTTCTGTTTCTTATATCCCATTTCCCCCTCTCCTTTCCCCTCCCTGAGAGCCATCCCATATGACAAATAATGGATTGTGGGGTTTTTATTTGTTATTTAGAGAGTAAAAAAGTCAGCACAACTACTTGATACATTAAGAAAGTCCAAAAACATGTGTACTGTGTAATACTTGTGGACCTCCTACTCCCACAAAAGGATAGGTTGGAAGTCAAAGAATTTTATAATTCATTTTGGAGGTGATCAGGAACTACTGGAGTTTAATGAGTAGGAGGGTGACATGGTCACCCCTACACTTTAGGAAGATCTCTTTGATAGTTGAGTGGAAGACAGGCTGGAATCCATCCAAGGAGAGCCTTGAGTCAGGGAGAGCAACCAGCAGGTTATTATTATAATGGTCCAGGCATGAGGGGAGGAGCATCTGTCCCAAGGTGGCAGCACCGTCAAAATAAAGGTGCATAGGCCCCAAAATATTGTAATGGTAAATTTGTCAGGCCTTAGCAACAGACTGGATATAGAGAGTGAGAGTGAGGAACTGAGGATGACGCCTAGACTGGAAACCTGGGTGACTAGGAGGATGATGGTACCTTTGGCAGAATAACAAAAGTAGGCTGTTATCTTCCATGCAGAAGTATAATTGGCAAAATTTTCACCTGGGGCAAGTAAGTGACAGGTCAGGATGTAGATATTCACCTGGGATTTGGCTTGAGTGGGAAGGGGGAAGAAGTGTACCCTGGGATACACCAAAGTTTATAGGCAGCTGAAGGCATCCCTGCTACAGAGGGGACAAAGCATGCTGCTGATGCTGGGGGCAGAGTTGGACAGGGTGGGAAGAGATACAGTGAAGAAGGTTAGGTAGCCGCCTCTGCTGCCACTAGGGATGGGGCAGACAGGGAAAGAAGCCTTCCCAGGAAGGAGCTCTCAGTTTCTTCTAAATTTTCTACCTTGGGATGAAGCTCTTTCTTAACCACCCCAGTTACATCTCTATTTCTATGTCCTCTTCAGCATTGAATTATGAAGCTGGTATCATTTACATGCTCACTGTCAGTTTGCATATTCTCATGCTCATTTCTCTTTACTACAAATACTCTCATGTTCTCTTTCCTACAAATATCTTTAATAAGCCCAGTGCTTCAGTGGATCTGTTCTCACATGGACGTGGCTGTTCCTTCCAATAATACAGAGTGTAACCCGTTTGTGTTTACAGGTCTGCGCTCCTCTGTAAATTCTCCATGGGGTCCACCTAATATCCTAGGAGGCTCTTTCTAAATCTTTTGATATTCTGTACAGGGTATTAGTACAGGATACCTATATAGCATATAGGGTATACATCAGTTTTCTCATCTTCTTGGTGATATTTTTTACATTGCCCTTTTTGTATGTGTATAGGTGGCACATGTATTTTATCCCCATTGTGTGTATGAGGAAACTGAGGCTCAGGAAGCTAAAGTGACTTGCAGGAGGTTTTAGGGCTAGTAAGTGTCAAAGCAAGAGGTAGAACCTATGTCTCTTCACTCAAGGATCAGTACTCTGTCCACTGTCAGCTTGCCAATTTCTGTACATGATATTCCTTCTCACATCTGCATGACTTCGCATAGACCATTTCTCATGCTTGGAATTTTCTCCCTTCTCACCTCCACCTTGAGCAAACCTTCTCTTCCTTCAAGGCACAGGTCAAGTGCTACTTCCTATAAAATTTGGCTTTTCCTGATTCCCCCAGTTATTACTTTTTATTTTATACACATACACACACACACTATCTATATACACATCACACACATGTGTGTATTGCATTTACTTATCTGCACATTTGGCACATTTGTTTCCTTTTCAATAGAAAGTGAACTCCTTGAGGGCAGTATTTTCATTTTTGTCTTCTGTCCCTGGTGCCTCGCACACTGTAGGCATATAAGTTGTTGTTACTTGTTCAGTTGTTTCAGTCGTGTCAAACTCTTCATGTCCCCATTTGGAGTTTTCTTGGCTCCATTAGCACTATGATCTGATCAATAATCAACAACACAAAAACCCAAAGAAGAGTACAGTGCCCTAGGTAGTCTTTTTTTTCCTTCTCCAGCTCATTTTACAGATGAGGACCTGAGACAAACTGGGTTAAGTGACTTACCTAGGGTCACACAACTAGTAAATCAGATCAAATTTGAACTCAGGTCTTTCTGACTCCAGGCCCAGCACTCTATTTACTGTTCCACCTGGCTGCCTTAAGAATATACCATTATAGGGCAGCTAGGTGGCGCAGTGGATGGAGCACCGGCCCTGGAGTCAGGAGTACCCGAGTTCAAATCCGGCCTCAGACATTTAACACTTACTAGCTGTGTGACCCTAGGCAAGTCACTTAACCCCAATTGCCTCACTTAAAAAAAAAAAGAATATACCATTATCCCTTCCACATCAGAGGGGTTAGGGGCACAGTGTCACTACATCTAGAAAATCTGTATAAAATTTTTGGTTCTCCCTTCGTACCAGAGAAGAAGTCTAATTTTTTTTCTTTTTCTTTTATGGAGTGTTTACAGTACTTTGTTGTAAAATTTGGGTTGATATGCAATTATATAAATATATAAATATATATATATATATATATACATATACATGTATATATGCATTTTTTGAGTTCCTAAACTTTTTCTGCATCTGCTGGCTTTTGCTTTTTATCTGCAGTTTTCACAAAACTCCCTCCAAATTCCCATTTAATTTCTTATGCTGACCCATGATATATTGAAACTACAATGGGAAAATCATGATGTGGAAGAGATAACTGTAAGTACTTATTGAATTATATCATGTGGCTTCTGAGTCACCCCTTTGTCTAACTTCCCTGGCTTTTTTCAAGTCTCAGCTGAAATCCTGCCTTCTATGAGAAGCCTTTCCCAAATCCCCTTCAATGTTAGTGCCTTTCCTCTGTTGATGAGCTTCCACTTAGCCTGCATATAGCTTGTTTGTATGTAGTTGTTTCCTTTATTAGCCTGTGAGTTCTTTGAGAGTTTTTTATCCCCCCCCTTTCTATCTCCAGGCACATAGTAGGCACTTAATAAATGCTCATTGACTTGTCCTGTTGTTGCTCCCGACCTTTTGTACAAATGGCCTGAACTACTATTCAGGAAACTGAAGTCCATGTCTCCGTAGTTTGGGCTTATTTGCATGTGTATCCCTATTGTCACAGCCCTCCTAGACTGGAACCTGGGTGTAAAATATGTGCCTGACACCTTCAACTAGCTAAAGACACTGCCCTCTCCTTTGGGTTTTTGTGTTGTTGATTATTGCTCAGACCATAGTGTTAATGGAGCCAACATCATAGGCTTTATCTGAGTTGGGGCCAAGGAATTCTGTTCCAGGTCCACAGACTGTACTTCTCCATTACCACTCTTCCAAGGTATGTGGCAATAGTGACAGAAGGACTGGGAGAGTTTGGATGGCTCCATGCAAGCCATCCTGATTACAGAAAATACAAATCAAAGTGTGTGCTCTAATGATGTGAGTTCAGTAGCTTATACATTACAAAGGAAGGAAAATATAAGTAATAATTCTCAAAAGAGAAAACCAAACAAACTTAGACTTTCCTACGTGACTTCTTACAATGTGAGCTTTTTGAGGGCAGAGATTGTTTTGTTTTTGTATCACCAAGTACTTAATGTAGAGTCTGGCATATGTAATCTCTTAATATCTGCTTGTTGAAATTAAGATAAGCAAACTAAGTACTGAATTTAGAGCCAAGAGATATGCATCCAAATCATAGCTCTGATACTTTATATCATGATAGTCACATGCTATGCCATAGTTTCTGAAATGGGAATAATCCAATAAGAATACTTCTTTACTCCTCAATTTAAGTATCACTACAGGACTATTATGAGAAAAGCCCTCTATAAACCATAAAGGGCTAGGAAAATATTAGTTGTCATCATTAACATCTTCCTCCTCATTGCTCCACTCTACAAAAGCATCATTCTGGTGATTTCTTATCATCCGGAAGTGACCCTGGGTTCTCCAAGGTTATGCTGTCAGAGTATAACCTTTGGGGCCATCCATCAAACTGGAAAAGCTTTGCGCATGGTCTATCTACAGAATGTGGGTGGTATTCAAGGACCACTATAGCTAAAAACACAGAAACTCATCAACACTAGGGTGGCCATGAAGCGATGAATTATTTTGCTATGGTAACCCCTGAAGCTCAGGAAAAATACACAATGGCTCTCAGTCCTATACAGGCCCTTTCTATGTCTATAATGAAGGCAGCAGTGTGATGGGAAAGAAAAGCAGATAATGCTAAGAATCATTTATTTCTTAGCTGTTATACAAACTTTAAATTGTTGATATCTCAAGTGTGGGATCTTTGTTGAACAACCAGTGACTTGAAATACTACTCGAGGAATTGAACCATATCAATGTTGACATTCTCATTATAAGTACAATGATATAATTATATAAATGCATAAATCATGTAATTATATGATACAATATCTAATTTATGAATATAATTATAGAAATGATTGTATAAATATAATTTATGATTACAAAAATACAAATTATCTAAATATAGAATTTACATGCTTATATAAATGAAACCAGAAGATTTAAGGAAGATACTGTTAAATGGAAGGTTGACGCATAACCTTCCAGAGACAAACACAAGAGTTGAAATGTTTGTTTCATTCTATGCCCAAAGACAAGAAATATAATTTCAGAGGATACAGCCATCTCATAAGGAAAAAGACTACTATGGGAAAAGTGTTCCAGCATTTGTTTACCAAAGATGATATGAGGTAGAGTAATTCTGTGACATATTTGACAAGATCTTCTAAACCAAATCAACACACACACACTGATACTCAGTGACTTCAAAGTCAAAGTGGGAGTAGAGAAGACTGTTGCAAACTCTGTGTGTGTGTGTGTGTGTGTGTGTTGAACAGCACTATGGATGGACCCTGAGTCAGGCTCAGAATTAGAGAGTGGGCTGAAAAATTGT
This sequence comes from Dromiciops gliroides, assembly GCF_019393635.1. NCBI lineage: Eukaryota > Metazoa > Chordata > Mammalia > Microbiotheria > Microbiotheriidae > Dromiciops > Dromiciops gliroides. Next base: position 412,186,353 of record NC_057862.1, on the reverse strand, counting down.
GGGAAATTGTTCAGTGCTTTAAAAAAAGTACAAGCAGTTTCTTGACACATTCAAAATTTTAGCTGACCTCAAGGGCAATTCAAAGACACATAGTGGGTGTAAGTGGACTGTAGAATATTACCAGTTACTTCTGGGGCACAAGAGGTGGCATAAAAGATAGCCAGAAAATATATGGTCAGAAACGGAGCTGAACTGGTTGCGTAAGAATAATGGACATGCAGCCAGAGTGATAACCACATAATGATTTTTAAATTAAAAAAATAAGTCTTTATTTCTTTCATGTTTTTACCATCTTAATTTCTGAATATATTCTTTTCATTTTTCCTACCCAGAGTTATCTCGTATAACCAAAAAAAAAAAAGAAAAGAAAAGAAAAGGAAAAAAGCAGTTCAGCAAAACTTACCATCCCATTAGTCAAGTCCGACAGTATATTCTGTTTTCTACCCCTGTAGTATCTTAACTCTGAAGAGAAGGAGGTGCTTTTTCTGTTGCTTGGCTAAGCTTAGTCATTTTCAGTATGTAGTATTCAGTTTTGATGCCCATTCTTCTTTATGTTTACACTGTTGTTATAGTATATCTTGTTTTCCTGATTCTGATTACTTCACTTTATATTCATTCATATATCTTTCCATGTCTCTCTGTGTTCTTCAAAATCATTGTTTCTTATGGTACAGTAATGCTCCATTATAGTAATGTAATTATAGTGGAACAAAGACTATTTCTCCCGTTGGCAGGTCCTATTTACTCAGTTTTCTTAGACAGAAAGGCCAGTTCGGGCAACAGACCCTATATAATACTTCTCCAACTATTTCAGTGTATGAGGTATCTATTTGTATATTATTCAAACACAAAGAAATGACAATGTGTGTGCAATTGAGCAGGATGTCATTAAGTGTTAACTTTTTCTAAGTATATAATTGGGACATTTTAAAGGTACTGAAACAAGACAGTTGCTGAAAAATTAAAACTACTTTGAGGTACCACCTCATACCTAATATGACAAAAAAAGGAAAGTGATAAATGTTGGAGAAAATGTGGGGAAATCGGAACACGAATGCACTGTTGGTGGAGCTGTGAACTGATCCAACCATTCTGGAGAACAATTTGGAACTATACCAAAAAGGCTTCAAAACTGTGCATACACTTTGACCCAGCAATATTATTACTAGGTCTATATCCCAAAGAGATCATAAAAAAGGGGAAGGACTGACATGTACAAAAATATTTATAGTAGCTCTTTTTGTGATGGCAAAAAATTGGAAATTCAGGGGATGCCCATCAATTGGGGAATGGCTGAACAAGTTGTGGTATATGAATGTAATGGAATACTATTGTGCTACAGGAAATGATGAGCAGGCAGATTTCAGGAAAAACCTGGAAAGATTTATATGAATTGATGCTGAGTGAAATGAGCAGAACGAAGAGAACATTGTACACGGTATCAACAACATTGTGGGATGGATGATCAGCTGTGATAGACTTAAGTCTTCTCAGCAATACAAGACAATGACAAAAAATTTAAGGTAGAAAATGTCCTCCACATCCAGAAAAAGAACTGTGGAATCTGAATGCAGATTGAAGCATATTATTTTCACTTTTGTTGTTGCTTTTTTGTTGTTGTTCTTGTTTATTATTTCTTGCATTTTTTCTTTTTGTTCTGCTCCTTCTCTTATAATATGACTATTGTAGAAATATGTTTAACATGATTGTAATGTATAACCTATAGCAGATTGCCTGCTGGCCTTGGGAGGGGGGAGGGACTGGAGGGTGGGAGAAAAATTTGGAACTCAAAAAATATCTTTACATGTAATTGGAAAAAAAATTTAAAATAAAAAAGACAGTTGCTGGAGCAAGAACAGGCACTTTAAAAGTCACCTGAGAATCCCTTAAGCTGACTTTGATAATTAGTTAACCCTTTTCCTGAGCATAGAAAAGTGGAACTTGTTATGTTATTAAAGAAAGGTAGAGGGGCAGCTAGGTGGTACAGTGGATAGATCACCAGCCCTGGATTCAGGAGGACCTGAGTTCAAATCTGGCCTCAGCTACTTGATACTTACTAGCTGTGTGACCCTGGGCAAGTCACTCAACCCCAATTGCTTCACCAAAAAAAAAAAAAGAGAGAGAAAGAAAGAAAGAAAGAAAGAAAGAAAGAAAGAAAGAAAGAAAGAAAGAAAGAAAAAAAGAAAGGAAAACATATTTATGAAGCATAGGAGAGAATCTGGTGTCACTCTGAGCCAAATGAGGGACAGTTTTAAAAATAAAAGTACTTAAAGCTAAGTTGGCTTATATAGTACCCACAGGGGGAAAATAGAGGAAAGCCTCCTAGCAAATACTACTAGAGACTACTCTGAGTAGATCCTTTGTGGAGCTTTTATGGGAGGACATGGAGAAGAATTCCATAGCATTAGAAAGTATAGGTAGGTTACTACATGTGCTCTTGAAGGGAGTGGACACATTGCTAAAATCAGAGATCCATTGAATTATTATGGCTCCAGAAGGAAAAATGATGCTCTATGAATCATAGTTGTCTTTGCTCCTTGGGTCTCTGTTTCCTCATATGTAAAATGGGATTGAGTGGGGATCAGATGGGATGATCTCCCTCCAACATGATCATTTGGGATATTAACTTTGGGGCTTTGATAACCTCAGTGAAACCTTAATCAGGGTTCCTATTCCTCAGGCAAGTTAGTAGGGCTTTCAAAGAAGGTTGACACTGCCCTGTACTGTAGGAAAAACTCCCAGCCCTACACTTCTTTGGAAATACTATGGAGTTTCATGGTCCTATTTAGCTCTAAACGATTATATAATTACATTTGTGAATGTAATCCTGTAGGGTATTATTCTAATTATAGACCACAATCCTTTTTAGCAGCTTTCAGGGAAATAATTTGTGTAATGAAATGAGGCTTTTCAAGCTGAGAGAAGGAAACCTGCCCACAAATGTCAGGAAATCCTCACCGTACTAAATTCTTCATTCATTCCCACCTGGAATCCCCATTGTTTTTGGTTATTCTCAGGATAAGATGCAGCATGATCTAACCCAGGAGAACCAGTTTTTAGGAGCAGAGGGAAGAGAAGGCATCGTATGTGTATGTACATACATATACACATGCATGCACACATATACACATATACATACATATAAATATTTCATTAAATATTTTCCAATTACATTTAAAATTTTTTAATTCATTTTAAACAATTTTAGTTCCAAATTCTCTCCCTCTCTCACCCCACCCCTTGAGAAGACAAGAAATATGTTATAAATTGTACATGTGAAGTCATACAAAACTTATTTGCATATTAGTTGTGTTACAAAAGGAAACACACGCAAAAAAACCCAAGTAAAGAAAGTTATATATATATATATATATATATATATATATATATATATATATATATATATATATATATATATATATATATACTTCAATCAGCGCTTAGAGTCCAATAGTTCTCTCTCTGGAGGTGGATGGCATTTTTAGAATTGCCTTGGATCATTGTCTTGATCAGAGTATATGCTATCACTTTAAATTGCAGATTCATAGGCCAAACGTTACTGCATACTCCTTCCTCTTCAGTCAACAAGCATTTAATAGGTGATTATTATGTGCCAGAAACTGTATTGGGTTCTGAGGATACAAAGTCAAACAAAATCATGGTCCCTGCCCTTAGGGAGCTCTTATTCTGAGGCTGGAGACAACAGGCCAATAATTCTGCACAGACAAGGTACATAAATATAAATGGGAGGGAATCTTAGAGAGAAGGTACTGGGTAGCGGGAGGGGTAGGGGAAGGTCTCTTGCAGAAAGTGGGGTTTGAAGTTAGTCTTGAAGGAAGCCAAGAAAGCTAAGAATCAGAGGTGGGGGAAAAGAAAATTCTACACATTAGAGATAACCAGTGAAAATGCATAGGTAGTTGGGAGATGAAGTATTGTGTATGAGGAATAGCAAAGCAGCCACTTTTATTGGATTGTAATGTGCATGGATAGGAGGAAAATGTAATACTAGACAGGTAAGAAGGGGGATCTGTTGTGAAGGGCTTTAAATGCTGAGCAAAGGATTTGATATTTGATCCTGGAGGTGATAGGGAGCTACGGGAATTTATTGAGTGAAAGGATGATATAGTCAGATTTGTGCTTTAGGAAAAACACTTTGGTATCTGAGAGGAGGATGGGGGAGATGAGTCAGGGAGACCAATTAGAAGGTTGTTGAAATAATCTGGGTGAGAGGTGATGAAAGCCTATGTAGGTGGAGAGAAGGGGATGTGTATACTAGAGAGGTTGTGAAGGTAAAAATGATAAGATTTGGCAATAAATTGGAAACGTGGGGTGAATATGAATGAGGAGTCAAGGATGAGTCCAAGGGAATAGAGGATGGTGGTACCCTTGACAGTAACAAGAAAATTTGGAAAAGGTAGAGGTTTGGGAGGAAAGATAAGTACTGTTTTGGGTATGTTGAGTTTGAGATGCTGATGGGGCATCCAGTTTGAGATATCCTACAGAGATCTGGAAGTGAGAGACTGGAACTCAGGAGAGAGACTAAGACTGGTTATATATATGGAATTATCTTCCTAGAGATGATAATTTAGATTGTACTATTTATTCATTCATCCATTCATTTATCCATGCATCCTTTCAAGGGTTTGACTCCTCTTTTTAAATGCTTAAAATTGATAATCACTGTAGGAGGTATAGAGAGGTATCAGTCATGGTCCCTCACTTTAGGGAACTTATAAATGGCTTGAAGAGGCAAGATATACCCAAAGGAAGAGTTAAAGGAGTGTTTAAGAGAACAATTTTGGATATGCTTATTGTTGTATCTGACTTTTCATGACCCCATTTGGGGTTTTCTTGGCAAAGTTACTGGAGTGGGTTGCCATTTTCTTCTCCAAATCATTTTGTAAATTAAGAAACTGACATAACAGGGGTAAGTGACTTGCCCAGGATCACACAGCTAGTAAGTGTCTGAGGCCAGATTTGAACTCAGGAAGATGAGTCTTCCTGACTCCAGGCCTGGAACTCTATCTACTGTACCACCTAGCTGCCCTAGCTGGAATATGTTACATATATAGGAAACCAGGTTGGTGAGGTATTTGGACAACATAGCTTACTGGGGATAGTTGAGACACAGATGATATTTGGTTTGAGAGAAAGTGGTTTTAGACCTCTCTTTGGAACTCCAGTGGTAAAGAATTGAAACTAATGAAGTTACTGGGAGGCAGATTTTGGCTAATTTTCACAAGGGGTTACCAATCAGAACTGCCCCAGGATGGTACAGTCTGCTTCACAAAGCAATGAGCCCAAGGTGTCACTAGAGGTTTCCAAGTAAAGGCTGGCTGGATCCCTGTTCTACAGAGGATTCATGCATTGGGTAGAAATTTGGACTAGATTTCTCCCTAGGTCCTTTCCAGCTCTATGATTTTATGATAAAGTTGCAAATGAAAGATATAGATCATAAGTGTTACGGGAATTCGGAAAGGAGTGAGCCAGGGATCGGCAAACATTATAGTGATCAGAGAAGGCTTTAAGGAGAAGGCAGGGCTTGGTCCAGGCTTTGGAGAATTTTGATTGGCAGAGATGAAAAGACATTGTAGACAAGGGATAACCTATAAACCAAGGCATCAAAGCAAGAATGAGCAAAGTATGTGGATGGAACAATAAAGGAACCAGTCTAGCTAGATCCATGGGTTTAAATTCAATTTAATTCAACAAACACTTATGAGGCCCTGATTCTGTACCAGGTGGGATCTTAGAAGCTGAGGCTCCAAAGACAAAAATGAGTCTCAAGGATTTTAATGTCTTCTGCTGAGCTGTTGAGTAATGAGAAATCAGAGTGAAGCCAGAAAGCCTTGAATGCTAGACTGAGCAGCTCTGTTATGGCCAAAATATTCCTAATGCCTTCTGAGTCAAGAAACTCAAAGAATAATTCTATCACTGACCTCCCAAGAAAATAAATGAGCTTTCTTCTCAACCTTTCCCAGAATAGAGGAAGAAAAACCAATGTAGACACTTAATTTCTGGTTGCTTTTAATTAACCAATCACTTGGTAAACATGTATTAAGTGCCTACTATGTGCCAGGCACTGTGTTAAGAAAACAGGATATAAAAAGAGGCAAAAGGAAGTTCCTGCCCTCAAAGGAGCTTACAATCTAATGGAGGAGACACTATGCAAACACATATATGCAAAGCAAACTGTAACAGGATAAAGAGGAAATAATTAACAGCAGGAAGGTGTTGGAATTGAGGAATTAGAGAAGGCTTCCTGTAGAAGGTGGGATTTTCATTGGGATTTAGAAGCTAGGGAGGTCAATAGTCAGGATGGAGAAGGGAGAGAGCACTTCAGGTATAGGCTACAGCCAGAAGGAATGCAGGGAAATGGAGATGGAGTCTTGTTTCTGGAACAGCCAGGAGGTCTCTGTCACTGGATCAGAGTATGTGTTGGGGAGTAAGATGTAAGAAGACTGGAAATGTATGAAGGGCTCTGAATGTTGAATAGAGCATTTTGTAATTTCTCCTGTAGGCAATAGGAAGTCACCAGAGTTTTATAAGTGTGTGTGTGTGTGTGTGTGTGTGTGTGTGTGTGTGTGTGTGTGTGTGTATGAGAGAGAGAGAGAGAGAGAGAGAGAGAGAGAGAGAGAGAGAGAGAGAGAGAGAGAGAGAGAGAGAGAGAGACTGGACCAGCATTTTAAATAAATCACTTTAGTGACTGAATGGAAGCTGGATTGGAGTGAGGAGAGACTTGAGGCAGGCATCTAGAGACTAATTTGGATAGCATACTTAAGGAGAACCAATGGCAGCTGATGGGAGGACTACAGTCTTTACTACCACTGCCAATATTGCTGAGTATGGGGCAGGGGCAGCCAAAAGGATTAGAGAGGGCTAGAGTATCCAGCCCTGAGGTTTGGAAATGGGATTAGCTTTGGAACACATTAGAGGAGAGAGAAATAGCAACCAGGGGAGATATTTCTTTGACTAGATGGCACAGAGTTGGAGAGAATGAAGGTTTTCCATTTCCAAGGTTAAATGATACTTTTGGATCAAAACCCTAAAGGATGCTGGGTACATGGAAACCACTAAAGTCTGTTCAGAATGTTGGGAATGTTGAATCTTGAAATATAGAAGAGAGTCATAAATTTAGAACTGGAGGAAATCTGAGAGGTTATCTAGTCCAATGTTTCTCTTTTTCAGAAAAGTATTTTATTTTCCAGTTACATGTAGAGATAGTTTCAACATTTGTTTTTACAAGATTTCTAGTTTCAAATTTTTCTCCTTCGCTCCCCTCCCTTCCCCCCTCCCCAAGACAGCAAGCAATCTGATATAGGTCATATATGTACAATCACATTAAACATATTTCTGCATTGGTCATGCTGTGAAAGAAGATTCAGAGCAAAAAGGAAAAACCTCAAAGAAGAAAAACAAACAAAAAAATAGAAACAGTATAGTTCAATCTGCATCTAGATTCCATAGTTCTTTTTTTCTGGACTTGGAGAGCATTTTCCATTATGAGTCCCTTGGAACCATCTTGGACAATTGTATTGCTAAGAAGAGTCAAGTCTATCACAGTTGATCAACACACAATGTTGTTGATACTGTGTATAATGTTCTCCTGGTTCTGCTCATCTCACTCAACATCAGTTCATGTAAGTCCTTCCAGGTTTTTCTGAAATCTGCCCGCTCATCATTTCTTACATCACAATAGTATTCCATTACATTCATATACCACGACTTGTTCAGCCACTCCTCAACTGATGGGCATCCCCTCAATGTCCAATTCCTTGCCACCACAGAAAGCCAGCAGCTATAAATATCCTTGTATATGTGGATCCTTTTCCCTTTTTTATGATCTCCCTGGGAAAAAGGCTTAATAGTAGTATTTCTGGGTCAAAGGGTATGCACAGCTTTATAGCCCTTTGGGCATAGTTCCAAATTGCTCTCCAGCATGGTTGGATCAGTTCACAACTCCGCCAACAATGCATCTCCAATGCTTCTTTTTTTTTTTTTTTTGAGGGGCAATTGGGGTTAAGTGACTTGCCCAGGGTCACACAGCTAGTAAGTGTTAAGTGTCTGAGGTCGGATTTGAACTCAGGTACTCCTGAATCCAGGGCTGATGCTCTTACCACTGTGCCACCTAGCTGCCCCTCCAATGCTTCTTAAACTCTGCTTTGTGACCTATTGAATGTGAAAA